>NC_133158.1:50637692-51258653 GCF_040802235.1 Manis javanica | reverse complement strand
CAACAAAGGTGAACATAACAAGATGATTTTGAAGTTGCCTCTTGTGCGTTTGGTGTGCTAATAAAATGACAAGAGCAACTAGCAAAAATAACAGACCAAGTTAAAAAATCAAAGTAAGAAACAGCTGCCTGCTTTTGTGAATTGCTTAGGTAACTATATCCCATATTTACTAAAAGGCTGTAATTTAAATTCCATATTCTGTATTTTAAATTGAGTTGTCCCATGTATATTTCTCACTTTTTTTTATAGAATTCACTTAATGATGTTGACCCTGGTGATTGGCAGAAATTTGTGAAGTCTGGACTCAAGTGAGTCGATTTTGTTTTCTCAGTGTGATGCAGTAAGGGTGTGAATGTCACTGATGACGCAGAGCCAATTTGGCAGTTTCTGTTAGTTTAGTGTAAGTGGCGGAGGAGGTACTGTTTCGGTTTTGGGGACAGAGGATGTGTCCTTTCGGATAAATGATTTCCCATGGACGCAGAGCATGCACCTGACAGTGCCAAGGGAGGCAGTTCTAAGTGCCAGCATGTGTGGAGAGTGACCCTGTGGCACCCGGCCTCCATAGGAGCTGGCAGTTCTCTGTGCTTGTCCTCATGTGGTCTCTCCCCGCTTCCACCCGAAAGCATCACTCTTCTAATGCTGAGCTTTGTTGTGGCTGTGGGTGTCCTCATACTTTGGTTGTGTGTCACTATGTCTCTAAACAATGAGTTACACTGATTAATGTGTTTAACATTTTACTCAAATATATAAATTTTCTTGTGTGTCTTTCTTGTGCCTTTCTTTGCGCAAATGATTTTCATTTGCTGTGTTGATACATGCAGATTTAAGTCAATTCGTTTTTGCAGCTGTGGGCTATTCTGTCTTTATGACTGAACATCGGTTCATGTAGTCGGTCCCCTCCTGATGAACATCTCCTCCCTTTCTGCCTGTCTCCATTCCCCCAGTGAAGTTTGCATGTCTCTTAGTACCAGTGCCCTCAGAGAGGGCCGCTCACTGGCTGGGCACAGATTCAGTTTTACTAAATGACCACTTTGTTCTCCAAAGTTTTTAACCAACCTAACACGGTGAGAAAGTTCACTTTCTCTCCCCACTGGCACTTGATACGGTCGGACTTTTTAGCTTTTGGCAATCAGACAGTCATGATATAACATTTCATTGTGCCTGTGATTTTCATTTCCCCAATTATTCATCATCTTGAAACAAACAAAAATACTTTACCCAGAGGAGAGAAAGAAGTGAAGGTGGGTCACAGGTTAATAACAACTGTGGATTACTGTCATGAAATGGTAGCATTTCTTTCAATGTTTGATTAATTTGTATTTCTAGAATGCCCTAGAATCACTATATGCCAACTGATTCTTAACATCATTCACATATGACTGAAAAAGCTTTTTTCTAGAGTGACGCTTTTGTCCCTTTAGTGGGTTCTGAAGGGATTTAAGACAGAGAAAGCTTCTGAAGCATTTGCTGGGAGGGGTGAGTAGCCCCAAGTGGGAAGGAGGAAGGCTGACCTGGCAAGGTGAGCTGGCAGCAGCGAGTGTCACCTTAACCCCATCTGGCTGCTCGCTGCCTCCCAGTGCTGCGGCTGAGCAGGAAGTTGATGTTGTGGTTGCCCCATCAAGAGAACAGCTGCCCCGCATCCCCTCCCTGTCTGCAAGTGCTCCCTGTGATGGGAGGGCAGGAGGTTCGAGGTAACGTGAGTGTAAAGCAGGGGCAGTACAATGGAGATGGGCATATGCACATGCACTGTAAAGTTCTTGACTTTGGGCTGTGCTTGGATGATTTCCTAATAAAATGCTGAGGAAGTTTTTTTTTTTTTTTATTTCTTGTGGCAAAATTCCCCTTTATAAAGCTCTTTTCCCCTTTTGATTCTTTCCTCCTAGATTTCGGTATCAAGATCACGCATTTTTAAAGGCCCTACATGTTGCCATACAGCTCCTGTATCTTCCCAAAAACCCCACGTCCACGAAGCTCATCCAGCTCTCGGTGGTCCACATGATGCTCACCCAGCATTCTCTGTTTTTGCCAACTCTACTGAAGTCTGAGGAAGAGGAAACCCCACAGAGTCAAGTAAAAGGTGACTGACTCCTCACCCTCCCCTCCCATTTCAGATAGGGACATTCTTTCCTGGTGTCTCGAGCTAGCCTTGTGTTTTCAGAGCTAAGGAAGCATTACAAAGATGGTGTTAGAATAGTACTGTTAAATCTAGGCTTTCGAAATGTTTCCTCTAACTCGGGGTCAAATAGCAAATGCAGACCTTTTCAAAGCCTGTTCCAGTTTATGGAGTCATGTTTATGGTCTTATTGATGTATCATGGGCAAAGGTTAAAATCTGGAGTTAGGGTAAGGTAGGAGAGGTGTCTGGCCTGTATAATTGCATGAAATGTTTTAATGGGAAGACTGACAATCGTATCAAGCATGAAGGGCCCAAATGTTCCCGTTGACTCTCCACTACTAGGGACTCTTAAAGCCCAGGTTGCAGCTCCATCCCTAGCTCCATAAACGTATTTTAGTGCTGTGATCCCAGTTTGGCACTGGCTGTGGGAGACTTTAGGGTCCTGCCCTCTTGAAGCCACACTTTGTTTAGAGACAGAATGGACATGCCCAAAGCCCAAACCGTTAGACAACCCTACAGAGTTGGCCTGTAATCTGTTAAATTGAAGAGAATCATTACCCAGGTTACAGGTACATGTGGTTAGAGAAAGTAAAAAGGCTCCTCCCTCTGTCCAGGTAGCAGTTGAGTGTTGGAGAATTTGTTGATGTAGTCATGGAGGAAATGCTTAGGTTTTAAAATCTTTGGTGGCTTAAAATTTGGGGGCCGGGGTTCAGAGAGACAGATACCTGCCTTGTGAAAGACCCAGGAGGAAAGAACATCGTGAAGATGTATTTATTGAAAAAAGGAAAAGGGGGAAAGGGACCAGGCACAGTTCTGAGACCAGTTCAGACAAGGGTATCTCAAGCATTGAAATGTTCTTGAGAAGCTTTCTTCTGTACTTTGCCCTGGATTTGCGCACCCCCTGCTCTGCTGTGTGCTTGAGTGTTGTTTTCTTCCAGAAGCGCTGGTGGACTTGATGTTGGTGGTAGTGAGGATGTGCCCCTCCGTCTGTGAGAGCAGCCACTTTGCAGTGCTCCTTGGGGCCTATGGAGCCTCCCTCAGCATCCTGGGTGAGGGCGTGAGGGCTAGGCAGCCTGAGAAGGGGGTGTGGGAGGACCCTGCAGGCAGTGAGCAGGGATATGTGTGAGGACTGGGTGGTGTGAGTGGGGGTGTTTGTGAGGACTGGGCCATGTTAACAGGGAGTGTGTGAGGGGACTGGGTGGTGTGAGCAGGGTATGAGGACCGGGTGGTATGCTGAGGTGGGAGGAGTGTGGGAGGGGTTCACACTCATCCTGACTGACTTGCAGACCAGAAGATTTTACTCCTCCTCCGGGCGTACGAGCAGAACAAGCTCAGCCTCATCAGCTTCAGGTGAGCTGGGCTGGAGACGTGAGCATCTGCTTGCTCTGCACAGCCAGCGCCTGGGATCGTCTCTTGTTCCTTGTTGGTTCTCAGGGAAAGGGGTGGACGTTAGGACTCCCTTAACTCACACTCCCGCTCCAGCTCCAGTGCCGGCTGCCCCAGGCCCAGCTTGGCCTCACGGCCTGAGGACCCTGTTGGCAGGAACTGCACAGGCTGCTCCGCCCTGCTGATTGAGGGGTGCTTGTGTGTTGCAGACCTGCCCCTGTACTCTGTCCCTACCAGAGCATTTAGTTTAGTTGATTTTTCTGAACCTTTTTCTTTATGCTTTAGATGGGGATTTGCAGGATGAAGAGTGAGGTGTTCACACTGGGTGTGAATTCCACTCCCCCACCCAGTCCATGTGCATGTATGTGCCGTGTCTGTCTGTCTTTCTCTCCTGGGCCCCTGGGGTCTGCTCGCAAACCTCCTTGGCCAGCGCAGCTTCAGGCCATGAGGGGCGGAGATTGCCGCCTTTCCCTGCGGGCCCTGCCCCAACCCCACACAGGCTCGGGTAGAGAGAGGACATGGTGAAACGTGCGGCTCAGAGAGAGCGCCTCAGACCAGCATCCTCACACCTGCTCTTGAAGAAGAGTTTGTGTGTGCAGACAAAGTGAGCCAGCTTATAGTTCAGGAGGGCTGTGCAGAGAAGGGGAAAAGGTTTCCATTGCACGACACCTTTTTTAAAGATAAAAGCTGTATTAGTCTATAAGCCATGACCTCTCTCCATGCCCCAGCCAAATAAGAAACATTTCAGAAAACATTTTCTGTCTCTTGAGAAGGCCCAGGTCCTGAGTAAACATTCTCTTTCCTTCTGCTGTGAGTGGGCCTCACTCTTCCTGCTTGGAGTCGGACCCTTTCTGGAGTGAACAGGCTGGGTCCGCAGGAGAGGAAGCAGTTTTTCTCACAGGGAGGAGAGCTGGGCTAGCTCCCCATGTCCGTGCAGAGCACTGTCTCTCAGAGACCGAGGAGGTCAGATGGGGCCACCTAGGGAAGAAAGATGGGGTCGGTTATGAAAGGAGTCTGGTTTCAGCCCCCAGGGAAGACAGGGTGGCCAGCGGATGGGAGTTCCCAGGCTCTGAGAAGGAACAGGAGTTTCCCCAGACTCAGGACAACCATCCCGTCCACATCCCGACGTGGAGGAGCAGGCCCGGCAGAGAAGCCACATGGGAGCTCTGTGGGGGTTCCGTGGGCAAACCTCACGCCAGGAAATGGTGCCAGTCTGCCCTGGGGGCTAGAGTACATCAGCTGCCCGCACTGGGAGGGCTCGCCTGAAGAAGATTCCTTATGTTAACTTGAATGACTGTTGCCTTGCTGCAAGTTAGTCTGTTTTCAGAAGAATTTGGTTTGGACTTACCCCACTCAGTAGCTATACGTGGGGTGCCTGCCAAGCACACAGTGCTGGGCCCAGAACTGCAGGGACACCAAGAGGAACGAGACAGTCCTGCTCTCTTTTGAGGGGCTCAGACCATCCTAAGTGGAACTCTTTTAAACCCGCTTCTGTGGGTGTAGCCAGCGGGAGCACAGGAAAGCATGCTCTCCCAGGAGAGTCAGGGGGCTTGGAGACAGGGTTAGCACTGAAGGACTGCAAGGGATTTGGTGGCAGAGGGAACAGTGTCACAGCTGCTAGGAGGTGGGAAAGGCAGAACGTGTCTGGGAATGGTGAGGAGGTCAGCTTCTCTGTGTCATAGGACGTGTAGGGCAGGGTGGTGGGAGGGCCCGGCAGGCTGGCCCATAAGGACTTCATGTGCCAGGCTGACTATCCCCACTTCCATGAGGAGACCCAGAGAGCTGTTGACCGTCTGGGGCAGAGAAGTGGCCTTCCTCACAGCTGGGTTTTTGGGGAGCACCCTCTAGCAGTGGGGCCATGGATTGTGGGTAGCCGGGAGAAAGGAAAGGCAGAAGAGGGAGGCCTGTGTCGTTTTCCAGCAGGACAGAGAGGTGACGTCTCTGGGAGCTGCAGTGGGGGTTGGTGTGCCAGGTGTGTACGTGGTGAAATCCCGAGGTGGGGCTAGCTAAAATGCAGTGCGGGCAGAAGGGGAAAGGTTTCTATCAGTAAAGCATTCGCAGGTAACCAGGTTCTGTTCCTGTGGTCTAGCATGGATTCTGGAGCCAGACTCCCCAGGTTTGAATTCTAGCTGTGCTGCTGACCGGCTGGGCAAGTGACCATCTAAGCAACCTTCTTAACCTCTGTGCCTCTTCCCTGTGTTTCCAAAGTGGGTATTAATGGCACCTATCTTATGGGAACTTTGTGCAGATAAAGTGAATTAATGTACCTGAAGGGCTTAGAGTAGAGCCTGGCTTATCATAGGCGGTCAGTGTGGGCCCTTGTCATCATCCCCCACTGTCACTCCTGTCCTGAGCCATCAGTGTGGGCCCCTCTCATCCCCCACTGTCACCCCAGTCCTGAGCTGTGTCAGTGTGGGCCCCCATTAGCATCTCTCACATTGCCCTATGTTGTGATGGGGATTAGGTGATAAAATCTATCTAACGTACTTAGAACAGCTCCTGCCGTGTGCTAGCTGCTTGGAAAGCTACCGGTGATGGTCGTCATCCTCACTTCTGTTCCTGGGGAGCCCTGGGGCCATCTGCTCTCTCCTGTCTGGCTCTAGGGTACTGCTTTGGGGCCCAGCTGCCGTGGAGCATCACAAGACATGTCGGAGCCTGGGCAAGTCGCTGTGGCAGCAGCCGAGCGTTGGCGACATCCTCCGCCTCCTGGATCGGGACCGGATGATGAATACCATCCTCCACTTCCCCCAGAACCGGAGGCTGCTGTCCCATGAGGTGCAGGAGGCCTGGGCAGAGCCCTCAGGGAGCACTCGGAGTGGTGCAGTGCTGTCCTGTCCACCCTCCGAGGAATATATTTGCCCCCTCGTCATCGGCGTACCATAAAATACCAGCCCTGTTTTTCATGGGGTTTGTCAACTAAAATTCCAACCGTATACTGAGGTACAGAGACAGGACCCCCGTGTACCTGTCATCCAGCTTGGGGAGTTACTGTCACTGGCCACACTTGTTTCATTTATATGTTCCCCACAAAAGACACCTAAACATTGCAAAGATCATATTTCATGAACAAGCAGTTCTTTATAGAAGCTTTTTTTTTTAATGCTCTGAATATTCAAAATAATTTTAACTCTGGGAATAATTGGTAACTATTCATGTGGTAGTAACACTTATGAGACCAAACCACACATTTTGTTTGTTTTGGGCTATTTCAGGAAACACAGGAACTGATACTTAAAGACAAAAGTACCGTGGATCTCGATGGCCTTTATGACCCCTGCTTTCTACTCCATCTCTTCAGCGAACTGACCAGGCCAGGTGACCACGGCTTCTGGGGGCAGCGGGCAGGGCTGCTCCTGTGCATGCTCGGGTAATGGTGGAGCCCTCATGGAGTCGGGGTGCTCATGGTAATGATCACTATGATTCCGGTTTGGGACCTTAAAGATCTTCAGCTGCCTTCGCACCTTTTCATTTCAGTGATTTTTGGCAAAGTTAATGTTTTGAATATACAGTGATTTTTTTTTTTTTATCATTTCAAGTCAGGGAGTGTCCTTTGTCCTTAATGTTTTCCCAAATCTTAATGACAGGAATTTCTGAACTTTCATTAGACAATGTCAAATACCAACAGAAATGATAAGTTTCTATCCTTAAGGATGAGCGAGAGTCTGCTGAGGTTGGCTTTTCCTTGGTTGATGTGTATTTTTGAAATTGCGTTTTGTGTCTAGCAGCCTGAGGGAGTCTTTGCTTGTGAATATGGGGGTGGGAGAGCAAGACTGATGACATGTCCATGCGCAACACTGGTGACCGCCGTCCAGTTCCCTGGGTGGTTAGGTGTGTTTTGGGGCCCCAGTGAGAGGTGTGTAATGATACATCACGGCTTTTAATTTGCATTTTCCTGATGGCTAATGATGTTGAACATCTGGTGATTCTCCATCTGTACATCCTCTGGTGGAATGTCAGTTTATGTCTTTTGCCCATTTTCTAATGGGATTATTTGTTGTTTAGTTGTCGAGTTTTAAGGATTCTTTATATATTATAGATATGAATCCTTTGATATGTGGTCTTTAAATATTTTCTTCCAGTCCGTAGTGTATCTTTTCATCCCCTCAGCAGGGTTTTTGACAGAAGAAAAGTTCTTCATTTTGATGAAGTCCACTTCATCAATTTTTTCTGTTATGGATCGTGGATCCTGCTTTTGGTGCCCAATCTAATAACTCTATCTGACCCTGGATCCCAGAGAATGTCTCCTGTGTTTATTTCTAAAAGTTGGATAGTTCAGGATTTTATGTTTAGGTCTTCATCTCGTTTGAGTTAATTTTTATAAAGGTATGAGGTTTAGGACCAGTTTCATTGTTTGCCTAGAGGTGTTTTTCCAGCCCCCATTTGTTACAAAGGCCACCTTCCTCCTCATCCTTTCTCCCCATTAGCTGCCCCGTGTGTATGTTGGCTGGGAAGTTCCGTCGCTGCTCCTCACCCAGCCTCTGCTGACACAGTAGGGCTCCTTGTCCCTCCTCTCTGCTGGGCCTCCTGGGATACCCAGCGAGGAGCAGGAGGAGCCGGAGGAGCAGGAGGAGCCGGAGGAGCCTCAGCGGGGAGGATGGCCCTGCCACCCTTCTCTGGCCCCGCCCCCAGGGGATCTGGGGCTCCTTTGCGGGAGTGGAGGTGTAGGCTCCCTCCTTGGCCTCTCTCCTGGGGGTGTGGGAGTGGGGCCACAGGCTTTCTGAGGTGTTTGACTGGGGTAGAGCAGATATTGTCTAGAAGTTTTTCGTTTTGCTAGGCTGTCCTCCTCTAATCTTTTCTCTGGAGACTAGAGAGAGCAGGCTTTTGTTCAGTGTGCCTGTTGTTTTCTGGGTGGCTGACTTCTTCAGCCCTAAGTCCAGGACACACAAAGCAGAAGGAAAACGCAGGAAACTCACCCGAGACCCCAGCTGGTCACTTCCTTTCCACCTTTCAGAGTTGTCTTATGTTTGCCCAGGATTTTCGGTGGTACTTAATAGGAAAAACAGAGAAAATACATCTATTCCATCTTCCCATGTTAGGTAACATTCACATTTCAAAATCCAGGTGGTGCCAAAGGGTGTGCAGTGAAATTATTTCCCTGACATCCACCCCCATCTTCTCCAGGCAGGACATATGTAAACCAGTTCCTGGTATCCTCCCAGGACCAGCTTGTTTCTTAAAGGCCTGGGCTGACTCTTGCTGGGCACAAGGTATGGGGACCTGGGAGGAGGCCATGATGCAGGGCTGGGAGGAGGTCCTGCATCTCTGCTTAAAATTGCTCTCAAGGACACAGTGGCCACATAGATTTCAGTGCAGTGGGAGACCATGTCTCACTCTTTGTCAAGTTTTCTCCCTTTTTTGACTTGGAATATAGTTTTACTTAAATATTCCTACTTATGAGCAGATTAGCTGATCTTCCACCACTGCCCCTTAGTATCCCTAACAAGAAGTAGGGAGGCCCCATCAGCAACCCCTTGTGTTGCTCCAGCTCCCTCCTTCATGACCACTGTGTTCTGTGGCTGAGCTAGATTTTATTTGCAAGAGAGCTGGGGCATCTCATGCACATGTCAGTATGATAATGGCAAGCAGGTGCCTTAATTGCCTGGTGACTGTTAGCTGCAGACTGACCAAGGCACCTCTGCTAGTGTGTGACCAGGACACTCTCCTGAATCCCCTGCCTTGGTGGTGCTGGCCAAGTCTGTTTCTCATCAAACATGAAAATAGATTTTCCACAGTCTGAAAATAGGAGGTTGCTTGACATTGTAACATAATGAATAGCAAGAAATCATTTCATCTATTATGCCATCTCTCAGTAGAGTTTCTAGAAAACAGAAGGGAGAGGCTTGGAAAATAATAGAAAAATAGTAAAATCAGGACAGGGTGGTTTTTACAAAATCTTGAATATGGCCTTTTTTGGGGGGTGGAAAGAATATAGGAGGCCTTTTGTGAAGAGAGGTAGGTAATAATAGTAAATGGTAGTTTTTCAAGTTAGTGAAATCTCCAAATGCAGCCTTAATTTTAAGTTTTATTGATATAATACCGGTAGAAAAAATTTCAGACCATGTCTACTGTAAAAAGGATTTGCAGTGACTTAAAATACTGGTTACATCATAATCATTCATATTGAAGTAGAAAAATAAAAAGTGTAGAGATGGATAGGGAGAAATAAAAATACAAAAAAAAAAGTATAACTAGATTCATTAAACTTTGCTTCAAGCTACTTGTCATCTAGAACAAACAATGGAAGCATAATGTCAAACAAATTTTGTTGTGTGATAAAAATCTTAGCAGTAAAATGGAAAGTTGAACAGAAAATCTATTGAACAAATAATGGCCAATGTAGGCTAGCTTTATTGTGGTTGAATTAAATGATGAAACTTTATATATATATATATTTTAATGTATTGTTCCTTTTGCTGTTGTCCTGGGGGACACATGACCATGAACAAATGTTTACATGAACTTCTGCTGAAGTGTGGTGCATAGAAGCTTACGTGCATCATATGGGTACAGCTGGGGTGTAGTGAGGCCACCAGCGGACCAAGACTAGAACAGCCTGGCGGCTCTGGGCCTTCCCTGCTCAGCGCCCCTTCTCCCCAGCAGGAGTCCTGGGCTGTCCCTGATGAGTACCCCTTCCCCCAGCAGGAGTCCTGCATTTGACCTTTATGTAAACTTCATGTAATTGGCATTGTACACTGTATATCCTCCTGTATCAGCTCCATTTATTCCACATTTCATTAGTGAGAGTCATCCATGCTGTGAGCACAGTGGTTCTCACAGTGGTTTTTACCTCCTGCAGCCCCTGGGTCCAAGTGTTGCTGCTGTTTTTCAAACTTAAACTGGGCACATGATGTATCTAAGTGTGGCTGCCAGTCTTCAGTGAAACTAGTTTTATGGTCCTGTTTCAATCCTTTGCTGAAAATGGGAGCCCATTTTCTTAACCTTATTGCTTCCCCTGTTTGAGTCCTTGGCTGATAAACAGGGCCAGCCCAGGCTGTTGGCAAGGGCAGGGTAGATGCTCCTTCCATAGCGAATTCTTATCCTCAAAAAACTGGGCTGAAAGCTTCAGCCTGTCATTTAGAAAGGCCACAGAGCAGGGGGCCCATGTGCGCTCCCCTGGGCCTCACTGGCAGGCCTCCCACACAGGCTGGGTAGGGTCCTCACCGGGCTGAGCCTCCCTTGCCCACTGCCTCCAGAGAAACCTTAAGCGGAGGTCTGAGGGGGAGTTCCTGATGCTCCCGCAGCTGCAGCTGCTATGCCACTAAAGCCAATAAGATGTGGGGTGCTTTTTATTTTAAGCCTTAATAATTGTCTTGGTTAAGCCATTTTGATTTGAATATCTGTTATCAGAAGGCCAAATTGCTGTTTACGAGGTTCCTGAAACAAAGAGAATGACGTTTTTAACAATTTTTTAACAACTTACTATGTTTTCAGCAGCCAAGTCTTCCTAGAATAACTGGAAATTGATTTTTCCTCAAGGACACATGGAAAATCCATTTGTCTTAGCATTAGTGATTAATAAAAATATCCCAGCCAGCCGAGTACTAACATTTAGGGTGCCATTAAATGTTTAGACTGTTGACTTTCCCAAAAGTATTCCATTTACATGTTATTTGTTATGTTGGTGTATCTAAACACATCTCATCTTTTCCTAAATAATATAATGTTCCTCCATAGCTTGATGCTCTTTAAAGCTTTTGAGTTTTCCTCTTTGCATCAAAAAGTTATTTGTTAAAAATGAGAAAATTTAGTCCATGAGTTGGTGGAGGCTCACATCCTTCCAGTTATTCTTTCCTTCCTTGTATTTGTAATCTGCTTCTTGATATTTAAAGTGCTTTCCTATAGACAGATATACTTGGGTTTTGCTTTCTTTTCTTCAGTCTGACCATCTCTGCCTTTTATCTGGATCACATACACCATTTATATATAATGTGATTGCTGATCTGTTTCTGTTTTATTTTCTTTGTAGCTTTTAGCTACAAGGCATGTGCATGTATATGTGTGTGCGTGCTGTAGGGTTTATGAATATTCACCTTCAATTTATTTCAAGTGTGATTATTCCACTTCATAGATAGTAGAAGCACCTGACAACATTATCAACCCACTTCTCCCTTCATGGCTTTCATGCTATTCCTGTCATGCAGTTTAACTTCTCCATGCCATAAAGCCTACAGTACATTGGTTTTGCTTCAAATTGTCAATTACTGCTCAAGGAGATTTGAATTTTATATTTACCGTATAATTAATATTTCTGGTTCTCTTCATTGCTTTGTGTGGATCCAGATTTCCATTGTCCATCATTTTCCTTCTACCATGGAAGCATGTCCAATGCCTCCTTTAAGAATTCTTGTAGTTCTAGTCTGCTGGTAATCAATTGTTTAAGCTTATTTATGGAAAAGTGTCTTAATTTTTTAAGGATTTTCATGGGGTATAAAATTCCAGGTTTGCAGGGTTTTTTTCTTACTCTGTAAGCATACCTCAGAGATAGTGCAGGTTCAGTTTCCATACCATCCCCATAAGGGAATATGGCAATGAAGCTAGTCAAATGAATTTTTTCATTTCCCAGTGCATATAGAAGTTAGGTTTATACCATACTATAGCCTATTAAGTGTGCAGTAGCATTATATGTAAAAAAAACTACGTAAGTTAATTAAGAAATACTTTATTGCTAAAAAATGCTAATAACCATGTGAGCATTCAGTGAGTCATGATCACTGATCACGGGTCTTTTTAACAGATAACTGATGCTCTGTTCATGTTTTTAAATTCTTTCTTCTCTGTGTTTCTATTTGGATAGTTTCTATTGCTGTCTTCAAATTCAGTAATCTTTTTTTCTACAGTGTCTAGTCTATTAATCCCAACCCATGCATCTTTCATCTCAGACAGTTAATGTTCATCTCTAGAAGTTTGATTTGGGTTTTTATATCCTCCATGTCTCTACTTACTATGCTCAGTCTTTCCTTTAGCTTCTTGAACATGTAGAATTCAGTTATAACAACTTTGAATGTCTTTGTCTACTAGTTCTGTCCTCAACTCAGAGTTCTCCAGTCTCCACCTAGTGTGCTCTCCCTGTGCCATGGCCTGGAAACCCTCCAGGCTGAGCTGGGGCAGTCAGAAGGGTCACCTGGTTTGTGTCTCATCTCTCTGAATTGCTCTCCTTTGTTGTCTCATGTCCAATGTCTTGAAAATCCTGGTTTTATTTCTTCAGTGTAGTTTTTTAGTTGCTCGAGGAAGACAGGTAAGTCTGTTCTCACTCTTATGGCTGGAAGTGGAAATGTTGGTTATTTGTTATGGTGTAAAAGCTGAGAAAGTCAAAGAGAGCCGACTATGTGCAAGTGAGCCCACTTCCATCAATCTGCCGTTGGGTGGGTTGCTGGTGGAGGCTCCAGGGAACTCCGATTCTTCTGAGGAGGAAGGAAACTATATTTTAGAATGATTTCTGTGTTTTGGGACAACTACCCATTGGACACCGTGATGTAACTATGAAGCTGCTTGGTTAAGGAAAAGTAGCTGATTAAAATTTTTCTTATTATATTCTTAGTTTTTTAAATTGCAGACATTTCTCCTTTTAAATGTCCGTCTTTAGGGAGAGGAGGAAAAAAAGAGTTGAAAAAAAGATATATCAGTGACATATATCTTTTATTTATAGCACATTCCAAGTTTACCCATTTAGGGTAGTCATTTCAGTTCGTTAGTGTTTGGTTCCTAATCTAACTAGGTCACCACTCAGTCTAAAGAATATCTTCATGGGTGATTATCATGACCAAACCCTGCTTAACCATTTTAAACACAGTGACCTATCTCTGTTCTGAGGCTTTTCTTGACAGCACTCATCTCATAAAAAAGCCTGGGTTTTCATCAGAGGGGGTTTGAAGTGTCCTAATTTTATTAATGATAATCAAGCCCTTTCAGATGTTGTCAGGTAGGTCCCCTCATGAATCTGGCCTCTTCTGTCACATCCTCTCCTAAAGTGATTGTGAGTTTGTCAAGGCCTAATGGGTGACACATGGATATCAGGTAATAGGCTCTTCAGACTGTAGCTTTTGCTCAAGTGTGGTGAGCTGTGCTTCTGTGAGATTTTTGTTGCTTAAAGTAAGAACTAGGGTTGCCAGGTGGATATAAGTAAACCCTTTATAAAATTGATGGGCCAGGTATGACTGCTTTGCAGTGACTGTATTTCCCAGCTTTGCACTCATGGTATTTTCCATCGCAGTTCTTGTAGGTGGGGATTCAGAGCCAGCAGGGTGACTGAGGTGGACCCAGGGAGCCGGTTTTCCCTTCTGACTCCCTGGTGGTGTTCCCCAGGCCTCCTGCAGACTAGGACCTGTGCCTCAGGTCCAAAAGGTGCCTCTGTCCCTCTCTGGCTCATTGGGGGTTTGTGAGAGTAATGAAATAATCCTGGTTGGGGTTACAGGTGTTGGAGAAGCTAGAGGCGTGGTAATTACTACCCTGGAAGGGAGGATAGTTATTGTCAACTTCAGCAGAAGCCTAAGGGAGCTGAGGGGACAGTTGCATTTCTTGTATATAGTACACATATCACATACTGGCCAAATGCAGAAGAGAATTTAATTCTCCATGTTATTAAACATCATGGAATCGTGTGTGTGTGTATGTGTGTGTCTAATGCTATTGTATCTCCCATAGAATTTGTAGTGGATTGTCGAATGTTTTTGGACTCAAATGCTCTGGGCCTGACTGTGGCGGCCCTCAGCAGCTATGACCCCCATATGCGAGCTGCAGCCTATCACGTCCTGGTGGCCTACTACTCACATCTGGAGGGGGCACGGTTCCCAGAACAGTCCCAGGTGAGTGGGGTTGAGGGTGCCTGGCAGACTTTGGAGAGCTGGCTCTCCATGCCTCTGGTAGACGGGTCTCTGAGAAGCACAGAAGCCTTGCCAGGAGACCTCCGATAAAGGATGAAGGTCTGTTCTGTTTTAGGGAGTGATGCGGGGGCTGCCTCTTGTCCTCAGCCCCCAGGGAGCCTCTTTTATTGTGGTGGGCAAGGCAGTTTAATTTCTGGTGACTGATTCTCCGTGGTTCAGGCGGCTGTCCCAGGACCCTGAATCTCAGCAGCCTGCACCCTGAGGCAGTAGGAATTAAGAGCAGACTGGGTGTTGGGGTGTACTCCTGCCCCCTCTACCCCTGGACACATGCCCGGCTCCTCGAGGAGACACTCAGAACACTCCTGAGATGGCAGCGAGCAAGGACATTGCCACCGCCATTAGTCGTCTCTGGTGTCCCTGGCATGGGAGGAGCAGGTGTCCAGCAAAGCTCTAGATTAGGCTGCCTGAGACATGGCTGATCACAGTTATTTTTAAAATCCTTGTCTCTTTTTCTTTTTCCTGGTTTTAAGTTACTTTACCTGTTGGATGTAGTCCGGGAGGGGATTCGCACTCAGAACATGAGACTCACCTTCACCGTGGCCCTCTTCATTGCCAAGGCTGCCCTGCTGATTTTGAAACCAGGTACCACTGATAGGATTGGGTCTGGAAGATCTTGGAATACTGAGTCTGAGCAAGTCCATGTGTGGGTGTTAATCCCTCAGGTGAGACTGTCACACCTGTGCGAAAGGCCGCCTCAGGGCCATCCTGCGCTTGTGACAGTGAATGATTGGGAGCCACTGGGATGTCCACCCGTATTGGTGGTTGTGAGGAAGCTGTGCATGGGCCCCTGTGTAATTAAATCCAGAAAAATTTAGTGGAGTAGCAGGTGCAGAAGTGAGCAATGGAGAAAGAATATGTATTCACGTTTGCTTGTAGGTGTCTAAAGCTGTGATAAGAGCAGACTGTAGCCTCCGTGTCACGGTTCTGGTGTGCAGGGGATATGAATCCTGCACTGGAGCACAGAGAAGGCTCCGGACACAGACGCACCTGCCAGGTGGCAGCCGCTGCTGGCCAGTGTGCCCCTGGGTCCTCCAAAAGCATTCGGGCTGTGGGTCACCACGCAGGTGCCACCTAAGTTACTGCTGCTTTTTACTCGTGGCAGAGTTCCACTACTCAGCAGCATGAGAAGTTAGTCCATAAGGCCTTTTTTTTTATTATTAGTGAAAAATCACCAGGGACCACAGGGTTCTTTGAGTGTGACTGTCATTTTCACATGCGGGAACTGTCCCCAGCTTTAGGCCCCCAACGTGGAATAGTTTGTCCAAGGCCCCACAGTTCATCTGTTTCTGTATTATTTTATTACGTGGATTTTTGTTCATCTTAGGAATTCAGGAGGAAAAGAAGGCAGCTATCCATTTGTAGACTCTAAAGAAAAAAAGCTATTCCAAGAAACTATCCTTGCAGAGGCCCCAGTGATGTTGGCCTTGGCCCCCCGTTCAGTCTGTGTCGCCTGGGCGATCTCTGTCCCCCATCAGGCCTCCTGTTGGGGTGGGGGTGTAGGGCAGCATGGTCGTGGGGTGGGCTCTGAGGCAGGCCTGGAGGCAGCCACCTGAGGTGAGAAGCAGCAGGGGGCGGCGGTGTCTGTCCTGTCAGCCTCGGTGCCTTCCAGAGCCTCCTGCCCCAGTGCATGTCAGAGCCCCTTTGCTGTGGCAGCTCCCCTCAGTGGGGGGAAGATGGATGTGGGTGTTCACCCTGTGCTCTGGGTGACCAGGTCTCACTCTCCCCACCAGCTGATTGGAGTGTAGGCTGATAACTGGGGAGGGTGTTTCTCTGAAGGACTGGGCACCCTGGACTGGGTGCCCTGCCCTGAGGGAAGGCCTGTATGCGGTGTAGAACTAAGGTGTCCCACTGCCTCCTGCTCGAGAACTAACCGCCTAAGACTACAGGAGCTCCTAGGGCAGGATGTACGTGGGTGCTCCCAAACCCCACCCCCAACTCCAGATCGCAGGGCATCCCGCAGTGCCCAGTGTGACTGTCTGCCTGTGTCCACAGAGGAGCACATGTACTTGAAGGTCAACAAGTTCCTGCTGTCACACGAGTACTTGAATATGAACAAAGTTCCAGGCTTCTACCAGTTCTTCTACAGCTCGGACTTTGAGGTAATGCTCTTAAAGTCCTCCAGGTCTCTGGGAGATGCCCGGAACAGATTGCACAGCCACGGCTGTCATTCTGGCATTTTACCCGTTAGGATTGCTTGCTGCCCAGCTGGCGCCATCGCACAAGCAGTGGGATTGCAAGTGGGCCGGGAAACGTGGAGGACCACCCAGGCTTGTTTGGAGAAATAAGTGCCTCTCGTTCTGTGCATCAAGTTTTAGGTAGCTTCTCTTAAGCTCTACCGCAGAGCTCTGAGTTGTATGGCATTTTCTCTTTTCTTAGTGAATCACTGGTTAAATATTCAGTGTGCTTTTATGGAACACCTTCTGTATGAAAACAGTTCAGTGTTTATACTTGACTTGGTCCATTATTTCTGACCTGAAGGAACCAGGTCAGAGGTAAAACTGAGGATCTTTAATAATATGATTAGAGATGGAGGTCAGGGTAGCCTGCTGCCATTTTTGCTACCCCATGAAGGTGGAGGTGTTTGAGGAGTTGTCGGGTAAAAAGGCTTTAACTTAACAGTAGTTTCTTGTTCACCTGGATTGCAGCAAAAGACCGAACAGGAATGGATGTTTGGGATTCTACGTCAAGGAATCCGGGACAAACACTGCTATGAGCTCTACGCCAGGCGAGGAGTTTTCTCCATCATCCTGTCCTTTTTCAACAGCTCGTTGTGTGACGAAGTGGCCCAGGTAGGCGGGTCCCCCAGGTTTACTTGAGGCTGAAAGGTCTGTGTGTTTTCTCAAGGTTCAGTTGAGACGTCAAGTCCTTGTGATTTGTAATCTCAGCCTGGACATGACCACCTAAGTGAGGTGACATTAACCTGGCTTTGAGGGAAGTGACACACCACCAGTGTCCTTCGTGTTGCTGCCTGGGGTGCAAGCTGCACTCTCACTGTCATCTGTCCCCTGATGAAGTGCTTGTCACAGCCCCTTCCTGTGCCCTCACCTGGTAGTAAGGCCTGTGAAGAGGGAGTAGCTGATCGATAATCCTAAGCCTTTGCAGCTGGCTACGATGTCTGCGAACAGATCACCCTATATGTGACCGTGGGGCTGTGGCTGAGACACTCAAGCCTCTGCAGCTCAGTTACACACAGACATCGTAGGTCATCAGAACTTGGCCAGGAACAAGAGTTGGGAGTTGAAACTGGGTGCCTCACAGCTAGTGAGGGAATCTGCTGTTGACTCTGTACCCTAGACTGAGAGCTCCTGTGCGAGGGCTCTGATGCTGTGGCAGCCGCACGGAGAGGCTGGGTAAAACCTGTGGTATTGTGGTTAACTTCTAGCTCAGTCAGCTTCTGATATCTATCAGTTTCTTATATGAAGTAAATGTGGGTATACATAAGAATGAGTGAAGGGTAAGAAACGTGTGAATAAACTGAATTTGAGTTTAGTGTTTTACTTTTTATGGCATGTAAGAATTCTAACGTACCCAACTAACATTTCAAGGGGCAGTGCCATTTTTACATCTTCCTTCCCAGTTGCTACACCTGAGGGGGCAGAATGGGCTGCCTGCAGTTCAGGGCAGGGCTGGAAATGGGCCCACCTTCTCTGCCAGCTCAGGCTGCTATACATCTAGGCCACGTGCTGTCCATGCTGCACATTTGCTCGTGGGCTATTTCTTCATGATGGATTAGCAGGAGTGGGCAGCCCCCAGACCAGCAGCTGCCATAGAGGCCTGTGTCCTCTGGCTGTCACGTAAGGGGAAGGGCACATTCCTCTGTGGCCACCCCCTTGCAGAGTTAACAAACAGACTTCATACGCGGCCACCACCTGCAATTGTAACATACCGTTCTATTCTTAAATTGTTCCCTTGATCAAGTAAATTAGGTTTTCCAAACTGATGAACAACTTGTTCTTTTGGGTTTTCAGAACTGGATTCTGGAAATCCTACAGAATGCCGCCCGGAATGCCAAAGCTGCCTATGAGATCCTGCGAGACTATAGCCTTTTAACGTGGCTTTTAAACATCCTTGAGAGCAAGTAAGCACCTTGTGCAGGAGAGGCGTGTGTCAGGCAGGAAGGGGGGTACAAGACAGTTGTGTCTACTGCTAGCTTCAGTGGCCACTGGAAATGTCCAGTAGAATCCATGCTGCCCAAAACCATGTCCCGCTCCACCACATGCCTGGGTACCCACTCCCTGGGAAGACTGCAGTGGCATTTCATCACCTTAAGTCTTTCTTTGACGTGCCCACTACTGTTTGCATTCAGCCGAGGCTTCGCCAGCCAACGTGTGTGTGTGTTCTGCACAGTCCAGGCTGTCCCTGGAGTGGGATCAGCCATCTAAGGGTGCATGACCACAGCCATCCCTGCGTAGAACAGGAAGCCTCCAGTTCAGGAGCTCATTTGGCCCCGTGTTGGAGGGTGGGTCCCAGAGCCCCACCACCCGTGCCGGCTCAGGGGCTCCTGAGGAGCTGGTGCTGGAGCAGCACTGAGGGGCTGAAGCAGGTGTGTGTCATAGTTACCTCGGCTGCCGGGTGGGCGGCCCACATATGGGGAGAGGTCCAAACAGGAATTCACTGTCTCTCAGTTCTGGAGGCTGGGGGCCCAAGGTCAGGGGCCAGCACCGGTGGTTCTGGGGTTCTCCTCCTGCCCTTTGCAGCCACTCTTGCTGTCCTCAGGTGGCAGGGAGGCCAAGAAGCGGGGAGAAGGCTCTGCCCTCTTCCTGTCCTTGTCAGGACACTGATCTCATCACAGGGGCTCCACCCTCCCTCATGGCCATATCTAAACCTAGTTTCCTCCCAAGGCCCCACTTCCAAATGCAGTCACGTGGGGTTGGGCTTCAGTGCATGCATGTGGGTAGGTGGGGAGTTGGCTCAATATAATCCACAGCATAGTCTCTTTTGCTCCCTAATACTTTCCTGAGTTTGAGGTTGTCTGAAAAGACGAAGGCCTTGTCTCTGCACATAGCACTAGGGGGAGGAATCTTTCTTTCAAAGAATTAACTACACTGATAAGCCCAGGAATGTCCAGGCCCTTCTGTGCATTTTTTTTAAAGTATTTTTAAATTTTCTCTAAAAGTAATGTTCTAAGTCTGAAATCGTTGGACATCAGCTCCAAGACTGTTGCAGATGTATCGAAGGCATGCCTGGCTCCTCCTCTCTTCCTGGTGGAAGTAGAGCTGTTCGCATGAGTGGGACAGTGGCTCCAGACTTGCCCTCCAGTGTGGGACGTGGGATGGTCGTCTGGCTGGAAAGGAGAGCTGGGGCCTCGTCCTGCACTGCAGCTGCACTTGTGCAGCAGGCACCCCGTTTTTTTACTGAGATCCTGTGCTTTTGTGGGGCTGAGCAGGTAGAATTGTTGGTGGGGGAGGCTGCCAGGCCACCCCTTGGTACTGCCCCCACAGTCACAGTCTTCCGTGCTTCCCGCCACCTCTCACCCAGCAGCTGTCAGCAAAGGTGATGGGACAGAGAGTGAGCCTTCCTCTTTGGCTTCAGGTTTCTGGAGACCCCGCTGCTCTGCAGCATAATCTCCTTGCTGCACACTCTGTGGGTGACCAACCTGGGACACAGAGGCGTGGAGTCGGGGAGCCAGCCCCGCTGCAAGCCTGGGTCCCAGAAGCGCCCGAAGCTGCTCGCCCTGCACTTGGTCAATGAGTTCCTTTATGTTCTCATCATGCTCATGAAGCACCTGAGGTGAGCCCTTCGCCCGCCAGGTAAGGCCCCTGGTGTCAGTCACTTGTGGCCATCACCTCTCAGCCTTCCCATTGGTCCCGCCTGCACAGGTGGGCACTGGGCCAGAGGGATGCCATCAGCTGTGGGGATATCAGGCCGGTATGTTAGCGTTTCCTCGTTTCCACCTCAACTTTATGAGGCAGGAAGACACTGAGAACTGAACACGCTTTTAAAAACCTGCAACAGGCCATACCTGATCATTGTTAGCAGGCAGATCATCTACCTGCATGGTTCATTCAGGTACTCAAAGTGATGTTTTCTAGACAGAGCAGATTGCCCACAACCTTTGCCCAAAATGGGTGCTCCTAGACTGGCCCTGCTTCATCAGCCTGCACTTGAATTTTCTTGACAATTTCAGTATTTTCATCTGACCCCTTAGAAAAGTGCTCTTGGTTTCCTCAGGAGAGCTAAGTTCTCTCCGACTTGCAGGGAGCACCTGGGGTTCCGATCTGGGCTCAGAGGTATATTGGTAGCCAGTGGAATGTACCCTCAGAATGAAGATGGTCCCAGGAAGGAACAGGGCATTTGATTTTGTGCTGTTGTCGGGTAAACCATTAAGTCAGGATCAAAGAGCCCCCATGTTTCTCATTTGGGGAGAGCTCACAGGTATGTATCTTCCCCGGGGCCCATCCTCGGGACCATGGCTGGGGTTGTCCTGGGCTTTCCCGGGCTTTCCCAAGCCTTTTCCCGGGAATCTGAACACACGAGAAGGGGAGGGGCCAGCAGTCCCCGCGTGTCCTGGTAGGTGCTGGTGCTCTGCCCCTCAGGCCCTCTGCCCAGCTCGCACCGTTGGCCATGGTTTCCAAGGAGATTCCTGTGCCTCCAGGATGCAGGTCACACTTTGGTCCCCTTTCTACCTGTCCGGGAGCAGCTCGCTTCCTGGTCTGTGTGCTAGGGGTCCATGTCCCAAGTCTGTTGCTAAGGAAACTCCCTGTCATGGGCGGAGCGTTTGTGTCTCTGGGTGGGTGGTGTTCACTGGCCACCCCGGTCCTTGGCTGCAGGACAAGGAAGCATTTTGCTCAGGGTGTGACACTGGCTCCCCACAGGCCTGCCTTGCCCTCTGCCCAGCTGGCCAGCTTCTTCGGGGCACTCGACTCTGTCCTTAAGTACCGGGCCACCGTCACACAGGCCTTCAGAGACATGGACCGCTTCACCGTGAATGAGACAGTGCTGTCCACCAAGGACGTTCTCATCCTCCTGCACAAGTGGAGCCTCATCGGGAGGGACACCGCGCTCCAAGAGGACCTGAGAGCAGCCATTGAGAAATACCAAGTCAAGGAGCTCCTGAGTGAGTGTCGGGACCCGGGGTCTCCTTGTGGGCTCCCCAAACTGTGCTCCTTCCCCTTAGAGCAGGCGCATCATTCCCTCAGCAGCATTTCCAAAGCTGGTGAGGCTTACATACAGTGCATGTCCATCTTCCCAGCCCTGAGGAGGGAGCCGGGACCTGGTGCTGCGTGCTCCAGGTCCGCCTCTGCGAGGGGCAGGCTGGGGAAGGGTGGAGGGTTGCGGCAGGGATTAAATGGCACTGTAGTAACAGTGATGATGCTCACAGTCAGACAATGAGCTCCACCCACGCTGCAGGCAGAGTAGCCAGTCCTGCTGGCCGAGTGCTCAGTGCCTGTGAGCTGCCTCCCCTGTCCGTATGGGGAAGGGACACCAGTCTCACTGTCCTTCTTCTCTCTGTGTATAACAGAAATGCTCAAGGATAAGAACAGGCCTGTGGTGGCAGCCCGAGCCAGAGGCCCCTGGGGCCGAAGGAGGAGGCCTGGGGAGGCAGAGGAGGCAGCTGACCCTGAGCTGCAGGCATCCAGCTTGGAGACATGCAAGGGCCTCCTGAGGTCCATATTGACTCACTGGGGGCCAGTGTTCCCCAGCTGTGAGCCTGCTCAGGAGCCCGCAGACAGGGCCACCCCTGAGAGCAGTGCACCGGGCCCTGTGCACGCCGCTGCTTCCCTGGCGGCCACCTGGGTGCTGTGCTCAGTGGCCGACAACCCACTCAGCAGGGCAGAGGCTGCTGGACTCCTTGGTTGGCTTAAGAGCCACATTTTGCCACAGCCGATCATCGTGGCTGACCTTCTTGGGGACAGTCGTGTGAGGAGTGGCATATTTAAGCTGTACAGCCGGCTCTGCAGTACCGAGGGTCTGTCCAGGCCTGCGCAGAGTGTGGCCTGCCTGTTGAACACAGTCATGCTGCACCTTGTGGCGGCCCGGGGCCCAGCAGGGAGCTCCCTCCGGCCAGCAGTCGAGGCTCTCCACCTGGCTTCTCTGAAGGAGGAGGATGAAGCCACACGAGGTATGCTGGTTCTTGGATCAGAGGCTGCAGAAGTGCAGGAGGGGCTGAGGCCTGGGGTGACTCTGTCCCTTAGAGCCCATCAGGTACTTTGGTTAGTGCTCAGGCCCCTGCCACAGTGCTGGGGATCGCGGGCACTGAGGGTGAAGACAGAGGAAGTCTTTGCCCTTTGCTCTCAGTGGTCATGTTGATGGGAACAAAGGTGCCCTCTTCCCAACCTTGTGTCCACGGGGGGCCCCCACCCTGAAGAACAGTGGCTTTCCTATGTGTCAGCTGTCACCCAAGTGAAAAATAATGTTTCATATCGTGGCCAGATGTCTGCGTGTGGACAGAAGTACATGTATGTTTATATGCACATGGGTGTGTTCATAAGCCAGAGATGCATGAGCACACCAATGCAGTTCAGGTGTTTGGCAGGTAGCAGGTGCTTAATTAACATTTAAACGCATAAATGAATGATCAGCAAAGGCTTGGGGAGGCTGTCACCGTGGTGTGGCTCCTCCTGGGAGGGTTGTCCCTTTCACTGAGGCACAAGGGGGACCGGCCAGCAGCCCAGGAGGTGAACTCACCTGGTTGCAGGGCCGACCTGTTCCCTCACCTGGCTTCAGTCAGGGACTTGAATCTTTGTTTGTGGGGCATGGTCTCCTCACCCTGCCACCGAGGAAGTGATGTCAAGTGATTCTGAGACGCTCTTTGCAAAAGTCAGTGCTGGCTCTTGCTTGTTGGTCAAACCAAGAGGGGACCTGGCTTGTTTCAACTTCTTTACATTCCAACACATTCATCAAATAAAAAGATCCATCCTAAAAGGAACAGAAAAAGTTAACCCAATAGTTAAGAGAAGACAGCATTAGTGTGTTTTATACATGCTTATCTCAGGTTGCCCCAAGTATGTGACACAGTTCATTTGGGTGCCTTATCAAAGCCCCAGTGTCCCCATGTGTGTGGGCAGAATGACTTGCTTTCCAGTTGAATAGATCTGCATCCTAATGGCCCTGTCACCTCTTCCTCAGCTGCAGCAGCATTCCTGGTGTCTCTGTACATTAAGGACATCTGGCTGGGGGCCCAGCGGCCAGACACCCTCCTAACGCACGTCCGGATGGTCTGTGACTCTGCAGAGGATGTGCCAAGTGGGAACAAGGAGGCCATCTTCATGCTCTGCAGGGACCTCGCTGCCTCAGCCCCAGATGCTTGACGCTCTGCCTGCTGTCTGCAGTGCCAGGTTCTAGACGTTTGAGTTAAACGTTTCTGTGGAGGGCATGCAAAAGGATGGGCTCTGGATATTGCTGGTTTCCTGACAAGAAAAGTGGACTATTTAACTGACCGATAAATAATGAACTCAAGGAACTGGTTCCACAGTCCTAGTAGGCATGGGGGTCTTTGGGGCCATGAGCCCATCCAGTGTTTAGTGAGGCAAGACCCTTCCTGTGGGGTTCATCATTCTCCAAAGGAAATACTTCAAGTTGAGGTAACACTTCTGAGCGCTTAAGGGATTTGTGGGTATTAATTCTAAAGTGTCCAAAAATTATTAGATAAAAGGGCATGAAGAGATGTTTAAAGCTTTCTTATTCTATAAGAAGTCAAAAGAAAGGTTGGTATAACTTTTTCAATAAGAAGCTCCTGCCAGTGTTAATTATTTTATTGAAAGGATGTTACACTAAATCCTTAAAGTATGGAGTTGATGTGCCCTCTGCTTTGGGAAGTCAGACTGTATTTTTTTTAATTTTGTTTCAAAGAGGGGATTTTGAATTTTATAACTTGTTAATAAATGTTTATTTTATGTTAGATTTTTGTGTTTTGCTTAATTGATGTTGGAGGGCTATTTTTATTCCACGGAGACCTGCATGTTAGAGGTGAGGATTTGACTCCTAAGGTTCCTGTATTAATTGGTGGTTGTAGCTGACAGATGGCGAATATGATGGTTTCACAGATGAAATTCCAGCCTGTCAGTAAAGCTCTGCTTACAGCCATGTCCCTCTCGCACACCCTGGCTTTTGGGGGTCTGCCTGGCCACTGTCATGTGCCAGCACAGCGGCGTTCTCTGTCACCTGGGAGATAGTGTTTATTTGCTTGAATACCATGGTCAGCACCAAGAATGGCTTGGTTTTGGCTTAAACATTTACACTTTGTATGCCTCCAGTGTTCTTTAGACTCTTTTTAAATGACTTAAGATTCTTAACCAAGATATGGGTAATGCTTACCTGCTGGTCCCCTTACCACAAACCGGGCTCATTATCTAGAAAGCATTTACATTCCCTCTCCCCAGAATACCCGTGTCAGTGTTCTTGGAGAATATTCTGAGGTCAGAATCCTACACTTAGCCTCCAATTGGAGAAGCCACGTGTTTCCTTCTAACCCACTGCCCAAGTGTGGCACGTGATACTTGGGGGATCCTCTCTTGGCCACCTAGGCTGGAGTGGGCTTTAGGGCCTTGTAGTGTGGGGCTGGCTCCCTGCCAGGGGCAGGCTTTTGGGCACCAGAGGACCAGATCCATGTGGAGGTGACGGTGTCTCAGATCGGAGGTCACATGGTCTCATCTAGAATGGGACCCTTTGTACCAGCTTAAAAGACGTTCTGCGACAGCATTCGGAGGCAGATTTTCTCCCTTTGGGCTTAGGTCCTTCCTGCTGGGCCTGACTGCTCCCTCCAGGGAAGACAACCTCCTTGGGCTCTGTTTTTGAAAGGCTTTGGGCAGGCTGAAGTGTAACTCTGGTGCCTGGCCTGGCAGGGCACACACACTGCCCCCTGTTGGTCATGGTGGGCGGCAGTGGAGGACGGAATTCAGCAGGCACTCTTGGGAGTCCTAGAAAAGGTACAGATGGGCCCAGTGAGGTCAGGGTTGAGGAAATAGGACAGCAGTAATAGTTGAAGCTAAGAAGTGGCATAGTAAAGATTAGTGACATTTTTAATTAATTCATAAAGATTTTATTTTTCTATCCTTCCCAAAGCAAACATAAGCAGTAAGTAAGCAGGTTGGGTGCATTTAATAAAACCAGCAATATTGGCAGCTACTGCCTGCCTATGCTGTGGGCTATTATTACAAGCTCTGGGTAAAATGCCGATCACACGCTACCTGGTAGAGTCCTTGACCTAGCTGCACTTTCTGATGCATGTAAACAAGCTTTCAGAGCACACGCGTGTGTCCAGGGGGGTCCTCGTTCACCGGTTCACTCAGCAATGGCCATAGTTTGCTGGTGTTAGTTCTACAATGGAGAGAGGTTCTGTCTCCTGGGGAACGCTCTCTGGGCTTGTTCCTGACGTCAGCTGATGCTCTGGGGTCCCCATCCAGGGCCAGTTCCCGAGGAGAGCAGCCTCGGGCTGGGGGCAGCGGTGGGAGAGGCAGAGGGGCTCGTGGCTGCAGCTGCTGCTCAGGGCCGGGTGCTCTGCTGTCTGGTTCCTCCACCGAGCTTGGTGGAGCCCGCCGGGTCCCCGACATGCCCTGTGCGCAGAAGGTACCTCCGGAGGCAGAGGGGACAGTTGAGGCCGGGGCTCCAGCGGCGCGTTCGTTGGTGCTGGACATTGTTCCTGGGGACAGAGCACAGGGGAGGCAGGTGTCAAAGCCGGCGGGAGAGCAGGCCTTCCTGGGGGCTGCCCTGTCCCCCTTCTTAACGCCCATAGCACGTGGGAAGGGCGCCACGGAGGAGACACCTCTCGGGCCAGAGCCAGGGAGCGGCCACCCAGCTCACAGAGGTCCGCTGGGGGAGGAGGCAGAGCGGGCGGGGCCCTAGACCGCAGCCTGTCCCCAGAGGTGGCGCCTCCCGCGGGTCCGTTCCCGTGGCGTAGGGCGGGTGGAGTGGGGGGTCTCTCCTTGCTCCGCGCGAGGGTGGTCGCGCTGCCATCCGGGCCCAGCTGCCTGCGTGCGGACAAGAGTCCCCGCTCTCTGAGCGACTCCTGGCCTCGGCGCGGGGGCGGAGGCCCATCCTCCTGGCGGAACCGCCGGTCGGCCGCGCCTTGGGGTCCTGGGGTTATGGGGGCGGCACCCTTGAAGGTAAAGGCAGGGCCAAGAGGCGCGGTGCCGAGAGCGGTGCACGCAGACACCCGCGTCCCCTGAGGGCCCGCCCTCCTCTCAGTCATTAGAATGAACCCATGTGTCTCGCGCGCGAAGAGAAACTTATCTGGAAATAGCTCTTTCTGGGTCTTGCTGGGGTTGCGCGTGGCCGCCCTGAGTGGTCGTTTCTGCTGCAAAGCTCAGAGCATTTTCCTTCGTGAGCCACGTGGCCAGTCAGGACCAACAGGGTCGGACGTTTGCCCTGAAGAATTGTGGCCCGGCGGACACAAGACCCCTCAGCCACGGCCACCCGTGGGCACCCCGACTGGGAACTCCACACCGGGCGGACCCCTGGCAATACTTGCAAACTGTCCCTGGCTCGGTCTCGCCACAAGTCATCCCGGAAGAGGAGAAGAGAAAGCTGATGCCGGTAGTTTATCCCCCAAGGACCTTTTGGGGGTAAAAATCTGATCAAATTCAATGTGAGTTCTGAAAGAGTGGGCCTCCTCGTTGCTCAAAAGCTGGTCCCAGCCTTCCACATGTGGAAGGCACTAGAAATGAGCTGGAGGGTGTATCCCTGGGGGTTGAGACCCTGTGGGCAGGGTGGATGGGGGAAGGGTGGAAGAGCAGAGGCCCCTCAGGTGGGCCTGTGCAGCAGATCCACAGGCCCTCACCCACCTGGCAGCGGGACCCCATTGGGTAGAGAGGCTGCCTGTCCTGCTGCCTTCTGGGGCATCCAGGCACCTCACCCCTTCCTCTCAGAACGGCTCTGCTCCTCTCTCTGCTACCAGTGTCCACAGTGACCCATGGTTTCCAGTCCCTGAGACTTCTTGGTCCAGCCCCAGGCTTCCTCTTGGACTCCTCAGTGCCACCTGCCCTCAGCTCTCTTGTCAGGCCACATGTTCCAAGGGGTGTTGGCTAGCCGGGAATAGGCCCTCTTTGGGTGAGCTGCCCACCCCTGTCCCATCAGGTAGGGCAGGGAAAGAGGTGGTATAGGGTCCCCTGTAAGGACAGCCATAGGGCTGTACCTGGGGGGAGAAGGTTAAGCTAGAAGGGAAGACTGGAAACGGTGGGCCAATTGTCCAGTACAGAATTGACATGTAGTGAGCTAAGCTGTAATTATGGCTTGGAACTGTTAGGTTTTACCTCCTACTTAACCACTAAGGCACAGCATAGTGGTCACAGATGCTGAAGTTAAGGTCCCATTTTCCTGGGGAGGCATTTGATAAGACCTAAATGGCACATGGGGTCATCTTGTCTTTATTTCCTCTAGTAGCTTAATTGAGATATATTTGCATACAATAAAGTTCACCTGTGCAAACTGTAAATTTCAGTGATCTCCAGCCAAGTCAGAGTTGTGCAGGTGTCCTCACAATCGGTTTTAGAATATTTTTGTCATCCCAAAAGAAACCCTGTACCCACTAGCAACCTCCAATCTGCTTTCTGTCTTTAGAGTTTTGCCCATTCTACAAATCTCCTATCATTGCAGTCATACAATGTGTGGCCTTTGGTGTCTGGTTTCTTTCACATAGCAGTGTTTCTGAGGTTCACCCATGGTGAGTGTGAATCAGTGCTTTGTTCCGATTTTATGGCCAAATAATATCCCCCCCCATCTGGACCCAGGGTCATTTCACCAGGCGAGCTCCCTCCACACCCACACTCCTTACCTACCTCGTCTGTGGGGAGCCTGAGCAGGACATGCAGAGCAGGAAGAGGAAGAGAAGCGCCACGAGGGCAGCCAGGCTCACCCAGAAGGCAATGACAACCACGTCTGCCGGAGGGGGAGACGCACATCAGTAAGTGAACCGCACATGAGCCAACGGCGATGGGAAGTACGGGCCCCCAAGTACTGTGCAAACAAGGCCCTGAGTAGAGGTGTTCTCGCCCCTCCAGCCCCTCAGCTGTGGCCGTTGGGAATATTTTTCCATTGACATCAACCTGGGGAAGGAACAGGGTGGCAGAAGTGGCTTTTTCCCAGAGCAGGTAGCTGCTGGGCCAGTTTAGGATTATTGTTGAGGGGGAAACACGGAGTGAAATTTAGTCAAATGATTTAGTCAGTCATGACTATGCAATGAAGCCCTCACAGAAACCCCTGAGGAGGGCTTATCGCTCTCTGCTCGGTTTGCTCCTGCTTCTCAGTTGGAGGGAGAGTTTCTGAACTTGAGGAACCAGACTGCCTCCACTTGCCGCTGAGCCAGGCCCCAAGCTCCACAAGAATAGCAGCCCCTTTACTTGGGACCTTGCCCTATGTATCTCTTCATCTGACTGTTAATTTGTATCCTTTACTAGTAAAGGTAAGTGTTTCCTTGAGTTCTGTGAGCCCCTCTGGCAAATTAATCAAACCCAAGGGGGAGGTGGCTGGAACCTCTAACCTGTAGCCGGTAGGGCCGAAGCACAGGTTAGCTGCCTGGGCTTGCAACTGCCCTCGAGTTAGGGATGGAGGGCAGGCTTGTAGGACAGAGCCCTTAACCTGGGGAATTTGGTGCTGTCTCAGGGCAGATAGCATCAGAATTTAGTTGAGTTCACCCTGCTAGTGTTGAGAATTGCTTGGTGTTATGTATGCAAAGACCTGCTCCTACATACTTACACATGCTGGAAACAGATTTGGGAACCTGAATGGAGTAATACTACTTTGACTGCTGTGTATAGTACTGTTAATTGTTATACATGTATGTAAGTAAACACACACCTACAGTGTACAGTGTCAAAGACTCGGCGTTTAGGGCTTTGGGTACAAAATCATATTTTACATCCTCTGTAAAAAATTTGGAAGTAACTTCCTATGAAACTAAGACTTTGGACACAGAATAGTCTTTGAAGATGGACTTATTGAAACAGTTTAATTTGTTTGGGGTTCCAGTAAGCTAGGTGAGTTGCTTCAAATTGTTGGGGTCACATTTTTCAGTCTGTATGTAAATTTGGGAGAAAGTCATTTTTGTCCACCCCTAAATATGTAACATAAATAATTTCTCTTAAAATGCCAATAGATGTTTACTCTTCATACGGGAGGCCACTGTCCTGTCTGGCAAGTTTCTTCCCTGAGATGGTCTTTATTGGGTCTGGCAGTTTGGAGAGGAGTTTCTTATTTGATCTCACTTCTCTGCTCACCGGGCTGTAAATGTCCACCCCTAGTTCAGTGACAAAGACTGTCTTTTCAAACCCACACAGTTTAGAGAATGATCCACTCCTTCATCCGGAAATTGAAGTGATTTGCAGGTGGGGAGTGGGGGCTGTGGAAGCTTGAGATTATAGGTTCTAAGGTTCTAAAACTGCAAACTGTCTCCGTACCCAAAGCAGGGGGAGAGTGGGGCGACAGAAGGAGATGTCTGGCTCATGAAAGGGTGTATCTGAGGCTGACCCAGAATTTTATTTAATTTCTGTTAACTTAAAAAATTCTTCTATGAATGCAAGTCTCCATTTTGTCCAGATCAATATGTACCTGAAGTTCTGAACTTTTGACAGTATATATGAGTGTGCTTTTATTTCAACCCAGCCACTTTCTCCCTGTCACTGTATGTCTTCCTTACTGTGAGCTGTATAGGCAGAAATCTGCATTTTAATTTCATGATACATACCTTGCACCAGAAAACACACAACAAGCCCGTCATCCTCCCAAAAGCTTTAGTACCATGCTTGGCACACAGTAAGTGCTCAGCCAGCACAGATGTGTGCCTGCACTTCTGGAAGCTGTAAATGAAACTGGAGACAGGGGGGCTTCTAACAAGACATCCCAGATGCCTTTCCCCAAGGGCCTTGCCAGGGGTCTGCTCCTTCATTCATCCTAACATGCAAGAGGATGTCAGTCTAGAACGATTGTGTAAAGATCACCTTTCTTTTCATATGAAAAACATCAGCGTCCCAGTCCTTCTAGAGTCAGACATGTGATGTGAGTGCACAGCATGGAACTCCCAGGGAAGCTGAGACCCGGGATAGATGAGGATGGCTGCTCAGTACTGAGACTTTGTTTTTGGTTTGATTTGCTTTTCATGCTCTTTTCCTCCACTGTCTTGTTATCATGGCTGAGTAGATGGAAGAATCAGATCAGGGAAGACTATCCACCAGGTACCAACTTACCTGAGAAATAAAGAATGGAGGGTAATGAGCAAAAGGTTGTTAGATCAGATTGTCCTTCCTGAGACCAGAAAGACTAAACATTGGTTGGTATTTTAACTGACATTAGTAAGTCATACATCTTAGGGGTGGACATAGTAACTCCCCCAAATGTACAGAAACAAGAGAAAACATGAAATCCACAATCTGAAGAAACTCACCTGGTTTATTGGAACCCCACACCAATCAAACTCTATCAAGAGATCTCTCTTAAAAGCACATTCTGCTCCCTAAATGTCTTAGTTTCTTAGCAGGTTATTTCCAAACCTGTTGTAGAAGATAACAGATACACTTTCCCCATGTCCACATGGACCTATGTGTGCAGGGTTGTGTTCTGGCTCACCCATGGCATCTCTTGGAGCTAATGAGTCATGTGGACCAACCCTGGCTCCCGCCTGGCTGCTGCCCTGGTTCAGGACTCACGTTTGTTGGCTTTCAGCTTCTTCTCATCCACGGGAAGGAGGTCCAAGTAGTCCAGGTAGTACTCGTAGCTGTAGTCCAGGGCAGAAGCATTGGGCCTGTGGGCCATGTCCGCAGTGCCAGGAGGTGGCACATCAGAGCTGCTGGAAGCCCTATGCGGAGATTGCCTAAGTGATTTCTGTAGTCATCGCAGTGTGTCCATGGGTCTCTAGGCTCAAGGCCTGCCTGCTCCTCCTAGCTGTGTGGCTGAGAGAAAGATCAGGGGGTTGTGCCTGACATCAGCAGGCGAGGAAAACTTTCCATCCTGTCTTTCCTTGATAAAACTCCAAAACAAACAGAGCTGCAAGGTGGAGGTCCTGCTCCCAGAGCAGGTCAAGGGTGGCCCCTGCAGAGGACAGGAAAATGGGTACCCGGGCCCCTTAAAAGACAAGATGCCGAATACAGCTAGAAAGGACAATCGCTGTTTGCCTTAAGTACTTAAAAGGGTAATACAATCAAAAGGAAAGTCTGGTGGTGCCCTTGACTTACATTAAGGCAGTTCTTGGTGCTGTTAAGCAACCAGCAAATCACTGGCTTAGATTCAACATCTGAGGGCAGAAATCGAGTGCTGTCAGCCCTGAGCTGGAGGCTCTCTCATGTACACAGAGCCAATTATGAGAACCCATCCCCACCCCCTCCTCAGTTGAGCACCCCCTCCAGCTTTTATCTAAGCCCCAGAACCAGCCACTCAGCTGTACTCACCCAGGCTGGAGAAGCTGTTTGCCTGGGCCCGGATCCCGCCTGGACTGAGCTCCTGGGAAACAGAGCCCGAGGGTCCCTCCAGCCCTTGGCTGACAAGTATGAGGATTCCTCTGGGTTTCTGTAGGGCCTGACTCCAAGTTCTGCACTCATCTTTCTAAGAGCCGCAGACATAATCAAAAGGAACATTCCAAATATTTGAAATGAGCGAGACTAACTATGAGCAGAGCCCTGGGATTTAACCTTTGAGAATCAGTCAGGAAGTCAAAATACACAGAATTATGGTGCCTCTCCATCCAATATGCCAGCTTTCTAGTATTCTTGATTCAGGCTTCCAATGCCACAGTAAAGTGGGGCACTGATAGTGTAGACAGCCACACCAGGTAAGCTAAAGCCCTCTGCTGGCTTCGATCCTGTACCCCTTGGCCTGCTTGCTGAGGCATTCCCTGGGGGCCACTGCCCCTAAACTGAACTGCGGTGTCTGGTCCTGGATTTCCAAAGCGAGGGGTGAGAGGTCTCCCAGGTGTGCTTGGTCAAGAGGCAGTCGAGTGTAGGGGACAGGAGCACGGATTCTGGGCCCAACCACAGACTTGGAAGCCTGGCTGTACTGCTTACCAGCAGGTGGCCCTGAGTAGGGGGCTCTGCTCCTCTGCAGCTGCCTCCCCATCTGTGAATTGGGGCCTCATCTCTTTGCTGTGGCCCACAGCCAGGACATGAGATTACCATTGCTCAGGGGCAGAGTTTCAGGAGTTTATGGACTGTGCTCATCAGATTTGTGTAAGTAAATCTACGGATTGAAATTTTGAGGTTGGTGTGGGTTTAGAGGAGGATTTTTACATCTTTATGTACCCTTTCCAAAACTGAGGGATTATAGAGCAATGTACCTTTTTCTTTTCTTTCTTTCCTTTTGTATTAGTCAGGATTCTTCAGAGAAATGGAGCCAACAGAAGGACATGTATATATATATATATCTGGAATTCTCAGCCTCCATAATTGTGAGCTAGTTCTTATAACAAATCTCATCGGAATTATGTATATGTATATATATCTCAATGTGTCAAGCTGGGGACCTGGAAGAGCCAGTGGTGCAGTTCACAGGCCTGAGAGCAGCAAACAGATGGTAGAGATGCCAGTCCCAGTCTGAAGGCCTGAGAACCAGGTGGGAGAAGACCGACGTGCCACTATATGCAACCCAGGCAGAGATGGATTCAACCCTTTTACTCTAGTCGGGCCCTTAGTGGGACGGACGGTGCCCATCCACACTGGGGAGGGTCCTCTGCTTTGCTCAGTCCACTGACACAGATGCAAATCTCTTCGGGAAATACCCACACAGACACACCCAGAAACAGTGTTTAACCCGCTATCTGGGCATCCCTGGTCGAGTCAAGTTGACACATAAAAGTAATAATCACACCTCCCTCCCTTCCTTGATACATTTTCCTATGTAACGTAATTCCATTCCATTGGTCTGGAATTCTTCCCTCTACCTGAGAAAATACTGGTTGTTAAAATGAATTAATCAGTCTGGTAATAATCTTGGCTTTAAAATACCCATGGAAGTGCCCTGATAAAAAAACAAATTGTAAAAATATTTTCCCCTTTCACATTGGTAAGACCTAAAACTCCCATCAGGGTCAACTCTCCGAGATAATAATGACATATGTATATTAACAAATACCTCAAAGACCTTGACTCTTGGCATTGTTTGTCCTCCCACTTTAATTTATAACCTAAGCTTGAAGGCGACGTTGTTTTTCCTGGGGTGTTATCTTTTCCAGGAAATGTGTACTCCTGTCAGCTGTCGTTGTGGCAGCACATCAAGAGGGGGGAGAAGGGGAAGGGAGAGGCCTGGCGGGGCTGGGGGCCCTGGGCTGGCCCCGTGGGAGTGCTGCACGGGGCCCTCTCAGTACTCCAGCCCACCGGTTGGGAGACCCATTTTCCAGGCAGAAAGTGGGGATCCAGCCGGTGGGGCGGCCTCCCTGCTCTGCCCAGCACGCTGGGATTTGCAGACGGGGGTGTATTAGTGCCCTGGTGGTGCCATGAAAAATCACCACAGACTTGGTGGCTTAAAACAACACATATTTGGGACTCTCTTGTTCCCTCCTGGCGTGAACCAGGAGCTCTGTCCTTTCACCTTATCTCTAAATAAAAGCCTGTACCTTGCTCTCCTAAAAAAACAAAACAAAACAAAACAAAACAAAAACACAGATTTATTATCTTACATTCCTGGAAGTCAGGTGTTCAAAATGAGTCTCATGGGGCTGCAATCGAGGTGTTCCCAGAGCTGGTCCTCTGGGCCCTGGAGGAGAACCCCTTCCTTCCTTTTCCAGCATCTGGAGGCTGTTACCATTCCTTGGCTTGTGGCCCCCCATCACGGCCTTCCCCCAACCCTTGGTTCTGTTGTCACATCACCTTCTGTGGCCAAATCTCTCTCCTCCTCCTTCTATAAAGGCGCTTATGATGATACTGCGCTCACCCAGAAGATCCAGGATAATCTCTCCATCTCGGAATCTTTAGTTTAGTCACACTTGCAAAGTCCCTTTTGTCATATAAAGTACCATTCACAGGTTCTGGGGATTAGGATGTGCATATTTTGGGGGGTTACCCACATAGGGCAAACAAGGTCATGTTGTGGACATACAGATCCTTAAAATAAATGCAGCCCCTTTCTCTGAAGTGTCCATTCTTGTCAAAGATTTTTGGTAATAGTGGTGTTTTAATTTTGAAACAAGCATAGGGATATAACAGAGTAAATGAAAACTTGCATGACTTTACAAAAAATGATTTTTCTCATAGACAATTTCAAACACTGGCAGATGCATTAAGAGTCGCACAGTAACAGTCCCAGTAACCATCAGTCAACTGCAACGATGATGAAGTTATGGCTAATTTAGTGCCATCTGTACCCATCCAGCACCCCCTCCATTCTGTGGTGCAAATCCTAAATATATCATTTCATCTATAAGTATTGTGATATGTATCTGTGAAGGGAGATTTTTAAAAAATTAAGCAACAGTAAAATTATCCCACCTAAAAATTAATAATTATTTGATTGCATAAAATATCTAGTCAATGTTCACATTTTCCCAGTTTCTATCATAATTGTTTTTATTATTAATTTGCCCTAATCAGGAGAAAACAAGGTACACGTGTTGTAACTGGTTGATATGACTCTGAAACCTTGTTAAATTAATAAGTTTTCTCTCCCTCCTACTCTCTCTCTCTCTCTTTTTTTGGAAACAGGTTATTCCCCCGTGAAGGGTTTGCCCACTGATCCCATGGCACTGTTACTCATGTTCCCCATTCCCTGTATTCCCTGGGAAGTGAAGTTACACCTAGAGATTAGTGTAGACTTGGTTCAGTTTTTGGGGGAAAAGAATACCTCATACACGGGGGGGGGGGGTGTCCTCCCCTCAAGGACACATAATGTTTGGTGTCTTTTTTGTGTGATATTACCAGACAGTGACGATCACTGCTGAGATCCTCTGATGCATTAAGCCTGTGAAAATGGTGATCCTGGTCTCCATATTCCTTCCTCATCTATTAATTTCATCCTTCTAAACACACATCACACACCCTTGAGAAAAGGAAGGAAGGAAGGAAGGAAGGGAGGAAGGAAGGAAGGGAGGAAGGGAGGAAGGAAGGGAGGGAGGGAGGGAGGGAGGAGGGAAGGAAGGAAGGAAGGAAGGAAGGAAGGGAGGGAGGGAGGGAGGAAGGAAGGAAGGAAGGAAGGAAGGAAGGAAGGAAGGAAGGAAGGAAGGAAGGAAGGAAGGAAGGAAGGAAGGAAGGAGGAAGGAAGGAAGGAAGGAAGGAAGGAAGGTCTTTCTCCATAAACTGCTCGGTTACCTGAGGTATATGATGCAGGAGTTACTGGGACGCAGGCAGGTAGAACTCACGGCCCTGGTAAGACATAACCAGAGGCAACTACGACCAGGGCTTCTCAGTAAACAAGACACCACCTCCTGGAAAACCGGGCCTGGAAGATGGGAAGGTCTTCCGATCCCCATCTCGGCGCTGGCAGCGACTCCCAGCCAGCCGTGGCGGCTTCTTCCTCCAAAAATCTCCAACCCTCTCGGCCATTTGAGAGTCCGCTTAGGCAGCTAAACCTCAGCGCTGATCTGATCGATTACTCACTATGGAAACGGAGCACGGTACTTTCAGCCCACCAGGAATGAGTCGCCCCATACAAATGGAGCACTGTACTTCGGTCAGTCAGGATGAGTTGTGATGTCGTCAGTTCAGTTGTCTATTAGGTGCACGGGGCATGGACTTCCTCCTTTGAAGAAGCTCTATAAACCCTACACACTGCAGGCCTGGCAGCATCCTCTCTTGGAGCCCCTCCTGGCCAGCAGGAGTTATTCTCTTCTTGTTCCTCATTAGCTTTGCTGGTTGCTCTGTGCTCTTGTCTGCTGGCTTCATTCTACGTGGCCTCCAAGACACAACCCTGGGAAGTGCCGCATCTTAGCCGGTAACAATAGCAAGGTGCGAAAAATGTTTGATCTACTTGTTTGTTTCTTTTCCTTTCTTTCTTTGTTAGTTTTCAAAATAATGATTGGGTTTTCCAGTACCACCCAACAGTGAACTGTGAGAGCTTTGTTTTTTTAGAAATCATCATGAACTTCTGGAAGTAATCCTATTTTGTGTGTTCCATTCCATTCCAGCTATGATCTCTGATGATGCACAAATTAACTCATATGTGGACAGGGAGAGCCTCTTCATGCTGGTTATAGTAGTAGTTGGCTTTGTTTTGGTTTTTACACCTTCCTTGCTTTCTAGAATTACAAGATGTTTCAGGCTTATTTTGTCCATTTCTTACCCCAGACCTTGGATTCCACAATTTCCCAACGACTCCTGGTTTCTTTTAGTAGGAAATCGTGTTTAGTTACTATAATCTGGGTGCTAAAGGTGATTACTGGTCCTGAGTCTGTTACAATGTTCAGTCCTATTCAATGTAGAGAGCTAGAAAATATTTATTTTTAAATAAAAAGCATCCTGGGTTCATACTGATACTTCCAATCCAAAACCACAACCATGCAGTTTTATTTAACATTATTCTAGGTGTATCTCTTTTCTCCAAAACTTAAAATCCTATTCCCCAAAATACTAACATAATTACTAAATATAAAATATACACAGTCTCAGAATAACATTATCAGTGTCAGCAAAAAGAACACATGATTACTAAAAACAATGTAAGATATTTTATTTGAGGGAAGTTTTTCTGTTTTCTCCTTAGAGTACTAACTACAAGATATATATAATCGAATTCATATTTTAAAGTCACTTGGAATACTTCTTCTCCATGAAGTTATGTCACCCACTTAATACGTTAAATATTTCAATGTTTAGAGTGTTGAAAAATGTTATTTTATAATTAAAGTATTTTTGTGATTCCAAAGTTGAATACACAAAATAAGGTATATTTGTAGAACCAGCTTCTATTGTTCTTGTCTCTTCTTGTTACCTTCACCCAAGTGAGTGCTTCTTTACAAATTTTTTGCCTTTTCCTTCAATTTTTTAAAAATATAAGTAAATATGAATGTATATTTAACCTTTCCTTTCTCCCCTTTTAGATGTTCAATGGGAACTATATTTTTTTAAACCTTGCTTTTTTCATTATTCATTCTGGAAGCCTCTCCATGGCATATAATGATATAACTATGTGTTTGTTTTTGTTTTTGTTTTACAGATGCATGACTCTGCCATCGCATGGCTCTATTACAGCTTCCTCACCCTGTTCCTGCTGGTGGGTGTTTGGGTCGTTTTCAGTCTCTGCTATTGCAAATAGTACTGCAGTGCCTTGTGTACATGTTTTTATCATGTTTTGCCACTGCATTTTTAGAATTGATTCCTGAAAGTGAGATTTCTGTGTCAAAGCACAAATACATTTGTAAGTGTGTTAGATATAGCCAAGTTCCCTTCCTTGGAAGTTATAATATCTTGTATTCCTATCAGCAATATATGAAGCAACTGGTTTTCTTGGACAATATTGTGGACAACAGATTATGTTGTCAAGCTTCTGGATTTTATCAAACTGACAGCTGTACTGGTTTTTAGTGTAGCTTAATGGTACACTTTAGTGGTAGAGAATCTTTTCATATATTAAATATTTGCGTTACTTTTACTGTGACCTCACATCTCACATTTCTCATTGCAGCACATTTTTGTATAAGAAATGATATGTTCAAGATACATTTTCAAAGTTCCTCTACTGGGGAGAAGTGGACCCCACAACCCAGCCTGTTGCCACAGAAACCCTTCTTATGAAGTCATCTAGGTCACCATTTTCTCCTGTGTTTAGTATTCCCAAAATGTGGCAGGAGGGAGTCAGTTCTCCAATAGCAGTGAGGCGGTCAGTCTCACACACATTTGGGTGTGGCCTTTTCTCCACATCTTGGCGTCTCAGTCAAAATCTCAGATTGAATGCACTGTAAACACACCATTCCCTAAGTTTTTTTTTGGTATCATTAATATACACTTACATGAGAAACATTGTGGTTACTGGATTCCCCCCATTATCAAGTCCCCACCACATACCCCATTACAGTCACTGCCCATCAGCCTAGTTAAGACGCTGTAGAATCACTACCTGTCTTCTCTGTGCTATACTGCCTTCCCCATGCCGCAACCACTACATTATGTGTGTTAATCATAATACCCTTTTTCCCCCTTATCCCTCCCTTCCCACCCATCGTCCCCAGTCCCTTTCCCTTTGGTAAATGTTAGTCCATTCTTGGGTTCTGCGAGTCTGCTGCTGTTTTGTTCCTTCAGTTTTTGCTTTGTTCTTATGCTCCACAGATGAGTGAAATTATCTGGTACTTGTCTTTCTCTGCCTGGCTTATTTCACTGAGCGTAATACCCTCTCGTTCCCTATGTTTCTAATTGCTAGTAAAAACAAGCCTGTTCAAACTGGCCTCCACAATAAAGAGGCCTTGCTGGCTCACACAACTGAAAGGGTTCAGAGGCTGGGTGCTCCCACCTCTGGGATTCTCTCAGTCCTGCCTGTTTCCTTGATTTCCAGGTGGCCACCTGAAGCAGCTCCAGTGTATGCTGCCTGTGACACATGCAGGGGATAAAGCGGTCATCCCTTCTCTCAAGTGCTGAGCAAGAGTCTTGAAACTTACACGCTTGGGCACAACCTGGCCACATAGGTCAAGTTGCTGTATGAGCCAATCCCTATCGTCGGCGGAGCAGTGCTTGCTGAGTGGCTCCAGGCTGGGGAAGGAGCCATCCCTGCACCAAGGACCATGGAGAAGAGGTGAGCTCTCCTGATGAGTCCACCTCTAGGGACCCATTCCTAGAATTGGCGATGATGGTAGTGGAGGCCATCGCAGTCGGACTCAACCTTATCCAAAACTCTAGTTGTATAACCAAGAGGGAGGGTGAGAACGGCTGCCCAGGAATGCAAAGGCAAACAGTCTTTCCATAGTTTCCTACACGGTTACTACTTCATGGAGGGGTAGGTCAACTCCAAACTTCTGACTCCAAAGCTTTTGCTTTTTGTTAGTGACCAAAGGCACTAAATTGGAAGTAAAATTTATGTAAATAGTGTGTCCGATCAAGCAAAGTGGGCACCAATGTTACTTCTGGTACCCAAAGAGTCCTGTGAGCTGACCCAGGACCCAGGGCTACCTTTCTCCCTAGCTGTGCTGCCAGGTTGTCCCGGATGCCGCTGCTCTGTTCCCCAGCAGCCTCTCCACCCAGATTTGTGGTCCTTTAAAGGCAGAGGCTGGCTTTCTGGGGCAGCTGAGGAAGTCTGTCCTTACCACCCGGGAGGGTGCTCACTCTGTGCAAGGGGAAAATGGCTGCCCCGGATCCCAAACTTTTTGCCTAAGGGTTTCAGCTTTGGGCAAGTTCACTACGGATTCAATGAGACCCAAAAATGACAACAGGATGTTCATGGGGTAAAGGGGTTTATACCCAGTTTTATACTAGTGGTGGCAGGTGAAGAGCTAGAATCCCCTCTCCTCCTCAGGGCAAGTCTGCCTGCGGCAAGGTGGTCTCTGCCTCCAGGCCTCTCTGCCTCCGGGCTTCTCCACCACCTTGTAGCCCTCACCTCCGCTCCTGGCTCTCCCTCGCTCTCTGCCCCAGGCTCTGCCCTCTGCTCCCGGCTCTCTGCCACGCTTTCAGCACACTGAAGCTGGCCACACCGCTTCTCCAGGTTTTAACTTGCAGAGCTAGCCTGAGTGATCTGGAGCCCTTTCTAGGGTCTCATTCCAGCAAAACGAATGCGTGATGAGATGGCTCCCCAACAACCCCTGTGTTCTCCATTTGGGGACAAACACTGCCTGCTTCTAATTCTTTGCCCCAGAATAACCATGTGTCCACATGGCCCCTTCCTTTGGGCGGTACGGTTGGAACAGGGTATGTGAATGGTCCGCGGCTGTCCCAATCCACTCCCACCGTTTCTATTGAAACACTGGGAGGCAGGCAGCTCTGAGCAAGGTTTTGTTCCTTGGGGCGCTGGTGGCAGGAGGATGATCCCTCCTAACATAGCCAGTCTTTGTCTCCTCACCCCTGGCGCACACCTAGTGTCTGTCCCCTCACTCCATATAATCATTTCCTTCCTTGCCCTCGATAGCGGTGTGCAACCTCCGCCAGCCGGCCCTCCCGGAGTCAGTCAGTCCCAATAAACCGTCATGTCTTAACTGACCTCTCTGGGTCGTTCCTTCTGTCTTGGCGAGCGCTTTCTCCTCAGATCCCCTGGGCGTGCGATTGGACTTCGTATCACACACTCCAACTTGAGGCAGTTGGGCAACTGACAGCGGTGGTCATCAGAAGCGGAGCTGGCAACACTGACTGTCGGACCTCCTGCTGCTTCAATTTCCAAAGAGTGAAAAATACCACGTTGGCGCAGTGACCACACGGTACGGCTCAGCTGACCTGGAGCGCATGCGCGCTAGCCGGTTGCCCGCCTTCCCAGTTCCCTCAAGCCTCGGCTCCGCTCCCCTCCCCCGACCTCGGCTCCGCTTTGCGCAGGCGCAAGGACGTTTTTCCCGTGGCGCTTAGCGGACCGAGTCATTTGTAAGCAATGGCGGGTGCGCGGTGTTCAGATTGCGGCCAACGCTGTTCCTCTACTGTCTGTGCGTGTGGCGACAAGGGCAAGCGGAGCGACTCCTCGCTGTTGGGCAAGCGGCTCTCGGAAGGCTCGAGCCGCCACCAGCTACTGCAGAAGTGGGCGAGCACGTGGAGCTCCGTGGGCGGGGACGGGTCGGTGGCCTGCCTGGAAAAGATGCGGCGCGAGGAGGCTGCTGAGCCGGCTGAGGAGGACAGGCCGCTGGTGTTTCTGTGCTCCGGCTGCCGGCGGCCCCTGGGCGACTCACTGAGCTGGGTGACGAGCCAGGAGGACACCAACTGCATCTTGCTGCGCTGTCAGTTGCGGGGCTTGGGGGTTTGGAACGCCTTCTCCCCTGGTGTGACACACCTGGGCGGCCCGCGGGCTGATGGGGGACGGGATGCTTGGGGGCTGCCTAGGGTCTTTAAAAGCAGAAAAATCCGAGCGGCTGAGCTGTCTCGGGAAAAGGGGAGTAGGGCCACCACTGTATCTTGGGCTCATGAGTGACGGGTCCTTTTCTGGAGTTCCCGACTTCAGCAGTTGAATCAGCGTCGTTGTGAGCACTACTCAGTAAAAAATGACCGACTACATTTGTAAGCATTTAGGGTGTAGCCCCTCTATTACTTCCCACAGAAGTTAGCGGGCTGTTAATTGGTAAATAACATTGTTAATGGTTTATTTAGAAAATTAAGGTTTTCAGCTACTTGCTTTCTGCAGGGGGATGTCCGGATTGATTCCTCCAAGCTTGTATTGTATCAGCGGCTGCCTTAGCAGTCTGAAGTGTTTCAACCATAGCTGGCAGAATACGATGCTGTCCAATAAATTAAAAAGGAAGGAAACCTGCAGTAGAAGTACCAGTAACCCCATCAAAATTGCCAAGAAAAGGCCGGAGTTCTAGCTTTTAATCATGCCTCTACCAGTAACCTGTATGTTTCTCCACTGTTCATCTTATCGTTGCATTCATAGTATTTATTAAGGGGAGTGGTCCACATGTATTTTTTCTGAAGTGGTGTAAAAATAGCTATTCATTTTTGGAGTTGAGGTTTTCAAGATGAAGTTTATGCTCTGAATAATGTAAATATTTCGATGGCAGAAATTCACAGATTTATTGATATATGTGGAATGTTTTCCTTCTTGGGACATAATATTGGGAAGAAAGGAGGACACCAGTGTCCACTAGTTACTTGGAACTTTTGGGACCTGCTGTTTTCCCAAAAATACATTAGTTTATTAGCTGAGTCTCTTTCACTTTTTAAACAGAAGTCTAAGAACATATACTTCCCATAGTAATTCATTGGGATTAACACTTTTCACCTTTTGAAGTCAAACAGTGCAGAAGGGTGTAAAAGTAAAAAGAATTTATCCACCTGTGCCTGACACTGTCATAGCCGCAGAATTAAATGCTTTATTCTCAGTTACACTTCCAGATATGCCCCATGTACATATGAGCACATTTAAACATGTAAACTTTTAAAAGATACTTGAGATTATATTATTTATACTGTTAAGCATCCTTTTTTATTCCACATACATATTCTGAATATTTTTCCCAATTATTGTATAGATATACTTTACATTTTTAGCAGCTGCTTGGTGTACCCTTGCTGAGAGGCAGTATAGCCTCATGGTGGAAGCCCTGGACTGCTTGTGTTTGAATCTTGGCCTGCCACTTAATAGCTGTGTATCCTTGGGCGAGCTTTGTAGTTTCTGTGTGACTTAGTTTCCTTCTCCGTAAAATGGGAAAGATACTTACATAGGTAGTTAGAAGGATTAAGTGAGTTCATATGCATCATGTGCTCAGAATGTGTAGCAAATGCCTCTAGAGCAATTTCTGTCTTGGAGATGCTGTTAATTCCCCCAGTCCCTATTGAAAGAGGTCTAGGCTGTTTTCAGTGTTGCCACAATTACAACAGCATGTATTTTGGTTGAGATTTTTGATACAGTAGGAGAAGCTTTTTTTTTTAAATAGGTGAGTTTCCCTTGTTTACAGTTTTTTAAGAAATAATGTTTGATGTTAAATCTTGTGCTTTTTGTTTTTACAGCATCTTGTCTATCTTTTGCCACAAGCTCTTTTCTTTGTTTTGTATGTAAAAACACTTCTGTTGGTTAGTTTTTCTATACCAGTTTTTAATTCAATTTACCATCTCCCCCACCCCACCTCCTGAAAGATAAAGGAACAAACTTTTTGATTAACTTCCACTCTCTCCTGACCAAATTTGAGTTAGTTTAATTATTTGTACTTTGTCAAGGTTTATAACATTTACATTCTGTTGCCATAGCACGGTCACTGAGCCTTTTTTTTGTCTTTTTAATTTTTTTTCTTTTTTTCTTTTTTATTAAGGTATTATTGATATACACTCTTATGAAGGTTTCACATGAAAAAATAATGTGGTTACTACATTCACCCATGTTATCATGTCCCCCCATACCCCACTGCAGTCACTGCCAGCAGTATAGTAAGATGCCACAGAGTCATTATTTGCCTTCACTGTGCTACACTGTCTTCCCCATTATCCCCCCCACACCATGTGTGCCAATCATAATACCCCTCAATCCCCTTTCCCTCCCTCCCCACCTGCCCTTCCCCGACCTCCCCCTTGGCAACCCTTAGTCCCTTCTTAGAGTCTGTGAGTCTGTTGCTGTTTTATTCCTTCAGTTTTGCTTCCTCGTTATACTCCACAAATGAGGGAAATCATTTGGTACTTGTCTTTCTCTGCCTGGTTTATTTCACTGAGCATAACATCCTCCAGCTCCATCCATGTTGTTGCAAATGGTAGGATTTGTTTCTTTCGTATGGCTGAATTGTATTGCATTGTGTATATGTACCACATCTTCTTTATCCATTCATCTACTGATGGACACTTCGGTTGCTTCCATATCTTGGCTATTGTAAATAGTGCTGCAGTAAACATAGGGGTGCATATGTCTTTTTGAATCTGAGAATTATATTCTTTGGGTAAATTCCTAGAAATGGAATTCCCGGATTCATTTCAATTTTTAGTTTTTTGAGGAACCTCCATATTGCTTTCCACAATGGTTGAACTAGCTTACATTCCCACCAGCAGTGCAGGAGGGTTCCCCTTTCTCCACATCCTTGCCAGCATTTGCTGTTCTTAGTCTTTTTGATACTGGCTATCCTAACTGATGTGAGGTGATATCTCATTGTGGTTTTTATTTGCATTTCCCTGATAATTAGTGATGCGGAGCATCTTTTCATGTGTCTGTTGGCCATCTAAATTTCTTTGGAGAATTGTCTATTCGTATCCTCTGCCCGTTTTTTAATCAGGTTATTTGCTTTTTGGGTGTTGAGGTGTGTGAGTTCTTTATATATTTTGGATGTTAACCCCTTGTCAGATACGTCATTTACAAATATATTCTCCCATACTGTAGGATGCCTTTTCGTTCTGTTGATGGTATCCTTTGCAGTACAGAAGCTTTTTAGTTTGATGTAGTCCCATGTGTTCATTTTTGTTTTTGTTTCCCTTGCTCTAGGAGATGCATTCAGAGTTGCTCATGTTTATATTCAGGAGATTTTGCTTGGTTGTTTTCTAAGAGTTTTATGGTTTCATGACTTACATTCAGGTCTTTGATCCATTTTGAGTTTACTTTTGTGGAGGTGGATAGACAATAATCCAGTATCATTCTCTTGCATGTAGCTGTCCAGTTTTGCCAACACCAGTTGTTGAAGAGGCTTTCATTTCCCCATTGTATGTCCATGGCTCCTTTATTGTATATTAATTGACCACATATGCTTGGGTTTATATGTGGGCTCTCTAGTCTGCTCCATTGGTCTATGGTTCTGTTCTTGTGCCAGTACCAAATTGTTCTGATTACTGTGACTTTTAGTAGACCTTGAAGTTGGGGAGAGTAATCCCCCCAGCTTTATTCTTCCTTCTAAGGATTGCTTTGGTTATTTGGGGTTTTTTGTGTTTCCATATGAATTTTAGAACTATTTTCTCTAGTTTGTTGACGAATGCCATTGGTATTTTGATAGGGATTGCATTGAATCTGTAGATTGCTTTAGGCAAGATGGCCATTTTGACAATATTAATTCTTCCTACCCAAGAGCATGGGATGAATTTCTGTTTGTTAGTGTTCTCTTTAATTTCTCTTAAGAGTGTCTTGTAGTTTTCAGAGTATAGGTCTTTCACTTCCGTGGTTAGGTTTATTCCTAGATATTTTATTCTTTTTGATGCAATTGTGAATGGAATTGTTTTCCTCATTTCTCTTTTCTGCTAGTTCATTGTTAGTGTATAGGAATGCAACAGATTTCTGTGTATTAATTTTGTATCCTGCAACTTTGCTGAATTCCGATATTAGATCTAGTAGTTTTGGAGTGGATTCTTTAGGGTTTTTTATGTACAGTATCATGTCATCTGCAAACAGTGACAGTTTAACTTCTTTACCAATCTGGATACCTTTTATTTCTTTGTGTTGTCCGATGGCTATGGTGAGGACCTCCAAAACTATATTGAACAAAAGTGGGGAGAGTGGGCATCCTTGTGTCATTCCCGATCTTAAAGGAAAAAGCTTTCAGCTTCTCACTGTTAAGTATGATTGGCTGTGAGTTTGTCATATATGGCCTTTATTATGTTGAGGTACTTGCCCTCTGTACCCATTTTGTTGAGAGTTTTTATCATGAATGGATGTTGAATTTTGTCAAATGCTTTTTCAGCTCTATGGAGATGATCATGTGGTTTTTGTCCTTCTGTTTGTTTATGTGGTGGATGATGCTGATGGATTTTTTAATATTGTACCATCCTTGCATCCCTGGAATACATCCTACTTGATCATGATGGAGGATCTTTTTAATGTATTTTTGAATTCGGTTTGCTAATAATTTGTTGAGTATTTTTGCATCTGTATTCATCAGGTATATTGGTCTAATTTTCTTTTTTTGTGGTGTCTTTGTCTGATTTTGATATTAGGGTGATGCTGGCCTCATAGAATGAGTTTGAAAGTATTCCCTCCTCTTTTACTTTTTGGAAAACTTTAAAGAGAATGGGTATTAGGTTTTCACTAAATGTTTGATAAAATTCAGCGGTGAAGCCATCTTGTATGGGGACTTTGATCTTAGGTAGTTTTTTGATTACCAATTCAATGTGGTTGCTAGTAATTGGTCTGTTCAGATTTTCTGTTTCTTTCTGGGTCAGCCTTAGAAGGTTGTATTTTTCTAGAAAGTTGTCCATTTCTTCTGGGTTATGCAGTTTGTTAGCATATAATTTTTCATAGTATTCTCTAATAATTCTTTGTATTTCTGTGGTGTCCATAGTAATTTTTCCTTTCTCATTTCTGATTCTGTTTATGTGTGTAGACTCTTTTTTTCTTGATAAGTCTGGCTAGGGGTTTATCTATTTTGTTTATTTTCTCGAAGAACCAGCTCCTGCTTTCATTGATTCTTTCTATCGTTTTATTCTTCTCAATTTTATTTATTTCTGCTCTAGTCTTTATTATGTCCCTCCTTCTACTGGCTTTGGGCCTCATTTGTTCTTCTTTTTCTAGTTTCATTAATTGTGAGTTTAGACTGTTCATATGGTATTGTTTTTCTTTCCTGAGGTAGGCCTGTATTGCAATATACTTCCCTCTTAGCATGGCCTTAACTGCGTCCCACAGATTTTGCAGTGTTAAATTATTGTTGTCATTTGTCTTCATATATTGCTTGAACTCTGTTTTTGTTTGGTCATTGAGCCATTGGTTATGTAGGAGCATGTTGTTAAGCCTCCATGTGTTTGTGGGCTTTTTTTGTGTGTGTGTGTAATTTATTTCTAGTTTCATACCTTTGTGGTCTGAGAAGGTGGTTGGTACAATTTCAATCTTTTTGAATTTACTGAGGCTCCTTTTGTGGCCTAGTATATGATCTATTCTTGAAAATGTCCCATGTGCACTTGAGAAGAATGTGTATCCTGCTGCTTTTGGGTTGAGAGTTCTGTAGATGTCTGTTAGGTCCATCAATTGTGTGGTTTAATGCCTCTGTCTCCTTACCTACTTTCTGTCTGGTTGATCTGTCCTTTGGTGTGAGTAGAATGTTAAAGTCTCCTAGAATGAATGCATTGAATTCTGTTATCCCTTTTAATTATCTTAGTATTTGTTTCACATATGTAGGTGTTCCTGTGTTGGGTGCATAGATATTTATAGTCGTTATATCTTCTTGTTGGATTGACCCCTTTATCATTATGTAACGTTCTTCTTTGTCTCTTGTGACTTTCTTTGTATTGAAGTCTATTTTGTCTGATACCAGTACTGCAACTCCTGCTTCTTTCTCCCTATCAGTTGCATGAAATATCTTTTTCCATCTGTTCATTTTTAGTCTGTGTATGTCTTTGGGTTTGAAGTGAGTCTCTTGTAGGCAGAATATAGATTGGTCTTGTTTTCTTATCCATTCAGTGACTCTATGTCTTTTGATTGGTGCATTCAGACCATTTACATTTAGGGTAATTATTGATAGGTATGTATTTATTGCTATTGCAGGCTTTAGATCTGTGGTTACCAAAGGTTCAAGGGTAAGTTCCTTACTATCTAAGAGTGTAATTTAACTCACTTAGTATGCTATTACAAACATAATATAAAGATTCCTTTTATTTTTTTTTGCCTCCTTTCTCCTCCATTCTTTATATATTAGGTATCATATTCTGTACTCTTTGTCTATCCCTTTTTATTACCTCTGGTGACAGCTATTTAACCTTAGGAGCACTTCCATCTATAGCGGTCTCTCCAAAATACACTGTAGAAATGGTTTGTGGGAGGTAAATTCTCTCAGCTTTTGCTTATCTGGAAATTTAATCCCTCCTTCAAATTTAAATGATAATCTTGCTGGATAGAGTATTCTTCATTCGAGGCCCTTCTGCTTCATGGCATTAAATATATCATGCCACTCCCTTCTGGCCTGTAAGTTTTCTGCTGAGAAGTCTGCTGATAGCCTGATGGGTTTTCCTTTGTACGTTATCTTATTTCTCTCCCTGGCTGCTTTTAATAGTTTGTCCTTATCCTTGATCTTTGCCATTTTAATTACTGTATGTGTTGGTGTTGTCCTCCTTGGATGCCTTGTGTTGGGAAATCTGTGCACCTCCATGGCCTGAGAGACTATCTTCTTCCCTAGATTGGGGAAGTTTTCAGCAATTACCTCTTCAAAGACACTTTCTATCCCTTTTTCTCTCTCTTCTTCTTCTGGTACCCCTATAATACAAATACTGTCTCATTTGGATTCGTCAAACAGTTCTCTCAGTATTCTTTCATTCCTAGAGATTCTTTTTTCTCTCTGTGCTTCTGCTTCTTTGTATTCTTCTCTAATTTCTATTTCCTTTATCATCTTCACTGTATCTAATCTGCTTTTAATACCCTCTATTTGTGTTCCTCAACAATTGGATCTCCGTCCTAAATTCATTCCCAAGTTCTTGAATATTTTTCTGTACCCCAGGAGCAGGTTTATGATTTTTATTTTGAAATCTCTTTCAGGAATATTTATTACCTCAGTCTCACTCAATTCTTTTTCTGGTGTTGAGATATTACTTTGAACCAGGTTCCTTTGATGTCTCTTATTTGTATGTGTGCCCTCTAGTGCCCAGAAGCTCTACTCTCTGGAGCTGCTCGGCCTCTGGAGCGACGTCGGGGATTGCACGGGAGTGGTGCTGGTGCCTGGGGGGAGGAAAGAGCTATTTCCTGCTTCCCAGCTCCTATGCCTGTCTCCACCGCCAGAACCAGTGGGCTGAGCACACAGGTGTAAGCCTCTGTGCTTTGTGTTTGTAGCTGCTGTAAGTGGGTGCTCCCCTCTGGCTGGCCTGATGCCAGGGCAGGGTTGGCTGGTTTGCAAGCCAGGTGCGGGCTGGCTGGGAAGAAGGCTCAGCAGGCTGCGTATCATGGTGGGGGTTCTTGGAGCTGCGTAGCCAGCCAGAGGGATGGAGTGCCTGAAGATCGTGAAAGTTGCCAACCTACTGGGCAGAGTGCACCTGGACAATTTTGTCTACCTGTCCTTTCTCCTGAGCTGTAAGCTCTGTGCAATCCTTGCCCTTTAGCAGCCCTCTCACTTTTAGGAAGTCTCCATATCAGCCAGATATGAATTCTTGTTTTTCACAAGCAGCTGGAATCTTAGTCTCTCCAGGTATTCTGCCTGTCTTAGCTTTCCAACCCCACTAATCATCAGAGCACCATGCAATGTAGGTTTGTGCTCCCAGAGAAGATCTCCAGGGCTAGGTGTTCAGCAGTCCCAGGCTTCCACTCCCTCCCCGCTCTGTTTCTCTTCCGCCTGTGAGCTGGGGTGGGGGGAAGGCTTGGGTCCCGCCAAGTCACGGCTTTGGTATGTTACCCTGTTCTGTGAGGTCTGTTCTTTCCTCTAGGTTTATGCAGTCTGGTGCAGCCTTCTTTCCTGTTGCTCTTTCAGGATTAGTTGTATTATATTTTCATATTATATATGGTTTTAGGAGGAGGTCTCTGTCTCACCTCTCATGCCAACATCTTTAATCCTATCTCCCTACTCCTCTCATTGAGCCTTAATGTAATGTTTATATGAACTCACTTCTCAACTCCTTGACCATTACTATAACAAAAGTTTTTAAATAGCTTTCTCACTTTTGAGTTGCTTATCTGATTAATTGTAATCAGTGGACTCTTCCATCCTCAAGAAAACAGTAAGTTTGAGTGTTGGAAAATGTCTTCCTGTGGTGTCTATACATGGGAAGTAGCTTGGCTGTATTGCGGGTCTGGGGTTGTGCTCTTTGCTTTTTCCAGGCACAGGGAGCAGCTAGTGCAAGGGCTTTGAGGATAGTGTGGCTGAAGAGTAGAATAAAGAAGAGGATTAATAAAAGGGAGGAAGGAAGGGGCCAGAAAATTGTGGGCCTTGTAGGCTGTTCTATGGAATCAGAATCTATTCTAGTGAGTGAGGTGTTTAAGCAGAGGTGGGATATGACCCAGATTTTTCTTTGGAAAAAGCACCGAAGGGAAGAATAAGCCTGGAAGCACAGGCCAGTCGGGAGCTAGTGCAGTAGTCCAGGCAAGAGGAGGTGGTGGTGTTTTGGGGACTGGAGTGAGACTTGTGAGGTAGAATTGACAGGACTTGCCAGTGAAGTGGATACGGGGGAGCAGCATGAGGAGACAAAGAATCAAGGATGACACCCCAGTTCCTGATTTGAGCAACTGGTAGTTGGAGGTGGGATTTACCGAGTGAAGGTGGACTGTGGAAGGAGGTGAAGTCGCGTCTCTTTTGGCCACTTTAGGTCTGATGTCATCCTCCATCTCCCTCCACCCTCATCCCCTCCTGCAGTGAGCTCTGGACCTGGATCCTCCTGGAACACTTCCTGCTGCTTCTGGGGTCCAGCTGTTACCCTCTCCAAGCCATGATCTAAATAAAAGATTTCTGGCTGGGCTCCTGAGAGCTCTGCATTTGAGATCTGGAGACAGATGCGTTGGCTTTTAGCATGTCGCTTGGTTTTAATCCCAAATTTACGGAACCTGACAGGTTTCTTGGTAGTCTGTGATTGGAGGTTCTAATTACTCCAAGTTTTCCTATTGATAGAATTTCCCCTCTAATTGTACTCATTTTGTTTTCAGAGAAGAGAAGGAAATTACTCTTATTCTGCCCTCTTTTTCTAGAAGACCCCTGAACATTCAGTTTTGAACCACTCTGTATGTGTGACTTTGGGCCCTCTGAGTTCTAAAATAAAAGTTGAATTAGAAGTTTTCTAAATGTCTGCATGTGTATTATAACAAACCATACTAATAAATTATTGTTACTTCTTTCTAGGTGTTTCCTGTAATGTTTCTGTGAATAAGGAACAAATATTATCCAAACGTAAGAATGAACATGGTTGGTGAGTAAGGCTAGATCTATGTGAATATGTATGGTAGAGAAAATGTTTATTTTTCAAATAAAAATCTTTAAAAAGACCATTACCAGTAAGATTACTTGGGATAGAGCTCTTTTCCTGCTGTCAATATAAAATCAATCATTTTAAGATACTAATTCTTGAGTGATGGTGTCCCCTTTAGATATTGGAAGGTGGAATAATTTCTAAATTTCTAAAATCACATTCTTCTCTCTCCCTTTTTGGGTCTTTGGGCTTGGTGCTGAGAAATTGAAAAGAAAAGTAGAGAAAGAAAATATCTGTATCATAAAACCTCAGAGTCAAAGTGCCTTAGACCAGTGCCACCTACCTACCGTTTTCCTGTCGTGGTGCCCACGTACACACAGGTACACATACATATGGCCTATTGCAGTAGATAGACAAGACTGCCTGTGGCCCAAAGCGACCAACATGGGGCTCCAGCAATCCCAGGCCCTGTGCTGCCACTCTGAGGGTTGAAAGGATCAATATCTGGGCATACCTGCCACCCAGCTGCCTCAAATGTTCTCCCCAGCAAGCTGAATGGGCAGCTCTGCCTTCTGTAATTTTTGCCCAAAAAGTGCCTCACTGATGTATGTCAATTACCTTTAGGTGGTACATGTACAACTAAACAGAAATTAATAATGATATGTTTTTTATTGTGTATTTAGAAACACTGGGTTTTCATTTTTAATAATGGTAGGGTGTCCTATTCACATAAAGTATATTTCAATTGAAAAATTACTCAAAGAGGATTAAACTCATAATAGCACAGGTAATATGTGGATGTGACAAAAATTGTGTTGGTGGCAAGCAGGTGATTAAAATTTGGAAAATCTAGCCTTAGATTATTTCTCATTTTGTAGATAAAGAAAGTGAGGCCTGGGGACTCATTAGTAATAAGAACTGGGATGTTGCTTGTATCTCTCACTTCTTTCAACTCATTCTTCTCTGCCTCCCAATTCTAGTCATTTTGATGTCACCTTCACTATTTTTGCCCTGTCCATGTACCAGCTGTGCCATCATGTACTTAATATTTTTTATTAAATTGAGATGGGATTTTTATTGAAATTTATTTGAAAAGTAATCTTTGTATTATTGCCAGAAATATGTCACTTGTCATAACTAGAAGGTAACTGAAGATAATCACAGTGAAAGCAAATGTTATTAGAGTCTAGCTGAGATGCTGTTGCCTGGCTGTCTGAGCCTGGGGTCTGTTCTCTTACTGTTTCAAGATTTGCAACTGTGAGATTCATGTTAAACACTTTCCAGCACCAAACTGAGACTTTCTTCTTTTTACCATCTAGATTGAAAAGGGAATTGACTCTTATCTGTGAGCCAATGTTATTTATTTAGTACTTTCTTTTGTATCACCTGAACCCATGGCTTAGACCACTTACATTGTCTTGAATTTCACTGGGGTCCCATGTTCCGCAGCTTTGGAAATACCGCAGTGCTTTCGGATGCTCATGGGCTTTTTGGTGGGTCCATCCTACTGCAGGGCTGCCTGTGCCCTTCGGCAGCTGGTCAGCGAGCACTCGTGGGCTTTAGTGATGTGCTGCTCAAGCAGCTGTTTGCTCTATTCATCCGTCATTTGTTAAGGTTCTTGCAAGCTCCCTAGTTCCTTGACTGACATCACCTCAGGGCTCTGGCCCTGCTTTCTCAATTCTGCTGCTCAGTGGTAAGGATGGATTCTGGCCAATTTCTTGCCAACTGTGAAGGCAGAAAGACATTGCAGCAAGAGTGGGTACATCTCTGCATTGCTCCTCAGGATTACTCTGGAAGTGAGGATAGGTTTGTGTGTGCTCTTCAGTGGTGTTCGGGTGATTTCGATAATTCAGGATAAAACAGTCTTCTCCATTGATCAGTGTATTTTGTATTTTATTTACTTATTGGAATATAGTTGATATACCGTATTATATTGGTTTCAGTTGTACAACATAGTGATTTGATAACTATATACATTACTAAATGTTTGCCACAGTAGGTATACTTAACCCCTGTTACTATTCCAAGATAATATAGTATTATTTGTTATATTCTCTATGATATACTTCTAATCCTGTGACTAATTCATTTTATAATTTGAAGTTTGTATTTCTTTATCCCCTTCACCTATTTCATCCAACCCCCTTCCCTATGGTAACCACCAGTTTATTGTCAGCATTTATGTCAGTATTTATGTCAGTCTATTTATTTTTTTGTTTGTTTTGTGTTTTTAGATTCTATATATAAGTGAAGTCGTATGGTATTTGTCTTTCTCTGTCTGACTTATTTTGCTTAGGGTGATAGCTTCTAGGTCCTTCCATGTCGTCATGATAGGTAGGATTTCCTTTTGTTATGGCTAGTATTCCATTGTGTACAGGGACCGCATCTTCTTCATCTGGTCCCGTATTGAGGGGCACTTAGGTTGCTTCCATATCTTGGCACTGTAAGTACTGCTGCAGTGAACATAGGTGTGCGTATGTCTTTTTGAACTAGTGATTTTGTTTTCTTTGGGTAAATTCCCAGAAGTGGAATTGCTGGGTCACATGGTATTTCTATTTTTAGTTTTTTTGAGGAACCTCCATACTGCTTTCCACAGTGGCTGCACCAGTTTACATTCCCATCAACAGTATAGGAGGATTCCCATTTCTTCACATCCTTGCTAACATTTGTTATTTCTTCTCTTTTAGATAGTGGCCATTCTTACTGGTGTGAGGTGATAACCTCGTTGTGGTTTTGATTAGCGTTTTCCTCTTGATTAGCGATGTGGTGCATCTTTTCATGTGCCTGTTGGTTATCTCTATGTCTTCTTTGGAAAAATGTTCAGGTCCTCTGCCTATGTTTTAATGGGATTATTTGTTGTTTTGGTGTTTGTATTTTCTATTTTAGGTTTATCTAAGGATCCTTCTTGGCTGATGATAATCCCATTAGATGTTAGTTCACAGTGTTGGTGATTGTATATGGTTATGAGGTTTGATGTGTGGTATGGAGATTTCCTGTTCATTGTGGGTAGTGTGGATAGGATTCCCTCTGGGGTTGCTAGGATGCTTTTATATTTTTATGTAAAGCATACAGATGCTTATAAAAGCTCCTAGAGGCTAATAAATGGTTGATTGCATATTATCCAGCTAACATGTCACTGGCAAGAGCTTGCAGTTGATCAGACAGTGATCCATTTTGCTCTTTGTTCCATATGTTGCTGCAGTAGCTAAAAATGTTGCACAGTGTCTCTGGGTAAACAGTAATGCCATCTGTAAAGCTTTGTTTGAGTCTTGGTAGACTCCGTTTTGCTTGATAGCAGGGGTAGCTATTTAGTTACTACAGTGACTCATATACCAATAGGAATTACAATCCTTTTGAGATAATAGCTATCTTTTGTGGTGTATATTACATTATTGTGAGCATTATTAGATTTAAATCTTCAGTTATCAACTTGCTGTATGTTAGGACTATAATTTTAGTGTAGATATTTATAGAATGGTAGATTTGGGAGGATTAATTTGACAAGTCATTTGGGAGACACTGTATTCCAAGGTTAAAGAAGATATAAGTTGGCACATCAGGTGGGGAGAGTATATTGAAAGATGCAGAACCCTAAGTTGAGAAGTAACTGGAATGAAAGAATAATTCTTTCAAAAAATTGGATTACTAAGTAAAATATCTGTGAATTGCCTATGTGGCACATATCTGTGGTTGATAGAAGAGTTAATGCTAAAGCATAATTTTAAAAAAAAGACAACTAAACAAATACACACTGAGCAGACATCAAAGATTTATTTAACTCCTTAATGAGGTAGGCAGAATGTGGCCAAGCTGATCAGAGAAGGATATTCTCTCTGGGCACCTAATTATGGGACAGTAAAGCTCCAACCTTTGGGGTTATCTTTTGTACAAGCAGAAAATATTTGCATCTCTACCAGACTAAAATTATTTGTAACTTTTTTACAATTTTCATTCTATAAGTCATCATCTAGAGAATCTGGGCCGTAATCAATAGTAATAAGCAAACAATCTTACCTTCCACTAGAGAAAATTATGGCCCTCATACCTTTTTTTATAAATACAGTTTTATTGCAATACAGACAGCATCTATTCCATTATGTTTTGTCTATGGCTGCTTCTGTGCTACAGTTGTAGATGTGAATCATTGTGGCATACACCGTATCACCTTCAAACCTAAGATACTTGTTCTCTGGATCATTATAGAAAAATTTGCCACCCTCTGTCCAGAGTGTTAGTGATTCTTAGTGGGCTTGTTGGATACTAGGACCTTAAAAAGGCATGTAGAATCTTTTTGTCTTACTTCCAAAATTTAGATAATTTTTCATGATACCAAATTGAGGATTTATATTCTAAAAAAACACCGCTTTGATATCCTTTCTTCTTGTCGCTTTTGTATGTATCCCTTGTCCCTAGGTGCATAAGGTGGTGTAGCCTGAAGGTGACTGTCTACATTCCCAATATAAACATTTTGTTATCGTTTTCTTCCCCTTCTTTATACATATAGCTTTGTAAGGTCACAGAATTGTATTGTAGCGACTTAAATGTTGAGTGTCTATGGGTGTTGGCAGCGGGACTTTGTCAGCACAGCCTGCTGCTCTGTTTTGCTCAGCAATGGCGGTTCTTTACTGCAGCGTTCTGGAGGCTCTGTACTGCACCGGGTGCTCCCTCAGTCTCGGCTATGTGTACAGATGCACCCCCACGCACCTAGACTACAAGAGGGACCTGTTCTGCCTGAGTGTTGAAGCCATTGAAAGGCAAGTTTGATATAAGTGCTTACCTCGTAACTGATTTCTCAGAAAGCTTTCTGTGGAGAATCTGGCATGAAAACATCAGAACTAGATCAATACTGTTTGGTCAAAATAATAATTTCTGACAATAAAGCCAGAATGATGTTTTTGTTTTGACCTGATTTATTTGCTATTGGGAAAAGCACACATTCTAAATTTCAAGGAGCAAATACCATGAGAATATTTTTCATAGTATAAATATGCTCAGTTGATCTTAAAAATTGAATTTAGTTTAATAGGATTTTCTTTAAGCAATTGTGTGAATCAGTATGTATTGTCTATTTTATTCCCTCCCATCTCCTACAGTTTTTAGCCACTTCGTGAAAAAATAGGGATTTCAAAACTGGTTAGGAAAGAAGTCCCTTTGGTGTTCAGAAGAAGTAGAAATATGAAGTCTAACTTTTTCCTTGAGTGCAGTACAGAATCATCTGCTTTTTAAGGAGAGATGCAAGGAAGTGCCTTCACTCTCCAAGATTTCTAAAAGGTAAATATCAGGAAACAAGGTGAGTTAGGGGCTGATGACAGATGTCAGATACAGAATTTCAATTATCTTAGCAGCCTCCAGTTCATTAGCCTTTTTTAATAGGAAACACAAAATTAAGTAAATCAATTGACCTCAGTATATTTTCATTCTCCTGGAAAAGAGATAACTTTCAACACTTTAAAGTACCTAAGAAACCTTTTATTTCAGGAAAGAAGAACAATTTAAGAAGAAAAGAAAGTGCTACACTTTTATTACTTGATGTTTGTCACTCCTGTGGAATTGCTTAGATTTTTAAAAATTTAAAACAGTTCTTTTTCTTATCATTATGACTTCTCATCTGATTATTCTTTGGTAACTGCAGTTTGCCACCTCCTTTGAAACTAGACAGGTTTACATCAAAATGTTGAACTCTCTGCCTTTCCCAGCTCTTACGTGATAGCGTACAGCAAGTGCTGCTCATTGTAAAGCATGTAGGTCTGTGTGGAGGGAGACCAGGTCTCTTTTGGTTTTAACATATGGGTAGGGGACTCAGGCCCAAGCGGGGCTCCCTTAATGTCCGTGAGAGTTTTACCAGACCTGTGAAAACCCAGTGAGGGAGCGAGCAAGTACAGAAGATGTGAGCTCTCAATCCGGGGGTTGCACAGCACTTTCATAAGTGACCCACATCTGCCCAAAGAAGTGTGTGGCAGATTTTTGCCCTGGGAGCCCTTAGTATTGAAGGTATTTTAAAATTTAGGGTAGAAGTTACTCTTGGAGCAGAATTTTTATGCCAAGGAACCTGGCTGGTTCTAGAAGTGGTTCCTTTGTACTGTTTATTTGCAATTTTATAAATTACTTAATGCCATTTAATTTTTCTACCTCATCTCATTTTTTCTTAAAAAAGAATGTTAACCCTCTGCAGTTTTGCCTGCCTTGTCCTTTTTTTGAAATATAGTCAATAGAACTTCCAAGAGAAGACTGTTCTTATTTGACAAAAAAAGTGACACACTGAAGTTGCTGCAGATGATAAAAGACTTCTAAAGTAATGCAAAAGAATCAAGTTTCCTTTTGATTTCTTTCTTTCTTCCTGACTGTACTTTCTTCCAGCACTTTCTTCCTGACTGTACAGATGTATTTGGTTTATTTAACAGTCCAGTGGTAGACATGTTTTCTTCCAGCTGCCTGGCCAGTTTTCTGTTATTTTCTAAACCACAGCATCTCCTAAGTCCAGAGAGTCAAGCAAAACATAACTGGGAGGATAACTCTTTAAGTTGCCCTGGGTAATCAAGAGTTGGCTCCACAAATTAAGTTAAACTTGACAGCACACATGATCCCCAAAGTTATATAAAGCAAAAAAAATGGCTTTTTGAACTTCAAAATGGAATTTTGAATTACGAGCATTTATGTTTCGCCTCTCAGCTTACTAAAGAGTAAGTTTGTTCCCATCAGGAAGTACCGAATTTTGGGAATTTATAGGCATACCTGGACAAGGCTGTGAAGGGGAGAAGTGATTTTATGTAGTACAGCTTCCTATGTAAGTTGCTTTTAATAAAAATTGTTATTTTGTGTTTACTTGGTACTATTACCTACTGTAATATTCCCAGAGTTTTACTATTATTAGGTAACATAAATTTAACATTTGTGCCCTTTTCGTGTATTAACCCTGTCCTCTGCTTTCCTTCAGTTACAGTTTAGGGTCCTCTGGAAAGCAGATTGTATCAGAAGATAAAGAGCTTTTTAATCTGGAAAGCAGAGCTGAAATAGAAAAATCTCTAGAGCAGGTAATTTTGTTCTGTACTTCTAGTACATTTGTATGAACCACTTCCTGTTAGTGAACAGGTGCTCCTCTGCAAGGAATCTTCACAATGCCTCTGTGTTGATCTTAGCACTTCCACAAATAAAACAAGAGAGTGCTTTATTTCTGTTGTTAAAGTTGACTTTTTGGGAATCAGTATAATTTAAACTAAAGCTTTATCAGGAATATAATAAGGAAGACATTTCTTGCCAAAATGAAAACAGTATTTATTCTAAAACTGTTTAACTAGAAATAAGTCTTTGAATTAAATCCATATTTCATTTAATTCAGTTCTCATGGTATAAACAGCCTTATTTTTTAATGTTAACATCTCATGGCCAGATAAGTAAGATGGTGATGGATGTATGAAAGAGCTACAGATTAGAGGTTGAGAACTGCTGTTAATATGGTTGTGTTTTATTTAAATAAATCTTAGTTTATGCCTCTAATTTCATTACATAAACACTGAATATCTATGTGTAATGTTTAACATTCTCAGAAATTTTTTTAATGATGTATATTTTAACCATAATTATGTGTAATTTTAATCATATTTGTAATTTAAAATATTTCTCCATTTCAATAGATGGAAGATGTTTTGAAAGTATTACAAACGAAGCTGTGGGAAGTTGAATCAAAGTATTCCTTTACTGGTTGTCAAAACTGAAATCTCCATGTCCCATGTCCCCTGTTGGCCCCCAACCCCCAGCGGACAGCTCTGCCACACACAGCAGCTCCTGTTACCACTTCCAGTCACTCAGAAGGAAGGATGGAGTTCTGCATGGCTGCCTACGTGCTTTCTCTGGAGAGGATGGTAGACCTGCTTTTCTGGGTATTGTTGATGCAAACAGATGGTTATTTCCTAAACCCAAATTCCAAAGCCATTTTATGATACTTGCTGAAATTGGAATTTAGGATTTTTTATTTTGATAAGAAATGATTGTTTGGATTGTTTTCTCCTCTGTATCAAATTCATTATTCTTCATTTCCTTTTTTTAACTTTATTTCTCTTTGAATACTTTGAACAATATTTAATATTGAATAGTAAGAAAATCTTAGAGGTTATCCACATCCACCCACTGTATGGTGGAATCTCTGAAAACTAAAGCATTAAGCTCTCGGGTGAAACTGGTAGTTGAAATACTTGTCAGAAGCATTTCAAAACTTGAATGAGAGCAGAATAGCATGTATTATATAGTACTAGAATTCTACTTGATCCTGTTTATTTACTAATATATGCCAAAAAAAATCTGGAGTAATATTTGCCAAAGAGAGTAGCTGTCATCTCAGGATGAGACTCTGGGGGAATTTTCAGTTTTCCAATTTTCTATAAGAGTGTATTAGTCATTGTTATCTTTAAAATCAGCAAGAGAATAAAGATTAAAACAAAGTGCTTTAAGATTGATGTTTACAAAACTGAATTGTGGTATTTAACTGAGCTCAAGAAATCCTGGTGCCATGACTTCCACACATTTACTGGGAATGGCACGGTGGTAGGCCTGCTCAGTAACATAAAGGTAACCCCAAATTTCCCAGGCTTTTTCCTGTTGGTATTAACTACTTGTGAGTAACTCAACTCAGTTTCTTCTCAGAGTTCCCTAATCATTTCTGAGAATACTTAAAGGTATAACTAAAGGTTCAAAGTCAAACTAACTGGATTATGTACAATTACTGAGTTCTTTTTGGTAGATAGTCAACAGTTCCTGGTTATTAGAGGTTACTGAGCCCTCTAGGTCTCCTTTCTCACAAACTCGTAACCAGGTAGAATGTGGCTCAGGGGAAGCATGTTTCTGTGCCCACCGGCAGCAAGACGGACGCCTTGTCACAGGAGGCTCGGTGAAGTCCCCAGTGTCTGTGCTCTTAGGTGTTTTGATGGCCCCTTGCATGAAAGCTCATTCAGGACAGATGGGGGAGTATTTTAACAGGAAAATGCAGCTGACTTTTGGTTGTGTGGGCAACAGGATCCTCCAGCGATCATTTTTAGGGCTGCTACAAAGAGGGAGGGAGTTTGGCTCCCTAAATGCTCTACCCTGTTCATACCGGAACAGTATTTCTAGCCAATCCACACATCTTGGAAACTACTCATTTTACCAGTGAAGTGCTGACTCAGCCTCTGTTGTGGATCAAGAGGGAAGCCCAGCTTGGTGCCTCAGTGGCTTCCTGGGGTGGGGCCTTTGATTGGCCTTTGCAGTGCCAACTCACCGTCCTGGAGCTGCATTTCCGGTCGGGAGCCTTCAGACAAGTTAGCTGCCCACCCCTGGGGCGCGTGTGGAAAGCTCACACACATTGGTGTCCCATGGTCTTCCCTGAAGCATCTAAAAGTGAATCCCAGGACATAACTATGTTTCATAAGGCAAAGTCCTTGTCTTTGCCCTCTGCCTGTGTTGTCACTGAAGGGGTGGCCTGAGGGTCCCAAACTGCCACCCTGAGGGGTCCAGGTGGGACTGCACTGTCCTCCCTGTGTGCTGCACTGTGACCCTTGCAGAAGGAAAGGGGCCTTTTCCCTCACTCAGGGTCCCCCTCTGCTGGGGCCACCTGTTCCCCTGAAGCCTGTGGCCTGGCTTCCCTGACTGCATGAGGTCTCATCAGAGAGCTCTTTCATCTTGCGCTGTAGACGCACATACTAAATCCTGTAAGACTTGGGGCAGTGAGTTCTTATTCCTCATACCTGGAAAACACAATGTGCTGTTGTTAGTGATTACCAAGCCCTGAAAAAGCATTTCCTGTGGGCAGGAATGAGGGTCCTGAGGCAAGAAACAGACATTCCAACCCAGATCACACAGGACCCAACAAAAAGGCTTCAGACAGGATCTGCCCAGAAAGTGTTCCTCTGGCCATCCCGTAAGGACTAGTCCCCAGTTCTTCAGGGAGCCGCTATGGACACGTACCAGAGCTGGTTATGTGGCCTTTAAAGATTCTTGTAAATATGACTGTAGAACATTGTATACAGTTTTCATTGCAGGGTGTGGGTTCTGTCCTCGGCAAATTCCCTGTCATGTTCATAAATTACCAAGCTAAGAGCTTGCTGTGGGCATTGTTCCGTGTAGCTCAGTGCTTGGCTGGGGTGCACCCTCTCTGGCTGATTCCAGTCCAGCTTGGAGCATTTAAAATGGGCAAAACCAGCCAAGTGCCTCCTTGAGAATTGGGTCTAGATGTTGAGTAGGAGCTTCTTGAATAGAGGAGCCAGGAGTGAAGCCTCCTCAGCTTGTTTTTGAGGGAAGATCTCAGATGTATCAGAAATCCTGGGTCAGGATCCCAGTTTAACTGCTTTTTTAGCCACGTGACACCACACATATCATAATCATTTTGGCAACTCTTGTTCTGTCATCTGTAAAACAAGTACCTGCTTTCCTTGCCTCACAGATAATCAAATTAATGCTTTTACACAAAACTGAAGGAACAAAACAGCAGCAGATTCACAGACTCCAAGAACGGACTGGCGGTTACCAAAAGGAAGGGGTTGGGAGGGTGGGAGAAGGGGATTAAGGAGCATTATGATTAGCACACGTAATATAGGTAGATATTTAAGTAGGTATATAGCACACATAAAGAATTTCATAAATGTTTCCATATCTTGGGGGAGGCAGTATAGCACAGAGAAGACAAGTAGTGACTGTAGCATCTCACTGCGCTGATGGACAGTGACTGCAATGGGGTGTGGGGGGACTTGATAATATGGGTGAATGTGGTAACCACAATGTTGCTCATGTGAAACCTTCGTAAGATTGTGTATCAAAGATACCTTAATTTTTAAAAAATGTAAAAAGAAAATACGTATATATATATATATCCCAACAAAACTCATTAGAAGGAAGAAAGATATCTCATTCGATATAAAATTGTTATTTACAGACTGAACTGTCTTTTTAAGTGTTGAATCAAATACAGTATTTAGAAGAAAAAAAGTTAATGCTTATACAGTACTTTGAAAATTATATTAAAGCATCACAAAAATAACTGACAAAGATTTAGCCTTGTTTGAATAGAGTTAATCTGATTCAGTTTTCTAGCCAGTCTACTCTTAAGATTCCGTGGATGTAGAAAAGATCTAAAATACCATCTTTAAAAACATATGAACACTTAGTGGACTTCTTTCTCTACTTATAAATACAGTATATGAACACCACAGAAAAATTGTTGAATAGAAGAATACCACAAAAAAGAAAATCAAACTTATACATATAACAACTAAAACTAATTATTCACTTATGGGGTATGTCCTTGTCATTTTTATATGTAAATTTGGAATCATACTGGACACATGGTTTTTACTTAAAGTACTTCATAAATGTTTCTACATGATTAAATATTCTTTTATAATCTGATTTTTAATGAATACCTAGGATAAAACACCTATTTTAAAACCTGTTTAAATGTGATATTTTATGAAATTCATATTTTTTAGTGGCTTAACAACTGAGTTTACTTGTCAGAAAAGAGATAAGGCTTGGAAGGAATCTGAAACCAGTCAACTCTTTGTGGAGCTGGGAGCCAGTTGTTAAGCTGTCAGGAATATGTGAGCTGGTTGTTAAACCATCGGTAGCTTCAAGTCGGCCATGTTGAAGAATATTTATGTCAAAGAAATCAGCAGGAGCTAAAAATGCAGGACATTTCCCACAGAGAGTTGGTTTCCTAGCACATTATTGTACATTTTGAATCTCCTTCTAACCGTTTGACTTAATGTTTGGGAAAGAAAAAAATAATTTGTTTTTAAACACTCAAAAAGCCAAGTCCTAAAATCTTTTATGTAAACCTAAAATGAAATTATATTATCTTAAGACAAGTGATTACAGATACATTCTTCACCTCTTCTGGAGAAAAAGCAAAGTACCTGAGAGTAATTGACTTAAAATTATATATAAATAGTCAATGGCATAGTCATTTTTTTTGTTCTTACTAAGTGATATATGAATAAGTAAGTGGGCAGTTGGGTATCTGCGAGTAAGCAGTGGAAGTTCATGAGCTGAGGGAAGATCAGTTATTCTTTGATCTGACCCAGATGTGACTTGGGTGCTGATCATTAATTTTGCCTCTGAGAGCTGAGCTCCCTGTATCTGTAGGGTGTTGTGCTAACTGGGCAGCCAGCCGATCCTGGTGGTCCAAGTGTAGTCAAGGCCAGTCTCTGTAATTGTAGTCCCCAGAGTGTTTGTGCTTGTCTAAATTCTGGTGATAATAAACTAGAAGACAGTGTGAAGTGAGGGTATCTGTAGTCCTGAGATTTATTGACCCAAATGTGAATTCATACAGAACTGGCCTCATTTCAGTCAAGTCAGCCCCTTATTGACTGACCTCTGCTAGCTTGACAAAATTAAATTAACTTTGTTTCCCCTAAACAATTACCACCCTGGATTTAGATATCCCCCACCCAACTTTAAGTCAGAGAGATGGACAAGGTGACCCCTCAAGGGCCCTTGCAACATTGTCAACATTGAAAGGGAGGGAGGGGGCATAGTCTCAAGGATGGAGATGGCAGTCCATGAACCAGCTTTGCAGACCCGAGGACACGGAGTAATTCAGTTCCCTTCCCAGCTCTCGCTGTCACCTTCACGTCTCTCTCCACTACCCACTATCTGCTGTTACCAGGAGCTGCGGGTCTGGGGTTTTGGAGGCTTCTTGAGAACAAATTTGGAAAAAGTAGTTGGTATGTTGGACTGAACACAGTCCAAACCAAACACAAGGGTCGGTGACCATTTTGAAGAGAAATGACAGGAAGCCTTCAAAGGGTTTCCCTGGAGGAGACAGACATTTACTTGTGACTGTCAGAGTTGCTTCCCTGGGGTGACTTTTCTGTCTTTACATAGCGTCTAACTATCATTTTCAAGGTGCCAAGCACTGTGGGTGGAGCTCCACCTGTGCACCTCAGCCCGCTGTCACAAAAGCCTTCACATAGGCGTCATTACTGCCGCTCCATAGATGCAGAAACCGAGACTCAGGGAAATGGGATCAATGGCCTGAAGTCCCTCGGGTAGTGGATGCCCAGGGCGCCCCCTGCATGGCCCCCTCCTTGCTCTGCCTGCGCTGAGCTTGTGATGTCTTCCTGTTTCTTGGCAGTAAATGTAAGGGGGAGTGGGATCACTAGTACTCGACTCTTAGTGTCTAGGAGGGCATAGAAGTCATGAGCTGCTCTCTTATTTTTTCCTGTAAAATGAAGTGTGAAGCCCCTTTGATGTGAGTTCCCTCCCTGTTCTTAGCTGCCACCTTGGGACTGTCTGGGCCCCTCCCCGCCCCTCCCCTCCGCTGCCCCAGGGCCAGCCTGGTGCAGCCCTCCCCGCTGCAGGCCTTGGCTCTTCCTGGCACCACCTCCTTTGCTTCATCGATTTTATTTTGTTGCACTCGTCACATAGGCCTTGTTTCTTATTGTGTGTCTGTAGGAGGATATGTGTCCCACGCAGGGGTTCATCTGTCTGGTGGTCTGTGCTGGACGGAATGCAGCCACATAGTAAGCGCTCATTTACTACACATTGGAGTGAACCAGCGCCGCCAAGGCTCACACCTACCGTGAGCACCACTCTCTTCAGCCACTGCCCACTCTGGGTTCCTGGGTGTCACCCTGCAAGCACGCTCAGGTCTCTCAGTGACACATCCTTCCCGTGGCCCGGCTACCTGCTGCACTGCTGTCCTCACAACAGCACCTGCTCTACTCACTCAGGACTCAAGGCCTCCCCTTCAGTCACCCCCGCCAGATATTTTCCTGAAACTGCTCTCTTGAAGGCCACGGATGGGTTCCTACCAAGTGTTACTGTGTCTGAAATTCCTAAAGTGTTGTTTAAAAGTCTCTTCTCAATTAGGCTTGGGGTGAATTAATGATTGTGCATTGAGCATTGGGTCCCCTATACAGAATTTTATTGTTGTTAACAACCATTTGATCAATAAATATGAGAGATGCCCTCTCAAAAGAAAAAAAAAGTCTCTTCTCAACTGTCCATGTTTCTTAGCGATGCATGATGAGATATGCAGGGCAAATCCACTTTGCTGCAAAATATTTCAGTGAAGTGACCACACAGCAAGAGGAGGGATAGCATGGCCAACCTTGATCACTGTTGCTCATTGTTGAATGGGTGTGGGAGCTTCATTCTGTCTTTATTTTTGTTGATGTTCGAAAGTTTTTACCCAGCAAACAGTAAGTGCGCTCTCCTGCTCTGTTTTTAGTGGCATCTGCCCTGCCCTCCTCCCGCCAGCCGCCCTTTCTGGCCGCTCCCCTTCCTCCTGCTCCCCTTGTTCCCACCCCTGGCCGTTCTCTCTCCAGTCTCCTGGATACTGCCATGCTGCCCTGACTTCAGCGACCATCCCTGTGTCCCTAATTCCCTCGGCCCTGTCTCCCCGGAGCCTGGCTCTGAGCTCCCTCCCACCTGCAGACACCCCCAGTGCCCTCCACCTGCTGAGCACAGCCTGTCCCCTTCCTGTGCCTCCTGAGGTCTCAGATGTCCTCCCTCTTGTGTCCTGGGCCTGAAATCTGGCCACATGACCTCTGTCCCATTGTTCACCTACAGTCAATGCTCAGGTCAGCTCTTCTTTCCCAGAGCCTCTTGCTCCCCTGCCCGCCCATTTCTCCCTTAGCCTTCATTATCTCCTGCTTGAATTGCTTAGTTGGTCTTCATGCTTTAATCCCTGACCTCCTGATCCAGTGAACATACCATTGTCAAGTTTATCTCCCCATATTCCACAGCAACACAATCTGAGACTCCAGGCTGTTGATATGCCCCAGATGGCTTCCTAGCTCTGTCTCCCACTTACCAGTCCTCTGAGCTGCTCTCTGTGTCTACCGGGACACTCTCTGTGTCTCACACCTGCTTTTTTTCTCTACATATATGTAGTTCTTGTCCTTCAAGGTCCTGCCTGAATACTGCTTCCTCCAGAAAGTTTTTGCTGATGTCCCAGTCAGAAGTAATTTCTCCCACTTCCTCATTCCTAAATTGCTTCAGGATGTTCTTGCCTTATTTGATTTCATATTTTAGTTTTGTGGGAACCTTTCCTGCAAGACTCATGTTTTTTTCCAGGGGGCCATCATGTTATGGGACCTTACCTGCTAGAGGCAATTAATACTTGTTAAATGAATTTTCATTCCCTGTCTTCTTTGTATGGTTTTTATGATGGCAAATGGTAAACTCTGAAAAAAAATCTAAGCTGCGAAATCTTTATGCCAAAGCATTCTAAATTGCTTTTAATATTTCAGAATTAGCATATAAGGCCGACGTTTGATGGGATCGCCTTCTCTTCTTAGCTCCATGAGGTTTCTCTCTGTCAGCACGGCTGCCTTCCAGCTTTCCTGAGCCCTTTTCTCATGCAAGAGGAACTCCCTTTGGTAGAAGGACCTGCTTCTCTCCAGTTCTTTGCCCCTGTCTTTGGCTGTCTTGTGCAGCTGGAGAATCTGAAACTCGGAGTTCCAGTTTCTGCACCAGTTGATCAGGTTCTTCTTGATTTCTGCACCTCTTTTCCTCCTTAGCGATTTTGGCTCTCAAGTTGCATGGTATGTTCTTGGTGTATGTAGTTCAAGCAGAGGCTGGAGCTTCAGCTGAAGTAGGTGATTTTCCAGCTGGAGGATTTCACACCTCAGAGATGATTCCTCTGCCTGGAGGGCGGCTGTTTGTCTTCTCAGCTCTTCATTCACTTGCTTTTGTTCCCTTGATGATGATCTGGCTCTCTCAGGACTTTGAGGGGACACAGGGGAGTCAGCATCGTGCATGTCAGCCTTCAGTGCCACCTCTGCCCCGAGGAAGGGGTGTTTGCAGTTTCCCACTCCCCGCTTCTGCTTGATGTCCAGGCTTTCCCCATCCAGGAGATATCTCGGGGGCGCAGGTGCAGGGATGGTGTGGAGCAGGGTCCCAGACATTGACGGTAGTCGGCCCATGCTGTCTTTCAGGTCCTGTTCCGCACGTGCGTTCGACCGCAACAGCCCTTCCTTCTCCTCCTCCTCCGTCAGCTTCTGCCTGCATCTAGCGATGTCCTGGGCAAGGACTTCTGCCCTTTCTGGAAAAGCAGTGTTTCCATTCCAGTCATCCAGCCTTTTCTCTCCAAGTTGTTCTCCATCCTTCTGTGATGCCCTGAGGGTGGGTTTCTCATCAGTGGCCTTGGGAAGTGTAGGAGGCTGGCTCTCCCCCATCCCTTTGCCAGAAGGCCCAGAGTGTCATGAAGGGACAGCCTCAGGTATGTGGCCACCGCTGCCAAGTTCAGGCTTTGTAGGGTGGGAGGACTGGTCTCCCCCACAGGTGGCCTGCCAGTGTCATTGGCTGGAGGCTTCCACTCTGTAGTGTCACCACGGTTTCCAGGTACTTCATGGCAGGCAGGACAGCTTCTGCCCTGAGCCTTGGTGCTTCGTGAATTCCATCCTCTGCTTACCATGAAAAGCAGCCCCACACAACATAACGGGGTCCCCTAGGGGACTCCAAGGAGTCCTGTTAGGCACCCCCAGCTCTCAGCGATCACCAGGAGGGCCCCCCACAGGCACTCCAGCATCAGCGGGCACGTGGGTCTCATGACAGGCAGCAGGCCCTCCATGGCTGCGGGGGCTCCACAGCTCTGCCTCTGAGTGCCAGTGTCTGGTCAGAGGGGACCGCTCAGAACCCTGCAGAGTTCCATCACTAAGGGCAACAGGGGTCCCAATAATAGGGCGGATGGGTTAGGTGGGGGAGGGGAGGCCTGCCAGGTCCTAGAGTGCTGCTCTCCCTACCTGCTCTGACGGAGGAAGTGATGTCACCTGTACAGGCCCATGGGCGGCCAGGCTAGGGTAGGCCCCTTTCTTTGTATGAGGGCCGGTCAGGGCAGAGCTGCTGGGACCCATCCCAACTTACCTCCTCATTTAACATTTTCTTATGCTTCAGGATGTCTACTGGTGCCCACCAAGGTCCCAGGCATCTCCCTCCTCCAAGGCTCCCTCTCTCTCTCCTCGTGTGTTTGTCCCTGTGGGTGGGCAGGGGCTCAGTACTGAAGGGTGTCCCTAAAGGTATTAGTCAAGAGACTGGGACCCCAACCCATCAACTCAGAGCAATCACCTAGAACTGGCAGGGCCTTGCAATTAAGTGGATTCTGTGGAGCCTGCACGTCCCTGTTCCATGCACATGTTCCTGGACACGGGTGACTGTGCTCTGGGGGTGACAGAGTGACCTGGGCTCCTCCCCTTGTGTGGTCCTCCATCTCCAGCCCATCCCTCCCTTTATTTTTTTCTGAACTTTCTAAGATTCACTCTGCCGAGGCCTGGGGGCCACACATGATCATCATCATCCCCAAGGTGACTGTCATAAATCTTAAGCCTTTTCTCTGGATTGTGGGGCATCGTCTCATCTGTGTTTTCACAGTGCTTTCTTGATAGCAGATCTTGAAAACAGGATCACTGAGCCCGAATAACCAGGAAGGTGGGCTAACCTGAGCACTAGGATCTCAGATGAGGCGGAGTCTTGGACCAAGGGATCCTAGTGTGCACACAGAGCAGGGTCAGTACTTGTGACCATAAGCCAAACAGCAACCTGATTGTGAACTAAGGGGCCCTTTATTTTCTCCTCGTGCCCTCACTTGTGTAGCTCAGGAGTTTTGTTTTCTACAGTTTAGTGAAGCACAACATTGAAGGTAGAAAAAGGATGATCAAAACTTTTCCTCAGAGACCTTCAGAGTGATTCGGCTTCAAAGTGAGGAGGCACAGCACACACTCAATCCCTGGTTACCTTTAGCTCAAGGAAAAGAAACGGAAGCATCGCTATTTTTAGCACTAGAGGGCAGTGCTTCTCTGCAAAGCAAACCTGGTTGACAGGCTCTCTGACAAGCCAGCTGACTTCCCCTAGCGGTGCGCAAGGGCTCCCAGGGGCTGACCTGACTCAAGGGGCCAAATGAGAAGTGGCACCACGCTTCCATTTTCCAAGGGAGGTGCAGGCAGTGGGTCCTCTGCGGCTCTTGACTAAGAGAACCACGTCAGGAGCTGGGAAGGGGAGACAGTGAGGGAAGAGGAGAGAGGTGAGTGTCACTGCAGGAACACCTCAGTGCAGACGCCCAGGAGCAGATCCTCTCTAAGAAGTAGAGGTGGACGTGACTTTAGACTTGAGAATGATGCTCGCTTTGCTTCTCTTTGATGGTCCATATTCACAGGCTTTCTTCATCCCCATTGTCTCGGAAAGAATCTGAATAATAGGCAGTTCAGCTGGGGGTCAATTCACCTTCCAAATTACTACTTTGTTGTATCATTGTGCCTCCTATTCAACAAAAAAAACTTTTTGTCTAGCACAGTTTAGTATTACTGCTTCTCATCAATAGATATATATGGAGACAAGCCCATGTTCAAAAACTGGCTAGCCCTTGGGTATGCACAGCAGTACTTGGCCGGCACTGAAGAAGCACTATATTCTTTTGTATAGTCATCCTGGTGGGTCATCCAAAATGATATAACCAAGGCCCTGTCTGTGAAGGACTCCACCTTTTGGAACTCAACATCCATTTTCTAATTAAAGTGTTTTATGGGGTAGTTTTCCAAATGAACCCATATTGTCTCTCTTTATATTTCCTCATTTCCCCTCATCATCACTGTCATCACAGGTTTTTCTCCAAAATATAAATGCAAACCAAACTGTTGTCATCTCCCAAATTCCATGGCCAGAGATCATCGCAGCTAACATTTTGGTGTCAATAGTTTTCTCTGTGCATTACAGCAAACTGCCGTACTTCTAATTATCAGGAGCATGTCCTTCACCAATAAATTTCTTCAGCCCCCTGAGCTCCTGAGAGAGCTGGCCTAGTTTATTTCTGAAACCAACCTTGTGCTCCCTTTCTTTATCTGCAAAGCAGAAGTAATGATAGCCCCTATGCCCAGGATTAGCCATAAAGGATACCATGTAATATGCTGGCCAATGTGCCAAGCATGCAGGAATTGCCAGATAATGCAAGCTTTTATGTCGTTATTGCCATTATTACACAAACTTTTCTCCTATCATAAAATTATTCAAAGTTTTGAAAATTCAAAATTGTATAAACAACATGTAAATCTTGTATTATGCCGCTAAACAGAGATGATCATTGCTAACCATTGAACATTTTTAATGCCTTTAAAAAAAATCCATAGAGGGATCATATTGTATGGTTTTGTTTGCTGTTTTCTGGCTTATAATCTCACAGAAACCTTTGATTTTTATCGGCTGAAGAACACCCTATATGGATATATTGCAATGAACTCTTCCTCTATCATCATGTGTGTGACTACCTTCTGATTTGTTGCCATTATAAAGAACGATGTGATGAATATCCTCAATATAATGCTTTGTCCACCCTGAACTCTTTTCTCTACGTTAGTGTAAGAAATGCAGTTCAGTAAGCACCGGTTCTGAGCACGCTAGCCTACGACCCACACCGATGGCAGTTCCTCATCCTCCTCAGTCCCCCACACCCACTCCACCTCTGGAGCGCCTGATGCCCATGAGTTCTGCACAGCCTGAACGTACAATCTATCAGGGCTGCTGAGTCGCCACTACTCCTCATACCTGTCCACACGTTGGGCAAAAGAAGCTTAGAAGGTGGACTCGAGCTGAGCCTTCAATGAATGCGTGATCCTGTGTACTCGTGCGGCTGTCCTGAGAGCGTACCAGAGCCTGGGGGGCTCAAGCAAAGGAAATTATTTTCTCACCATCTGGAGATTAAAAATCCAAGATCAAGGTATCAGCACAATGTATCCCTTCTCAGCCCTCTGTCCTGAGCTCACAGGTTGCTGCGTGTTTACATGGCCTTCCATCTGTGCATGTCTGTGTCCAAATCCCCACCTCTTACATCTACCGGTCCCACTGGGTTAGGGCCCACAGTAGTGATCACATTGTAACTTACAGACACTGTCTCCAAATACAGTCACATCCAGAGGTTCTGGGAGTTAGAATTTCAGTACGGAAACCTGGGAGGACACAGTTCAGCCCATAACATGTGGAAGGCTGTGGGGAAGGGGAAGGAATTCCCAGGAAACAGTGTGAGCAAGCACCTGGCAGAGAGTGAGCCTGAGGGCATTCAGTCCTGACTGGCCCTGAGCAGAGGGGGTTTGACTGCAGCTGGGGAGCCAGCAGCAGGCATGAGGGAGCAGGGCACAGGGCCCCTGGGCCGGAACAGGGGGCATGAGGTGGGCTATGGCACCACCAAATGATGGAAGTGACATTTTAGGCAGCTTAGGCTGGTTTCACATTCATGTGCATAGAAGTAGACCTGAGGTTGGGGGATGAGGGTGGGAAGAGATGGAACATTTGGCAGGAACAGATCTGGGAGGAGAAGCTAAAGATTTGAGAAACAGTTTGAAGGAGGAAATAGCAAGAGTTGGAGACAAAGGGCCTAAGGGATGCAGAGGGAATAGACAGAAATTTTCTATTTTAGATTTTGGAAGATAGGTGGTGCCAGTGGGCAGGAAGCTGGCTGGGTTTTCTGTGTAAAAACAACCTTTACCCTGCTGGGGAGGAAGAATTATCCTCTACCCTTCACGGTTCTTCTCGCTGGTCTAAGAATCAATTTGACATTGGTCAGAATAATAGTAGAAAATTAAATCTCATACATAAGGGACCCCACATACATGAGAGGTTCAACGACAAAGATAAAATGTAGCATATATGCCATCCTGAGCTCAGGAATGAGGTGGGGACCTGGGGCTTCAAAGGAGAGGAGGGCACTGCTTGAGGGAATAAAGATCAGGTGTTTGGTAATTAGATATTTGCTCCGTGACACAGATTGGGTCACTCAGATAAGATTTATCTCTGGTAAAGACTCCTGTTCTGGGAAGGACCCCAATTTAGATTTTTCTAGGTTGTTAACGGGGGCAAAAGCTTCTCTTGAGTCTGCAGGGTTTTGGTTTGCCTTTGGCTCAAAGTAGTCCACATGTTGATGTGCACGTTTGGGGGCCAACTCTCCTTGGCCCCTACAGCTCTGTCTGTTATTCTCTTATTTGTTGGAACCACGGAATTGGAGGTGGAGCAGCACCTAAGAAGTCACTGAATCTATCCTCTTCAATTTGTCCACGTGGGCCAGGCCTGTTTTATTACAGCTTGTATGTGGTCATCTCTATTTTACTGTTCCCTCTTAGTGCAGTGGTTCTAAACTACAAAAATCCCTGGAAAGTGACTGCTATTCATCTTGATACGGGAGCAGCTCGCCCCATCTGCAGGAGTGCAGCTCACTCCAGCCACAGGTGCTCACTGGGCGAGCTTAGGCATTCTCCTGGCCTGGGCAGCTTCCCAACTAAGACCAACCAGGTGACCCCTGGAAGCCCTGCAGCTTAGAGACCTGGAATCTGCTTTCTCAGACTTCGTGGACAAACAATAGCTTAACTGCCCTACCATTTATTAAAGAGAGAAAGTTTAAGATTTAAAAAGAAGAGGTCACCCCACTACTTAAAATGACACGAAGATACATACATGGGGATATCAGATCTTTTACAAGGCCTGGGAATTAGGAGGGGTGCAAATGACGAGGAAAGAGGAGGCCATAGGCATTCACAATAAATGGGCGCCTTCTGCACCAAAGCCTAAGGCTGTCAGGAGCTTGGACGTGGACCCTTGTTTGTCGGGACACATGCTCTCTCCGCCCTTCTATTCCCAGCTCTGGAGCTGAACTGAGAAAGGGGGACAAAGCCACGCCACTCCTTGGCAGATGGGTGGGAAGGGCTCCAAGCCATGGTGTCCTAATGAACCTGGCAGAGCCTGGCTTGGCGGGGAGAGATCACCCTTCCCTGGGCTCCCATTTCTCCCCAGAGGGCTGCTTGGCTCACTCGTATTTTATTTTTGTCGCCAGCATTATGCTCCTCTGCTGTCAATATGGTTACAGGTGGCAAACAATCTCAAATAATATGTTCATGTTTTCCTTCAGGACCTTAGTATTCAGACACACACTCCTTCCATGAGCTAAGCCCTGCCAGTAAGACCGACTGTACATATTTTTAAAATGTGTCCACACTTCTTTGCAGAATATTATTATTATTTTCTGTATAATTTGATGGCTGTTGAAATATGGCAAAAAACATCTCAAGTTCAAGAAATCAGTTGTTTCAATTATCTAAAATATTTCTGTGCTTGTTCAGTGGGTTTGCTAGGGTGTTAAATTAAGCATACAAAGGGCCACAGTCTGCAGTTCAGGGGGCCACAGGCCTGTCCTCTCCTGCTTGCAGTTCAAGATGCAGAAAACCTGAAGTTGTGCCACACCATATCTTCCCCAGGGCAATCTTGCTTCTGTAAATTTTTCTGTACCACATTCAACAGATGCTAATTATCCTTAGGTCAAGATTAAAATGCATTTTGTAACTTGCTCCATTAATGAAACAAGTTGTTTCCATTTCAAAATCATCTCTGGTTTTAACAGATGTGTTCTTTTTTTATTTCGGTTTTTTTTTTTTTTGCTTAAGATTCAAGTAATAACAGATAGGGAGAAGTGGCACAATTCTTAAAAACCCACCAAATTGTAAATAAAATAAAAACTGATAATATAAATATATTTTAAATTAACTTGATAAATTAATTTAATGTAAGTTCTATTTCCTTTGTAACTAAAAATCTCATTTTAATAGAATATATTGGAGTATGGAAGGTCCTGAAGTTTAATTGTGATTTTTTTAAATAAGAAAACTTATGAAAAATTTCTGAGGTTTTTAAATAGTAAATGTTTACCTAGAATCATTTGCAATTATCATAACTCAAACATGGCCTTTCTAAAACTGGATGCTAAAGAATGGAATATGAATCAATAACAAAGTATGTTATATTTAATTCAGATGACTAAGGCAGTCATTAATGTTGTTACATCTCCCAAAAAAGGAAAGAATGCAAATTAATATGGAATTGTGTGAGAATGCAAAAATCCTTCTGAATAAACCATACATTTTTAAAAGAAGAACCCTAACCCTGAATAAAGTTTCTTTATTTAAAGGAGAGAAACGCATTTTCATTTTTCCTTGAAAACTTTTTACTTTGTTAAGTGTTATTTCAACTTTTACAAAGTATATCATAATCAGAAGGCAGAAACAAATAGAAACTTACATTAAACTATTTATCAATAAGCTAATAAAGGTAGTGCATTGTTTGTGTGGAGGGGGTGTTGTAAGGTTTAGAAAAAGAAACAGATCCATTACCATGAGCAAACAATCTAGTTTCATTGATTCTCTCAATTATCATATATCATACTCAAATGGCAAAGAATTTTTAGGTCACATGTCATCTTCATTGTCCCAAATGAAATGACAGTAGCAAGGTATTGGCTTATTTTTCACTGATATGCAGCATAGCTGGGAACACACATTTCAGAACCCAGCTGTTGGCCTCTGTGTCTCCAGCCCACACCAACTTCCTCAAGCAGAGAGCTTGAGAGCCCCACTCTCAGGCGGGTCCAGCAGCCTGCTGACTGTGCCCCCATGCATGTCCTGCAGACGGACGTCCCCCATCCAAGACTCGGATCTGTCATCTCCTGGGGAGGTGCCTGTATGGGGCAATGAGCACAGGCTTCGAGTTAGACAGAACTGAGCTCATTCTGCTCTGCCATCACCTGCCTGGGTGACTGTATCTGCCTGAACCTCAGTGTCATCTGTAAACCAGGGCTAAGTAGTACTGACCTGTCAGCGGGAGAGACTGGAGGGTTGCACGAGATAACTCAAGTAAAATGGCTAAGCACAATGCTTGGCATGCAGGTAGTAGATACAAAACAAAATGTCATTTTATGTAGACTTCTAGGCTTCAAGTGGGTTTAATCTTGTTTCTGTGACCTTAGGCAAGTCATATGACTTCTCTGTACCTCAGGGTTTTCATCTGTACAATGAGTCTGTAAAGCTCAATCAAGATGGCAACTGTGGAAGGGCTTTGTAAAGCATTAAATAAATGTTATAAACACATCTTTCAACATATATTTTTCTCACATCAGCCTGTTGAGCAAGGAAATGCTATATAAATGAAGAAACAGGCTCAAGTATGTTAAAGTCAAGCCCTACAGGTAGGATGCAACCCAAATATTATAACTATAATACTGTCTTCAAAAAGCTCACTTATTGACAAGTGCCCCCTTTGCTAAGATTCCCACTTTGTAAGGGAAGACAAGTGAAAAAATGTTCAGACTTCACCAAGAGTCAAACAATAGAAATGACAGCAACTTACATAATTAGTCAACATATTTTAAAATGAAAATTTGCTGTGCCAGTGAGGCTTGGCAAAATGCTACGACCATACATAGCCAGTTACAATGTAAATTGGTTCAACCCTTTCAAAAATCAGGTAGCAATTTGGATCTGAGGTCTAACATCATAAAAATGCTCATATTTTTTGACCCAGTAATCAGACTTCTTGAAATCTCTCCTAGGCAAAGAATTTAAGAAAAGTTGAACACTCTGTGCTTGAAAATGTTCACTATAATCCTTATCGTTAGTATTGAACATTTGGAAACAAGCTAATAATAACTACCACTTGTATGGGCCCTGCAGTTCAGAAAGAGCCTTCACACACATCAGCTTTGTTTTACTGTGGCCCAGGGAGGTAGGTGCTGTTGTGAACCTCACCTCATAGATAAAGAGAACTATGTTCAGAGAGGTCAAGGTGCATAGATCACACCACTGGAAAAAGGCAGACCAGGGCTGAGGCTCTCTCTCTTGTAGTGTGATATCCCTTTATCTATGTCCAGCAGTAGGGTAAAGGCTTAACTGTACAAACTGATGAAATAAATATCTAGCCTTTAAAATAATCATTATGAAAACAACTTAGCAATATTAAAATACACTTGACTGAAAAACACCAAAGCAGACAAATCACATCTTGACTGTGATTATTATGTAGAATTAGATAGCCATAGCAGCTAAGGACTGGAAGGGAAAGGAGGAAATATAAGTCACTGAAAGGTTTCCTTTATTTTTAGGCCCACTATGTTTATAATTTCACATTTGTATGAGCCATCTGGCACCCTGTAGCCCTCTAATGGAATCATAATTTTCTTAGGAAAAATACTATATAGAGAGAAAATAGTTACACTAGGTGGCACTCCCTCTGAGAACTCTAAATAATAACCTGGAAATCCAAATAAGGCTTTTCATGGAATTTCGGACCCACAGAGAGACAAAGGTCTGTGAAGGATGGGCCAGGGCTGGTCCAGAAGCTGTTTCTTCTCAATGACACTTGTGAAGCGAATCTAGTGTGGAGTCTGGGGAGGCAGGGCCTCCTCTGGGGCTGACAAGGGAGGGCTGGGCTTGTCAAATGGAATCAGGTTCTGGGAGGTGGGGCCCCCGTTGTCCTTGGCTCCCGTGATTAAATGCCGGATTAAAGAGGAAACATCCCCTTCCACCCTCCCCTGCCCCCAACCTCGGCTCATCAGGCCCACTCACAAGGCCCCTTCCAAAAATATTGACAGGGGTGCCTTCTATTCATCACCCTCACAGCTTATGCTCATGCAGACTTTGGGAGATTAATTAAAACCAGGTAGAGAAGAAATCAAGGACCAACACTTCAAAAATGCCACAGGGGCTATGGGCCAGGGGAAGAGACATATGGCCTGAAAATCACCTTGCAGACCTGGCTCCACTCCTGCTCTATAGAGTACCCCACTCCCATAACTGGCCCTGTGCTGAGTTTTTCTTGTGCTGAGGGACATGAGGAATGACTTTCTCCCCATTTCTCACCCTTCTCCGGACCAGGCATGCCATGTCTTGCTGCACATCTTAGTCTCGCTTGTCTTCTACCTTTCCCAAACAGCACACACTGTGTTTGGCTGAGCCATTTGCAGCCTCTTCACCACACCGACGTGGATATTTATTCTCCCTTGTTAGCAGAGGTATGATTTTCAGGTGCAACCCCACAGGCCCTGCCAGATGCCACCAGACTAAGCGATTGTCTTGGCCTAAACTTAATATTCCCTCAGTCTGACATACTGGGTCACAGCAAATAGGACAGAAAAATTGGCAGGTTGGGAAAAAGCTTTATGGAAATATGGCCTGGACTAAAGGGATATGAACATTAGACCCTTTACTTAGACCAAAATGTTCATCAAAACATCATGAGCTTTTTTTAGAGGAAAATGTGCAGTGCCTGCAGAATATGAGGCACTGGGTAAATACACGTTGCAGGTTGAATAAGTGAGTGATAAGTCACCTAGGGAATCAGAGCATAAATCTGATGCCAGATTTTCTGAACTTGGTCATTTACTACCTGTGTGACCTGAACAAGTTACTTAAACTCAGTTTCCTCATTTGAGAAGCAGAGATTATGTTGGTGGTGATGATGGTAGTATTTTTCTCCCAGAGCTGCTCCGAGGATTGAAGCATTAATATTTGCAAAGCCATTAGAATGGCATCTGTCACAGAATACATGCTATACAGTGTGAGCTACAATTATTATTAATTGTATAATTATTGTATAATGCTTGTATAATAAACTCTAGAGGTGTATTAACAGAATCCCCCTTCTTGCAGTGCCAAAGAGACTAGAAACATCAGTGTGGAAAGCGATAAAAATGCTGACTCTTTCTTTATATTGTATATCTTAGTTTCAGTTCTAAAAGAAATTTTTAGCATACAGAATTCAGGGGTTTATTAAAATGCAAAAATCATAGGCATGGAATGATATTGTAATATGAGGTCTGATATCAAATTTAGTATACTAATAGGTTGTAAGACAAAAAAAAAACCCTTAAATCTATTTTTGGTAGCTAAAAGAGCTGTTTATCAAAATTTAACAGCATTTTTTATTTAAAAAGCTTTAATTAGATAGATCCTGGACACAATAAATTCACATACAAATGCATACACATGTATTAATTGAAAAGCTATCATGATGCTTAGTGGTAAAATGCTAAAAGCATTTTTCTATTATCAGAGATAAGACATTATTGACTACTATGGAACTGTTCTTCAATATTATTCTGGTAGTACTAACCAATGCAATTAGACAAGAGAAATAAAACACTATAAATATGGGGAAACAATTATTTGCAGATGATGTTATTATATATTTCTAAAATTCATAAAAAGTCAACTGAAAAGCTTTTATAAACAAGATAACTAAATAAAATGCTTGGTTACAAAGTTAATTTTACAAAAATTAATAGATTTTCTATAAGTAAATACAGTTGGGAGAAAATGATAACTTCCAAGTCTGATAGGCTAGATTAGGTTTTTGCTTCTGTAAACCACGCTTCCTTCTGCCTCTGAGCAGGAAGAATTTCTGTTGGACAAACTGAAGTGGTGGCTTGGACAACAAGGCTATTCTTCATCAAGACACACCTTTTTGTTGCTTCTGATGACCTGCTGGCAGGGCTAAGTTTGTCTCTTATATGTGCGCCATGTGTGTCACATCAGAGTCTTTGAAGTTTTTCAAATAAAGAGGATTAGTCATAGTTTTAGGGAGATATAAAGACTAAGCAAAAAGAAGCACAGTTCATATGGTTTCATGCATCTGTTAACCTGGCTCAGACACATTTCCTTGCTGTAGTATGGCTATTTTATGCACTGTTTGCCTTGAAATAATCACAGATCTAATCAGTTCTTTATGGTACTAGAACTCTTATATCCACAAAGAAAGCTGTCCCATTATTATCTTAATAGCACATCTAATACAGAGTGGCAGTACGATCCAATCAGAAAGTTATTTCTCAGACCATTACATTTATACATAAACTCCAAACACCATATATTGCTTTTAAACTTATGTTCTGATCTTCTGCCATCAAACCTGACATGTTGCTTATTTTCATTAGCTCCATAGAATAGTTTACTTTTTCCTCTAAAATGAGCTTTAAGGGCTGAGGCTATTTTAACAAAATTCTTGAAGCTATGTGTTCTATTCTTATTGATTTTCTGCTGTCAAAATATACATTATTCAAAGATGTGTTACCATTTTCAAGTGCTAACTAGCTGGAGAACATAGAACTTGGTACATGGTAATAAAGCTTCACCCTTAAATTGCAAACCCTTAATACTGCATACCTACTTCATCCATAGCACCAGAGGAATCCTGTATGTAACATACATGCTGACAAAACAGAGGGCTGTGTATGTTTGCAGCAAGTTTTAGTTAAAAAAAAATGCTCATCATTTAGAAAAGACCTAAAGATTTATTTTAAAAATCAGCTTAAAGAATTCTGATCATTTCATTTTGTTTTGACAGTAGATACTTGATAAATATGTAAGAGACAAAAATAATTGTAAAATAAAACACCATTCAGTTTTGTGCTCCCTACATGTATGTCACTACATAAACAAAGAGAAGTGAGACTTAACTTTATTATAAAAGAATCCTTCACTGGAAGCAAATTCATCATTAGCCCTCAAATTTTTTAGAAAAATTAATTTATGATCGTTATTCTCTCTCTAAAAATATTCTTTGTTTCATTATAGGATCCACAAAAGATGATACCTTTAAGTATAAGCTCCTTTAGTATAACTAGAAGTTTTAATTTATAAAAATTAAAAATACATATCTCTATTCAGGAGTCCATCCATTAATTTTTTTGGTTAAAATTTTTCTGGCAGATACATCTTCTCTTCCCTCATTTCTGCCTCCTCTTAGGGTTGTGATGAACTATGAAATACATTGTAAAATAAATATACATAATACAATTACTTAACATTTCTGGGTTGAATTTAAAATTTTATTCATTGTTTCATTCAACAACTATGCATTGAAATCCTACTGACTATGTGCCAGGCATATGTGCCCTTGGGTTACGGCAATAAACAAAATTCCCGTCCCCATGGAGTTTATATTCTGCTCCTAGTGCATATAAGAAATGCTGACTTTAAAAAGTTTTTAAGTCTATCAGAGGCTGAGTTTGTCATAAAGGAAAAAAAAAAAAAAACAACAGAAAAGAGCTCAGGTCAATGCATGTATCTTGTTAATTGAAATCCTTCTTGGAAGTAGACCGGGTAGTAACCTTTCCATTATCAATAATTTGGGCATTCTGTGATGAGTGTGTTTATCTCTCTAACTGTACTGCACAAACAGAAAAAATTCTTTTCCAATTTCTGTTCCTATTTGGTGAGTCATTGTGTGGGAGCAACATGCTGGCATTTGCCTATAGTTTCACACCAGCCTAAGTGCTATTCTGGGGCGAACATTTGCTTGGGTGTCAAAGGAACTCACCTTCCAATCTCACCTCTTACTAGGATGCTGGACCAGTTACTTGATTTCTCTGAACCCAATTTCTCATCTGTTAAACAGGTTTACTAATCCTCCCTCAAAGGACTTCATTCAGATTAACGAACTAGTTGGTGGGAAATGCTTGGCAGGTGGAAGTTACCTTACCTGAGGTTCCCATTCAGTAGCAGAACTGGGATTAGAACCCTTGTCACCCTTGACGCTGGGACCTGTCCTTTGTCTTTTTGCATTTAGTAATTTCTGGTGATTTTACTGATATGACAAGATAGTAGAAATATTCATCATTTATTAAGAAGATCTGGGCCCTATGCTGTGCTGCCTTGTGGAACCCTCTAGGCCTCAGCTTCCCCTCATGAAAGATAAGGGAGCTGGATGAGATGGTATTTAGGGTCCCTCTCAACTGTGCACTTCTGTGACTCCAGGTAGGGGGATTGACCATCCTGGTCTGCCTAGAACTGAAAGGTTTCCCTGGACACGACCTCTAGTCACACTGGGACACGTTCACCCTAACTCCAGGCTTCCTCTCTGCTTGGTTTCAATCATCAACTTTCCTGCTATACCATCAAATACCTAAATCTGAACATAACCCTGCAAAAGAATGCAAGCATAAAGTTGGTAAGCAAAGCTGCAGCCATGTGGCCTCTCTGCCTCTGATTTATCCTTTTTTTCCCACTTAGCAGTATCGTATCTGCAAGCTGTTTTGTAAACCTGTTTTTAATCTACTGCTGTGGTCTCTGTTCACATTTGTGGGAAGAAACCAGGATTTCCACAATCCTGTAAATGCATGTTTCTTTTCCTGCTTCTCTTATTCTTCTTTCCTTTTCCTCTCCTTCTCATAATTATTATTATTATCACTACTACCAAAAGGCAGTCGCCTCCATGGGAAGCACGACAGAAAGGGTGCGCTCCAAGCATGCTGTTTTGATTCTGAACAGAGCCTGCCCACCTTTCGCTGTTCCCTGGTGGGGATGCCGGCTCTGCCAGCCCCAGCTGAGATATCACTTAACAGTGTGGGCCTTCAGGGGCAGGGCCTGCTCAACATGTTTACAAGATGTGTAGCTATTAGCAACATCTTAAAGCTCATGCTAATTAATGGGGAGAGTGGCTGATGAAGGCTGGCTCTAAGGAGGGCCAAATTGCATCAGTGTTTGGGCTTTAAATTGATACCAAAAAATAATTCCTCTCAGGTGTGTTTTGAATAGCACCTTTCCCCAGCAGGTTGGTTGTTTGCTATACGTCAGCCACTGTGGATCCCAAAGTGGCCCAAAACACCAGGGTTACAAGTTTTATTAAAGTCATTTAAATTGCCTAAGTGTATCCATTTTAGCTGAGTTATAAAGACTGTTCATGTGCTCCAGCCTCCACAAATTCCACATCAGGAGCCGCCTGGGCATTAGGTCCTGTCCCTGCTGTAGTTAAGGACACAGATGGGTGTTATGCTCTAATCCTTGTAATGGAGGGGCCACTTTAAACTCCAACACACACATGTCCCTGTTATTCCAGCAGCAACACAGTGTTTCTCTCACATTTACCATGAAACCCCTCTATGCTGAAATTTCGTAATCAGACTAGTAAGAGAGTTTTTTATATATCTATAAAATAACGCTTTTACTACATTATTAACTTTTTCAACAGGTAATGGCTTTAACAATTAGTCAATCAACTTCTGCTTATTTGAAGTTTTAAAGGTTTCAGTAAAAAGTTTTAAAGAAAAAGAACTTGGAATTCGAAGTCACTAAAATTGTCACTCCCCTGGATACCTAGTTATTGATTACTTCTTGCCCCCAGTAGGAAGGTGGTGAGTTTTACCATGTCCATTTTATGAAGAGTAAAATAGCTCTCTTGCAATACTGCATGATCCTACCAGAGAAAATAAAAAAAAAGAAAAATACATCAGATAAAAATCAGTATCACCCAACATCCAGGGTAAAAATCTGTGTTATTTGTAAATACTTTCCCCAGGGTGAAGTTACAGGATCATTCCAGCTCATTCTCTGCCTTGCAGAGGAGATTCCAGTATCCACTGGGAAATTGATCAGGCACCAGGTGAGATCCCTGTCAGAATAGGTGACATACCAGGAACAGTGTTACCCTTGGGCAGAAGGAAGGGGGATGGTCGCAGAGGATGGTTCAGAAGGTGGTCCACTGGTAGGACTTTCACTTTTTACTCTTTCCTCCTCAGTATATGTTGAAAACTTTAAAAAGAATCATGTTTTGCTTTTCAATAATACAAAAAAAAACAAAAAAAATAAGATTTTTTTTCAGGCTGTGACTCAAAGATTTCTTACTTGCTTGGTTATGTTTGCTCCTGAGCAGACCCAGTAGGGGCTACAGATTTGGGGCTGCTCCCTAAGGGTGGTGGTGACTAAGGGCAGCCTGGTAGGCTTCCGGGGAGTCCAGAAGAGCCGTCATTGTTTATGAGAAGTAGTTTATATGTCATGGAAAGGCAAGACCCGCCAAAGACTGAATTTCAAGAGAGAAGTCATTAGGCAACATTAGGAGCAATGTTTGGTTGTTATTTTGCATTTATGCGGCTGGCCTTTCCTCCAAGGAGCATGAGTGCTCACCAAAGAGCAATTAGCAAAGAGCAATCCTCACAGCGCCCCTGTGAGCTCGGGGTGGGATGGTGTCAGAGGCAATTGGCCATCATCCTCCCGTCCAACTACAGCTCTTTCTTCCACCGTCCTCTCAAAAAGGCCCCAAATTAAGAGGGCTTGACCAAACTGGGTGCAGGGATAACATCAACGTTAACATGGGCATGTCAAGTCATTATGTGGCACACCTTAAATACATACTGAGCAGCATGCCAATTATATCCCAGTGAGACTGGAAGAAAACCAAGATAGCCATGGGACACCCCCTACCTTCTGGTTTGCATGTAGCCCTTTGTCATGCCCTTAGTCTGGCCCCTCCTCACTGTCCTCCATCTCTCCTAAGCATTAGAGAAAAATCTCCCTTTCAGCAATTCTTTAACCACATGTAATTATTCCTGTCTTGATTCTAAAACCTACCCCCAGTCTGCTTTGCATACTAAAAAGAGCAAAAAATAGATGTCTGAGAGCTGAGCATCCCTCCGAGTCGCAGGAGCCGGAACAGGTGCCCCTTCACCTTTTCGCCCACAATTGCTGTGGCCGTGAAGGAAGAACAGAACACGAGGGACAGTTGACTTCCCCCTCCTAGACTGAGTCCAGCTACTCGCCTTTGCGTTCACATCCCGGCTGTGCTTCCTACAACAGCAAGCCTGCAATTAAAGCAACCACTTTTATGAGACATTGTTTTGCAAAAGCAAATACCCTCAATGCGTTGATTTGGAAGGTTTCAGGGGAGGCACGATGAGGCCGCTTGTGCAATGCCAGGCTAACGACTTTTGAAAGAGGACCATATGTTGCCTTTACAACATCCGTTTGGTGCTTAATTTGATGAAACAATGTGCCATAATCAGCCGTGAGGACAGCGGTCGTGATTGACGGAGAGGGCCTCACGTGGTATGACTCTGATTTCAATATCACTGCGCTAATCCCATTAGTCGCATGAGTTGGCTTGTTTTGGGCTACCTTAAAAAAGTTATTTCTTTAATGGTCAAATTGCCATGAGGTCTGGAAGATTTAATGTATCATAAAACTCATTAAATGACCAGCTTGACAGTCCCCACTGCAGGGTAGTGTCCTGGCATATGGGGGATCCTCGCTGAAGACTCCAGTATCCCTTTGTGCACCAGCCACCGCAGCCCCGAGGGATAAATGCAGACTGTAGAGAGAAATGTGTTCTAAGCCAGTGTTCCTCAAACTTGAATGTGCCTATGAATCATCAGAGTGTCTTATTGAAACAGATTCTGATTCAGCAGGTCTGGCATAGGGGCCTGAGAATCTGCATTGCTGAAACGTGGTGTTGATAGATTGGTCCAAGGGCCATGCTTTGAAGAGCAAGGCACCGAGGAATCTCGAGGGTAGCCAGCAGTAACCGCTCACACTCATCAACCACATCGTCTACTTGTAAGCACTTTACGTGTGTGTTATGCGTGTTCATTTAGTGAATCCTTACTTTCAACCCCAAAAGGTAGATCTTACCACGCCCACCTTATCGATAAAGAAACCAGTGCACAGCCTCGCTACCTAACCTAGCCAAGGTCACACAGCCTACATGAAGCTGAAGTAAAATTCAGAGCCACGTCCCCTGATCGCACAGCCTATTTGTCTTTTGTCTCTGCTCTTGTCTTCAACCCCTACACTTTCAGGATTTAATCCCTGGCCCATCTTTAATTCAAGAGTTGTGGCTTGTTATACAGATTTTCCAGGGGCTAGTACTGGGTGAAATTATGAAATTCATCTTGTAGGCCTTAGCTTTCTCTTTCCGTATCCCTTTTTCTAAAAAAAATACTCTCTGCCCATCTGGGGTGCTCACACTCCTTGCAGTTGAGAAGCATTCTGTTGAGGCCAGGCACTACTGGCCCCAGCAGGAGCTGCAGATACCCCAAGCCCAGCCCTGAGTGGGGCCGTTTCAGCCGCTGTCCCTTCATGTTGAATTGGTGCTACTGATGAAGCTAGTCTGGCAGCTCTCCCAGAAGGGAAGTGGCAAAGGAGGAAACAAAAACCTTTTAGGGGTTTCTGGGAGTCCTTAGGGCATCTTAGAAAACCTGCAAAAGGCAAAGCAAGTGCGTTTCTCACACAACGTATTTCAACTGGCATTCTTGTTCTCCGTTCACTTTACCCCTGGGCCATGGTTTAGGTAGAGTTTTCTCAAATCAATACATTTTTCATGTGAAAAATGTTTTTTTATGTTAATTTTTAAAAGATTTTTAAATAACAAATAGATTGGTTTTGTTTATGTGACCTCGCCAGGAGCACATCAGCAACCACCACCTCAGCCTTTAACTGGAAAAAAGTAGACAATGTACTTACCTTCTAAAAATAACTCTTACAGCTCCAAATAGATACCTGAAAGGCAAAAAGTAACTGAGCCGAGTCAATTCAGAGCTCACTGAATTCACCCCTATGTTCCATTTAATGGAAACGAAATAGGGATCAAGTATCAAAAAGGCAAACCAGGGCACAGCATGAGAGCATCTCCTTTTAAATGACCTGCTGAAGACAAAAGACATCACTAGACAGGAGGCTGGGGGCCTGAGTGGTAACCTCATGTGAATCTGAACCTCAGTTTCCCTATCCGGAAAATGGAGAAGGTAGACATCCAGGGCTGACATTTGATGAGTTGAGTCTCACCTGGCCACACAGCACCAGCATGAGGTTCACCATTCAGGTTAGCTTCTTAAGCTACAACCATGTCCCCCTGCTTTCCATTGGGTCTTGGGTGTCTCATAAGACACTAGGATTTTTCTACTATAGCCAGTTGAGGTTGCTCGGAAACCTTATAAAAGTATATGTATAGATACATAATATATGTTTTATATATATCTTTCGATTGCTAGACCAGGCAACCAGGCTATGCAACACATACGTTATTCAACTCAACAGCAGTAGAAGACGCTATCCTTCCCATTAGTCAGAAGGGGCAGGAAAGCTCTTAGAGAGCTCACCTCGGCACCACGAGAGACTTTTCATGTAGGCCAACATCACTTCCTTCCACAGCGACTAGCACAGCACACCCAACCCTCCCCACCAATTATGCAGCTTACTTTTTCTAGCATGAGATCTCCTTTTTGGAGCCGAGAGGCATTGTATTTTAGCCTACAATTTGCTATTTAAAAAATGCTTCTGCCAGCAGCTTTTGTTTCTGGTGAGAAGTTAAGGCAGTAAGTGTGTTCGTTTTTCTCCCACCTGTGCATGGATCTTGCACCAGCGTTCTCCTCCTCAACCTCCTGCTCTTTATAATCGTAGTGGATTGTAAGGAGAAGCCTGCCCCAACCAGGTGACTGTTTAGTGAACCCCCTGCATGTTCTGACCACTTCTGTTGTCTGGTAGTCATTTCATTACAAAATTCATAGGGAAATGCCATTTCTCTAACAATGTGATTTCACCAAAGAAATGCATTTTCTTAGGGAAAGTTCTTCACAAGTCACGGCCTCTGTCTTTGAAATGCCCTAAGCTGTCATGATGAAGAGGAAAAAGAAATCTAAGGTTTGACAGAAAAGGCATGGATGTTACAGAAAAATGTTGGCAAAGTTCTGGAGGTAGAGGGGAGACATGGGAAACAGAAGGAGGCCACTTGGGTCTGTTCTATGTGCAGCCATAATGCTGTTTATTACTGTTCAGTTGTTTGTAACCTCTTCTCCCACACCCGTCCCCAGCTCTCAGTGACCAGTTTTGGCTTGAGGGCTCATATGTGCAGTATAGTCTATAGGCTTGGATGACATCATAAAGATCGAACCATATCTGGGATGGAGGCTGTCCCACTGTTTTCTCTAATGCTTTTGCTTTATTCCAATTTCCAATAGTCAATTGTCACTGAGTTTACACATTTCAAAGTTAAGATTATACTTATTGTTTGGAACTCTCAATGCTGCAAAATATCAGTAGGATTTAGACACTGATGGAGAAAAGGTTTTAAAGAATATTTTAATTAACTTATAACTGCTGCTTGTAAAGTTGCTAAAAGGTCTGATTTTTTAAAATTTATGTACTCTTTAGAGTACATGGAAATGTGATAATGAACTTAGTGAAATATGGAAGAGTAACCATCAGTATTGTTAGGAGTTGGTCATTGAAGGACTGCATCTGATCAAGAAGGAAAAAGTTCTGAAGGCAAAAGATGTTAGATCAAGCTTGAATCTGAAAAAATTCTTAGTCTATATCTTTTTTGTTTGTTTCCTCTATGCAATGAGAGAAAGATAATTACTCTTATCTACCTACTATGCAGCAATGGTTAGAATAAACTGAAGAGGTTTTTTTTTAACACAATCTAGACTAAAAATTATCAATTGGTGATAAATCACACAGTAAAAATATTTACCTTATTCTCTATAAAGCATTCCCCCTTAAAGGTTTTGCATTACTCCAGCTTGTTTGCAAAACAATTCAAACTGCCACAGAAAAATAAAATGGGTTTTATCTAATTTACACATAATTGTCTATGGAAAGCTTCCGAAATCTAAATAACCCTTTTTTTAAAGACCGATGCAGTTAAAAGGAAGGGAGGTATTGTAACCAGTTTTAAGCAACAGGTACTAAAATGAATAGAAATGAAAGTTTTTGATCCCCTCCCCACCTTTCAAAATTACACATCTTAAATTAATTCCCTTAGATTTTTCAGCTGCTTTCTGAGAAGCAGGGTGCCTGAACAGAACAAATGTTTCCTGCCACACAATGGTCCTGATTAATTTGATGCTGTAAGCAAAAACCCAACAATATTCCATGAGACCATTACACACTATTTTATCCTTTTCTTTTCTTTTTTTTAATGTTTCACTTGCAGGAGCAGGAAGGGGAGGGGGAAAGGCTAAAACAAACTAATTTTTGGTCATTTTATTCCTTTTGCAAACAGTTTGAAGACTAACCAATTTGTACTTACAAATCTGGGGCATTAACAGGCGGGGACCCTAAATCCACACGCACACAAGCCATAACTGTTTGTATGCCAAGCTGTTTGTAAGCCCGATTGGACAGGAGAGAGCTATTCATTCTTTTGTCAACTGTCAGTCTAAAACCAGTAACCTGCCCGGGGCCCGGGGTATGGGAGCGCTAAATCTTGCATCCTACAACTGTATAATGAACAGACTGTTTCATTAGTGGGACAATTCACTCCACAAATCCAGCCCAAACAACTTATTTCACAATTTGTGAGCAGAATTAAATTTAGGGGGAGCCGCAGGAGGGAGGAGGGAAGGAGGCGGGGGAGTAGGTGAGCAGCGCATAATATACCAAGGGATCAGTGTGTTGGGACAAGTGTCCCAGGCAATTTCGCCTGCAGTCGTGGGCTGAGGCCCGGGAGGCCACGGCATGCAGATCAGCGGATTACGGGGGCCGCAGCATTAGGTCAAGTGTCTCGAGGGGGGCTGATAAACACCCCAAACCTGACAACAGATTTTCCTTTCTTCCTGCACCACTTGTTAAGTGTCAGAGCAAATCTTTTGAATGGCAGTCGAGTTTACTTAGAGGCCCTTTCTTCAAGAAGACACTCTATCCATTTTCTGAAGCCCATTCCAGGCTGCCTCGGGAATAAATTTGCCCCGCATCTCGCACACAAAAAAACGTCTTTTTCCTCCACATCTTGACTATGAGCCTTTGTCTCAAGGTGTGTGAACCAGAACAAAAATCCACATGGAGAGCCGCTAAGATTTCAGAGACTCTGGATTTAGCTTTAATACAAATTAAATACTTTGAAGATTACACAATCAAATACTTTTTTTGGTCACAATACAACCTCTCGTTTTTAACATTAGCTGTGTATAGATTCTGCTGAATGGGAAAATTTCAAGCAGCAAATTGTCATAGAATAACTTGATCTTAATAATATCCAATAGGTACACATCGCTATCGATTCAAACCAAGTAAATAGCCAGCATGCTACATTTCTCATGTTCTCAGAATCCCACACGGGAGACGCATGCTTATCATATTAAGTTGTATCTCTGTGTTAACTCAAAGTGCGTGATGGAAAATCTGTGTCGTAACATCTAACATTTTCTAGTTTTGAGCAGAGATGCTGGTTTTTCAGTTTGAGATGTTCTAATATGTTTAAATAGGCTCAAATGTTTGAGGATTCTTTGTTGCAGCTCGGTTTTGCTTTATGCTTTTATTTTTTATTTCTTTTGGCAGTTACATTTTTAAATGACCAAATAGGAAAGCCCTCTGAAAATTAGGATGTCACTCTCACAGAAATTTAAATCGGGACTCATTGGGGTAATAATGTTGAAGATATTTTCCTTTTAATAAGTAATTTGTTTATATTCTTACAATACTGTTTCTGAATTTAGGTAATAGAAACTAAGTTATTGAATTATTGAGAACCCTTTAAAAAGTAGATACTTTATTTCTATTGCTAGCTCCACCTACTCTATAAAGAATAGTCAATCAGGCAGATCAGTAATTGGGCCCCAAATGCTTCTCATTTACCCACCCAGAAAATTGTATGCCATTATGTTGTCGTAATTTTTAGTAGATAAGGATTCACATCTTTGACTTATGAAGATTTCAAAGTTAAATGCAATAGTTACAAAGCTATTCTATAACCACTGCTGAGTTCCTGTCACACAGATAGTAAGAGATGCATCCTTTGACCTCTTCTGAAGGAGAGGCTGAGTGTAGCTCACAGTGCTGAACACCCTGTCATTCAGGCGGTTTTCAGCTTCTCCCTACCCTGATGGTTTAGTGGGTTCCATGGAACAATTTCTCCCCACCTCCAAAGACTGTGGTATCGCTCAAGAGTTAGCTGATCTTTGCTTTCCCTACGCAAGCTCCAGGCTAACTGAGAAAAATCCCAGCTAGCCAGGCTGCTCCAAGAGCCCACTGGGTTCTGCGACAGCAGGAATTCTATGAATAATAATGGGGACACGCAGTCTCGTGCAGCCTCGCAGAGAATTCGGTCTAATCACCCGGAAATTCTGCTTCGTCACAGTCCTTTCTCTTGCCATAAACTGCTTTGGCTCCCTCTTTGCTTCCACATCATTTAAGGCTTTCTGCCCACCCTCCCATCCATCCACAGGGCCTCTGCTGACCATTCTCGTAGAGTTTCCCAGGACTTCCCAAGAGGCTCCAGTGGCTCTTCCGGTACCACACCTACTCGTGCAGAATGTCTGAGCAACAAAGGACAGAATAAGGAGTAAGAATAAGAAATACTCCATCTAGAGATGTCCACTGCCAACAGACTGGAGACCATTCTTCCTGATGTCTATCATTTGTACATCTTATTTAATAATAAAAATGTATCATACCATACATGCCTTTTTATAAGCTGCTTGTTTTTACCCAACAATATGAATGGAGATGTTTTTCCATGTCACTGACTCTATGGATGCTATTTCTTTTGAAAGGCAGTGTAAGAATCCATCTTACAGATACTCCTTAGTTATCTAATTAAGCCCTTTTGGTGAACCAGTTAGGAAGTATCCATTCTCTTCATTTCATAAAGAATGTTGACATGAGCATCTTTGTATGACAAACATTTTTGTGTCTTTCTCTGGTTAGCTGTTAAAGACTTAAAGGAGGAATCCTTAGGTCAAAGGATTATGTGTCATCAAGCTGTCCTCTGGGAATTTATTATATAATACGAATCCTGCCTGCTGACTCCCTGGGGGCAGAGCACCCAGTGGCCGGGAAGCCTTAGGTACCTGCACACTCCAGCCGTCTTGCAGCTGAAGTTTTTATGCCTGGGAGCTGCAGTGTGTTCTGTGTTCCCTCTAGGTTCTCATCAGAGCCATTTGCGGTGTAGCTCTCCTGTCTCCTCCTCCTTTCTTTTTCTTGCCTAAATAGCATATGATATTTTAGGGACCAATTTCCAAAGGCTTACAAAAGTTTCGTGAATTATTCAAATGGTCACATAACAGGAAATTTTCAATCCTTACGTTTTATATGTTCTCTGACTTAGTTGTCCTGTGGATATCTTAACACGGCTTTCTCTCGTTTGGTCACCTTTCTTTGTCATTTTATGTAAGAGGGCAAATCCTAGCACATGCCTCTTATCTGTTGCCGGAGTAGAGAGTCAGCGTTTTATTTTTAGTAAGCATTTATTAATCAATTCCTTAACGATCGAAGCCCAGAGCAAGAAAACATATCGCCATCTCTCCGAGGGGTGACATAATTCAAACCCGTCCTCTTCGAACTTCGCACGAGTGTTTGGCCCGTTCGTGAATTCGCTGCTCCCTGGTGGCTGGAATGCGGTATTTCAGCTTAAACCAAAGAACTACAGGGATTTTTACGAGTTTAGCACTTTGGCATCTCACAATAAACCATGTTCTCTCTTCATAAAATAGGATTCATTTTTGACTTTAAAAAATAACTATCTTTACTGGTGCAGTAAATATGAGATTTGGTTAAAAAGAGAAAACAGAGAAAGGAAAAAGGAGGTCCTGACTGTTGTCATGAGTTCATCGTTGTATCAGTGATGCACCTTGTGTCAAATGAGGTAAGAGCAGCAGGCTTTGTGTCCTATTAAAATAAATTTCCGAGTGTCTGGGATAATTTTCCATAATGGGACAGGAGGAATGAACGCAGCCGAGGTTGTGGTGTGACATCAAGACGGGTTGGTCTATGCGACCGGGCGCCTCCCCTCCCTGCCTCTCATCTGGTGTGGGAATCATCCGCTCAGACACTGGGTGTCCCCCCGAGCTTTGCTTCTTTGATGTGGGTGTGCATGGATTCCTACGTTTGCATATTTTGACATTCTTCATTTCCAACAGCTGTGGGCTAAATACTTGCAGGCAGTAAGTGGTTTCACTTTGTAAGCTGCCAGGATGCTTGCCAAAAGTTTAATATTTTCTTATCCCGTCTGTAAAGCTTTTAAAAATGCTTAGTTTTCTTTTCTCTTATTTCTAACGGTCTTGCCCTCTGTTTTAGGAGATGTGCCTGGTGAATCCAGGTGTCATGTTGGAACCTTGTTTTCTCCTGCGGTTTCATTTCTTTCTCTTTTAAAAAATTGCACGTACACGGCTTCCTTTTTCTTTGTAATTCATAGAGTTGACTCATATTTGTGATTTTTACACTCATCAAATTATGTCAGTAGAGAATTTGTTCAATTTCTTTGATTCTAATTAGGTGGTTCCTGAGAACTGTTAAAATAGCAACCTCTGAATGGAAAATAGAATCAGGAATTTGAATTTATTGAATTCCTAGAAGGTGAACTCGCTGAATGTGTGGAGTGTTTTTCTGTTTGTTCACGGCTGTATTTTTAGCCATGCCTGGGACATACTAGGCACTCGCTAAACATTTATGGAATGGGTGAATGAGGGAATCTAATAAAAAAGAATTATATCCTTAGAAAAATTCAAGGTGTAGTGATTCAAATTCCCTTTCTCACTCATTGATTTTTATGTGAATCAAAGCCCTGTGACTGTGTCAAGTGTCTTAAATTATCGGAATCTCAGCTACCTTACCTCATCAATAAAATGAACACTTGGTAACCTCTAAAGTCCAGACCTAAACCTGTATCATGTATGGGATGCACAGGTATCAGTGATGGTCTAACCTGTGCATCTGCTGCCAAGAAACTATCTTTCCAAACACAAATTTCCCAAAAATATTTGGGAAAGAAAGTACTGTGGAATGTGAGTATAATTCCCAGGTAACACAACTGAATGATAACGTTGGTTTGAATGCATGGGTTCCCCTCGCCCTCTCTTCCCTTCCTTCCTTTCTTTCCTCAGCCTCATGGCTACATCGGGCACTTAATTGGTGCGTACTCTGAATAAAAGGAATTTGAAAGTGACTCAGAGAAGAAATAAGGCATTTTTCAGGTTTTCCATACTTAAAGTACAATACTTGTGCTTTCAAACCCGGGGAAACAATATAAGGCTTCAGCGGTGTAATTAGAGTTTTCTTGGTCAATACCATCTTAGTTATGTTAATACAATGCTCTGAAAAATACATTTTAAGGCAATATATTATACTGAGTATAACCACATTTTGTAAGTAGCTGTACATGTTCTAGGATGAATTTATTTAGTCTATTTTTTGAAATGACTTGAAATGGTAGAATTCTTTTCATAGATTAATCTGTATTTTGATGGTTCTCACCTTTAAATGTGTGTTCTGCTTGCCTGGATGTTTCGATGTCATTATACTTGCCTCACTAGTTCTTTCTTAATTCATTAAAGGAAAATGTTTGAGGAATTAATCTCTGATATAATTTCTTTATAGACAATCTTATAAGTGAAATATCCATCTATTTGTCTAGTTGCTTTTCTTAATGTTACATGCTTTGTTCCAGTTTATTAACTTGGTTGGTATTTTGCACTAAAATGTAGAGGAGAAATAGGGGGAGTCTAGTAACCATAAGGTTGTTCATGTAATTGTACATTAATGATAGCAAATAAAAAATTTTTTTAAATAAATAAATAAAATGTAGAGGAGATTGTAAAGGCCCATCCACTTAGCATAATCTAATACATCTTTGAGAAGGGAAAGAGAATGTAGGTCTCATTGTTCCCCGTGGAACAAGGGGAAAATATTCTGTGGGCCCAACACAAACGTTTCACTTTTAAATTTAATTAAATTAAAATAAATTTAATTTTAAATGATGGTTTTGTTTTATCACTTACTTTTGTTTCAGGGAGATAGTTTTAAAGAGGAATAAAGAAATATGAAAATAGGGAAAGAAGGAAGGAAGGAGGAAGGAAGGTGGGAAGGAGGGAGGGAGGGAAGAAGAAAACAAGGTAGGTGTGAGCTGTTGTTAGGCAGGGTCCCCTGCTTGCCTGAGTAGAGAATGTTACCTGATAAAAGCTTTCAAATGCATGGCAGCTCAGAGGAGCCTCACAGCCCCTCCCTTCCTTCCAGTCCCCCAGTTTCACTTCCCTTCCAAATTTTCCCTTCCCTCTCAACTTCCTGTGACCCGCTGGTCCCTTGGGACACAATGGTGACAACATGGACCTGGTGCCACATACATGGAGCTGATCCTCTCTGTGGAAGGACAGAGACAAAGCAGAAAACCACGCAGACTATATAAACCATGAGTTATAAATTCTGATAAATGCTGTGACAAAAGTGACAAAGGAGGGTACACAGTGGGACAAAATTAGACTGATGGGTTGACAAAGACCTCTCTAAGGAGTACAATATTAAACTGAGCCTTGAAGGATGAATGGAAGTTATCCAGGAGCGAGGGGCACGTGTGCATGTGTGTCTGAGGGGCTGGGGAAGGTGCTGAGCCCAGACAGAATGAACAGCAGGTGCAAAAGCCCTGAGATGAAAAAGGCTACAGGTCTTAGGGGAGCTGAGCGGTGACCAGAGTCTCCAGGAGGAGGGGAACAGGGCTGCAAACGACAGTGGGGTGGGGACCAGTATAGGCAGAGCCTTGTGTGGGCTGTCCGTGTCAATCCCTTTGATGCTATCTGGAACATCCATGGGAATCCGCTGAAGGGCACTGAGCAGGAGGTTAACACGATTTGAGTTTTAAGGAGATTTCAATAATTCTCTGATTTTTCTGACCACCCTGTAGGGAATGGATTGCAGTTACCTGAGTTGAGGAGTGCTACCATCCATCTAACCATATCTCAAGAGGAGCATAGTGGTAGGAACCAGCTGTTCAGGTTCGAATCCTGGCCCCACACATTATTAGCTGTGTGGCCTTAGGCATGTGAGTAAAGCTTTTTGTGCTCTTTTCTTTATTTGTAAAAGGAGGGTGATAATAAAATCAGTCTGAGGGCCGTTGTGAGGAAGACGGGAGCCTAAGTCTGGCAGAGGAGTGCTTGATAAGCCGCACCTTTAGGACGTCCTATTTCTGACCTTGCTCTTGTAAGCCACGGGCCTGTCAAATGGTCAAACTCAGTGAAACTTTGTAAGTGGAATGACATTTTAAATGTTTTCCATGCGAAGTAGCTTATGGAGAATCCTGGAAGAAAACAAGCAAGCAAACAAAACCACCATGATCTTGGAAACTTGTTGCATTTAGGAGGTAGCTTAACATGGGGATAGTTTTAATGATGTCTGAGGGGTCCACTAGGGGCAGTGAACCAGCGCAGTCTTCCTACTTTGATTTCATTCAGCAAACTGCAGAATATCTGCTACCTGCAAGGTTCTGATATCAGTTAAGATGGTTTTGGCTGCAAGAGACAGAAAACTCCTGCTGCACTAGCTTAATCTAGGAAGCCCTCAAATATACATGGCAACAGACCCAGAGGAAGGGTGGCCCCAGCTCTGCCTCTGGATTTCTTTGGCTGTGCCCCCTCCTCCCACTGGCTTGATCCTTAGGCTGGTGTCCTGATGGCTGCTTTTGTCCCCGTGTCCCATCGAGACAGATAACCTCCCTTATAAGCAGAGGAACAATCTGTTCCGGTATCTCTTTTTGAGAACAAGGAAACCTTCCCTGGAAGGCCCTCAGTAAACTATCTCATAGCTCACTGACCACCAAACGGGCCATGTCTATGCTGGAACCGGTCACTGGCGAGGGAAACGGAGCCCTCTTGACTGCTTTAGAATCCTGATGGCCCACGTGCTCGGGTCGCAGCTTCCTCTGAAGCATATGGACAAAGTGGAGAAGGGGGAGACACCTGAGCAAAATCCTTATCCTGTCAGGATGGAGGGGAGAGGTACCTGAAGGTTAGGTGGCCAACAGCACCTGCTACCTCACCGTAAGACTGACCATCACCCTCAAAACCTCACACTCCAGTAAGGGAGATGGAGACATGCACAGAATTTGAACACTGATCAGGATGTGGTAATTACTTGAAGAGAGTTTTGACCAAAGGACACAGGAGAGTGGAAGAAAAATTGATTAATTCTTTTCTGGCTGGTATCAGGGCTGGTGATAGCTAACCAGCTCACTGAAAAATTGAGTAAGAATTAGCTGAAACACAGATTTTTACCATGTTCCTAAAACCAATATTGATTTTTTCCAATTTATGAAACAAAATTTTAATTCTATTAAAATGAAGAGAACATACAATGTACCACCATAACCATTTCTAAGCATGTAGCTCAGTAGTAAGTTGTAAGTCGTTTCACACAGTTGTGCAGCCAAACTCGAGAACTGTTTCATCTTGCAAAACTGAAACTCTGTCCCCATTAAACAGCAACTCCCCGTTTCCTCCTCCCTCCAGCTCCCGGCAACCACCATTTTACTTTCTGTTTCTATAACGGGACTACTCTAGATATGTCATACAGGTGGAATCACACAATATTCGTTCTTCCGTGTTTGGCTTATTTCATTTAGCATAATGTCCTCAAGGTTCCTCCATGGTGTAGCAGGTGTCAGAATTCCGTTCCTGTTTTTAACGTTGAGTTAACATTCCACTGTATGTCTAGCCCACAGTTTGCTAATCCATTCATCCATGGAGGGATATTTCAGTTGTTTCCACCTCTTGGTTATTGTGAATAATGCTGCTAAACACTGATGTATAAGTATCTGTTCAAGTCCCTGCTTTCAGTTGGATGTGGACCCATGAGTGGAGTTGTCAAGCTTGGTTCTTGAATCTCCAATGGAAAAGCATGTTTATTGTAAAAATGACAGCTGAAGGCAGACGCATATACCTGCTGAAGTCTTGCTGTCCAATGTGGTCCCTGGTCCAGAGGCAGCATGAGAGGTGCTGCAAAGATGGATAGACATACAGTATCTCAGCCCCAGCCCTATTCCCTGAGCCAGCATCTACAAGTCCTAGGGATCCCTAGGTGACTCAAATGCAAGTGGAGGTTTGAGAAGCCCTGCTCCCCAACACACCTTCTTTATCTGCCAGGAGCTTACGATCTGGAGCTTGAGATGTATCTTGCTCTCTCAGGTTTTACCGAAATTCAAAAATTTGCTCTTCTCTTCCTTTCGTGCTTGCTATGTACAAATCACTTGCTCTTAGAGACTTGATATTTCACGTTGCAGCTGCAGAGATGATTTTTTTCTTCTTTCTTTTTCCCATTTACTGTTTCATCTGCCTTTAAAAGAGGGAGGAATTAGACCAGCTGGAATTAGAGAAGGCCCATCTAGAGGTGACTGTTAATTAAGCCCCATCTTGAAGATGATTAGTTTAATACATCAACAAAGCAAACAAACAAAAAAGAGCATATTTTAGTTTTGGTTGAGAAGGGTAGGACGGAGGAAAACAGAAGTATGTGAAAAGAATTCCTAAGTGACTGATAAATAGGCTTAAGTTATTTAAACTGGCACCGAGAGCAACTTACACACTATGTTTTGCATCATCTAAATTTCTAAATACCTGGAGTATATTTGTAAACATGGCAATCTAACATGTTATTGAACAGCACATTCATATTCAAATTAGCATAAATGAGGATTTAACAGCTGATTGCACAGCATGAATGATTGTAACTAATTGTCAAGTCGGAAAGTTGCACAGATAATAGTAGGAATGCGATCAGCACGAAGCAGCAATATGACTTACAGTAGCGAATCCGTGAATTTTCAGCTTGCTGCCTAGGGTCCTGTACATAAAGGACCGAGTCTGGATCAGGCTGACGTGGGCGAAATGGGCAGTCAGAAGGGAAAGAGGGGGAGAAGGGGAAATCGGAGTGAGGTTGAGGGGCGGTGTGAAGCTTTTCTCTCGCTCCACGCAGGCTTCACCTCTTTTCTAACAGTCATCAGTGGGGCCCCCCGGCCTTTCAGCGCTGTCCCTCTTAGAGGAAGCAATTGTTCAGAGGTGTGGCTCATTTCAGGCATTAATCTCCACTGAATGGCGACTGTGTTACCCATTTTGTCTTTGCCGGAGCCTGCAGGCAGCTGGTCAGTGGAAAGTAACAATGACCACGGCAGAGAATGGGGCAAGCGCTTTGCTGCAGATGCTGCGTCCCCAACATTGACCTTGGTCACTTCCCTCCCGGGTGGCTCGGCCCCTCGCAGCGGGGGCCTGGCTTTCCTAGGCTGCCGTTGTGGGCAAGGTGGCAGCTCGCTGTGGGATTTGTCCCCTCCTAATAACATGTAGACCCAACAGGCAGTCACGATGAGGGCTGGGGACTGAGGCCAATTCCGATAAAGCTGCTGAAGGCAAAGCATAGAAACAGACCCCCTGATTTTCAGGGAGGGGACTTCCCAGCATTAGCGGCTGCCTTCTTAGCAGGTCTGGCTGGTGATCTGAAGCCTGCTGTTGGGCAGGTGCCTGGAGGAAGCACCTGTTCTTTGGGCCCTGGGTGCACCTGCATCCTCCTGGGAGCCTGAGCAGTCAGCCAGCAGCGCTAGGGGCTCCGGCGGGCCTCTGCAGAACACTGGGAGGGGAAGCAGAACAAGCCTGCCTCTGCCCACCGCCTCGTGCCTGCTACACCTCCAGCCTCCAGGGGGAAAGATAGATCCGTCCTCATCCCTGTCCCCACCTTCAGCCTGTCTACCGCCATCCGCTCTCATCCCCAGGTATCTCTCTCCATCACCTCTATCAACCACCTATCTGTCATCTATCATCTATCATCATCTATCAACCATCTATCATCTATCATCTATCATCATCTATCAACCATCTATCATCTATCTATCATCTATCTATCTATTATCTATCTATCTATCTATCTATCTATCTATCTATCTATCTATCTATCTATCATCATTATCATCATCTATCTATCTATCATCTACATCTACCTATCTGTCTATCTATTGCAGATACACAATTTGGTCAAGCACCACATATCACTTCCCTGATTAAATTATCAGTGACTCCCTATTGCCAACAAAAAGCCCAGGCTTTTTACTCTAACGCTGAAGGTCTTTCATGTCCTGTCCCATCTTGGCTTTTCAGCCCTTTCTGCCCACTCCCCCTCCTCGCCCCCTTCCCTTCTGCTTCCTCTCCTTACTCCATGGTGCTAGGCCCAAGGCATCTGCTCCTCACTCCCACCCTCCTGCTGTCCCCTTACTCACCTCTTACTTCCCCTCCCCACCCCCATCATCTCCAGGGGCTGGTCTCAGAGCCATGCTGGGGGGTGTCCCCCCAGGTCTCCTCCTCCTTCCTCTCCCTCAGCCTCTCTCTGAGGTTCCTCCTGGGATGCTTACCCTGGGAGCACTCACACAGTGGCATGAATGGCTCCTTCTTTAGACCTCCCACTTGTCAAGACCGAAGATGGATGCATCTCTGCCTGAACTAAGTATTCCTTTCTCATGTATCCCAGAGCCTGGAAGGGTTTCCAGTTGAATCTGTGCATGTGGGGGGAGAGGGGAACAAGCCTGGAGAGCCAGTTCTGCTGAATGAGGGGAGACTGGAGCCAGGTTGCCTGTTTGGTCCTGCCTCTGACATGTACCAGCTGTGCACCCCTGGGCCAGTATCCTCATCTCTCTGCACCTTTTCTCAACAACCAGGCAGTGCAGCTCATAACAGTGCCTACTTCCCAGTGTGCCCTGGGGGTGGAGTGAGTGACTGCGTGGGAAGTGCCTCGAAGGGCACTCAGCACTCCGTGGTGCTCAGTGAATAGCATGCGAACCCCCCAGGACGCTGACTTGTCTTTAGCTCCCAAGGTTACCGGGTAGGCAAAGGAATCAGGTAGGCACAGTGATAATCGCAGGTGAAGTTGGACTTGGTGGGTCCTGCTGGCACATCAATCTGTGTGGGGCTGGAACAAGCTTGGGCCACCAACAAACCTCCCCTTACTCTGCGTTTGGCAAGACTGTGCCTAGGATGTCACTGCTTGGTTACTGTGACCACAACTCATCTGGAGCACATTTCTCCTCCTGCTGCGGCTCTGGGGGTGCCTCACAGGCCCCAGGACCAGAGCTCCCCAGCCACCTCGCACAGCGGGAAGCTGTGTGTCCAGAGGTACCCTCCTGCAGCTCTCTGCCCTGAAGATGCTGCCCCTGCTCCTGCACAGCTGGCTGGTCACCCCTTCAGGCCACAGGGATAAGGACGTGGCCTGGCCTCCTGCATGGCCTCCCTGGGCCCTGTTGCATGAAGAGCACTTGCAACCCTTTGGTTTTCCCCCACTTTTACACATGCTTATTTCCCCTGACTTAGTAAGGTGATTTTGGTTGCAAATACCCAAAACCAACTCAAGTGACTCTATGGAAGACAAGCCAGTTTTGTGTGGTGCTGGTGGTGGTGGGATTATTAGAAGGAATCGGGAGAGCCTCTTGGAGCCAGCAGTCAGGAGAGGCTGTGGGAACCAGCAAGGGAGACTGGTCAGACACGAGGCCGCCCCCTCCAACCCCTAGAGCCACGGGCAAGCAGGCCAGAGAGCTTGGCTGGGTGGGTGTGGGGCAATGGGTTTCGGACCTGGGTTTCCAGAAAATAGGGGTCACCTAGGGCAGGTTCAGAGGAGAGATTTTGGATGTGGGACCCACATATCCTGTGTCCCTGTAGGAATCGCCTGCTCTGACAGTTTAGGAAGAGTTAGTTTCCTGAGATAGGTTACTTTGGGACTGAGAGGGGACCTTTGCACAATTTTTTTCCAAGGCATGCTGGGAAAAGGGGCTCTAAAGGGTCAGTTGTTAGGGTTTGGAGTCCCCAGATGTGGGACATGGGAACCTACTTCTGTGCAGGCAGAAGACCTGGGCTGAGACCACCCTCACACACAGCAGATCACTAGGTTAGCTCAGACACCAGAGGACTTGTTAGTGGGGAGCAGTTAATGATTTAATCAGGGAAGTAACACATGGAACTTGACCAAATTTGTGTTTCTGCACAGGTAGATGTTAGATGGGTAGGTAGGTGGTATAGATAGATAGAGACAATAGAGGCACATGTCCACAGGGGTTACTGGGCAACAGATAGACCCATGGCCAATTGGTTTTTGACAAAATGCCAAAGCAATTCAATGTGGAAAGGAAATAAATCACATGTCAGGACAAAATGGTGGGAAACTAGATGTTGGCTTGACCATCATGCCAAGTTGGAACCACCTGGTTCTACAGTAGTGGAATGCCTGATTTTTAGTTCCCCTGGCTGTCAGCACTGAAGACTATATATATTCCCAGCTTGCAAACTATATACATATAGTTTGGTGTGACCATGTGACTATGTTCTGGATAATGAGACATAATCTTGGGGGTCAGGCCTCACCATATCTTTTTGGGGGGACACAATTCAGCTCATGACAGTTGATCGGCCCAGGGGCATGTCACAGAGCCTCTGGAAGTCCGCTGTGATGCTGGTAGGAGAACCTGAGGTGTCTAAATGTCAGAAGGAGTCTGTCCAACCTTGCCCTCCCTGGCTTAAGATATATGCCCCTCAGTCACCTCTTACGGGAGCCATTTTCTCTGTGGATATCAAGGCAAGGTCAGACCTCAACGCTCCACTGAAATCCAGAGACTCCCACCCTCAGCCTCTGCTGAAGCCTCATGGAAACCCTGCTGAATGAGCGCCTTTAAACAAGTGTAGTCTTGAAGCAGGTTGACAATGTCCACGGGGTTGGCTGTGGACCCGAAACCGGTGGTCTGTAACTACTTTTTTCAATCAGAGAAGAAGCTGGTGATAAATATTAACAACATAGAAAATGTTCTGGAAGTCAGGCCAACAAAACTTAAGCAGGAGTGTTCTGTTCAGCTTCTTTTAAATGCTTCTTGTTGTTAATCCCTGTTTTAATTTCTAGCTTATTAAAGACTTAAGGCTTTATCTCTGTTTCTTCCCCCTGGAAAACCAGATGCATGCAATGATCTTTATTTCTGTAATTTTCTCAGTGGTCATGGTGTCTGTGCTGCTTAATCTTTTTTATTTCCACGTGGATTAATGAGTGCTAGGTGGCTCTGTCTTTGTCCTCCTCTGAGTCCGAGAGACAAGCATCTGCGGGATTCAACACCGTTTCTGAGAGCTAGGTTATTGCCATGTAGACAAATGCACGGTGAGGAGGGGGTGGGCAAGTACTGGGCACCAGCTTTGCTGAAACGGGTCGGGACAGAACCGGTGTCACCACCTTAATGTCACCGCATGATTGCATTTATGTTCTGCCTGTGAAACTTGTCTAGATGCCTGTTGCCAGTACAAGCCCCACAAGCCACAGAATAACAGAGGAAGACTGGTGATCAGAGAAGTAGAGTTTTAGAGCCAAAAATGACCTTGGAGATGATTTAATCCACCCTGCCTTCAAGAAAACAAAACAGAACAAAACACCGGAGAGGTTGTGTGATTTCCTAAAGGACAGACAATGAGTTTATGGGCAGGAAGATCCAGTCTTAATCTAAAGCTCCACAGGCTATAGCCTAATCACTTAGTTGCAACCAAGGGTGGATATTTGTTTTTCACCTGCTTTAAGAACATGTGCAAAGTTAGGAGATTAAAATATCAGGTATCTGCCACGGGCATGTTCTTATGGTATGAAGAGCAGTGATCTTGATGAATACATACTTTCGGAGCATGGAGAGGGCATAACATCAACATTATTTTTCTTCCCCATCCAAAAAATAAAATCTATTTGAGACCATTCCAAGGAATATAAATACTATGTGACCTATTTTTCTGAATGAACCTCGTGCATTTGAACAAGAAAATAGCAAAAAAATTACTTTCAGAGTATACCCTCAGTAAAGGACAGGGTATATTCATACTTTTGAAATTAAAAGAAATAAGAATGGTTCAGAGTTTTGTACTGGTTATTCATGATACATTGGCCACAGTGAAAAGCATTCAGGACGTAGAGGACCCCCTGCTGTTCTAGCTCTCTGAGCTATGGAAGGTCAGGCGTGTTGTCATGACCCAGTGGGTACTCTGGAGTTTCTAGGAGAGGGTCGATGCTCACCTGTGCACAGAGCTGATGATATACACAGGGAATTTCTCTAAGGACTAAAAAGGATGGTAGCCATAAGGAAGTTGGAATTTTGCAAATGGGAAAAGAGTGCGATATAAAAAATACAAATTAGGATATAGGATTACAAAGAGGAAGTTTTACAAATAGCACAGGAAGTTTGGTTCAATGAAAACAACTCAGAGGCCGGGTCTTCAGTGCTGGTTTGTCTTTCTTGAGTCGGAGTGAGAAGGCTGAACGCTGGGATGAGCAGCAGGGGTAGAGACGAGTGCCTGGGCCCTGGCCGAGCGGCATGGGAGCAGCGGTGTGGAAGGCTTTGGAAGAGTGGCGAGTTTGAAGTGTGAAGGCCTGTGACACTCTAGTCATCACAGTCCTTATTCTGAGTGGACTGTCTCACACAACTCGAGCCTAGTGGTTGAGAACAAGAGTTTCAGGATCAGTAAACCTGGTTCAAATCATGCCACACTCTTGACTACATGTGTGGCTTTGGACAAGTCACTTCACTTCTCAAAGCCTCAGTTGCCTCCACTATGAAACGGGCTAATCATTTGCATCTCCTAGAGCTGCCAGATCTCATGTGACGGCTATGAAGCACCTTGCACTGCACTTGTCACATAGTAATTGCCCCGTAATTGATGTCAATTATCACTAATAAGAACAAATGTTGTTTAAAATTGCTTTAAACTGAATGGAATCCTTTTCGTATTTCTTTATTTTAAAGATTGTCCTTCCAGATTTTATTGGTTGGCTATTTGCCCTGCCCAGGGAATCAGGGGCACTCCCTGCCTCCTTCAGCAGAGATGAAGTAAGGCTTGCTCCCTGAAACTGCCATGGGGCCCTAGCCTTTTGTTCTCCCTACCTACTGAAATGAATTCTATTCCAGGCTGCCTTCTCTCTAAATGACAGCCATCCACTTCTTGGAGCTATTTGGAAGCTTACCATCAAACTTTTGGATTGAGCAAGCGTTGGGGTTTCTTAAATTAAATATCAGATGACACAGAGGAAACAATGGACGTCAACAGACAGAACAGCTATGGTCTTACTTTCCTCTGTGTAGATTAGGTAGTGACAGGAGTGTGAACGCAGCTCCAAGGCGTGCACTTGAAGGCAGGTGCAAAAGCAATGGAATATGTTCAGAGGAGAAAAGCTGGGCAGCTCAGAGGAAGCAAAACCCTTGTTACAAGGGACACAGTCGAATGGACTGAGAAGAAAAACTGAGAGGCCAGAAGACGCAAGACAGACACATGGCAGCGTCCCCCGATACTTGCAAGGCTGCCGTGCAAGGAAGACCTTAGGAGGAGCGAGCAGAGTCAGTAGGTGGAGCTCTAAAGAGAGAGATTTGGGGTTTGTTATAAAGGAGAATTATCGGAAGATGGGATCAGTTACCTCAAAAATGTACTAGTTGGGGTTCTTCAGAGAAAAAAACCAGTATCTCTATATCTGTCTGTCTATCTATAATTAGATTTATTATAAGGAAGTTGCTCATTTGATTATGGAAGTTGATAAATCCCACAATCTGCCATCTGCAGGCTGGAGACCAGGAGAGCAGGTGGTATAAATTCCAGTCAAGTCCAAAAGCCGAGAACCAGGATATAGTTCCAGTCCCACGGCAGAAGAAGATTAATGTTTCAGCTCAAGTAGGCAGGTGGAGACGGAGAATTCAAGCTTCTTCAGGCTCTTTGTCCCACTCAGGTCCTCCCAGGGTTGGCTGGTCCCTCCCCCACCCACTTTGGGAAGGGCAATCTGCTTTACTCATTCTACCAATTTAAATGCTAAGTGCTTCTGGAAGCACACTCAGAGACACACCCAGAAATAATGTTTAACCAGATATCTGGGCATCCCATGGCCCAAACAAGTTGAGACATAAAGTTAACTATTATAAGGTTGTGGAGAGAGTTTCCTGATCCTGGAAGTATGTAAGTCTTAATTCATGGTTTCTTGACTGAACTGAGAGGGATGGGAGGCCTAGATGGCCCATAAAGCCCTCCCCATCTGGTGTGGACCGTTGCTTTTGTTCCTGCCTCTTCCCTACATTCTCCTCTGTATGGAAATTCTAGCTCTTTCTGTATGATTTTCTGGGGCTGCCATAACAAAGTCCCACCAACTTGGTGGCTGAAGACACCAGAAATTTATTGTCTCACAGTCTGGAGGCCAGCAGTCTGCAGTCAGTTTTTGGCAGGGCCACACTCCCTCAGAAGGCTCTGGGGGGAATAATTTCTTGCTTCCTCCAGCTTCTGGCAGCCCCAACATTCCTCAGTTTGCAGCAGCAAATCTCCAGTCTCTGCTTCTGTCTTCACAAGATCTTTTTCTCTGTGTCTTCTCTTCTTATAAGGACAACAGTCAATGGATTTAGGGCCCACCCTAAACCCAATATGGTATCTTGAGATTTTAAACTAATTACAGCTTTCAAGATCTATCTCCAAGTGAGGTCACATTCTGGGTTCTGGGCGGACATCACTCCGCCCAATCCACCCCCCCGTTCTGTGTTAGTTCCTTTTTGTATATTTAGAACGATCTCGTCCAGGGTGTTGCAGCTATTGCTTTTCCTGGTAATTTGTCAGGAACATTTTGCCACTGTAAACAACCTCCTGACCCCAAAGATTCAGTTTGAATATGAATCCAATCTTAGAAGACATAGATTTGCAAATTGAGGTCTTTCTTGAACTCACTTCAGGGAAAGCTGAAACTGGAGTCGTTCATGATAGACCAGGTTTGTGAGATGCCCAGGGGTTTCCTTGAGCAAACCTGGGGCTGGGCCAGGTTCTTCCAAATGATCGGGCTCAGGACATGCTGCCAGCAACGCCACTACTTTCCTTAGTCAGTGAGAGTTTCTGCTTAGAAGGAATGCATTTCTTCATTCATTCTATACATACACATTGCCGAGGAACTCTTATATGTATTAAGTCTGAAGGTGGCCTTTGTGTTCCTTTTTAAAATTTTTTCCCTAAAGGATAATGGTTGCCGTTAAAACCTCTTTTTAAATATACATCTTCTAGAATTTCTAGAATTTTTTCAGCACTCAGTAAAAATGTTTTCCTTCGGTTTTATAACATTGTGTTAGTTTCAGGTGTACAATATAATGATTTCATATATGCATCAAATTACTATAATTCATTTAGTTACTATTGATCATTTCACAGTTACCATTTGTTTTCTTGTGATGAGAGCTTTTAAGATCTATTCTCTTAGCAACTTTCAAATACACAATACAGTCCTGTTCTCTATAGTCACCGTGCTGTACATTACATCCCCAGAACGTATTCATCTTACAACTGGAAGTTTGTATCTTTTGACCCCCTTCATCCCATCCCCTTCCTCTGGCAGCCATCAATGTGTTCTCTGTATCTGTGAGTTGGGTATTTTTAGATTCCACATGGTATTGAGATCACACAGTGTTTGTCTTCCTCTGTCTGACTTATTTCACTTGGCATGATGCTCTCAAGTTGTCAAAAATGGCAGGATTTCCTTCCTTTTGTAGCTGAACTTTCTTCATCTCTTCCTCCGTAGATGGACATTTAGGTTGTTTCCATCCACTGTTGTGTGTAATGTTGCAGGGAACATGGGCGCAGGGAGCACTGTAGGCATCTCTTTGACCCACTTATTTCATTTCCTTCTGATATCTATCCAGCAGGGGAATTGCTGGATCACACAGCAGTTCTGTTTTTAATTTGGGGGGGGAACCTCCATACTGTTTCTGTAGTGGCTGCAAAACAAGTAATATTTTCCAAAGTCGATTTAATTTCATGGCTTTTTAAAAACTGCTCTGTTGTTTCTGACTTTAGGATTGGTCCTTTTTTTTTTTTTTTCCTGTAAATAGCCAGGTAGTAAAAATTTTGGTTTATAGGCTGTATCACAGCTACTCAATTCTGCCACAAAAGCAGCTGCATCAGTTTGTAAACAAATGACTGTGGCTGTAGTCCAATAAAACTTTATTTGGATTTCACATTGTTTTCACGTCTCACAAAACACTTTATTCTTTTGGTTTTTTTTTTTTTTTTCCAACCATTTCGTAAATTCTTAGCTGGCAGGCTATGCAGATTTTGGCAGTGGAGCATGGGAGGGTTTACAGAAACTGAGGAATTGCTGCCCAGTGAAGATACAGGATGCACAGAACCTGGCTTCAGGAACCACTGCCTCCAGGGACCCCAGACGTCCCGAGAACCTCTCTCTGACTCTTGTCTCTGCTTCTTTCTTCTCTCTAGCTTCAAGCTGTAATTCTCCTTATGCAGGAAACATGATCACTGATGGATTTTGAGCCTCACATCTCACAGCGGTGAGATGTATTAAGTCTGAAGGTGGCCTTTCTGTTCTCATCTCACAGCGGTGAGATGTGAGCTTGCTGAGCTGACTCTGTGACCCAGAGTTACACATCTTAGGGCAAGGAGGTCCTGGTCCATCTCGGTCAGGAGCCAGCCCAGGAGCAGACATCTGTGGCCAGCGGGTAGGGGAGGTAGGAACACAGCAGACCCCATGGGACTGCTAAAAGTGTGAAGGGCAGCTTCTGGCAAGCAGGAGTTTAGGGTGATCGAGGAACTGCTATCTTCCTCAGTGGCTCATAAAACAGGGGGCATACGTGTGCGTGTGTGTGTGTGTGGTGGGTGAGACAAAACATCCACACAGTATTATAGATTCCAGTGTGTGTTCTAATGGGATCTGCAGAACATGTGCTGACTCAATAACCACACACCACCGATAATTAGGCCAATAGGACTGATAACAACACTACCAGAAAAAAAGCTTTTTTAGGGATGTTAGGAAGACAGGCTAAGTGTTTTTTTATTTACAGATTTTAATATTCCTTCTGGTTTTGAGCCAGGATGTGACAACCATCTTTCTAGAAAACCTTTTTCCATCTCTGTTCTCAGCATTTGCTCTCATTTCAGAAGGAATTTTAATGACTCCCGCTCATCTCACGGGGAGGTGGCTGTTCTTCTTGTAGCAGTTTAACAAGTGACTTCTCAGTGAGATCGGAGCAGACAGGTCCCCCAGACACCCAAAGGGCTGCTCTCAGACAGAGCCACAGGCGCGACACCACAGGGGGGCCGCTGGGGGCAGGCGGTCAGCCGGCGCGGGCCCGTTGGCGACCCCTGTACTTGTTAGTCCTAGGAAAGCATGGGATTCGCAGTCTTGTCAGGGGGACAAATCCCCGGGGACCAACCTGCCACGAAGAGGCTGATGATGCCTGGGAGGCGGGTAGTGCTGGTCATTTCTTCTCCTGCACTTCTCTTCTTCATCCTTAATGGTGAAAGTGGGGCGCTGCCTGGATCCCCTGGCTGAACAGCACGTGGGAAATAAGAACGTTGGGCCCTTGTGGACCCATGCATCCGCAGTCACTTGGGGGAAGAATTAAATGTTGGCCAGATCAATCCATCTCAAGCTATTAGGGGCTACGGGAAGAGAGTGAGACACATATAAAAGGAGGGAAATTGTCCTAATGCCTCTGTACTGCGTTTGCCGAAGCAGGTGAGACACTCCTTGGGAAGCAGCCACATCCGTCTGCTGGGCTTCCCTCATTCCCCTGTGGGTATCTCCTCTTAATTCTAGCCTCTTCATTCATTCACCAAACTAACTGAGGACCTAATATATGACAGAGTCTGTTGAGGGGCTGAAGTGGGTAGAAAGAATAAAATAATTGAGGTACAAGCTTTCACTTATAAAATAGATAAGTCAGGGGAATGAAAGTACAGCATAGGGAACAGAGTCAGCAATATTGTCATAACTTTGTATGGTGACAGATGGTACTGCATTTGTTGTGATTGGCCTTCTGTAATGTATAAAATTGTCAAATCACTATGTTGTATACTGACACTAATACAATATTGAATGTCAACTATACTTCAATTTTTTAAAAAGAATAAAATGATTAAAGGTGAGCTTGCAGTCTAGGTAGATAATCACACATGTGAGCCAATAATTAGGATAAGAGCTAAAAGATAGAGAACCATTCAGGGTGGGCTTCAGAGAGGAGGTGGCCTCCTCCTGTGGGATGGGTGAGCTTTGCTGGGTGACAGAAAGAGGAAGGCTATTTTAGGCAGGGGGATTAGCAAGGGGTGAGAATGAGTGGTGAGTTCCAGGGCATGGAGAATGGTGAGTGAGTCAGTGTGGTGAGGCCTGCGGGCAGCTGAACGTGATGACCTGAGGCAAGTCAGAACCCTCACAGTAGAGTCAGGTCACGCAGGGACCTTGGTGCATATTAGGTGCTCAATTAACGTGTCCCCAAAGATGTGAGAAAGAAGGAAAGCAAGCACATAACAGTAAGAATGATAATGACGCTAAAAGTAATAGTCATTTACTGAAAACCTACCCATTGTTTTACAGAATTTCAAGGTATTGGAGAGAAAGAAAGAATCACATAAATTAAATTTGACTGCCTGTGTATTACATTGTACTACATCAACATCCATCTAATAGCTAGCTAGCTATTATCTCTATCTATCTAGCAAAGAGACAGGAAAAGGGTAAAATACAGGGTAGAAGAGAATTTTGACCTTCCCTAATCATGAGTCCTTCTGTGTTGGGATAACAGCGGGTGGGAGGGGATGTCAGGCCCTCTGCCCTTCCTGTCCCAGCATCTGTTCTGGGGAGTGGTCACTCTGACAATGAGCCCAGGCCCTTGTGTGATGCTGAGGGTTAGGGAGAAGTTTCCCTCCCAGCGGTCCAGATAATGCCCATCATGGAAGCCTTTCTGCAGGGTAAGGCAATGACCTCAGGCAGAGCTCACCGAGCTGGCCAGGCCTGAGCCTTGAGCCTTGGGTGAAGAGGGCATAGAGTTACCTGGCACAGCATAGTTCCTTTTTCAGAACAAGGGCTGAGTTAAGAGTACATATGTTAACAGGGAGACCCTTCAGGATTTGGGGGGATAAATAGCAGCAGTAAGCATCTATACGGATTTTCTGAGATGATCTTTTCACCTGTTCTGAGGGTCAGGTCACTGCCCAGGGCACCATCATCTCGCGGGTGAGTGGGAGGGAGCTGATTTTGATGATGCAAGGGAAAATGTGTCATGGATCCTCTATGTTGCAGAAACTCTGTCTCTGTGGTAACTGGAGAGAATACACAAGGGCTCCATGCTAAGGAAGCAGGTATCTACCTGCACGTTTCACGTAGAAGGTGGTGAGCATGCCTTTCCCTGCTCAGGAACACTCCTGACCGCTGGCATCCTGAGACTCCTCTTGTGTCCTTAGTCGACTGGCACTGCCACTGTGCAAACCTTCTTTGAGCTCCCCACCTGTTTTCAGAGCTTGTTTATGAGTCACAAAAGAAAACTTGTCTCACTACAGTCATGACTTGTTTTGGACCCAAAATAATATAGCTCAGATTGATCCCTACCTTATTTCCTAGACCAGGCCCAACCACACGAGTCATAGCTAACTTTCATGAAGCTCTTAAATGTGCCAGTTACTGTACTAAGCACTTTGTATCACTGAATGCCCTCAAGAACACCAAGAAGCATAAATGATCATTACCTCCATTTTATGGAGGAGGAAACTGAAGCACAAATTTGTAGCACTGATTATAATCAAAAGAAGGTGCCTCTGGCTTTGAAGAGAATTCAGAAATAGGAGCCCCACATTGGTTTAAGATGGCAGCTCATTGAATAAGCATCTGAGAAACCTCTGAAGTTACCACTTTGGAAGGGACAGCACCTACTCTGAACTTTGATTTCATATGGCGGTGCATAGGAGTGGACTAAACGTGACTTGGTGCTCTTGGTGATGGAATGGTGCTACGGTAATGAGAGAGGCTGACATTAGCATGAAAACTCCTGCCCCAGGCATTCATCTAAAACATCGTTCATCTTTGAAAGGCTCTTGAACTCTTGATTTTGCAGTTTTCTTTCCAGTTTTCAAGCAAGAAGATCAGAGTCCACAGTCATAGGAATAAGCAGTAGAAATTTGCCAAGAGAAGAGCAGTAGACCTGGAAGGAAGTGGCCTGGCATCATAGCCCTGTGTATGTGGATATTGTCACCGTTTCTAGTTTCCCAGCCCCTTCTGAATACGTGTCTTGTTATGCCTCGGGACTTGCTTTCGCCCTGAGGGAGAAGGTGGACGCTCACCTTCCCAGCCTCCTTGCCTGCTGGAGCACAGGTGTGTGGCTGGGGCTGGGGCAGTGTGCTCCTGTGGGGACTCTGTCTGGGGGAAGCAGCAGGAGAGGGCGAGTCCACAGAGAACGCTGTGTCTGGCAAGCGGGGTGGTGACGGCATCTGGCTTTGGGGGCATCAGAGGCAGAAACCCGGAGTCCAGGGTTGACCATGGGGAGCAGCGTGTCTGGGCTCTGCAGGCCAGCAGCGGGGCCTTTGTTCTGCCGTGTGGCTGGGTTTCCTGGCCCCAAGGCTCCCATGGGCCAGGTGTGGGAAAGCTGACATTTCTTCATCCTGTACAGCTGAATTTTGGGGAGGAGATCATGTTTGTTTAGCAAAGTTTTCACAGATTGTCATGAAGATTTCTGGGAAAGATGATGGTGAACCTTGTTAAGGTGACATTTTCTACACCAATAAATATCCTGATTCAAGGACTGCAGGGCATGCAGGGAACAGACAAGAGCCCTGGGAGTTCTCATCTGAGCAGCTCACCAGTGCCTAATAGCTCCTCTGCTCATGTGGATACAAATGACCAGCCTTAGGCTTTTTTTACCCTCTCTAGCTTGGATTTTCTTTCCCTAAAGAAACATGAAAATGTCGCTGGTCTCTGCCTCTACATCCGACAAGTGGCTATCTCTACTTCACGCTCTGGAGGGGGAAATTCACAGTCAGAGAAAAAAGTAATTTTTCCTGTTGCTAATAAGCTACATATGCACCTAAGATTAGTTTTTGAATTTCTTTCAAAGATTCTGTGATTCAAAGTTGAGGGATTTGGCAAACTGTAATGGCTAATTGTGAGAAATGAGAAATTAAAAGGCATTTGGTGTCTTCTATATTTCAAATTTAAAAACAATTTGGTCTCTGCATCATTAAAACTAAACTTTCACCTGCTACAAATTTCCTTCTTTGTTCCACAGGCTATTGTTTGTTTGAACAGAGAGGAAAGGAAGCTGTCAGAGGCCCTTTCCACAGCGCAAATGAGTGCAAAAATCAGCAGGGCCACAAGTGTTAATGAGAGAATAGTTGCTGGTCAGAGGGCGGACTTGGACACAGAAACTTAATCTTGGATTTGAAAAGTTTTTCAGTTGGTCATTGGTGGTCACAGTAAAATGAGTTACTTTTAGAAAAATAAATATTGAGGGATTCAAGATATTTTAAGTAATTGTGACCACACCTTGCTGATCTTGTGTTATGACTTCAACTTCAATCAACCTGTGTTTAGAATTTCTAGATCTTAATATTATAGTACTGTGCATACAGTTTGAAAAATAGACAAGTATACAGCATTTATATCAATATGTATAAAAATTGAGTTATTTCAAAAAATAGGTAAATACTGTAGTTTCTTCAGCTATTGATTCACTGAAGTAATGTTTGATCCATTGTCCATGTGTCTAATATTTTGTACAACAATCTGTCAAGTGATTTTCCTATCTAATATTACCTCATTTTACCTTCAGAACAGTTCTATAGGCCAGGATTGTTATTCCCATTTTATAGATGAGGAAACTGAGGCTCAGGGAATGATACTGACTAACTACTAAGACCCAGGGTGATGCATGGGAAGATGATGAGTCTCTGAGGAAGGCAAATCAATGAAGAGAATGGGTGAATTACTCCGAATATTGTGAACTGGTTTAGAAAGATGAGAAATGTCACTGTCCCATTTTCAGTGGAGGGACAAGTCAGCGCAGGACAGTGAAATTCAGAAAGGTATTTAATATAGGGAATTGTGCTTATCTAAGTGTTAGAAGGGCTGTTCCACAGGCTATTGTTTGAACGGAGAGGAAAGGCAGAAGGCAGAAGGCATTCACTAGGCTTCAAGGTCACATCACCGTAGTTGTGTCCAAAGGGGAGGACATCTCCATCATCATCAGAACACCCTGGTCTGCAAGCCAGTGCCAGAGTGGAGCAGGAAATCTGGTTGGTGCAATGCTCATGTCTCTCAAAGCCTACCCATCCTTCATAGGAAGAATAGCTCTGCTTCACCTCTGACTTCAAGTGGTGCACAAGAACATCTTTGTGCAACATTGGCTGAACTAAACTGCATGTAGAACCCTTGTGGAAGAGTCTGGGAAATGCAGTTTAAGGCTTCCAATTTCTGAATACAGGAAGGGGCATAGGAGGGGGATGGAGGTTATGGGAGTCTGAACCATAGTCCTGAACAAATAAATTCCCCACATCAGCACCTTTAAGAATAAAACATTTATTATTCAGGTGATAGTCCTGGGCAGGGGTCATGTCAGTGTCAATCCTCCTCCATGCAGTCACTCAGGGATCCAGGCTGATCATGGCTTTGCCATCTTCACCATGGAGCTTCCAAGGTTATACTGGATGTTTATCATCCCAGTCAGCAAAAGGAGGGAGCATGGTGGAATACGTGTGTGCAGTTTTTGTGGGGGGTCTGGAAGTGGCAGCATCATTTCTGTTTGTATCTCATTAGAAAGAATTCAGTCTTATGGCCACGCTTAACTGAAAGACTGGGAAACATTGTACAACTGGACAAAAATGTGCCTGGTATAACTACAAAGATGGAACAATAAAAATATGGACTTTAGAATGGCCAGCAGTCTCTTATAATGGATGGGAAGCATACCAATTTCCAATAGGTGATACTCAGCACAGGGATAGACAGTTTCTCTTGCCAATTTTTATTTCTACTTTTGCAGGTATAATTTGGATGGAAGTTAGCCCAGAAAGAGCTGCCTTATTATAAGGAGACCTGTGCATTTCCTCTCTTACTCCTCAGAAAGTTTCTGTAAGTGAGAATTACTACATTCTGCTCAAGCTATTTCCACTTATAGTCAGTTGGATGATATTGCAATTAATTTCTTTTTCCAAAATAAAAAACTCATATGCTAATTTACTGTTATGTTTTGGTTTGTAAATTCACTGTTGAAATACTTCTCCTCACCCTTCACACACACCTCACACACACACACACACACACACACACACACACACACACACACTCACACACATACACCAGAATTTTGCCAGGAATTAGAGATACTGCAAAAGGTGTCAGTCCTACTACCACACTGGTACTAATCGAGCAGATGTTCTGAACTGAGGGCACATGGTCTAAAAATAAAATGTGAATTTTAAACTGATTTTAGGAAATAAGTAACATAATTCTTTAACAAAATAGCCATTATTAAAGGATGTTACTTAACCCTATGTTTTAGAACCTAACCTACTCAAACCACCATGTATACACTCTTGGAAATCCTATTCAATTTGTTAAAGCACCAGTGATATATCACATTTCCTAGGACTCTATTAATAGTAAATTCATTTTCTCCTCTCTAGTTTCACCCCTAATTACTCTTATTCACTTACTGTGTTTTCTGGTCAAATTCCACTCCCTGAACATAGTTCTGATTTTCCTAACTCCTAGCCTTTGCCCAGGACATGACTTCTGCTTGAGAATCCTTCCTCATTCTCCTTTTTCAAGGACTAGTTCAAATACTGTCTCCTCCATGATGCTTTCCTCCATAGGGTGATGTAAATGATCTCCCTTTCTCGAAACTTCTACCTCTCTTGTATATGAAGGTCATTACTGTCTCCCTTGTGGTCAAGTTATTTGTCAAAAATCTCATGTTTTCCATTAGACTACAGGTTCCTTGAGGGCAAGGACCATATCTTACTTATCTTTGAACTGTAACCCATATCTTCTTTCTATGTTTCTAACAACTAAAATTAGCGTTGTTCACAAAAGAATAAATAAGTACATGGATGGATTAAAACAATGCCTAAGATAAAGTTTTGATACTTTTACCTCTGGAACTCAATTTTTCACCAGCCATGGCTTAAGCTAACCCTTGTCCCTAGAATTAGTTTGCAGTGATTCTGACCCCTTCTATGGCTGTCTTTAGGTAGAGATATTTTGGTTATCTTTAATTTTTTTCTTGTCTTATTTCTACATTTCCCCCCATTTTTTATTGTGGTAAACTATATATAACAAAAATTTACCAGTTTTCCCAACAGTTACGGAGTCAGCTTCATCCCATCCCATCCCCACCTTGAGAACCAGCGCCAGCTGCCTGGAGCACCCTTCTCCCAGATCTGCACTCCAGCCTGAAAGGTCCCTCTTACAAGCCCAGAGACCCCAGCACCAGCTCAGCAGGGCCCTTACCTCAGAGATCTGAGTTTCTCCTTCTCAGAGTCTCTCAGTTCTAGGTCTTAAAAATACCTCTTCCCTTTGTCCCCATCAGCCCTAAGACTGGCAGCTGCTTCTTATAGTTATTACCTCCAGTTCTCTGCATTTTCAGTTACTTCTTCAACAATTTTATACCTAGCTAACAACTATTTATGTTAAGCTCTCAGTCTGAATCCTTGATTATGAGGTGGCTTCTCTCCTATCTCCTTCCAACCCATACACAACATAGGGACCCCCTTCCCCCAACACACACTGCATGTGTGAATGGCATTGTGGGAACCATCACCCAGGCATGACAGTGATGATCCTGGGATGAGCTCTAGAGTGGTGCCAGACCCCATAGACCCCATAAGTTATTATACTCTAGGAGTTTTTGTACTATTCTTGCAACTTGTCTGTAAATTTGAAATTATTTCAAAGCAAATAAAATGAAAAAAGAGAGAGAGAGTTGGCTGAAATATGCAAGCAGCCTATATAGCCTATAAGAAATTTTGCTACCCTAATGGCCTCCTCTCTACCACGCTGCTCCCACCCTGGACAGGACAGAGCCTGAGCAGCAAGAAGGAGCTGGAGACGGTGGGGGGAATGGAGGTGCAAGGTGGAGAAGAGAAATCAACCAAGTCCATCTGCCACTGTGGCTTCCTGCCTGAAACAGGTCTGAGCTGGGGCTGGGGGCAAGAGTTGATACCACATCACAGCTGAAATTATGATCAATATAAGACACAGAGTTTCTAATAGCTGGAATGAGAAAGCATTTATAACTTAAAGTGACCATCCAACTCCTGGGACCTGCAGGAACTTTTATCCAAGGGCAGGGAAAGACTATTTGCACCAAATATTCATTCAGGCCAATGGCAAGAGGCCAGGAATAAAGCTGCATCTCCCATCATGTTTCGTGAATTCTCCCCTTCTGGGGGCCCAGGAGAAGGAGGATGTTTTGGTGGAGGAAGTTCGCTGTTTCTTCACACTCTCACCATGTAATTAGACCAGAGGCCCACATTTAACAGAGTTCTCACACCGTTGTAAACTGCTTGGGTGATCCACCAGAAAAACCCTTAGCTCCTGGACTAGGGTGGCAACTTGTACAGACAGAGGAAGGAGGGGACAAGGAGGCGGGCCCAAGAGGAGACAGGCAATAGACAAGCTTTGCCCCTTGCAGTCTGACACAGGCCAGGGACCCCACAGCGCAGACCTGAGCAGTTGGGCTCCAAAAGCCACCGTGCCTGACATGAATTGCTGACATTTGCTTATATAATATTACTCCCTGTGTGGCTTGAAGGCCCTTGAAAAGCAAACATTCCCCCCAGTCTTTCATCTTGTTGGATTTCACTTTTGTAGTTACTTCCTTCACCTCAGAGGGGTTCCTAATACCCAGGACCACCTGTGGGTCATTCATAGAGATTGGGGCAGACGGCAGGGGATGACCCCAGGTCTGGGGTGGGCCCCTGTCCTGCCTCTGCTTGGCCAGATGAACTTGGATTTATCTCTTTATCACTGTTGGCCTCAGTTTGTCTCATCTGTGCAAGAAATGTGGTCTGAACCACATCTACAGTCCTTCCCAGCTTGTGAGTCTTTGATAATCTTTGGAGAAATCTTCAGCGAGCTTTAATAAGCCCAAACAGCCGATATTACTCAGGGTGCAAGCGAGAAACAGACAGTACCACATACTGTGGTATTCGAGGGAAACAACACAGGGACAGTGTGCGAAGGTGTGGCTGGATGAAGGGCAGCCACAAAGGAGAGAAGAGCATTACAGGGCTAGTGACAGTGGCGGAGGCTGCTGCCACCCTCCAGCCTGAGACAGAGACGGCTGGGTGTGCAGGACGCCTGGCCCTGGCAGGGTTTGGAGGGGGTGGGCCAGCCTGCAGCCACCTGCTGACAGGGATGAGGAGAGCTCAGGGCCTGACCTCCCCTCTCAACGCCCTGTCATCTCGGGCGCCGCTGACTGAAGGCCCCCTAAGTCCGAGAGTGAGGGGTGGGAGCCCTCAGTGCCATGCTCCCAGCTGGCCCCTGGGCACAGGGCAGGTGGAGGGGTGGGGAGCAGACCTGGAGGCAGACATGGCAGATACCCAACATAGGCCACACTGTGCCCCCAGTTTTCACTCATGTCCTGGTCCCATTGAATAATGTCTGTCCCCAACACAAGGGCCACACAAAGTCCCATCAGTTATTGCACCACTGTGGGGTGGTATCAACTCAGTCAAGCTCCCACCTGAAACCTAAAAAGTCAGCCACCACCAGGGTTCTCCACAGAAGGTAAGGGGAAAAGAGTGGTGGGGAAGGGCTAATTTACACAACTGCCGTGGTTCCTGCTGGTAGCAGGTCACAGATCTAAGTTGGTGGTCAAAGCTGCCTTCTTCCCTCATCTGTCTGCTTCCCATCTTATGCCAGCCTCAGTCGTGCTGAGTTCTTTACCAGCAGGGTCACCTGAGCCTTTGTTCCAGAAGGATCTGAGTCCTTGGTGATTCTTTTTCCCTTCCACATTGAACAAGGAGGTACTAAGAAGGGAATTTCCTGAGATCCACACATACAATTCCATGCCCGTTGCAGAACTCACCCTTGGTCCCTGGGGCCAACCACCCTGGCCAGCTCAGTGACCCCCTTCCTGCCGGTTGGTCAGGCAGCATGAGGAGCCCTAAGAACAGCCACGGCTCAGCTCCCCGGGGAATCACTTCCCTAGGGCTCTCTATTGGTTAGGGTTCCATGGGAAAACAGAACAAGGAGATTGTATGCACTGAGATTTACGCAAGGAATTGGCCTACGTGATTGTGGCGGCTGACTAGGTAAGTCTGAAATCCACTGGGCTGGGAGGGCAGCTGGGCTCTTGGGCCGGAGCTGAGCCTGCAGTGCACAGGAGGGGCCTCTTCTTCCTGAGGCCTTTCAGCTGACTGAGCGGGCCCGCCCAGATCATCAAGCCACACCTACAGAAGACCCTCACAGCAACACCTTGATTCATGTTCAGTTGAATGCAGGAGACTGTAGCCTGGCCACGGTGACACATCGGGCTAACCATCAGAACCACTGATAGCTCAAACTTCTCCAATGTGAGGCAGGCACCCCTTCAGAGGGCTAAAGAGCGCCACAGTGGGAGGGACCCACTCATCTCCACCCTCTTACTTCCTTAGGCAGACAGAAAGACATCACAGCTATTTTTAATTACATATAGGCAACATCTACTTAGGTAGTCCTACTGTGGTTGTGTCTTTAGAGGGGACTGTGGGGTGGATTTGAAGAGGGAAGCAGAAGCCCCACTGGCTCCCAGCACACACTGCTAGAGTAGCACTGCTGGGGCGATCGCAGGCGCCCAGACTAGCAAAGCATCTTTGCAGGGACGGTTCCACTGCAACGGGGAGAGGGAGAGGGCTATTTCCATGGAGGACCAGGGTTTTCTGGGTGCTGCATCCTAGTCTCTTTCAAGGGCAGGTGGCATTGCTGGTGCCCCCACAGAGTGTCATTTGAGTGTGACTTTTTACTCACATGCCTATAGGCAGTCAAAAGTGTGCAAAAATCCCATGGTTCGATTTTCTCATCTATAAAGTGTGAGAAACGAAACACGGATTTGTGGTGGTGCCATGGATAACAGACACAGAAGTGCCTGGAGTAATCCAATGGCTACATCACTTCTTGGCATTTCTCTCTTCTGCCTTTCAGACCACTGGAGCCTTTCAAAAAATAATTCTCTCAAGGTAGGTATTTGATCCAAACCAAGCAGTAATAATCACCATAATAACAGCAGACATTTACTGGGGCTGACTATGTGCCAGAATCTGTGGGAAGTGTTTTTCCATGGATTATATTATTTAATCCTCATAACTACTTTAGGAAGTTATATTACTGATGTATTTTACAGATGAGGAAAATAAAGCTTAAAGCTTAAATAACTGGGCCCAACTTTCCGTAACTACTAAGTAGTAGATCTGGAATTTGAACCCAGGCAGCCTGCCTCAGCCCATGCTTTCAATCACTAAGCATTCTGACTCCTTAATCAGAGCACTTTGTGAAGCCAAGATAACAACCAGGCAACTGTTCCCTGTAGGGAGATTTTTGATAAAATATTACAGAATGGTGATGAGAGATGTGTACAGTAGGGAATATTAAACTGCATCAACATTCATGCTCTGAGCCTTCCATCAGCACCAACACAGAGTAATGATAGATTTTTCTTTAATTGCCATGGTTAAAAAAAGATAACATCTCTATGGGCCAGAAAGACAAAACTGAAAGCGGGACTGAAGCTGTCAGCCTGCAGGACTGTGGGTCTGGAAGCACTTAGAGGAAGCAGGGGGCTTGTTTCCTACACAGTGGTTAAAACTACAGATAGCTTGTGCAAAGCAGGGAATAGAGCCAGGGATGGGGCGCAGCTCCCAGCTTAGAGAGAGGACAAAAAAAATGCTTCTATCAACCACTGCGAGATTTCAGAAACTACTTATTAAGATAAGGAAAAGCAAATATAGCCTTGCAGCCCAGATCTGGCCATTTTACCAAGTGGCTCAGGGACCAGGATTACAATATCTCTAATTATCTCTTTAGGATGAACACTGAAAACCCACTTTCAGAAGTGATTCTGAACTGGAGCCCCTAAGAGGGTAGGTGGGGACAATAAAGCCCCTGGGAAGGGAGTGGTGAGGGTAGAGCCACAGCAACTGCAACAAAATGAAACAAAAATAAACTAACTCTTGATGAGGTCACACCGAATCCATAAACTCGACAATCAGGAAAGGAAATCTCTTTGGAGAAAATGAAAATAATAGTGCAATTTGAAAATGATTTTAAAAGTACTATGCTATGTTGAATATCTCCTAAGAGTTAAAGGAAGGAGTAACAGGGATAAAAAAAAAACGATTAAAAATTGAAGAGTTTGAGCCAGGCAGAAACAGAAAAAAGACAGTTGCGTATTGAAAAGAACAATTTAGAAATCCTGGAAATAAAGCAGCTGATCACTGAAATTTACAAAGTTCAGTGGATGGGATGAACTCTAGATTAGATGGCTAAAGAGATAACTGATGAACCGGGAGATTGTTAGGAAGGAATTCACCCAGAACGTAGCACAGAGTGATAAGTTATCTGAATGACCAACAGCATGAGAAAGTGTTTGACATCATCAGTGTTAGACGGCATTAAAAAAAAATAGCTAGATATTGGTTACAAGTCAGTCCTAAAACAAAATGAAGCATCAGTGTTGAGTATATGGCATATAAAAAGTTACCATGCATAAAAGCTAACCAAAATGCTGTATGATTAGTTCAGGGTTCTCCAGAGAAACAGACCCAATAAGATGTATACGTACATACATAATACACACACACACACACATATAATGCATATATATATATGCATTATACATATATATATACATATATATATATGCATTATACATATATATATATATATATATGTATAAAGAGATTTATTATAAGGCATTGGGGCACATGATTATGGAGGCTGACAAGTCTAAGGTCTGCAGAGTGGGTTGGCAAGCCAGAGATGCAGAAGAGCCGACAGTTTGCCTGCACTCTGAAAGCCGATAGGGTCAAGACCCAGAAGAGCCGATGTTTCCACAGGAGTCCAAAGGTAGGAAAAGGCCAATGTCCCAGTTCAAAAGACACCATGCAGGAGGAATTCTCTCTTACTTCAGGGGGACTCAGCTTTTTGTTTTATTCAGACCTTCAACTGATTGGATGAGGCCCACCCAGATTTGGGAGAGCAATCTGCTTTACTTGGTCTATCAATTCAAATGTTAACCTCATTCAGAAACACCCTCACAGGCAGAATAATGTTTGACCAAATATCTGGGCACAACATGGCCCAGTCAAGATGACACATAAAACCAACCATCATACATGTCCTTGGGAAACTTAGCAGGCACAGCACCCTGCTCACCAGAAAAATAAAGGGAGAAAGTATCCCTTTTGGTGTGTCTGCTTTCTGGCAAGATAAGAAAATGGATCATAAGGTTGGGGGTCCCTGGTTGCAGATGGCTGGGATCCTGGGTGCTAGTAGAGAACATATGTACTTTGAAGTCAGAGAGCTGGGTGAGACTGTCTCCCACTACTGGCTGTGACCTTGGACATGTTACTTAACTCCTCTGAGCCTGTCTCCTCATCTCTTAAAGAGAATAATAAGTACCTACCTCACATGGATATTGAAAGTATTTAAAAATAGAGTCCTTAGTAAAATAGTCAACCTACAAAGCTGACCAATGTCAGCCCTGGGGATGTGAGCAGCCGACATACCTCTGGTCACAACTAGATGCACTCTCATAGTGACCAGGGAGGACTGTGCAAAGGGTGAGCCAGGGTCCCCCAAAGGTGGGATCCAGCAGATAAGGGTCCAGGCCTTGCTCTGCCTCCTGTGTACTAGCCATGAGAGTTGGGGTCCCCCTTCAAACCTTGAGTGTTAGTCTCCCATTTACAGACTGAAGGTGATACACCTGCCTCTAGAGCAGTGTTTCTGGGTTGGGGTGACTACTCACCCCGGCAATTGTTGGCAAAGTCCAGAGACATTTTTGATTGTCACAGCTGGGTTGGGGATGCTACCCATCTAGGGGGCGGCCGTTGGAGAGGCATCCCAACATCCCACAATGCACAGGACGGTCCCCCACAGCAGAGGATGATGATCTGGCCTGAAGTGTCAGTTGTGCTGAAGTTGAAAAACACAGGGAATAGAAAACGTAAATGAGATCATGTTTTAAAAAGGCTTGGCTCAAGAAATAAAACTAAAGGCCATCATCATCATCACCTGAAAGTGGTCAGATGGACAGTATGGGGGTTTCTGCTCCTCCTCCCATCCCCTCTTCCTCCCCCTCCTCCTGCCCCACCCCCACGGCTGGGTACCAGCCAGGAGAGGAGTGTGACTGCCCAGCACCCAGGAAGGACTGCTTGTAACCTCCCATAAAGAAACTCTGCCGACTGCACGTTCAACATGCCAAGTTCTGGAATGCCACTTCCAAGCAGCAGCACCTGGAACTTTCTGGCTCTCTCCACAGACCCAGCCTTCTGCACTCCTGGGCTGAATTGGGGGAGCCTCAGGCCTAGGGGGATGCTGCAGCCAACCCCAGCCCCCAGGTGGGGTACTCTGTCAAGCCCCTCTGCACCTCCGAGCTGCTTTTGGGTCACTCTGCTCAGCCCTTACTGTGACCCTTTCTGGAAATCTTAAGGCTTTTCTATACAGGTCTGTCCGTGTTCCCTGTGCACCAGTGTTGAAGGAGAAGGGGGCAGCTGGGGAGAAAAGGCGAGAGAACAGAAGAGCAGCGTCCAGTCCCCCTGCAGGCACACTGTGCCGGCTCCCTGGACAGAAGGTCTTCCTCCTGCCTCTGTGAGGGAGCCCAGGGAAGAGACCCAACCACACAAACCCAGGAAGAAATCACAAACAAAACCAGTGTCCCCACCAACGGGCATGCGTGAGCGCTGGCCATTCTGCTGAGGCCTCCCCGTGGAGGCCTGCGTACCATCCCGTCCTCAGCTGGACTTAAAAGCTGGGACAGCAGACCACACTCAGATCCCCCAGATGGAGCATTGCTGGTTTCCATTTGTTTAGCCACAGTAGAGAAAGTCTAGTCACAAAACTTTCCCCTGGGCTTCAGATTTCCCCTTTGAAGAAGTTCCCAACAACACTAGGGTAACGGAAACAAAGCCTACCCTTAGGCCAAGCATATTTTCCTCTGGGGAACCACAGCTGGGCTGCAAGGACAGAGCAAGCCTTCCTCCCCAAGAACATGCTTATCCGGCCTGCAATGGGTTGAACTTTTTCTTTTTTTTCTCCACAAGAGAGCCATAAACACAGAGGTACCAAAGAGTTAATTTGCGTTTTCTAAACCTCCTTCCCAATGCCCATTCTCATTCCTGCATAAAATCCTCATGTCCAGACATCAAATCAGTAAGCCCTGTTGCCTGTCAGAGAATACAATGTCAGGCCATTAGTATGTTAATAAGTCCGGAGGGCGACAGGTGGCCTACTAGACAGCTCAATTAAGCTGCTCATTAAACACACGCTAACGAACAGCCCAGGCAGGGCCTGAACAGCACCATTCTGTAATGACATGATGTCAGAGTGAACAAATGAGGAAAAATAACAAAAACATTACAGCAGGGACAGACGCCACTAATAAGGACCCCTCGCACTACATCAGCCCGCAAATCAATGAGCCACAGGGATCAAAAAACTCGACCCAACATTCTCAGGAGACTGAATGCAGCAAGATTTTTTTGGTCAGTACTTAAAAAAAAAAAAAAAATTCAACCCCCACACCTAAAATTATCACAAAATATCACAAATTTACTGCTAAAAGAATTAAAAAGAGCAAAAGCTGGACACAGAGCTAATCATGAAGTCTGAGAAATTTGTATTGTTGAGTTTGAATGAAAATCATTATTTAATGGGATCATCATTTACATTTGATTGGCATCTTTTTTTTTTTTTAAGCCCACAGGTTCGAATCATTTGCCTATTGGCTGCTCTGCTGGCCGGCCAACTGAAGGGCACAGCAGAATGTAAAAGAGCATGGAGCTAAGTTTCTTAGGTGAAGATTCTTCTTATTATTTTAAAAGAAGGCATTTCCAGCAGTTGCTAGAGGCTTCTCTCATTTTCAAGTAAGGGGCTTCCTGAATGATAAAATATCAAATCTCCACTGGGCCTGGCTCTGACTTCGGAGATACATATTGCTAAACTAATAGGGTGGTTTACCATTAGAAGGTCATGACCTCAGCTCTTACGTTTTTCCAAGGTTGCAGCTGACGCCTCCTCGACAAGTAGACTTTCTTCTGGCCTCTCAGAGGGGCTGATATTCACTAGGATGAGAGCTATGGTGAACTGAAAGCAGGCAGGAGACTCACCACCATGACCGTTGAGTTTGCTTTTATGGATCTGGAGCAGAGACCCTGGAAGCATAGTCTGCCCACATTTGTGAGCTTCATATGCCCAAATCTATGGTCCCAATCTATGACCGGGACAGGGTCCCTTTACCTCCCTTACTCTATTTCCTTATTTATAAAATGCAATTAGTTGAGGTTTTCTCTCTGCCCTTTCAGTCTAAAAGGGTCTTCAGTACAAGAAGAATGTAAGATGTTCATTGAATCTGCCATTTATTTGGAAAGACAAAGCTACTAACTGAAAACAATCCCAAAAAATCCACCAGCAAAGTGCAGGTGTTTCAAAGAGGTACAGTAAGAATGTAAAGATGGAAGATCTAAGGGGTTTGTAAGGGCTCTACATCAATTCCCCCCAGATCAGCTGGGCCAGAGTAGACTGAGAGCACGCAACCGGGAGGCGGGCTTCTGCTAGCCCGCGGGATGTGAGCAGGCCCAAGAAGAGGCAGGACGGGAGGTATTCCAGAGCAGTGGCCTTTTTTCACACCACTCCTATCAATAAAAACAAATTGGTGTACACCCCAAAATTGTGTATTTCATTTATAAATAAGCCCATATTACTATACTAATATGTCATTAACATATTAAAACATACAGAAGAACAAGATAATTTTAAATGGTGAGATTAAAAAGGAACAGAAAGCCAAGCATTTTCTCTCTATACTCCAGAGGACCCTATTGGGCAGCACCTGGGGATACACACACCACAGTTTGGAGACCACCCTTCCAGGGGTGAGGAGGGAAGGAGAAGAGAAAAAGTATGGAATGCGTGTGTGTGTGTGTGTGTGTGTGTGTGTGTGTGTGTGTGTGTGTGTTTGTAAGGAGAAGCATGGTGATGGGTGATCAGACCTGCCTCAAGGAGCTAGGGTGGGGCCTAAGAAGCAGTGAGAAATTGGGTGAGATGTGACAAAACCACAGGAGACAGCATGTGCAAGGGCAGAGATGTGAGGGAGCTTGGTGGGTTTGAGGAGCACAGCAACCTGGCTTTCTGTCTTAATGGTGCTAAGGTACATCCTCAGGCTGGCAGATGTGAGAGCATGCAATAATCCAACAGACAGTTACCAAGGTTCCCTTTTTCATGGCTTCCCTGAGGGAGTTTAGAACCAAATCATTAATTCAACTAACACTTATCAGGAACGTCTCTTCACCAGTCTCTGCTGTAGGTGCAGCAGATAATAGCAGATGAAACAAGCTTGGTTGCAGCCCTCATGAGCTGATGGTCAAGCAGGAGAGACAAGCCTACTATTTAACTAACTCCACTTCAAGTCAGATTGTGATAAATGTGGCAAAGGAGGGAACAAAACTTACAGGAACATAGATAAGGTTGTGGTTCATTCTGTCTGTGAGACTCAAAGAAACTTTGTGGCTCAGTGCTATCCAGTAGAACTTCCTGCAGCGATGGCTGTGTTCTCTATCTGTGCTGTTGAATACGGCAGCCATGTATGGCTATTAACTGCTTGAAATGTAGCTAGAGTGGTTGAGAAAAGAAATCTTTAATTTTAATTCACTGAAGTCCAAACAGTCCTATGTAGCTAGCGGCTACCACCTTGGACAGCTCAGCTATAGAAGGCAGCGGGGTGGAATGACTGGTGGTGAGTTCCGTGTGGAAGGGCACATCTTCTTTCTCTAATCTAGTATTGTCCCCCTGCACAAGATAATGATTTTCTAGAAGTCAAAAATAGCTGTTCCCTCAGTAATACCAAACCCCTAGTGACAGTTATTTATATGGACACACACAATGGGTGTGTGTGAAGCTGGTATGGACATACTGATAGGTAAGAAATGAAAGATAAGTTTAAATTTACAGCATCTTTCCCCCTCTACTCTCCTGTTCTGAGTTCACAGCTCACCTCCTCTGGAAATGGTACCTGGACTTCCCTTCACATCACCGTCTTGGAAAGCATGGAGAGAACCTTAAAAGCAGTACCAGATAGTGCATGAGCCTCAAGATCACTCTTGTACCTCTTAGGCTGTTGTTTTCCAGGAAATGGGAAGAACCACTTAAGTCCTACTTCAGAATTCCACTCCCACAACCACTTTCCTCTTTCCTTCATTGCCATGTTAGATACTCTAAAACAAGTGGAGGAGTGGAGAAGTAAATTCTATCCATATGTCAAAGCAGAGTTAATAAAATGGCAATGGATACTGGAATAGGCTTTTGTTTTTGTTTTTGCTTACTGATTTTATTGTTGCTATGATAAAGAGAGGGAAAGAAAAGTTCCAACACCAAAGACATGGAGGGGATGGTGGGTGGGGAGGACTTCTAGTCAAAGACAGCAAGCTGAAAATGAGGGTTAGTCTCCAGTCCCTCTGGAAGCCCCACTAAAGCAACAGAAGAGGTATTTTGGAGAACTCATAAACCTACAGGATGATGGGAACAGGAGTGGTGATAATAACAGTAAAATTTGGAAGCTGGAAGGCAAATGTATGTTTGGTAACTGATGTAACAGAGCTGAGAAAGTAGAATCATAAGCCACCCATGGAGAAAGCCAAAAGCAACCCAATTGCTCAGAAACCAGTGACATCAGGGACCTATGGAAGTGGAGATAAAGGTGGGTCTGCAAGTAGAATGACTGGAAGTCCCTTTAAGAAGGAGCTACCTCACCAACCTTCCTCTTCTGTTATATTAAGCCAGGCAAGACAAATGTTCACATTCTGAATACTGAGATTCCCAGCCATTTTCCTGGTCTTGTTTCAGAATAATATGGTAGTAAGGACTACAGCTTCCATAGCAGAGGTTGTAAGAGTCTTCATGCAGCTCTTCCAACAATGCTAGAGAAGGACTTAAAGATACTGAAAACCAGACTTCCCCAGTAAAATAGAGCAGGAGGATCACTCTACTGACACCCATGGTTACCAAGCCCTATGCATATGCACAGAGCTTACCATCAGCTTTTAGTGTCCCATCTGTAGATACTAAGAGACACTTAAGGATCATTTGACATTTGAGAACAGCCTCTAAAAGGCAAAAAGGAGAGAACCAGAGAGGAGGGGAAAGTAAGTTGCAGGCAACAGAAGCTATAGAAATTATACAGGAAGAAGAAAATGTTTAAAAATTATTTGTAGTATTTTCAGGGAATTAGGAGAAAATACAGCATCCACAAAATAAGATTAGAACTCTATTATGCTGTACACCTGAAATTTATAGAGTGATGTATGTCAATTATATCTCAACCAAACTGGGGGGGAAAAGAATAAGATTCTAATTTGAAAAAAAATTATTTAGAGAACAAACAAAAGTGCTTGGAAAAAGCAGAAATGAAAGAGTTGAGGACATCATTCAGAATGTATGCAAAAACACAAAGAGAAAAAAAGAGAGAAGAAGTAATGAAATTATAGGACCACACCAGATTGTCTAAATCTAAATATGGAAAGCAGGTCTAGAGACGATGGGAGGATATTCCCCCAAAGGAATAATTCATGAATACTTTCAAGATAGGAAATTCCTGAATTTTCCAATTTTATCAAGGATGAAAATTGATTCACCAAGACACATCATCATGTAATTTCATTACACTGGAGATAAAGAGAAGATACTAATGTTTCCAGGGAGAAGAAAGAAAACATGCTTTATACAAAGGATCAGAATGATATTGGACTTCTCAACAACAATGTTAGAAGACAATGGAGGGATCTTTCAAAATCCTGAAGACAAAAGTATTTCCAAAGGTAGAATTCTATACCCAGCAAAACTATAAATCAAATGGGAGGGTGAAATAACTATGCTTACAGATATGCAAGGCCTTATAAGGAAGCTACTGGAGCTATATTTTGGCAAAATGGGAGTAAACATTTTTAAAAGAGGAGAATGTAGAGTCTGGGAAGCAGGGGCTCTTTCAGAAAAGACAGGTGAAGGTACCTCTTAGACACCAGCTGCATAGCAGACATAGAAGGTAACCAATCCAGAAAGTTCTGGAAGAAACTTCTTTAAAAAGGTGGAATTATTATGTGAACACATTGAGAGAAGGGCAGAGTTTATGGATAAATTATTAAAACAGAACCCCCCTCCGAAAAAGGCACTTAACTTTAGCAAAAGCCATGGTTGTTCAAGAATGGAAAAATAAACAGTATTCAGTGTTCAGCTATTCACATTTACAAAATTATAATATATGTAAACACTTAATATTAATCTCCAAAATTTCAGTGAAACTATAGAAGAAGGGAGAAGAGGTATCTGTGTGTGGGTGCTTGTGTGTACATGTGTGCTACATGAAAGAGTAAAATCCTCCTCTGTAGAGAAAGTTAATAGTTAATGCCTAAAATCAAAAAACCAAGAAGAATCAATAAAATCATGTCATTATAGATCTACGGATGCAAATATAAAAATAACCTGTTAAAATGAAAGTGATTTCCTCAGGGTGAGGAAAGGCAGAGGGGCCTGGAGAGTTCAGGAGTTGATGTTTATTTATAAGCCCTCAAACCAATCTGACTCTCTAAGTTCTGTGGATTTATAACTTTGATTTTAAAAAACTAAGTTAAAACAATTTTGAAGTAAAGGCAAGAGGTAAATGGCCCCAAATTATGCAGGGATACAGGAGAATAAGAATCAATCGAAAACCTCCAGGACCACCAGGACACTGCCCCACAGAGCCAGTCCCAAGGTCGGGCCCCCTCAGTGTTACAGTCTGCGTCTATGCTAGATCTGTCCTTAATATAGGACCAGTTGCTTTATTAGCTCCATAAAAATTATTCAGCTTTATCACATGACAATAGCTTCAATCACTACTCCTTCCCAGTGTTTATTCAACAAATACTTTTTGAATGTTGCTTCTCAGTGACTCTCTCCAACTTTGTATCTCTATGTCTCTGGCCATCTCCCCTGAACCCCTATACTAAGGCTCAGAGCAGTTTGTAGGTTTCAATATAAGTTTGACAAGTAGATACATAAGAGATGCATACAACCTCAAGCTGATACATGTCTCCAGGCCTCACAGAAAGCAAAGTCGACTAAGTTGAGTTTTTTGCCCTTTGCTTACACATCATCCCTATAGCCTTCCTGTATCCTCCTTAATTCGAGTCCCAGGTTATGCCTCACCTCTACACAACATCTTTCTGAGCAAACACAAGCTTTGGCTTCCCAAAGACCAGCGTCATTGTTTTCCCTCATCCTCTTACTGCAAAGCATTGAGATCCTGTCTCAGCAGTGAGTTAAGTGTCTGCTTCTTCCTATTGTTTACCTTATTGTTCCAAGCTCTGTCCAAGGACAAGACCTCTCAGGACCAGACCTTTAATCCAGCCCCCCAACACACAGGAAAAGCTCAACTGGAATCTGTAGATTTGGCTCCTGAAACCACACGAAATAAAATAAGGTCCTGAACACACCCACCTGAACACACACTCACACACCCACACTCGGTCCCACTGATAGGTTATTTGATGAAATTGAAATTATGCTTCATTTTTTTCAGGCATGATAATCATCTTGTTTAAATAAACAGTCCTTATCTTTTAGAGGTTTACTTTGAATATTTACATATGAGACGTGTATGATGTTTGGAATTTGCTTCAAAATGACCCAGTGCTTGAAGAGAAGCAGGTGGTAGAGTAAGTGAAACCAGAAGTCCAGGAATTGATACTTTTTTGTAGCTGGATGATGGGTAAGTAGAGATTATGTTGGATACTGGTAATTTATTATTTTCCAGTTTAGCCTCTTTACCTTACAGAGAAGTCCTAGAGAAGTTAAATGGTTTGCTCAAGGTCACAACATGGCTGATGAGTGATAGTGCTGGGCCCAGACCTCAGATCTCATAACTCCAAGTGTAGTGGGCTCTGAGATGCCTGAGGCCGAGGAGAGGGCAGGCGGCGCAGGGGACGTGGTGGTGGTACTCGCTGCTTTATCCTTTCAACGGTAAGTTTCAAGTCTTGTTACCAATATAAATAGCCTGGCCAAGGTAATAGTCTCAGCTGTTATTATCCAATTATACCTCAGTGTGAATGAGTGTGGCATCCTCTTCTGAGAAAAGAACGGTTAAGAAACTCCAGAAGAAAAGGAGGAGAGGCTGAGGGAAAGTGCAGGATTTGAAGGACAAGAGCTCTGACCATAAAATGTATCTCCTCACAGTGTTTGGGGCCAGAAAATATTAGCAGGGGCTTTCTCTACGTGTTGCGATTACAGCTGGTTTTGTTTTTTAATGCTTTTCTCATTATCTTCCAAGTTGCCTGCAAAGGATACCTATTGCTTTTCATTATTCATTCACTTGGCTGTGTAACAAACACATTGAATGCCTTCTCAGAATCAGACTCTGTCCCGGGTGCTGGAATGCGGTGACGACTGACAAGCCTCCCCTCTGGGGAGGGGTGGTAAGGGTGGCCTTGGGAACGCTCTGGATTTCTCTGGAGACGCCTGATATAGATCAGTGCCCTGGTGGGACCACACCCACCTACATGTGGCGAGGTCTGGAGTGTGGTCTAAGGCAAGGGCTCTGGTGCTGTACTACCTGGGTTTCAAGTCCAGTTCGGTAACATCTGAGCTGTATAACTTTAAGCAAGTAACCTAAGCTCCCTGTGCTTCAGTTTCCTCATTCATAAAATAGAGATAATGATCATCATACTTAGTTCTCAGGGCAATATTTGGGGCATACTTAACTAAATAATAATTCATTGTCCGGAATGAAAACCCAAAGAGGCTTTCCGTGTTTATCTGGCAACCCTACTTGCCCAGAGGCCTCAGCTCAGAAGGTAGACAAATCCCCAGGAGGAGGGGCTCGGGGGCTCTGCAGTGCCGGCTGCACCAACTGGGCCTGGTTCGTCGACCCCTCATGTGGCTCCATCCAGTCTTGGCTCCAAGGCTGTATCTGTGGGGCCCCCCAGCCTGGAGGCTCCAGGGGGTATGGGCCTGCTGGCCTGGATCCCCATGGCAGGAGCACCCTGCGTAGAGCAGTGCACAGACTGGGTGCTCCAGGAAGAGTTGATGAATATGTGATTAGTTAATCCATCTGAGCTCTTAGAAAAATAAAACAGAAAGAAAAAAATCAAGTATTGTCTAGGGCATATCCCTTTCTGAGAGGGCATTTTCCTAAAATCCTACTTCAGAAACACTGTCACTGAAAGATTGATTTCACCCAGAAATGATTGTAATTGGTTCATTTTGTCAGGAATTTAATTGCAAGGGGAAACTGGGTGAGACTCTGCTGTAATCAAACCACACTTCCCCAAGGAGTTGCTGAGCGCCGAACTCTGCACCGGGCAGAGGGACAGAGGGTTTCTACAGTGGTAGAGGCCGGAGTTTGCAAAGCAGAAACAGGCCCGGGAATCATGCCAGGAAGTCCTGCTGCCCATCCTACTGGACCCTGAACATTTCTGAGAATATAGATTCTGTGGGTCCCTGGGCCATCACCTCAATGCTTCTCTACTTTTGTGAGTCTCCAGTTAATGGATGAATGTAGACAAGGGATAGGTTGGTCTACTTTGCCAAGGTGGTAATGATTTTATGCAGATTAGGGTGCCTAAAGTGGGGATGAGGCAGGACAAAGGAGGCCAGGCAGGAGGCAAATGGCCTAAAACAGCAGCCTTCACACTTCAGTGAGCTTTCCCGTTCCTTGGAGTAAGTATGAAAGGTAGAGATGCCCGGACCTTTCCTGGGACCTATTGACTCGGGCGTTATAGAATGGGCCCCAGGGAACTGTGCCGGACCATTCCCCTAGAGCAGTTTGGGACAGCTCATGAATAGTCATCATTCTGGGCAGAATTTTGGGTCTTCGAGCTTTATTTCCTGAGATGGTAAGTTGCTTTCTGTATCTGTCTGTCTCTCCTTTCAACAGTGAGTGTCACCCTTTACACCCAGTACTTGGTTCCTAACTGGGCTGAACCAGATGGTCAAGTCTAGCTCTTGCAGATGGAGATGGAATTGTGGAATCATAAAACATTAGAGCTGGAAAGAGTATTCGGGGTGATGGATCCAGCCTGACAGATACCCTGGAGAAGAAAAGTTCCTTGCCTGGGTCTCCAAACTCATGTCCAGGTTCTGCCCTGTCTTCCCACCCTATGAAAGGAGGCTCCAGGCCCCAGAGCACGGGGCACGAACGAGAGGGTGCTGTCCTTTGTGGGCCACCCTGGAGATGCTTCAGTGTTTGTGGTTGTAACACTCACACCTGCCTGCTTTGGGGGCTCCAAAAATCCCACTTCCCTCCACCCTAACACCCTAATCAGTAGTGAGGGAGTAAAGGGGCACAGCCTTTGCCCCATCTCTGCAGCAGTGGGCATTGGCACACTAGGGCCCCTCACGGCGCGGGGTGGAGACATGATCTTGTAATGGCCGCGCAGAGCCAGCTGCACTGAAGGGGCAGGAACCCAGCCGCAGCAGGGCCCCCCGCCGGCTCCCTGGGGCCCTGGCACCTTTTCTCCACCCCATTCAGGTGGCCCCGCATGTGGGTTTGCTGGTACCCGGCCTCCCAGGGAGATGGATGAGGGCAAGCCCTTTGCAAGGCCACAGAGCGTACTTTGTGGCTGCCTTGAAGTGCCTTCCCCCTTCTGAGAGAGGATTAGGTGCAGCCAAGTGCTTGGGCCTTCAGCTCTTTTGAAAAGAAACTCAGTCTTAAGTGTGAAGCTCAGATTCCAGGAAACCTGGCCTGCCCAGCTGCAGCTGCTCGGACTCCAACCCTGCAGTTTCAGGGCCGGTGATTTGCACAGCTCTTGGGGATTGGGGGGGAGGCAGACCAGATGTTTCCAGAGGATTAGTGCCTGAAAGAAAAGTCCAGTTTTCCTGTGTGCCACCCACTTCTTAGAGGTAGTTTTTCAACCTACTGCCACCGAGTTTGGAAGGAACAGAAAATGAGAGTTTGCAACGTCTGATTGCACACAGCACCCTGGGCTTCAAGGGCCTTATCCTACTGACCCCTCCCAGTGACCATCTTACCTCATCTTCAAATATGATAGTATCTTTAGGTAGGTGATTAAGTTAAAATGAGACCATTAGGGTGGGCCCCAATCCATTACGACTAGGGTCCTTACAAGAAGAGATGAGGACACACAGAGAGGGACGGCCCTGTCGGCACACCACGAGAAGGTGGCTATCTGCAGGCCCAGGAGGGAGCCTCAGAAGCAACCAGCCCTGCCAACCCCCGGACCTGGGACTTCACACCTCCAGGACCATGAGGTAAGAAATGTCTGTTGTTTAAGCCACCCTATGTGTGTTGCTTTGTGATGGCCGCCCTCACAAACTAACATAACCCTTGTTTAATAGACGGGGCATCAGGCTCAGCCAGGTCAGTTAAGATGCCCAAAGGCAGACAGAACGAGCAGCCCATCCTGGGAGCAGGTTTGGTTCCCAAACTTCTTTGCAAATTAAAATAATGAGAGAAGTTTAGAAAAACAAGAACCATGTCTCTGGGTCTAGCTAAGGGCTACTTGAGGTGGACCTCTGAAATCTGCATTTTTGACAGATTCCCAGGATGATTCTAAAGTGTAGTCAAGAGTTTGAGAACCAACTCAGGAGAGAAAGCACTCACAGGGCAGCTCACTGATGACAGATGGTTTTCACATGTGAAGGACCTTCATGTAGATGATTCACAGCCGAGTCTCTCAGTGTTTCTGCCCCCCGTGTGGCTGGTATGACCTATGTGGAGGGACATGAAGAGTGCATGGCAGCCTCCGCTGGCCCTTCCCTGCCAGCTTCAGGGCCACCTCATCCCAGAGCCAGGTCCCCCACAGCCCAGGACTGTGATCTGTGCTTCCCCCCTTCCAGGCGACAAACGGGGCTTCCCTGAAAGGCCTCCTCCTGTCCACCTTGAAGAACTTCAGTGGAGATGTAGCATGAATTTGTGGAATCTCACAGCCATGGCAAAGGGATTCCGCTCTGTTTAGGTCCCTAGAACAGAGAGGGACACATCAGCTTCCAGATATAACCGTGAGGATATTTCCTCCATTGTGAGCTCTGCCCTGCCTGCCTTAAGGGGTGTGGGGAGACCCACTGTGCTAGATGCCTGTTACTCTGCAATGAAACTCCCAAAACGTAGAAGCTGGAGACGACAAACATTCTTACCTCACAGTCCCAGTGGGTCAGGAGTTCAGGAGCAGCTTGGCCAGGTGTTTCTGGCTCAAGGTCTCTCATGAGGTTGCAGTCAAAATGTCAACAGGGGCCTCAGGCATTTGGAGGCCGGATGGGTTCACCAGGGTCGGCGGGTCTGCTCCCAGAGCAGCTCCCTCACGTGCCTGGCAGGTCGGTGCTGGCAGCTGGTGGGAGGCCCCAGTTCCTCTCTCATGGGCTGTCCACAAGCTGCCTGAGTGTCCTCACAGCATGGCGGTGGCTGCCCCCAGAGGCGGTGATCTGAGAGAGCAAAGCTGGAAGTACGTTGATGGCCTCAGCCTCAGGAGTCACATGCCATCACTGAAATACGCTGCTGGTTCCCCGAGTGAGCCCAGTTCATGTGGGAGGGCACCACAAGGAGTGTGAATGCTGGGAGGTAAGGACCGCTGGGGCCTATCTTGGAGGCTGGCTGTCACACCCCTGAGGAGAGGTGGGGGAAAGGTTTTCCCATCAGGCAGGGTAGACGGTGAAGTGATGATGTGGGGGTGGCTGAAGAAGACTGCCAAGGACTGCGTTGTGTGGTGAATAGTCCCTGCCCAGGTGTGAGGACACCTTCCTCCAGTTGGCACTCGCCATTTGCAGTGGAGTCGTATTAGCACCTGTCCAGATGCCTTAGAATCCAGGAGAGCAGCTGTTGGTTTGGGTCTCTGGCAGAAGAGCCAGACATTGCAGGAGACACAGGTGTGTCTATCTTGTATCCCATTCCCAGAGGAAAAAGAAACATAAAAATGTGCCTGGCACTATCTGTACACTGACCAAATCTCCCAGGCTCCTGGGCACAAGTGTATTATCAGACTCCTCCCCCTTGTGTGCATTTCCTGCAACATTTATGCCAGTTTTCTCACCAACCAAACTTGCCTGTCCCCCAGAGGGACCTGGAACAAGGGACATTTCTGTTCATTTCTACCTCTTTCCTCCTTGAATGTTTATGGGACGAGGCCAAAGTTTCAGACATATCCTGCCTCCAGTAATCATCCTGGAACAACACCAACGGCTGCATAAGCCCCAATTGTAATCTGTTAGATGCAGGGGTGAGCCCTGATATGACCCTCTCTGGGTTGAACTGTGTCACCCTGTCACCCTAAAAGGATGCGTTGAGCCCTAACTCCTGGAGCTTCAGAATGTGACTTATTTGGAAACTGAGTCATTATAGTTGGGATGAGGGCATACTGGAGCAGGGTGGACCCTTAATCCTATATGACAGGTGTCCTAAGAAGCCGGCCACAGGAAGACACAGACTCAGGAAGGAGGCCGTGTGAGGAGGGAGGCAGCCACCAGCCCAGGGGACCCAGGAGCTGGCAGGTGTGGGAAGGCAAGGAAATGCGCCCCTGAGGAGACTCTGAAGGGAGCTTGGCCCTTCTTAATTTCTGACTTCCAGCCTCAAGAGAGTTAAGATAATAAATCTCTGTTAAGTCACCCAACTCATGGTACTTTGTTACAGCAGCACCAAGAAACCAATACTCACCCATGACATGAATTAGTTCTCTCCATTCAATCTAAGCATTTTAATGAAATGAAGTCATTTTCTGATTATGATTATTAATTTTCCCACTGTTACTCTGATTACTCCCATTATTACTATGATGTATGTTTATTCCAGGAAGTAAAATTATTCTACCCCCCAAACTGGATTTTCACACCAGTGATGCAATGTAATGGCTTCAGAGAAGCAATGCACAGTCTATACAGATAACAAATGATCATATAATATTTTGAGGAACCAAAGCAAATGGGGAAACTGAGGCTCTTCAAGGGCTCTGTGGTTATTTGTTTGGGATCTGGGCTTTGCCTCTGCCAGTGGCGAGTTACAGGAGAAAGCCCGGGTAAACAGCTGGGAGGCCAGGGCACGAGACGGAGCTCAATTTCAGCCCAGCAGCTAGTCGGCAACTTGGGTAAGTCACTTGGTCTTTTGCACCTGCGCCTCCCCAGCTGTGGAATGGAGATTATGTTTCCTCCCTCACGGGGCTGTTGTAAGGGTGACATGAGGCAGGGGCTTAGCACGTGCCTGGTACAGAGGAAGCACCAAAGAATGTCAGCTGTGACTGCTACCTACCAACACCGGTAATTATTAATCATAGCACTCTCCAGTGGTCAGCCGTGCCACTGAGACAGCTGTGGCATCACAGAGGAAGACACTCAGCTGTTTGCCAAACTCAGGGAGGCAGCTGTGAAGTGTCACAGGCATGCTTTGAACGACAGAAATGGACTCCACCACTAACTAGCTCTTCCCCTCATGGGACTTTGATCCGGTCATTGAGTCCCTTAAAAATTTAAGCATGGAAGGAAAAATATCAAGGATTAAAATGCCTAGCCTTTAGGGTTATTTTGAGACTTTAATAAGAAAATAGATGAAAGAATATTCTGGAACATAGTAAAGGCTCTGCAAACAATTTTTGGGTATATAAATAATGATTTTGCAGCATTAAATATGTATGTGTTACATATATCATAAAGTACATGTATTACATAATATATTGAATAATATGTATATATAATATGTATATAATAAATTATATTTAACATGCAGATTAAATAGATGTATATCTGTGTTTGGTATATATCTTGGAGGTTTATATTCTAACCATAGATTGGAGTATGGTGTTCTGCTCATTGGGCCAGTGGTATCATAATAAGTTAGCATTAGATTAACTGAAAATGTACAAATAGATTATGTATGACACTGAAAAATCCAAGAGAACTTTATGAATGGTGTCTCTGTTACCACAGAGTAAAAGGTACTTTTCCATGCTTTAACCTAAGGAGCATTAGATCAACTGAGGCGGCAATTTTACTCTCTGGGTACTTTGGACCACATCTGGAAACATCTTTGTCACAAGCTTGGGAGGAAGTGCTGCTGGCGTCTTGTGGGTGGAGGCGGGGGTATTCACACCCCCTGCAAGACTGAGGACAGCCCCGCAGCACCGAATGGTCGGGCAGGAGTGCCCGTGGTGCCGAGGCTGAGAAACTGCTTTAGAGAAGAACCCAACTGTCGGGGTGGGCTTAGGAAGTGGGGTCTGATTCTCATTCCCCTTTCTGGGAGGGATTGATGGGAGGGTGTGGGAGAGCTGGTGGGATCTGAACAGGCTGTGTGTGGACAGTGAAACTTGGGTTTGGAACGAGTGCTGGGAGCAGTGAGGGAAGAATCTAGAATCTGAGTTCAGAATCGCTACCTCTGCCGTCCTTGGAGAGTTGGAAGATGGTAAGCCAGCAAACGGGTGTCCTGAACTCCGCCTGCTCTATTAAGAAACTGCCCGTTACTTCAGGCACCTTTCCCTGTTGCATGAGCTGCTGCTGTCATTACTAGAGAACACCAGAGGGCGCTCGTGAGAGGACGAGACGGCCAGGTGACCGCCAAGGTATTCCCGTTTGTGTCTTTAGATGGTGCATCCCAGGGACTGGGCGAAAAAGCTAGAGATGCAATCTTTTCCCTTCATTCACAGACCCATCACTAACCCACACTGGTTCCTTCCATTCTTCTGCGCAAAGTGGCTCAGCAAAATTTCCTGACATCATAACCAAATAGACTTTTGCCACAGGGAGACCCCAGGGCAGAGGGGCTTAATCTTAGGCACCCTTTGTACTTAAGAGGGAGATACTGATCCGAGAGCCTTAGAGAATGATGCTAAAATGGTCCCTCAAGGTAAAGTCTACGATGATTTCTTTGGGCAGTGAGATGCATGGTACAGTAACGGAAAGATCATTGACTGCAAGTCTGATTGTAAGAAGGTTCAGTTTTACCCTAACTGCCTAGTTATATGGGACTCTAGGGACTCAAGTCTCATTTGACGTTTTGGGTAGATTGGATTGTGTGTTAATTTCTATGGCTGCTGTATCTAACAAAGTGCCACGGATTGGATGGCTTAAACCACAGAAAGTTTTTCTCTTACATTTCTGCAGGCTGCAAGTCTGAGATCCAGGTGTCCACAGGGCTGATTCCTCCGGAAGCTGTGAGTGAGAATCTGCTCCAGGCTTCCTTCTGTCCTTCTAGTGATTTGATGGCAATGTTTGGTGCCCTTTGGCTTATAGATGCATTACCCTGATCTCTGCCCTCACCTTCAGAGGGCCTTCTCTCTCTGTGCCTGTCTGTCTCTGTATCCAAAGTTCCCCTTTTCATAATGACACCAGTCACACGGGATTGGGGCCCAACCTCATTAGAGCATCATTGTCTGCAAAGACTATATCCAGATAAGGTCACGTTCCCAGGTACTGGAGGTAGAACCTCAACATTTTGAAGGGATGTATTCAATCCATAACACATGGCTTCTAAATTCTCTTCTAGTTTCTTGACATTAAGGCTATGGAGTCTTGAGAATAGGACCGACTCCATGCAGTGTGGATGGTGCATCCAGCAAACACCTCCTAGGAGGACGGGGTGGTCGTTTCCACCGGGTAAAACTGATTCCAGCTCAGCGTTAGAATGTTACAGTTGATGAGTGACGATTCTTCCTGCAGGGCTATTACCACTGCTTATCACCACCCTCAGTGTTTCAGAATCAGTTTGGTGCCAGTTGGAATAAATGGAAAACGTGTTTAACTTAAAAAGTGAAACATGCAACGCTAACAGTAAACGTGCAGTGGGGCAGGGGGCAACTACTGTTTCAAGATGATTAAGAATTTGATCAAATGTCAGGCTGCACAACTGCCTGCCTTGAAAGGCATCTCACAGATGGGTCTCATAATTGAGAAATGCATTTGTTCTTTGTTGGCGTATAAAAATAACACCAGTCAAAGCTTAGGGTTGGATCTCTTTCTGAAAGTGACTTGCCTCCACCATGCTCACACAAACTAGTATGTTTTCACAGAACTGACATGCGAGGGGCAGAGGAGGGCAGGTGGGATTATTACTGTCCTCTTTTTGGAAGAGTGTGTGTGTGTAGTGGAAGAAAAAAGTCCAAAGAGTCTGCATGCAGATCTTACTGAAGGAAAATGATCACCAAACAGAGCATCTTGGAAGCCTTGCTCTGCATTTAGAAAAATGGCCACAGAGAATTAAAGGCATGCCATACCCTTGGAGACAAGCACCTCGCAGAAACTGGGAATTCACAGGGCTTAATAAAGTTCAATGTTCTGAGAGCAACCTTCTGCAGTAATTATTCCCTGTGCAGCATTTCCAGAGCCCACAGTACCTGAACAGCTTAATGTAATATTCCAGTGTCTCCATCTGTCAGTGAGAACAAATGACTTCTTTTAAAAAGGAAGTGAGTTTTTCTAAGTGCCATGTGAATAGAACTTCCCACTGGCACCTGGAAAGTGGGACACTCCCCAAAAGCCCACTTACTCGGCTCCCATCCTGCCTGTGTGGTTTAGGGTTCCAAGACATCATGCGGCTTCTCAATGTTCCCAAGATGACTGATGTTTTTTTTTGTAGAACTAAAAAGAAACCTATCTGATGTTTCCTTTCTTGAGAGATGTACACAAGAAGGTGATTTTTTCTGGAATGGGAAACACATGGGTTCTGTTTTTCTTATGCCTTCATTCAGAATGAGCAAGTTTCTCCGGTCATAATATGTAAATAAATGTGCTCATAATGGGCCCTGCCTGTGCCCATTTCAGCTCCAGGGCAAGGTGCCCATTTGATTATTTCCTCCCAGCTGGTACTTCCAGACCTGAAGGGTGCCACTGACTCAACAACCCTCAGGAGAGGATTTCAAGCTCCAGTGAGCAGGGGAATCACCTGGAAGTCCTGAGAAAACAAACTGTGGGCCTCACGCAGAGTTCCTGATGTCCGATGCTCAGGGTCTGGGCCGAAGCCTGGGAACACATTTCCCAGCACTTTGCAGAGGCTGCCCCTCTGCATCTGGAGGTGAGGAACCCAGGGAGGTGGTGATCCAAGGCTGCCTAAGGACCCAGAGGTGCCCCAGAGCCACCAGGTTCCCTGTAACTGCTGGCAGGAGTTGACTGTCTCTCCCCAGGGACAAGGCTAGGGTGCAGGAATGTAAGAAAACGACCCAGTGGCAGGCCAGCCTATAGGGATGACCTCAGAACAGACACAGTCTCCCTGGTTAATTGCAGCTGGCTCAGCATCTGCTTAGGAGAGGGTAACAGACAGACCCTCCAGGAGGGGCTGCAGCCAAGCAGCAGACATCATGGAGGGTCGGAGGGGTGGCAGGAGGTGGCAAAGCCTCTGGCTGAGTCAGCAGGCCCTCTGGAGGCCAAGCCGTGAGGGCTTGGAGAGGGTAGTCCTCTATCCTCCCCTTGAAAAGAGGGTTTCAGATATTGTTTAAGTCACAGACTCATTTAAATACATGGAAAAACAGAGAGGCAGTGCTTCTCTGGTGAAAGTGGGAGGAGGTTGAGTGAGGGTTCTGGAGGCAGGAGAGGGTGGGGAAGACCCTGCTGCCTGGCATAGCCTTTCTCTTGACCCCCTGTGTTTGACCCAGTGCCATCTCCAGGGAACCCCAGGGTTCCTCAAGCCACAGTTTGCAAACCACTTAGTGATTCTTTCCCTTTTCCAAAGGCTCTTGGAGCTCCTCTCTAGAAGGAAAGCTTTGAGGTCCCATGAAACACGCAGATGCCCCCAGCATACTTTCTGTCTTCAACAGAGGAGGGATGTCTAGAAAAGACTGGGTCACAGTTTTGTGGGAGAGGCTGGGTAACACAATAACATGACAATAGCTGTGGACATCAGTGAGTATTATTATTATGTGGGGATTTACCTAATAACAGCAGCCCTAACAGAGACCAAGAGGCTGACCCAGACGTGGTAACTTCAGGACCCAGTAGAAGGCCAGTGAGTGAGGGTGTACATGTGTGTACATGTGTACTAGGGGTTCTTCCAGGCAGCTAGCTGGACTTCCACAAACAGCACGCCTCCAAAGAATAGGTCTGTGGCTGTTCCCTTCGTGTACCACCTAGACCAGCCCATCTACCACATGACATTGAGGTGGAAGAATCTCATGGGTAAGGACACAGAGTCCGGACCACAGGACTCAAGTTCAAACCCTGGCTCTGCCACTTGCTGCCTGGGTGAACTTGGGCAAATCACCTAACCTGTCTGTGCTTGTTTCCTAATCTGTAATAATAGGATGATGCTGAGAGTGCTTGCTTCATAGAGTTGTTGAGAAGATTAAATTAATTAAATACTCACTGCACTTAGAAAAGGCCTTCATGTACAACAAGGACATACAAACGTCTGATATTTTTTATTACAAGAGTTTTTTACACTTATGCATCAAACTCTCAATAAATATTTGATTTTTATTTTTAGGGGAAGGGCTGGGAAAGCATTGGAAGCTAGCTATTTAGAAGTATAAATCGTCCAACTTCTCTGCTCAAATTAAAAAATATTTTCTCTATCGGGGCCACTGTCAAGGGCAGATGTGACACTGTTGCATGATGGGAGCAGGGACCATGTGGTATAAGAGCTGGGAGCTCATAAGAGAAGCAAACAGGTGGGATCCAAGACTGAACTCTGATCTTCAGTTTTCTGCTCTCCCATCTCTTTCTCATAATTTAATCATTAATGCTAAGACTGTGGGCAAGTAGAATATCCTTCAGAAGCTATGATCACTCGAATGTCAAAGTCAATAATGGGCTGTTTAATGAGCATCTGCTATGAGCTCTGGGCTGTGCTTGGTACTTTGCACATGTTCTGTCCTAGGCTGGGTTTCCCAGGAGACCCAGAAGTGAAGAATCATGTCTAAGTGATTTATTAAGCACAAGCTCCCCAGGTAAATGGATAAGGGAGTAGGGAAGCAGGACAACGAAGGGAAAAAAAAAAGCAAAGATGTGATCTCAGCAAAATTGCCCAGAGGTAGCTTCCACCTGCTCAGGGGTGGACTAGAAAGTGTCAGTTATAACAGAGGATCTCCAGTGGCAGCAAGGAATCTGGGCTTTCTTGATGCACATCACCAGTTAGAGGGTAAGAGCCACCTTGGGGGAATATAAATTCTCAAGCACTTCCAGCTCTGCATTTTTGAGCAAAGTGGGACTCACTGGAGCCCAGGGGGACCCAAGGGCAGCCATAGGCCTAGTTTGGGTTTTGGAAGCAAGACAAACCTCAGAGAAAAGAATGCAAAAAAAGGAGGAAAAGGGATCAGTCCAAAGGAGAAGGGCTTACAAAGTCCAGTGCCCCTGCTCAGTGTGTCTTTGCCCCTGAATAGAAGACCTTGGGGTCCTGATCTTGGCCTCCACTAGCCTACAGCCAACAGGGCCTGCTGATGCAAAGTGGGGCATGGTCAAGGGTTGTCTCTCCTGTTAAATTCGAAGCCTCCTTCTCCATTTACCAGCTGTGATACCTTTGAGCTCATTTTCCATAGCTGTAATATTGAGATAATAATGTAATTTATTTCAAAGAAAGTTGATCTGGTAATTAAATGAATTACAACATATAACACACTTAAGACATCGTCTGGCACATAGAAGGCAATGAATACGCAACAACTATTACCCTGTGGGCGCAGAGTGGTCACACCAGGAATGCACACACTGAAAGGGGGGTTGGTGGGAAGCAGTGGGATCAGGTGCCAGCTGAGCAGGGAGGGGCTGCCCGAGTGTGCAGGCTGGGCAGATCAGAGTCTGGGAGGTCCCATCCAGGCAGGAAGGCTCCAGGGTTAGGTGCGGACTGGGGCAGGCCATCTGACCCTAGACCCTGACCATGAGGCAATTAGCAACAAGAGACCCTGAGAGCAGAACTGAAACCCCCAGATCATGGGTATAGGCTTTTTGCCCTTGGGCCTATTTCATTTTGGCTACTAGATCAGTTTGACTTCCCTTTTTTAAAGAACATCTTTATTGAGATATAATTATATGCCATGAAATTCTCTCATTCAAAGTATACAACTAAGTGGTTTTAGTATACTCAGAGTTGTGTAACCATCACATTAGAATATTTTTATCACTCACAAGAGAAATACCATACCCATTAGCAGTCACACCCTTCCCACTTCCCACCAATATATAGCAACCACTAATCTATTTTCTGTTTCTATAGATTTGCCTATTCTGAACATCTCATAGAAAATGGAATCATGTAATATGTGCTCTTCTGTGAGTGGCTTCTTATACTTTGCACAGTGTTTTCAAGGTTTATCCATGTTGGGGCACATATCAGTACTAACTTCCTTTTTATTGCCAAATAATATTCCATTGTATGTGTGCACTGCTTTTATTTATCCATTTTCAGCTGTAGGACCTCTGGGCTGTTTGCACCTGTTTGCTGTTATGAACAAGGCCCTGTGAGCACTGGAGGAAATAAAAGAAGCCCCACATGGCTCAGAGTGCCGTGATTTTGCCACTTGAAATATGGTTGTACTCTCCACTTTCAGATGAAGATGCTGACATTGTTTTCTAGAACAATTGCACCATGCAGACTAAGGGACCCACAAAAGTGTCAATTCACCACATGTTAGCTGCTGCTTCTTCTTTTCTAATAACTAATTGTAACAAGCGGTCACTGTGAAAATGCAGGCTCCCTAAGGCTGCCCTTCCAGTGACCCATACACTGACCTGGACAGACCACCTTCTGTCCGAGAGGAAAGGTTTTGTTCCTAGATCTGATGAAACTCTGGCTTACCCCTGGCGACCAGTAGGATTAATCAGACACCAGAAAACAGCTGACAGAAGACGAAACCAACTGACAATAGTAAGCGCAGCCGTCAGGCAACATTCCTCCACGGGTCCTACCTGGTCCCTTGCTTTGCCCTGAGATGCCATACCTTCTCTTCAGTCCTGGCTGGCTGTGCCCAGTAAAGGCGGCACTCAGCAGCTAAGAAGCTGCACGCTTTTAGGATCAATATGGTATTCTCCCGAGCTGGTTAGGAAACACAATGCGAGGGACAGAAATTTGCAGTGGGGCTTGTATAGGATTAGGCTGTTTCCCCAGGATTTATCACCGACTGCCCAGCAGCACAGAAACCTGCGTGGTAGACGGTGGTTCGAGATGAGCCAAAAGGCATTGACTTCAGTTTGTGCTCCTTGAAAAGTAGAATCTTCCCAACATGCAAAATGTAACCACCAAAAATGACTCACATTCAGATGCAAAGAAAGAGTCAAGTCAGCAAAAGGAAACACGTTCCTGGAGTTTTACGTGGGAGGTTCCCGTAGAAGTCTGTCTTGGAGAAACTGGCAGGCTTTGGGACAACCCCGGCAGTGTCAGTTTCAGAACTGAACTTTCCGAGGGAAATTTCTTTGCTTTACTCCCTGCAGAGGACCACTTTCTTCACTCAGCCATTGTTTGGGTTCTGTTTTATTCTTTGTCCATTCGGTTTGCTAGGGAGAAGCAGAAAGCAAATAGGATCGCGTTTGTGCTAATAACTAAATATCCGATGTACTTTCATTCAAAGTGATTTCCCTCTGATTTTATTTTAAAACATGGGAGAAGAAAAGCAGACTTGGATTATTTCTGATCCTAAATACAGCTATCTCAAATATTAAGGAAACCCTGTGTGTTGGGGTGGGGGCGGTCAGTTTAAGGACAAGGATGAGGCTTAAATATAAGGTAGCTAAGAATTGAGGGTGAGTCATTCACCAGTGACTGTTTTTAAACGAGTTAATGCTGAGGAGCAGAGAAAGAGAAAGAATCAGTAATATTTAAAATGTAGAGACAAGATGTGGGGAAAGATATGTATGTGAGGAAGAGGATTTTGCGAATTTAAATCAGATGCCAAAGGAATCTTTATTGGGAAATAAAATAACATCCATTTTTCTGATGTGTGCTGTGGAGGAAGCATTTCAAAGCAAGACAATCTCTACGTCCAAGTGCCGTTTGGAGGCTCCCCCTGAAGGACACACCACCAGTGCTATTAATCCTGATTTAGTGAAAGAAAGTATTCCATGGATTTCAATCCAGACCTTCAAGTCTTAAAGAGCTCTGAAGAGCCCGGATAAAGCGCCCCTTTCTACTTTGGTGATTCCACAGGGGTGATCACCTTAATTTCCCTTTCATCTCTATGGGAAGACTCGAAACTTTAAAAGCAAACAGGTTTCCTTTTCTAATTCCTGGCCAGAAGGCTTCTGTTGCTTCCTTACACTGCGAGGCCGGCGGTGGGCGACCCGCCTGCATTTGTGACCTTAGGAGAGGTAGAGAACCAGAAACAAGTCTGAAATAATAGGCACGCGGTCAGTTCCTCTCTTCCTCGAGAAAAGTGATTGCCCTTCCAAGCGCCAGTTTGTTTTTTGATTTTCCACAGTTCAGCCTTGCATTAGCACAGAAAGACAGTTCAGAAGCCCCAACACTGATAATAACCCCAACTATACACCAGGACAATGCAGAAGGCGTGGCCGTTTGGTTCTGTCAGGCAAATTATGATCTAAGTTTTCTGCCAACACCACTTTTTCTGGATTGTTCATTGCAACACCAGCCTGTTTTCACGACTCTAAAATGTGATTCAGTTTTCTGGGATAAAAGAGAGAGAAGGAGAGAATGTGTGAACTTCTTATGGAGATGTAAACTGCTTGAAATGGAAACACAACTCCCATTGTGAAAAACAGGAAAAACTTCGTGGAAAATTATACCAGATTAGCGAGGCTGAGGGAAAGATTTTATGCCTCACTGTGCTCTGTGCAAGGGAGTGGAGAGAAAAAGGTGCACCAAGAATGGTATGAAAATAAACCAGGCTGCAGAGACACTAGGTTTAGTCCAACTTGTGCTGGAATGACAAGCACCACAGCTGTTACTTTCCAACCAAGACCAAGGAGGAAATGGCTCTGGTGTATTACGGTCACATAAAATAAGAAGACAGGACCCACAACAGTACTTTTCCCCCTAAGGTGTTAATGAAAAGACACCAGCTTGTATAAAAGCTGCTATGAAAACTGAATGATGCCTTAATTGATGCCATATGTTTCATCTGAATCCTGGAAATAGGACAAGAAAAATAGACTTGGCATCTCAAAAGAAAGTATTTTTATTTTTATAATAATTGTCACACATGTGTGAGAAAATGGTTAGAATGGGAAAAAATTAGAAAAACCTTGAATTCTTAGTTATGGCAAAGAAATGCTTAAACACCTAATATTTCTAGGAGAATAATATAAAGCTGGCAGCTAAATTACTAGAATATTCATAGGTGATCAATGGGTAAAAATTAAAATGAATTCAAATTGAAAGAGAAAAAAAACTGACACGACTTCTCTTTGGTATGATGTGGCTTCAAAATTTGCTTATTTTGTATTCAGATAAAGAAATTTGTCAAATTTTTGGACCACAGGCGGGGGAATACAAAAATATATAGTATATGCCACAATGTAAGAAGGTAGCTTTTGTCTGATTTTGTTAAACTCCAAAGGGCTTGCTTTTGGTGCAGATTAGTCAAACTCTAATATGCTCCCTTCCCACCCACCAAAAATATCTGTGAATTAAATTATGTAAACAGTTTCCTCAAAAGCTGGTGTTGCTCTACTCCCCTCCCCACTCCCCCCACGTTAAATAGTCACATATGAGTTTCCAGAAGAGTCTATCATGTGAATTTTGCAATGAGCAGTGAACAGAGCTTCCTCTGGTCTGAAGCTGAAAACAACCCCTTCCCAAAGCCTTTATGAGATGATGTACTAGAAAATACCACATCTGACCAAGAGGTCTCTGAAGTTGCAGCCTTTTGTATTTACACTTTTGAAATATCTCTATTGTGATGCAAATCTTGATTTTTCACTCAAAATTGGCTAGGAAAAAAAATCTTTTCTCTGGAGGCTGTTGTAGGAAGCAAGTAAGTCTGCATCTCAATTTTTTTCTCTTCTGGCTTCCTATTAAGCCATAAAACAAATGATATTAAGCACATACACCCTTTGCAAATGCCGATTGAAAACTCAACTTCTAACAACTATAGTTTTCATCCCAAAGGGCACAAAGTTTCTTCATTTGAAATGACCAGCACTTTTTGCCCCCCTTTTCTAATTTGGGTGCCAATGTACAAAGCTTCTAAGAGCATTTTAGCTTTTGTTGATGGTTCAGAATCAAATCTGTGTTAGACAGATTACCTTTCTCGGCGCAGATCCTTTATTTAAGTCCAGACAAATAAAAGAAAATGAAATACATGAGGATAACAGCATCAGTGATGTTTTTATTTTTTTAAAAGCTGAACATTGAAATACTGGGATACTCTGGACCTCCGCACAAAGTTGGGAGACGTTTGGGCCAGGGACCCAGCCCCTGGGGGTCTTTCCTCTCCCTCAGGTTGAGGGGGTTTTGGGGTGTGCTTGTGTCTTTTACTGTGCTCTTGGAGAAGCAGTTCTGAAGAGCATTTCTCCTGCCAAAATACACACACAGCCTGGGATTAAAAGGGCTGAAACCTACCAGCAAGTTCTTAACGCCCTCCCACAATCATTAGACCAAATCCACCATCATTCTAGATTCATTTTTCCCTTATTCATCTGTCCGACTAATTCCTGCCGCATTCACCAGGCTTATATCTTAATCTTTTCTGTTACATAGAGAATACATAATGAAAAGCTGCATTTTCTGGGTACATGCACACATTGGGAGCGGATGAACCATATGTGAAGTGACATACAATGCTGAATGTGGGCTGAATGGTGTCCAGCGCTAAAAACACTGCGGTGGCAGGAACAAAAAGCAGTGAACAAGAGCCAGTGCGGGGCTGGCCTCTGCTAGAACACCAGGGGATTCGCCGCTAAAACATGGGTATAATTTCACTGTTTTCACTCACACAAGCTGTGGGAAAGGAGTCACCATCTGATGTTTGATTGTGTGGGATATGTTTTTGGCAGTGGCCTTGTATTCCACATTGACAAAAAAAAGAAAAAAGAAAGAAAGAAAAAAGGGGGAGGAAGGGGGAGAGGAAAATAAAAAAAGAATAGAGCTACATTTGCTGTTTTTAATTTGCCGTCTGGGGGACAGGCCCAGCTGATGGAGTTCTGACCAGTGGCCACCTGAAAAGTAGGGCTGGGGCCTGGCTACTGTTCCCTCCGCCTGCACCCCCCAGGCCCCCTTTTATGCTGATGTTACCACAGGGGACTTTTATCCATCCACGCCTGTCGTCTGGTTAACTTACCACTGAGCAGTGAGGCCAGCATTTGGCTGATTTAATAAAGCCTTTTATCTAAGACGATGACTGGGGAAGTGTGCCCACCCGGGGAAGTAGGGTCCTGCGGCACTGAGGGGAGAGGCCCACACCGCCTGAGGAGCCATTTCCTGGAGCCTCAGTGGCTCCTGGTAAGTGCGCCTGTGGTTGGCACCCAGCTGCCAGGTGGCCGCAGGGGACCCACAGGCTGACTCCCCAGCTTGGAGGTTTCTCCTGTGGTTTATGGCTGGAAGCAGGCAGGGGCACTAGGGCTGTACCCTGGTCCATCACCCAAACAAAGATTTTGAGAAAGAGATGTTTCACCCTTGTCCCCTTCTCTTTCTTCCCCTTACCCAGGAATGCCAGATTGAGCAAATCAAGATACAGGATGCCCAGGCAAATTTGGATTTTGAGTGAACAATGAATACTAAAAAATGTGTTGTTTACCAAAACCCAGACTTAACTGGGAGCCCTGCATTTCATCTGGCAGCCCTCCTGCCCCCTGCCGTGCCCCCATGTCCCTCACCTGTCAAAGGGGCAGTTCCCTTTGCTTGCACCTCCAGGTGTTAGGTGAATAATGAGAAAATAGATGGGTAGCAGCTTTCCAGAAAAGTCATTAATTAGCTCGGCTGGTTAGTCTGTGGTTCCCATGTCCCAGCTGCACTGGTTCTCTTTACTTCCATCTGACACTGGGCGATGTCACCAGTAAGGCCAGGCAGAGCTCAGGGTCCTTGCCGCCGGCTCCCCTCAGCCTGCACTCCGGTGGGGTTTGCATCATTCTAGCTGGATGGCAGTTGTAGAACAAACCAAGCTCCCAGGTCCAATACCCATTGTCTTAACTGCAGACAAACACCATGTTTAATGGAAGATTTGGGGATACAACCACATCCCCACTGGCTGAGTATATGCACACTCTTCACCTTCCCTGCTCCACCCCACCAAGCCCTTCCCCTGCAGCTGCCAGTCACAGGCCTGTTGGACTGATATTTGATCACTGCTGTTTGTCAACAAGCTGCTAAAGCTCAGCCGACCTCCAGGATTTGTCCCAAGGTAGGTAAGTTGCTTTGGGTTCTCATTGGTGGGTCTGTGAAGCCCATCTTATTAAGGATGGTGAGAAAGGAAAGGGTTTCCCTTGGGAGTGAGGACAGTTGAGGTGGAAAATCTGGTGGACAGCCAGTGCCAGGGTCCATGCTGTCCATTCTGCAGATGGGCAAGTGGAAGCAGGAGCCAGCTGGAAAGCTGGCGGCTCTCAGCATTCACCTGGTCCGTGCTCTGACCCTCAGGGGTTTACTGAAGAGAAGATTGCCAGCAGAACACTGTTCTTCTGAATATTCCCATGGCTGGAGACAGCAGTGCCTGCATGTACTGGTCGCACTGAAGTGTGGTTTTCCCGTGCGGTGGAATTGCTCTCATTCCCAAACATGATACAGGGCATAATGGCCATTGTAATGACCACATTAGCATCATGGAGCAATATATCTACAATAAATTAAGACTGCTTTGTAATTAGTACCAATGATCACAGCTGTGGAGACAAATGGCATATGTGCTAATTAAATAATTTGTCACTTGACAGTTAAACAAACAATTCAGCCTCTTTGCTTTACAAACTGCCATCTCCAGAACACCACCAGGGGCCATTAACCCCAGGGGAGGGACAGCACGCCCGTGCCCACAGTTGCTGGGAAGCCATGTCTCAACGGCAGCATAAAAGGGACGGGGAAGATTCACTTGGATTAAAAATCCTCTCAGACTTTGAAAGTTTTCTTGGAAAAAGAGTCCCAGAGGACAAAACAAACCCTGCTGCTCAGGAAATGTTTGGAAAAATAGCCCACCCCGGTGTTGAGATTTCTAAGTACTATTAAAGGCCAGCCCTATTGACCTGAGCCATCCAATTGGTTGTTACCAACAAAAAAACATCACATTACATCTCCACTTAATCTTGTGTCTCCAGACATGACCTCCTCCCCATCTGCAACACCTTTTTAAAGTTTTCTCTTTTCTTTCCCACCACACCAAATGCTAGTCCACAAAGCTGAATTACTGGGGACCTCTGCTAGCCCCTTCCTTCAATGGCTATGTGTCAACTAAGGGGAACTCAGCTCTGCGTAGGATCCAGGCTCACTAAGCTGGGTGCAGGCTGGATCGGAGTCCCTGCTCACCTCCTTGGTCCCAGGGCCCTTGTGCAGTGAACAACCCACCCAACCATATAGGCAGTCCTGTTCTCAGTTGCCTCTGAAAGCAGGAGAGGATAGGGTAATTTAAAGCCACAGAAACTCCACAAACCAATTGTCACCATGATCCTTTCTTCCTTGCTTTTTTTTTTTTTTATCAGAGTTGTTAATTAAGGGAACTTGATTCCAACTTCTTATTCCTACCCATGCTCGCTCAGAAGCAACACGTGGTAAGACAAGAAGAGAAAGGCCAAGTAATGAGGATTTTGTGTGATTGGCCACTGGTCAATCTCTCCACAGGAGCCCCATTTCCAAGGAGCATTCAGCACTGGGGTGGTGTTGAGTATAAGGCATCAGGTGACATAACAGTTTGGGGCAAAATACTAAGTAATTTCCTGAGAGTGATTGTGTCACGGGTACATCTCCCCCAAGCAGGAAAGGAACTCCCCAGATGCCTACAGGAAATTGAGTCCCTGGGTAATTTCATATTAGGCTTTACTAGCTACTTTCGTGTGGCATGTGGGAGCAGAAAGGAACCCAAACAGTGTTTCTTCTTTACAGGAATATGACCACCATTTGGACATAAAAGTCTGTGATGGAGACAAGTTTGTCAGCAAGATCATGCATTACTCACCAAGAGAGCCCTGTATTTCTTTCATAAAGAAATCTGGGGTTATCCCAGAAGGATTGGGGCATGGAGAATCTCAGCTGGGATCCTTTAGAACACAGCTGGACACATAAGGCAAGTGCTCAGAAGAACTAGCCCTGGGTATTGCTATTATTATTATTACCATTATCATGATAACAGAACTTTGCACCACTGATTGTCTTTTCCAGTACTTGTTCATTTTGTCCGTCAGGGGTGTGCAGGGTGGGAAAGGGAATTCCCACAGGACAGTTTTTTAAAAGAACTTCTTTCCTGAAGCCTGTTCATATGGCAAGAAATGCAGGAGAGTGAGTCCAGGGCAACTGGAGAGTCTTTTGAAGCATTGCCAAGACATGAGTGTCTTTCCTGCAGCCACAGGCTCTATTATTCTCTGCACTGTTTTCTAGGCAGCCTCTTGCCTTCTGGGACTGGCTGTCACCTGCCCAGATGAGGCTGAGATGCGCATCAGGAACTACCCAGACCAGCCAGTGCCCTGCAGGTCACTGGGGAGCCCTTAGAGCTTCAAGACAAGCTCCAGAGAACAGCTCGCCCAAGCCTCCCGTTTTGCCAGAGGGAGGAAATGGAAATTCAAGTGTGAGAAAACAACAGCCCTAAAGCATGCTGTTCTTCCCCTTCTCCGTGTGTGGTGTGCCCCCTCCTCCTACCCCTGCTCTATTTCCTGATATAAGATGAAGAGTCCAAATGGTGTCTTTTCCCTCTGATGTTAAGTGGGACTCAGAGAGTCCACAAGTCATTTACTTATTTCTAGTATAAAGTATTTTTGCTGTTCAATCTTTCTGCCTCTCAAAGGAGATTTGTGGTGAAAAACCTGGCTGGACCAGGTCTTATGGAGCCCCAGTGAGAACAATGCAGGACTCTGAAAAGGTCATTAGGGAAATAAAAGCTTAGAGTCCTGAATAGCTAGCTTCCTGAGAATTGTCCACGGGCATGCATCTAGGCACACACAGGATACCAGCTACCCCCTCAACCACCAGCCAACCCAATGAGACCACATCCTGGCTTCTAGGAAAACTCACTAAATTTTATACCATGCCCCAACAGCCTGGATCAAAAGAAGAATTTTGATATTCAGTGTCATTTAGTTATACTGAGTCCCTAAAGCATATGTAATAAATGTCTGTATATAGTAAGCTTTTTAGAATCTTGAAAAATATGTCATCCTTTTAAAAGATAACTTTTAATTTTATCAATATACATTCTGTCATTTGAAAATCACATAGTACTTAAATGGACTATAAAGAATGAATCTCACTTTCACTCTCTTAAGACAATGAATTTCAACTATTTTATCTAGTTTTCTTTTTTCTGGAATTTACTTCTGTCTTTGAGAGGCAGAAAGATTGAATAGCAAAAATACTTTATACTAGAAATCATATTTCTACAAGGTGCATTTCTATATTTCCTTGACTGGATATTCCAACACTATCATTAAAAGTTTTTATTTTTCAATTTATTCTTTTTAATTATCAACACCTCTGGTTCTCTGACTGATCCATTTTTATATCTTCCTGTTCTTGTTTCATAAATGAATTATCTTTTCTATTTCTGAGAAGATAGTAGTTTTTTAAAAAGTCTTTATTTGTTGAAATGTTTACTGAATTGTCTCTATTTCCTCCAGGCTCATTTTTGTTTATTTTATCTTCATCTTTCACAATGGAATTTTCTTCAGACGTTTAATGATTTTGGCAGTCCATCTGTATTTAAGAGGCAACACTAAGACACTAACTGAATCTCTGTGTACATGATGAGGTGGAAGAGAGCTTTTGTATCAAGTGGCTGTTAATGCTTACCAGCACTGGGACACCATCTGATATCTTTACTGTGTGTCTCCTTCCCATCTGGTGGGAGTCCCATGAGGGCAAAGCTTCATTTTGTTTACTACTATAGTCTTAGTGCCTAGGACAGAGCCTGGCATACTATAAATGCTCAAAAAATATTTGTTGGGCGAATAAAGAAATGTGGAAAAATGCTAAGCAGAGGGCACACAAAAGGGATGGGAACCTAGCAGAGGGGGGAATTCATTTTGCCTTACAGCATCAGTGAGGCTTTTTGGAAGACAGGGCATTTGCCCGGAAGCCTGAAGAATGGGTATCAACTTCAGGCAAGGATAAAAGGGGAGAGGGGAGCAAATGATCTGAAAGGAAGCCCAGAGCATTTGACCTCCCAGGGGCTTTGAAGGTCACCCATCCAGTACTCTTCCAACTGTGGGTCACTAACCATTCATAGATCATGAAATCAACTTAATAGCTCTCAAATAGCATTAAAAAAATTAAAATATCAGAATATATCATCAATAGCTAGGATGAGTTTGGTGAAACTGAAATTTTATTTCAGGAGTGTGTTTGCATGTGTGCGCACACACACATACACACACAGGATTGGTCACAAGACTTATTTTTTACTCTGGACAAATATGTTTGAAAAACACTGTCCAAGAGTGGACCTCCTTCCAAATCTGGGATTTTCCTCTCTGGTGAATATATACCCCATAGTCATACGACTTCTATTTTGCAGGGCGGGTGGGGAGAGCTCCCCACTCCCCAGGGGCCTCTGGGTGGTCAGCAGAGCCAGCTGCTAGAAATTGCCCCAAGCCCCCTTGTTCATGCGGAGAAATGATGTGAATCAGCCCACTGTGTCTTTTTTTTTACTTTGAAAAATTTGAAGACACAGAAAAGCACATGGAATAACATAATCATCCAGAATCCGCAACTGTTCACCTATTTTCCCGTTTGTTTTCAGTGTTTGTCTTCAACAAAGATTCCTTTCTCACACCCCCATCCCATGGCTTGCCAAGCTCCTTTCTGGGGGCATCTACCTCGTATTTGTTAACACCCTTCTTCTCTACTTGTAATACTTTTATATGCACCCAGGAACAGCATAAGGTATTATTTGGGTTTTGGCTTTGAGTTTACATTGGTGTGTAAATATGTCGCTCTGGGTCTTGCTTTCTTCACTGAGACTTGGGGTTTGAGATCCCAGGGGAAGCTCTCAGTCCAGAGGAATTGTGCCCAAACTTCAAGGATGTCCTCTGCCCACAGATTCTGCTTATGGAGGCAATCTTCTCTTTCAGCAACTTGCCAGTGAAGCATCTGCTCTTCTTCATGAAATGAAATTTTCCTCTCATTCCCTGGAATACTGAGGAATCCTGCAAAGGCAGTGACAGCTGAACTGCACTTGACATGCTCCAAGGAAACACCCAGCATCCTCCCAATACCTTAGTCCAAGAAGCTTCTCAGTGGGAAAACCTGGGGACTGGTCCTGAAACACTCAACACTACTCCAGGTGAAGAAGGAAGTGTAGAAATAGAATAGGATACCATAAGTCTGAACAGAAGGCTAGAAACTTTCTTATGATGCCAAGACCCCTGCCATGGGGCTTTCCAGGCATTCTTCTATTTATGCTGCCAGCATCTACAGAGCACCGGCCATGTGCTCTGAAGCAGTGTAGCTCAGCAGTTAAGAGCATGGGGTTGGTCATAGACACCTGGATTCTGGCGCTTGCTGTGTATCTTCAGGCAGCTTTCTAACCTCTCTGGGCCTTGGCTACTTTAACTCTCTAAGAAGAATTATCATAGTATTTACTTGCAGGGTTGCTGTAAGGATTGAGTCGATGCATGTAAAGATTGCTTGGCATAGAGTGAGACCTCAATAAATATTAGTTGTTCTGCATTGTTATTATTGTTTTAATCAGGGACTGTGCTCAACTATGGAGACACAGAGATGGATGGAGCCTGGTACTACCCTCAAAGACTTCAGAGCCAAAAGACTGACTCGAGATTCTTCTCTTTCTTTCTCAAGATCTCCTGAAATTTAAAAACAAAATGCAGAAAGTGAAAATCACTATCATAGGCAATCAAAATGATGTTTCAATTTGGGGGAAGGGTATAGAGTGGGGGCCAGGAGTCACATCAGAACTGGCTGACATGACCTTAGGAGAAGCAAGAGCCATGGAGGTAGAGGGAAGGAACAGGTCCACAGCCTCTTCCCCAGGGGCCCTGGACTGTCCCTGGGCCTTTGGCTCTGCTGAGCTCTGTGCTGAGGGCTGTAAATAGCAGAGCCCTGCTCAGGACTAAGACAGCCTTTCAATCACAGACCTGGGAAGTTGTGATTTTCCTTAGACAAACCCTATTGCTACTGGTGGGAGTGAAAAAAAAAAAGGCATGTAACTTTCTTGTAATTTGAATAGAACTTTGCCAAAGTTGAGAAGAAACTTCATTTTCTCTAGGCTCCTACTTGCTCCTATCTAACCTTGTCTAAAAATGCTTTGTTGTTTTTTTTTTTGATGTTTTCAAAGATAGAATTGCCAAATGACTCAAAAACTTACTGAAAAGTCCATTTCCTTGCTTTTTCAGTGTTCTGGATACTAATACATACATTTCTGAAATGCAGCCCATTTAAATTTGCATCCATAATCCACCTCAGAATCTACAGAGCATGGATTCATCAGGGAAGGTAGGACAGAAGCCCCTAGACAGAGAGAATGGTGAAACATCAATTAAAACTAAAAGCTAAGGAAATAAAATGTATAATATTGTGTCTTGTTTAGAGTTTCGTATTCAATTTTACAACCTATTCTTTGAAATAGCTCAGTGCCAAAATTTGCCTGTTACAAAAGTCTGTCGAAGCAAATCCTTGGCCTGAGAACTGGGTTTGGATCCCAACTCCACTCGGTCTCTTAAGACACAGCCAATTTTTATGTTTCTCTATTCCCTTTCTGTTTACCCAGTACATTTATATTTTTACAGTTAGAATCGTGTGTGCACAACAGTTTGTGGTATCCTTTTCCCTGAACATTGTCAGGTAGCTACAGAGCCTTCAGAATAATTATCTTAGTGGGTGCATAATATGTCATTGAGTGGACATGTCATTACTCAGCCATTTCCCTATTGATGGGCATCGTAGAGATGGAAAAATAAATTTCCTTCTCCTCTTTGGGTTCTCAGCTGAGACACCTATAATAAAAGTCAGATTCACAAGAGAAAAGCAAACAGAAGTTTATTAACATGTAGATACATGGAGATATCCAGGGAAAAATGAGTAACTCCAAGGTGGCTTAGAATTAAAGATTAAGTGCCAGCTTAATAGTGGAAGTGGAGGCTGTAAGCTCTCTCAGTGCCACATAAAGGATTTTTAGGAAAGCTGTAGATGTGAGGTAGGACACTTTGTGGCAGAGTGTGTCTGGGTGTGCTGCTGAGCTAATGCCACTCCTGGGGAAGGGACTGGGGACAACTGAGTTCTTTAGGCAGACAAGGGAGCTTGGAAAAAGCCACTCCCTGCCTTTTCTGCCTGTTCAGTGCCTTCAATTCAAAATCATCAATGCACCAGTGCAGCGAATGTTGGGGTGGCATGTCCTAAACTCCTACAGTCATATTTTGAGGTGGCACATGTTACCGCTAAGCATGAGATTGTTTCTAATTTTTCCCTACTACAATAAATATACTAAAGGTTATATATATAATATACATTTATGCAGAAGTAATATATGTGTATATATGTACAAATATTTACTTTTTAAAGTAAGACAGGAGTATTCTTAGCTCTTAATAGTTAGCCTTTCATGAGTTTGCTTTTAAATAGATTTGCTCATTTAATCTTGACAACAGTCCTAAAGGTAAGCATAACTAATATCCTTATTCCATGGCTAAGACGGCGGCGGCTCAGAGTTTAAGTAACTCACAGTAAACAGCCATGGAGGCACGCTTCAAACTCCACCCTAGTGGCTGCACCCCTTTTCCTTGCCGCTGCTCTAAGCTGCCTGCACACCTGAATTTTCTCCATATGACTGAGCTATGACAGAACTTTAAAATTAGCAGAACTCGGGGTAAGAAACTGAGTCTCTATTTTCCGTTTTGTTCAACTGTGAATTAGGAGTCCCATTTTCTCATCCTGGTCACGGAGTAGTTCCGAATTGTCCTTGAGGAGAAGAAGGGAGAGATTTATGGACTGAATCCTGGTCCAAGTCAGAGAGAATAGTATTCTTTAGAAAGACATCTTCTGATGATTATTTGGAGAGACTTTCTGGTAATCCCCAGCAGATCTGCATGTTAATAGGAATCATTTCCTCCAAGCAGGGGTCCAAGAAAATAGCTTTACATAATAACAGTAGCTTGATTTGATTACTTCAATTTGGTTCTTGCTATTGAATTAAAGGTAAAGCCAAGCTTTTGGAAGTTTTACAGGATGATAAACAAAACGGGAATAGTAAATTAAGACTAACTGTCGTCTCAGCCTCCACGTCTTTATTACTTCTAATGAGCAGGGAGATGTAAACAGGCTCCAGGAGTAAAACCCATTGATAATCTCCTTAGCATCCTGGATAATTTATTAGTTTCTTTCCCACACTAAGGGCTCTAAGCCTGCCTAATATTCGTTAAGGCATTGTGGCAGTTCCTTCCTAAAAGAAGTGATTTTCTTTCTTAAAAGCTCAGTGTAGTTTTGTTCATTTACTCCCCACAATGCTGATAGACATTTCCAGTTGCTCTTGGCCATTCTGATTCACAGCAGTACTTTATTTTTGTTAATTTTATAGTTACACCAGAGTTGTACTTACAAACTTACCAACAGCATTCCTGTTTACCCTCTTCTCCCACTGTCCCCTTAGTTAACTCCTACATAACCACAGAGCATTTGTCAAACTAAGACACTAACATCAGAAGAAGAGAACTTATTCACATGTCATCAGTTTAACACCAGTGTTTTTTCTGTCCCAGGGGCCTATCCAGGATACCACAGGCATTTAGTTGTCATGTCTTCTTAGCCTCCCCCGATCTGTGACAGCACCTCCGGTCCTTGATTTCACGACCTTGGCGCTGTCAAAGGGCACCCATCAGTTATTGGGAGAATGCCCCTTCTTAGCTTGTGCCATTTTAACAAAATACCATACACTGAGTGGCTTAAACAACAAATATTTATTTCTCACAGTTCTGGGGCTAGAAATTGTCAATGAAAAGAAAATCCTAGAGTAGAACTCTGGAGAAGAGTTATTAGGGTTCTATCTGAGGCCAGGTTTAGGTTAGCTGCTTGGGAACCATCGCCCTTCTGAGGAAAGTGCCCCGGAGAGGAGGGCTTTCTCACCCAGTACGTGTGCTTGCTCACAAAGGACGTCGGCCATGGTGTCAATAGCTGCCTTCTCTGCTTAGTATCGGCAAACACCGGTGGTACAGGACATCTCTGCCCATTACCTCAGCACAAGGAAACTTTATAAAACCATTCAGACATAAAGCAGATGCACAGTGCTCACCCTACAGACCAGAAATGAGGTGTTTGTTTTAAATATCCTCAGCATTAAGGTCAAGCACTTCTCAGAGGTCTGTATTCTTAGCATTTCTTCTTGGCAAAGTTTTTGGTTTACAGATACCCATCTTCTTGTATTCTCACATGCAGAGAGACATCATCTCTCCTGTGTCTCTTCCTGTAAGGGCAATAATCCCATTCACGATGGCCCCATTCTCCTGAACAAATCGCCTCCCAAAGGCCCCAACTCCTGACACCATCAAATTTGGGATTAGGGCTTCAACATACGAACACAAACTTTGAGTCCATAGCAGACCTCACTTTGGGTTTATCTGCTGTGTTCTCCTGATTAGAGTGGGATTATGCATTATAGGGAGGGAAGCCTGGAGGGGACAGATGTGTCCTTCTCAATGCACCATGTCCACCTTGATCACTTGGCTAAGGTGGTATTTGCCAGGCTCTCCACTTACTATTTTTCCTTTGTGGTTATTGAATACTGAGAGATGGTGCAAAAACCCGGTTTCTGCTTAAACATTCACAGCAGGACTTTTTCGTCTTCCAAAGCAATAGTTTAACCTCAGCTAAATGTCAAGAAGGCATAACAGGGACCTTGGGTTTTGTGGAGGGTACAGCCATTCACACCCCTGTGAACTGCAGGAAAGGCTGCAAACTTCCTGATTTCTTCCACCAGCTGGACACTACAACTTAGGGGTTTTCAGAGCCAAGAGTGGGACCCCATTTCCTATCGGAGCCCAATTTTACGTTCTCCCCAGAATCACAGCCATGTTCCACATGAATTAGGAATACCAGGTGTTCTCTAGAGGAGGGAAACATGGGACTAAGAAATGAAATAAACTGTCTTCAAAGACCAAGATTGCTGCCTCTCGTAGGGAGCCACAGATACTAATACCTACAGATGTTCATGAAGAAGCTAATTGTAAAATAAACCTGCAACTCAAAAAAATGGAAGTTGGGGATTTCTACTCCCTAACTATACCTTACTCCTTTTTTGCTGAGTTTTAAAAATAGGTGTATTTTCAATGGATTAGAGTCAGAAATAAAAGATAAAGAAAATTAAGCCAGTGTGAGAAATAGGGGTCCCACTCTCCCAGTGGCTATTCTACTGGTGGCCGATGATACCAGTCCTGGGAAGCTCCTTGTCTGCGGTCCATATACACAGAGAAGGAAATAAGGAAAGATGCCTTTCTATCACTTTTGCTTCTATCCTATGACAGCAAAATTATCTTCCTCAGAGTCGCCAAGGGAGATTATTAATACCTCAGCTAATTGTTTAGCCTCAAAATTGATTCTTGCAGGTCTGTTTATATAGTCATTATCCTTATTTGACAGGGGAACCCAACTAGAATCTGATGCCAAGGTGTAACAGGAAGAAGAAAAGAGGATGGATCCAATGTATAAAAACTAACAGGTATTTGTATAGAAGGTGGCAATATATAAGCCATATGCACATCATTATCTTGCTAAAACCACTTTACATTTTCTCTCTGTCTGATATCTGCCTTTTACTTGTACCAGACCAGTTCTGTCACATACCAGGAATCCATTTCTCTACTCAGAAAGAAGATGTGCAACAGAAGTGGGTCAGGCAGTGGGACTGAACAGCTGGCCTTCAAGGATCCAAGCTCTGAGGTCCAGCTACGACCTCCCAGCCAATCCATCCAGTGTGTTCGAAGTAAATATTCAACTTCTGTGTGTTCTCTTCATGGTTAAAATCTCACGTTATACCTAAATCTTTGACTTGGGTTCAATAAATATTGCTGATTTTGAGTAAACAAAAGGCAGAGTTCTTCTTCTGAAAATATAAAAAAGCAGGGATATTGATAATGAGAGAGAGTAGCATCAAACAGAAAAAAAAATTACCCTATAAAACAAGAATCAAGCTATTTGTATATGAAAAAATAAGTTTAAAATTCAAATGGAAAGCCAAAAGAGCTGAATCTGTGTTTATAAACTCCGTTTAAGACAGCAGGGACATGTACACACTGTACAAAGTAGTTTTTGCCTACAGTTGTTAGTTATAAAACAAACTTTGGTGCCATGTGAAATAGGTGTTAGTGATTTAGAAATGTAATTAAATGAAACCCTTTTACTTTATTACACCCACTAATGAGGTATTATTTTGGTTTCCCTGTTAAGTCCATTGAGCCAAATGGAGTAGGCCCTCTCCAGTTACTGGAGCAGATTCGGGGGAGTTTTCTCTGCAGACAGGCTAGCGGGGAGCACACTGTCAGGAGAGGCTCCGGGAGCATCTTGCCCCACACCCCCCCACCATGCACACATCTGCACCCTCACTTTGCCAGCACCCAGACGGGCGACTCCACAGCAGCTGGTGGGCTGGATCCAATCAGCCAGTGTGAGGCAAAGAGAATGCATGATTGATGAAGAACCCTCAGAGAACAGACCCGGAGTCTGGGAGCCAAATGGTCCCTTGCACAGGGCCAAAGGGTGAGGGAGGCAGTCCGTTTGGGGGCAAGCAGCAGTACCCGTCAACACGCAATGCCTTTTCTCCCTCTAACAACCCCAGCGTTGTCTGTGATAGAAAACTGTTCAGTGTCCTCCACTGTCACATCCAAGGCCCAGTCCTGTCCTGACTCAAAAGTTAGTTTTGAGAGCAGGGGATGTCATTCACACAGACCCTGAACAGATCACCCATTGCATGTGCGGAGAAAGGACTAGAGAACAGTATTTTGATTGTGTTTGCTTGTTTGTTTTAAATCTGATGGTTGGCTCTTCCCACTCTCCAAGAAAGTTTGTTTGGGGATATTAAAAACCAAGGTCCATAGCCGCTTTCCCGGCTTAGGTGAGCATGGCCCAGGGAACTGTGTCTGTCATGCTGCCGGGTTGTGTCATGGTCCGAGTTTAGCAGCAGGACCAGTGGGGATGGCTTGGCACTCACATCACCTGAGTTTACGGCCTTCAATATCAAAATGAGCTATTTTCACACATGGGCTTTTCCTGTTTTTGTTCTGCTTGGAGTTTCTTTGTTAAAATAGTTCATTTAAAATTAATACCCCAAGTTACTTGACAAGGTACAAAGATTAAGATAAACAGATGAGTGAACAACAAAATGAAAACGCTTAAAACTGGGGTAGCCCCAAAGAAGTTTTCTTCCAAATCAAAACTATCATTTGTTGTTAAAGAAAAGCTAACCCATAAAGATGGCCATTTCCAGTTTAAACAAATTTTGCCCATATTTCTACTATCTATATAATAATTGCTGTCATTTCTCCATGTTTCCTTTGGATTTGTATGTATGTATGTACTGTTTTAACATTGTTCAACAGGTCTGAAGCTATGACATTGTGTTCTTTCTTCCATGGTCCTAATTACTTATCAGCTCTATCATTTTTAATAAATAGGTAAAATTCTCTTAAATCAGTATTTTGTAGTTTGTTTCTCCACTGCCTATTGCTAAACCTTCAGAATATTTTCTGTTTTTCACTGGAATAGATAACACTGCCATGAATATATCAATACATACACCATTTCTTCTCTTAAATTACTTCCTTGAAATAAATTCCAAAGAATGAGATTACAGGGTCAAAGAGTACAAGCATTTTTATGACCTCTGACCTGCATTGATTGTCAAATGCACTCAAAAGGCATTGTACCAGTTCCAAAGAATGAAATATCTGCTTGCCCCATGGTCTCATCAGTATTGAGTTACAGCATTTTCCTGTATTCTTATTTCTCCAACATCAACAGATTGAGATTAAATAATATTCCCACAGGAGTACTATTATAAGTAGCTTACAGCTCACTGGCTACTTAACAATATTTACCACATAACACAAAGGAAAAGAAAGCAGAAAAAATAAGCTGAATAAAAAACTCAGTAGTGTTAAATGCCTTTGTACATTGACTTTCTCGTGAGCAGCGCTGAGCTTCAGTACTGAAGACAAAGCAATTTGTCCTGAAACAACAAGAATCACATCAGCACAGCCGAGTCAGATGACTAAGTTTTCATTTTATGAACACATTTGCACACTCTCAAAACTCTCAACTCTGCTCAAAGATGAAGACCAAGAGAAACCAAGGTTCACTTATTTCATCAATGCCTCAAGGCCTGGTTTTGCACAGCAAAGATTTTGCTCTATGTGACCTCTGGCAAAGACTTCCAATTACTGCACAGGGGCTTTTCCTCTGTGTCCCCAGCTGTCTGGAGCAGGGCAAGAAAAGATAAAAGAGTGAAAGTAAAGTAACAGGGCATGAGTCTCTCAATCCCTTCATAAAGTTCACATCAGGCCTGGCTCTGTTTTATGAACTATTGTGCACACGTAGCAATGGGGGACACTTCTGCCAATGTGCTTCGCCGACGGCATTATTCAAAGAAAACTCCCTTAATAGCTAATCCTTGTGACTAGCCCAGCTCAAATATTGTTCCTTCTTAAAACTAGGCCTTAGGATTCCCAAGACACAGAAGCTCCTACAGAGAAGACATACTATTAAAATCCATGGAATGGATTAAGTCAAATGAGGCCTGTTTATAGACCACTTAGCTCGTGCAGTGGAGGGTCTCAGAAAATGTACCAGTGTCATGGAGCATACCCGGTGTTATTTGGGAAGTAAATCCTCCTCAGCTGGGTGGCCATCCCTTCTCTCCACAGCCCCACGGCAACAGGGACAGTACACTTGGAGGGCCTAAGGATCAAGGACCTATAGATTCAGTATTTTAAGCAGACCCTCAGACCCTCCCCCACTCCCATACTGATGATGGAAAAATATAAACCAAGAAGCACAGATCTTAGCTCAGATCGATCCCCACCTCCCATCAGGGCCACTGCAGAGGAAGGGGAGAGGAGCTGGCCCAGCAGGGAGTAGCATTTGCCAATAGACCCCAGGGGGATGGATCAGCAGGAGCTCCCCTGACCGTATGGGGACGTGGTGTGAATGGTCACAATCTTGCTCACTGCTGGGCCGTGCCACTGGTGGACACGCGCAGTCGGGGATAAGCTGGAGTCCAGCTGGCATCTTTCAGCCGTACTCAGGAGCTGTGTCTTTCCAGGCACACCAGGGCTGGGTTAGGAGAAGAGCAGGAAGGTCAAGTACTGAGAAGAGGGAACTAGAAAGAGGCACGGTAATTCACCAGAATGGACCCTTCACTTAGAGGAGGAATTGTGTGAGTGAGGACCTGCAGGCTGGTAAATAGCTTGTTCAGTCCAAGGAGAGGATCCATCAGTGTCAGTGACCAATTCAGAACATGGCAGCCGCTGATTTCCATTCACCCCCCACCATCTCTCTCTTCTTCTCTTGCTCCCAAAACATTTCCATTTGCCAATGAGGGGTGTTGATTATCTCATTACCCTGAATAATAAAGTCCAGGAAAAGTGGATACAGAAGCAGCCTGGGCTATAGAGATTTCCAAGTAGTTCTTCTTTGAACTGTGTTGGAATGCATGTGAATCTGACATGCGCAGTTAGGCTGGACAGTCAGCCCCAGAGCAATGGCCCTGGGGAAGGGGAAGCTGAAGGAGCAAAAGCCTCCCCACTCTCAGTCCCCCGAAATCGGGTTGCGTCCATCCCCCTCTCCAGCAGAATCATTCACTCCTTCCTCCACTCTCAAGGAGCACTTCTGGGGATGCTCACCCCACTGCATACTGATTTGTTTCTGTGCTGTCTTCCCAGCTGGGCAATGGGCTTATTAGTGATTCAGGCAGGCCTGGGTTCACATCCCAACTCCAGCCTCCTAACAGCTATGCGACGCTGAACATGTCTGAGACCTTGGTTCCCTCGTTCCTAATGAGTCTCATTGGTTTGTTGTGTGGATCATATGAGCTTCTACAAATGCTTAGCCCAAGTTTATTCCTTCATCCATTGGCTGATTTCCAGCTCCCCACACAGGAACTGACTGAGAGCACACGCATTAAAATAGAACCCCCCTCCATAACGGCTCTCCAGCACTGCGGGTGAGCACGGGGCTGGGATGGGCGGGGTCGCTGGGCACTCTGGCCGTTAGGGCTTGCTTTTCCCCACCTTGAGCAGTGCCACAGTGACCGTTCTGGTTCTGGCAGGTCATCACGCCCAGTACTGGCTCCTCATACCAGTGCCCTTTCATGCTGCACCCCAAGGCTGGGCAGGGAGATGCAGACCTCCCAGCGTAAGCCAGATGACTGTGGGGTTTGAACTAGTGTCGCTCATTTATTCTCATGTTTCCTTGGTACCTATTTATTGAGACCCAGGTTGTTCAGATGACAGGGAACTGCTCACACAGGAATGACCCTGGGACGTCAGTAAGGACCTCGCAATGTAAAAGGTTCAAAGTACTCTAATGAGATCCAGGAGCTTCCTCCCTGGGGATATAAGGGAAGGCTTTGTGGATGAGGTGCACTGTGCAGATGATCAGGTCCCAGCTTTGCAGATATTGGCATTGACCACATAACCATGTGGGCAGAGGAACTGAAGCTAATAAAACTGAAGCTTACCTTCATTTGCACAGTCCCTTCCAAGGCCTGGGAACATCCTGGGAAGGACCCTATCAACTTGTTCACGTAGTCATATGTTTTCATACAATCTGCATCTGTTAGATGTTCACCCACAATTGATGAGGACCACTGTCTCTTTCCACTCTGACTGCTCCTTTTCACTTCCCTTGTGTCTGTGGGTGTTGGAGAGGCTGAGAGAAATAAGGGGCAGCTGAGTCATGTTTAGTCTGGTGGCATTTACTTGTGGGATTTACCTCTGTGCTTTGCAGTTACTTCCCTCTAGCTACTACTGCTCATCAGCCAGATTTAGAAATGGCTTCCAGAAATACATCCCCCTGCTGTGCACTATGTGCAGACCCCCAGAACGGTGGCAAGAAGTTGCAGGGTCAGAAATCATATTGCAATGTAGACACATTCTTTGGTGCCCAGCACTGGAATTAGGGGCGTGGTGGAGGAGAAACAAGGTTTGAAATGTATTGGGCAAGAAGCAGTCTGCAGGAAAGTCTCGTAGAACTGAGTCTGGCAGTTATATCTACATATATTTATACATACAGATAGATAGATAAGATATGTTTCTGGATTTTGTGATGTTTATTATGGCATTTGGCAGCTTCTAACTTTGATAGTTTGTTGTGAGTTCTTTTCTCATGCTAAGTAAATATTCTTGTTCATGCCTAATTTTATATTCATAGAGTTACAGTCTTTTTCTTCTCTGTCGAGGTGGGATTTGCCTGGCCTGTGGTGATTGCTTATCCTAAGGTCCCCTGCAGAAGTGTACACTCAGAATTCTATTTCTGAACTTCATCCCAAAGTGCTGTCATGCACACACATCCCTGGCCTGGCTGGAACCCTGGCTCAGGCCTCCTGGCAGGAGACATTCCCGGAGCCCCCAGCCCCTCTTCCTAGGGGGGCAGCAGCTGCTTCGTTCTTCAGAGGCGCTGAGATCCGAGTGCCGGGTACCTGGGAGCCGGGGCCTGCCCAGTGGCCTTCCTTCCTGGCCGCATGGCGGCCTTTGGCCAACAGCTGCCTGTGTGCAGCCTCTCTCCCTAGAATCTGTGTGGCCATTCATTGCAAGCCTCCTCTTGGAAAGGCGAAGAAGGTTGCATTATACTACGTAAAGCTTATCGTTGGCATCTGCCAAGATCCACGCATTTCCCCTCCCTGCCGCCCCCAGCCTCCAGCACCTACCCTCCCTCTTCCTTTACCCTCTCTGGTGGGTTTTCAATAGTGTGGGCTTTTTTTCTTTCTCTTCTCTTTCTGGCCAAGACAGGCTTGTCTCTCTGGGTGGAAAAAGGCAGTGTGTTCATGGCGCGCAGCTGCATCTCAAAGGTACTTTGTTGGTGCGTTATGAATTTGCCTTTGCTAATGTGGGGAAACAGGGAGATTCTTGGGCCTTTTTCCCCCCAAACTGAAATTGATGTCATTTCTTTGCCAGTGGTACCCAAGGAAATGTTTTGTTCCATTTCCTCCCCTTTCAGGCTGAGCCCTATTTATGTTCGGAGCTGGGGCACTGCCATTAAGCACCATTGTCATTACCACCAGCATCTGAGGCCAAATTCAGCAGCTGTGGTTTCATGCCTACCCTCACCAAGGTTTATTTCCTTGACAACATGTTCTTGTTTGGACCAACTTTCTTAGTCTCTCTCTCATGGTTTTTTTTTTTTTCTCTTCCTTTCCGAAATCCCTTTTACAGTTTCATGGGGCTTAAAATTAAAAAGGAAAGTGTGTGTGTGTGTGTGTGTGTGTGTGTGTGTGTGTGTGTGTGTGTGTGTGTTGGGGGTAATGGCAGGGGGATGGAAGATGATAAAGACCCTGGGAGTTGGAGCAAGGGTACAGGGGGCCAGAGCAAGAGGCGAGCAATGGAAAGATTTCACCATAAAGTACAGCATCAAATCCGTTATGATTCTGATGGCCACCACGCCTCTCCACCCCTGAGCTACACAAGACCCTGGGCCTTACCCACCCTCGCCTTCAAAATGGAATACCTAGGTGGCCCAGTGGGACCCCTGACCCCTATATCCTGTTCCTTTCTCCCCACTTTGCTACTTTTCTCCTTGATAAAAGGAGAGAGTGAGAGATAATTAACAAAAAACATGGCCCCAAGACAATGAAACAACTGGCCTTGGCTGGCAAGAAATTTATCCTAGTTTTCTAGGTGAACTTTCTCCCATCAATCTCCCTTTAACCTCCATGTTAGTGGGAGCAATAGGAACACCCCTCCCCTCCCCTGAGCAAATGCTTTCTTTTGACCAGGAACAAAAAAGGGGCTCGAGGAAGGCTGAGGTGAAATCTGGGTGGTATGGGGCCCCACACAATGGGGCTGCTGTTCCTTGGCCAGGCTGGTGTTTTACAACAGGGGAGGGGCGGGCGTGAATGGTCTGATAGTGGAAACAATCCCCCTGATTCAGGCCTACAAACGCATCTTCTGTTCCACACGGAGCTGGACAGAAAAGAGAAAAGCAACAAAGAAAAGGGGAGGGGGGATAATTCAAACGAAATGCGTTAGGCTAAAAATCTCTTCTGCCCTCCATCCCCTAGAAAGGAAACACATCGCCAGGGCCCTCAGACCTCGGCCCCATCTGAATAGCTATAACTGGACTCTGATTTATTGACGAAGCTTAAGCGATTCGCTAGAGAAAGGCCTGGAGGTTCTTTGTCTTCCAGGGACAGCACAATAGACCACAAGGGCCAAGATCTCTGGGGATGCTCTCAGGTCCTGCCTCCCTCTGCCCTCTCCTCCCTGCAAACGCCAGCGCAGTAAAAACGATTGGTGGTGTGCCTGGAATTGCTGGTGACAAGGCCGGGCCACTTGAGGTCTCCTTAAGAGGGTATTATGGTCAGGGAAAATATTTGCGCTGTGAAGATGGTGCACTCCATGCTGTTAATGGCTCTCATCTGTGCAGGATAATCGCCCCCTGCTCGGCTGTCGGGGGTGCAGCCACGGCCAATTCACGGCTCCTTCGGAGAAAGCCCCCTTTCTGCAGCAACCAAGATGAGACATTGTGTTCACCTACTTGAGCAGAGAGGAAGGTGACCAGGAGGGCAGCCCTGCACTGTAAATTACAGTTAAAACAAAGACAGACAGCACCTTCTCTGCCCTGGGACCCCTCCCATAATTTAAGGCTGGACTGTGGGGAGAGCGCAGGAGACACTGGACGCAAGGGGTCCCTCCCCAAAGGACCTGGGGATGAGCTGGGAGGGAATCAGGAGATTGAGCTCATGGGCTGGAGCACCCAGAGGGAGGCCCAGCACCTCGCACAGCGGCTACACCACTTAACTCAGTCCTTTGCAGCGTGAAAGCCACCTCTTCCCACCCTTCAGTGTTTGCCAGCCTTAGCCACCATGGAAAGGAAAGGAGAGAAGTAGGGAGAGGAAGGGGAGAGAGTGAGGCAGGAGAAAGAAAGAGAAAAAAAAGAAAAGGGACTGCCATTCATAGCTAAAAATGAGGGAGGAACAGAGCGCTAAGATGAGCTTCCCTCCCTGACTTATGCCTAAGAAGGGAGCCTCACGTATAGTAGAAATCCCAAACCAGTGCTGCCCATCAGCTAGGAATGATCTTGTCTTACACAAGTCAGGCACACCATAACCTGGCACATTATGTTTTTTACTTAAGTTAACCTTCAGATATTTTTTTCACTCTTTTAAAGCAACAGGTTTTCAAAAAATATTCATCTCTCTTCTTCAATTATTTCTACACATCCTTGGTTTTTAACAGAAGATACCAAATTGGACTGAACTTTCTTGATTGGCTCAGGGTCAAATGAAATAGAATGTGTGGAAATGCTCAGAAAGCCATACATGGGGGCCGTTCTTCCTCAGGCTGTTCAGCCCTGGGCCGTGCAGGTTTGGAACATTCTGTGCCTGCCTTATAGCTTCTCTGTGCCCCTCAGCTGCCACTTGTGCCCTTAGGAGCACCTTGGCTTCCTTGTACTTTACTGGTCCCATCAGCTTGTGAAACCAGATAACCAAGCCTGTCAACGGGTCTCAGAACTCTGGCTTTTGGATTAGAATTGGAACTGTCACTTAAAAATAATTTTTTAACAATATATGTCTATGTGTTTTATTCATGTATATATAATATACAAATGTATGTGTATTACATACATACACATACATATACAGAAGTTGTTATAGATGCATGTGTACACTTACACATTCATATATTTACCAGCTCCTCCCCCTGATCAAGGACACCCCAGTAACAGGAACCTACAGAGCGCCTAGTTCCTAGTTTCTAGATTCTCCTGCACTAACAGGGAGGAAGCCTCCGTGGAGGATGAGTGATTCAGGACTGGGACAGAGAAGGTATAAAATGGGCCTGGAACATCTTACTGTGCCACAAAGTAGAGAACTACTCAAAGAATGACAGAGAAATGTCAACAGGACATGGAAGCCGGTTTGAACCAGCTCCCACTGGCCAAAGCAAGGACAATTGGGAGTGAAAGTAAATAATGAAGATATCAGATTATTATCTATTGAATAAAATATATAAACTATAGGAATAAGTGAATAAAGGAAGAAGAGGAAGTTTTTCTTTATAATGAAATGTTAACTAACAAATGCAGAAGGAATAAATCTTATATCTGGTGAGGTATTTATATCTAGAATATATAAAGAGCTATAACAATTCAATAATAAAAAGACATAATTATAAACAAAGGATCTACATTGATATTTCTTATGAGTTGAACTGTATCCCCAAAAATAGATATGTTGAAATCCTTCTCCCTACCCCAGTACCTCAAAATGTGACTTTATTTGGAAATAGGGTTGTTGTAGATATAATTAATTCAGATGACATCAGAGTGTGGTAGGGTAGTCCCTAACCCAATATGACTGGTGTCCTTATAAGAAGACATGAGCAGCACACAGACACAGAGGGAATGCCATGTGAAGAAGGAGGCAGAGATTAGACTGACAAGCCAAAGAATGCCAGAGATTGACAGCTGTCACCAGAAGTTAGGAGAAGAACATGGGACAAAGTCTCCCTCAGAGCCCTCAGAAGGGACCAACCCTGCTGACATCTTAATTTCAGACTTCCAGCCTCCAGAACTATAAGAGAATCATTTAAAGACACCCAGTTTGTAACACTGTCTTACAGCAGCCCTAGGAAATTAATACAAATATCTCCCAAGAAGATATACAAACAGCCAGTATGCACATGAAAAGATGCTCAATATCAGTAGCCACCAGGGAAATGCAAATCAAACCCTCAGTGAGATGCCACTTCATACCCACTAAGATGGCTACAATAAAAAAGACAGACAAGTGTTGCTGAGGATGTGGAGAAACTGAAACCCTCCTCAACTGCTGATTGGAATGAAAACTGGTGCAGCCGCTTTGGAAAACTGCCTGATGGGTCGTCATATGGCAAACCATAGAGTTACTGTGTGATCTGGCAATTCTACTCCTCAGGAGAGACCCAAGAGAAATGAAAACAATATCCATACAAAACCTTGTACATGAATGTTTACAGCATTGTTATTCATAATAGCCAAAAAGTGGAGACCATCCAAACGTCCATCAACTGGTGAGTGTATAGATAAAATCGTATTATCCATACCATGGGGTTTATCTGGCAATAAATAGAAATGAACTACTGATGTGAACTGATAAGTGAAGTATAACATGTATGAACTTTGAAAACATTACGCTAAATGAAAGAAGCCAGTCACAAAGAACCACATACCATATAATCCCATTTATATGAAATGTCCAGAATAGTCACATCTATAGAGACAGAAAGAGGTTAGTGCCTAGGGCTTGGAAGTTGGGGATGCTGGAGCTAAGGGGTGTGGGGTTTCTTCTGAGAGTGATGAAAATGTTTTAAAATTGATCATGGTGGTGGACACACAATGTTATAAATATACTTAAAACCATTGAATTGTACACTTTAGATGGATGAACTATATATATCTCAGTAAAGCTGTTTCAAATGTAGAAGGAATTATGGAAATACATCATCACCATTTGGCAGTCCTCTTAGCTGTGACTGACTGGGTGGGAAGTGGGACAGAATATAATCTTAGACTATCTGCCTACAAAACACTAACTATATACAAAGGTGAAAATGGTGACTTTACCGTGAGGAGACCTGGCAGACACCAGCCTGGCCAGGTCATCAGGGTTCATGGGGTGGGGTAAGGGGACACCGAATGCCTCCTGGTGGATACCTTGAGAAAGCACACATCATCTCGGTGGTCTCCTGGCCAAGAATGAATGGCCTGAGTCTGGTCACAAAGAAACTCTGCACAGCCCCAGGATAGGGTCATCCTACAGAATGAAAGACCTGTCCTCTTCAAACTGATAAGGACATGACAAGCAAGGAAAGACAGACCAAAACAGACGGATGTGACAGGACAACCAAGTGCAATACCTAATCCTAGATAGGATCCAGGATATTGGAGTTTTTTTCTGATGGGATCAAATGTTAACTTGTTTCTCCCCCAGTACAATTTAGGTTTAATTGATAACCTAGAGACAAGCAAGGAAGAGAAAATGCTGTTGCAGCAAATCTAGAAAAGCTATGTGAAATCAGGTTATCATGCCAGGTACAATATCCAGACCAAGCTGACTCTTACTTTTTAAATCCAAAGAATGTCTTCAGTTTCTCTGGACTGAACTGTGTCCTTCTGACATTGATATGTTGAAACTCAAACCACTAAAGTGATAGTGTTTGGAGACAGAGCTTTTGGGAGGAAATTAGGTTTAGACGAGGTCATGAGGATGGGGACCCCATGTAGGGATCAGTGTCCTGAGAGGAAACACCAGAGAACTCCCTCTCCCTCCCTGCTGTGTGCAGGCAAGTCTGCCAGCCAGAGGAAGGCTCCCACCAAGGCCCGCCCCTGCTGGCACCCTGGTCTTGGGCTCCAGCTTCCAGACTGTGAGAAACGAATGTCTGTTGTTTAAGCCCCAGGCTATGGTATCGTGTTATGGCAGCCCAAGGCAACAGGGACATAAGTCTTAATAGAACTTAAAAAAAAATCATCAGCTGTGTTCCTTAACACCCCCAGAGAATTACAGGAAAAACATTTAAGACAGTTAAATGAATTGGGACATCCATAAAGAGCAAGGTTTGTGATTTGAAGTTATATCAATCCTGACAGTCCACATGGTTAAGAAGTTGAAGGTGTAAACTCTGCGTTTCAAAAGGGTTTCGAGTTATCAGACACAAGGGTAAGGCGGGGAGAGTAGAGAGTTCATGGAAAAATGCAGACTCCTTCATTCTCCTTGCTATGGGTTTACTGCAGCCAACATTAGAGGCAGTAAGGGGATGAAAGGCTGGGGAGGCTTGGAGCTTCCCTACCCGATCCAGGGTACCCAGTGGGAGTCCCTCTAGGAGGCCAGCTGTGTCCCAGTCCCTTTCTGAGCTCTGCTCATGGTTAGATGAGCTGTGTAGTTCTTTGACTCTGTGTCCTAGAATAGAGCAAAAGAACTGCCTTTGAGAAGGGGCAGAAGGGAGCCCACCAGAAGGCTGATGCGGCAGTGGCAAGCTGGTGCAGCAGGAGTCAAATGATACAAATTCAAATCCTAAATCCTTGGTGCTTTTCATCGTCTGATCTAAGCCTCAGTCACCTCACACATAAATTGGGGATAATAATGTGCACCTCACAGAGCTGCTGTGAGAATCCAGCAGATCTGCCATGTACTGCAGCCTCTTATGTGCCAGGTCATTTGCTTACATGAGCTCCAAGAACAGAACATCTTGCAAGGTTGGTTTTACCACCAACTTGCCTGGCGCCATTGCCTTCTCCCAGGAGAAAGACAAAACTACATTACAGGTTACCTGCCATTTGGAAGCTGATCCCTCGCAAAACTCAGTCACGCCCTCCTCTATGTCCTGAAATTTTTCTCTGACCGCCCGTAATTGCCATTTGATCTTGTTGATTAGGAGTAACAGAAAAAAAATGGTTTAATCACACACAGAATGTTGCAGCCATTGGTATGACAGGGTCAGATAAACTATTTTTCACAGTAAACAGGAACAGCAAATAACAGTCAAGACACATTCAACACTGGAAACCTAAGGATATTTCATTTATACATAACCAACAACATAATAACAAGATATATTAAAGGAAAACCAAAATAAATATAAGAGAAAATATAGACTGAAATATACCTATAAATGACCAAAACATCATCAGCAGAAAATTTTTGATTAGGCAAATAGTTAATCTTAGCAATCCTAGAGAGCAAGACCAAATTAACATGTTTAAAAGAAGAATCGAAAGAAAAAAAAGGCAACACACATCTCCCTGAATCTTACTAATAACAAAAAAAGCTTTCATAAAAGATGACAACATTCTTCCATTTAGATAAATAGTAAATGCCAAAGGTAGACATTCTACATGTCATCCTTTTTTTACCTCAAAGCAATCAAATGATAAATGTTTAGAGTATATCAGAAATTGAAGTAATTTAAACATATTGCCCAAGGAGCAAAGAAACTTCTGAACACAATAACCAGATGAAATATCAAGTCAAGATACAGTAGAGGCAACTTACTCTCAACTGGTTCAAAATATGCTCAGAGAGAGAGAGAAAGAGAATGATTAAGCAAATGTGATCAAATGTTTATACTGGAGAACCTGCCTGAAGGCTATATAGGAATTCATAGCACCGTTTTTTGCAACTTTCTTGGGCATCTGACATTTTTTAAATGAAACAGCTAAAAATAAGTGACAAAATTTATCACCACAATAAGATGACTAGAAATAAAACTAAGGAAATAAATGAGAAACAGAATGAATGGTTTGAGAGGTATTACTTAAACACACTTAAAGTTGATCAGCCATTGATTTGGCTAATAAAAAAGTAAATAATGTAGCCACTGAAAAACAGAGGACACCCTCCAGCCTGCATGTATCCTGCCTGCACTTTCAAGGAGGAGATGTTCATATTAGGCCTTGCATTTTTCCCAAGGAGCAATGTAAGAAACAGTGATGTGAGAAGGATGTTTTTGTGTTTTGGGTAAAAATGTAGAGGTGATACTGTTTTCATATCCTTGCATAAGTGTACCATGTTAACATTCCTTTTAGATTTTAGTCTAAAGACAAAAAACATTCTCTTGAAAAACTTGTGTGTTTAGTGAGCTGCTAAAAATTGTGTAACTCACAAATACTTTCTTTTTTGCTTTGCCAGGCAGGAGAAAAGATCCACCCTGGCCTCTGTCAATCTGCTCCTCACCCAGTAGCTAGTGTGACCTTTGCAATATTAAAATTAAATCATGTCACTCCCCACTGGAAACTCCAGTGGTGTCTCATGCTCTTAGAGTACAGCCAACACCTTACCATGGCTGTCAGTTTGCTAGGGCTGTCATAACGAAGTGCCACACGTTGGGTGGCTTAAAACCCTTGACATTCATTGTCTCAGTCCAGAGGCCGGAAGTCCAAGGTCAAGGTGTCAGCAGGCTTGGGTCCTTCTGAGGACTGTGAGGGAGGGAGATCTGCCCCAGGCTCCTCTTTGGTTTGTAGATGGCCATCATCTCTCTGCATTCTCCATATGGCTTCTTATCTATGCAAGCCTCTCTGTGACCAAATTTCTCATTTATAAAGACACAGTCAAATTGATCCTAGGCCTGTTTTAATTTGATCACTTCTATAAAGAGCCTTTGTACAAGTAAGGTCACCCTCTGGGGTGCTGGGGGTTAGGACTGTAGCATATCTTTTTTGGGGGATCACAATTCAACCCATACAATGGCTCACAAATCCATGCACTATATGGCCCCTTTCTACCTCCCCAATCTCAGGTCTCTCTTTGGCCTTTTCTTTTTTTTGCCTGCAGTGTACCATGTCTTCTCTACGTCTTTTCATCAGACTAACACCAGCCTATCCTTCGGGGCTCAGCTAGAATGTTCTTCTCCTGGGACGCCCTCTTTGAACAGGAGTAGTCTCTCTAGGAATAGTCCTCCATGGCATTTATCACAGTTTGTCACTATATAGGGCTTGATACTTGATTCCCCCACTAGAATTCTATTTCGTTTGCTACAATAACCCAAGTGCCCAGCACATAGTTTAATGACAATGTTGAATAAATGAATGACAGCACATCAATCAAGTTCACCTCGATTATACCATTTGTTTCCCCCTCCATCTGTAATTTCCAACTTTTTACTTCTCTTTCAACCATAAAATTGAGTTTATGCATACTCTCATAAGCCCCTTCAAGTCCTTTCTGTGGAAGCAGGCATAAGATGGGCTGTATGTTATGAAACCAATAAGGAGGTGTTTTATTTGTCACACTGTAAGCAGGGTTTCCATCTAAGGGAAGAGCTTTGATCTAGCAGTAGGAGAAACAGAACTTCCACTTTTTTAATTTATGTGCTAATTGGTTGGGTTTTTAAAAAAATATGTAGGACACTGTGGATAAAATGAGAGTTCCTGTGGCCAGGATTCTCACCTGGCTGTGGTTGACTAGCTCACTGCACATCTGTAGGCAATACATGGTTGTTGACTCTATATAAAGAGCTCCACCCAGTGCTCTGGGCATGACACGGTGGCAGGGCTGCAAGACGGCAGGAGAGCAGAGCAGAGGCTGGAGTGGTGGCAGCACCGAGGACAGAGGCCCAGAGGACGGCTGTGCGGACAGGGAGGCCCAGAAGCAGAGACTGGCTTTCTGGATATAGACTCACTCTGAGTGAATGGGATTCTAGTGACTGACCTGCCACTATGAGAATAAAGTTGGGTATAACCCTTTCACCCCAAGAACGTTTTGCTGTCAATTTCTTTGGTCACACTGAATCCATAGCAAATTTGCCTGGGGCGGAAACCCACTGGCAAGACAGACACTTCCAGGATTATTTGTACAATTAAAAATAAGTAAAATTGGAAAGTATAGGTAAACTATTCACAACTATAAAAATACATAATGTTTATTGACAATGAGAGTTTTTAATCTGGAATGACATTATTCAACTTGATACTCATGTAGGGTATTTTTCCTATAGAACTTTTCTTATGATGTTTAAAAACATAAGAACTATTTGTTTAAAGTCCAGAGAGGTGGGGCATCCGAGTTACTCCATTTCTCTCTCTTCCTCTCTGTCTCCCTCCTTCTTTTCTCCAACTATGTATTAAGCACATACTAAAATCTAGGTGCTCCCTTCAATGCTGAGGATACCAGAAGATAAGTATCTTGCCTTCCAAGTGTTTATACTTCATCTTCTGAAATTACAAATGCATCGAGAAGTCCACATTTTTGAACATATAACCTATTTCTAATTCTGAAATCATTTCTACTACAAAATGATTGCAATGGGAATATGAGTTCCACCTGGAGCTGAAGTCATATGATTTTGTTTTATTTTGCATGTTGTGAAACACTTTTACATTTCTTATTTCATATGATTCTCATAAAGGTCCCCCATAATGTCCATTTTGCTGGTGAATCAATCACCAATAGATAATGAGAAGGCTCAGATTTAATGAAAAGAACAGCCAGAGTTAGGACTCAGGCTTTCTAATTCTCAGGACTCCCCACATTTCTCCAATGCATATCCCTTCATTTCTGATTGGGAAGCCAGTCTCCAAGCTCTGGAATTTAATCTCTTTCTGAAAATGTACAAATTTAACAGTGGACATTGTAACAAGAGACTGAAATGAGAATCACCCAAGAAACTCAGCCTAAGTGCCAATTACTGCTGCCATCTAAATTTGGGGTAAATTAGAAGCCACAGAAATGGCCTCAGACCAGGGCGGTTTAGTAGAAATGCAGTTTCAAGCTGAAACAGAAACAGAAGTCCTTTCTCTTGACAAAATGTAAAACAATCAATCGGGATGGAGATGCAAAAGTCCTAACTGGTGCCTCAGTGTATCAGTGAACAGGTTTGAAGGCTCCAAGGTATTATCAGACATGCAGGTGGACTGGCTTATCATCTCTGCTTTATGGCCAAGAAAACAGAGCCCCCTCCCCTTCCCCCCCCCACTGACCCTGCCAGAGGGTGGTCCTGTCTTGGGTTATACAGCAAGGCAATTGCAAAATGGAGATAGAAGCTGCTTTCTTCTATGGCTCATGGGGCAACATCAGGTGAAAAAAGTCAGACGTGAACAATGTTACCTGATTTGCTGGAAGGCACCTCCACCACCTGATCCTGCAAACCTCCAAAGGGGAGGAGGCTTTGCTGTCTCTTCTCATCTAGACTATACCCCAGCAGGCAGGGCAGCAGCAGCTGCAGTTTCCCCACTGGGGCTTTGGAGTCAAGAGGACCAGAGGCTCCACTGAAGTTGATGGCTGGCAAACCCATCTCTATGGGACTAGTGTTTCCCCCAGCCCTGGATGTCAGCCTCTCGACAAGGCAAATTTCTACGAGCTTACATCTCTTGGAGCATGATACTGATTTTCAGTTTTAGAGTCGTGTATGATTGGCTGCCTCAATTGGTCCCCAAATCTTTTGCCCTTGTTTTGGTAGATGTGGTAAATCTCCCTGATTCTGCTATTAATGGAATCTACAAGGTTGCCTCCTTTCAGTTTGGTAAAATCCAAGGACCCATTGGTACCTGGTCTGTCGGGAGGACCGCTAGCCCCAGCGAGACCTGTGCCCAGCGGCAGGGAGCCCCTCTCCGGGGCGGTTCACTGCAGGACGCAAGGCAGAGAGCAACAGACAGAGAAGAAAGAAGACTTCCTTCATGCTCACATCTGAACAGATTTTTTAAATCACAAGTAGCATCCATTCAGTTTCTCTAATCAGCTTCAAAGGCCTTGCAAGGCTCCCTCTACCATTGTGGGGCTGGTAATTCTGTGTCACAACTAATTACCTAATAGCCGTCGTGGGTGCAAAGTCTCCAGTTTAAAAGCAAACTCAATTTCTTCCCGCATTCAGACCTCAGCTGCCCCTGAATGGAGGAGATTACATGAGGTAATACGGCACTTATTTCTACCTGCTGTAGTTCATCAGCTCTGTCTCCAGCTGAGCCAGCCCCCCTCCCCTTGGACAAAGATTATTTGTCATTAAAATGCTCAGGCTCGCTCCCTCTCTCTTTTCACAATCTGGATGTTGCCTACACTTTGAGAAAGGTTTTTGAAGAAAGATTAGCAGGATTAGGAAAGGTTCACATATGCTCAGCTTCACTCTTGGTATTCAAGACATCACAACCCTGCACCACCCAGGAAGCACTAGAAAACAGAGGAGCCGAGGCGGAGGGGGCGGGGAGGTAAGGAAGGGCGGGGAGGTAAGGAAGGGGGGGGAGAGGGGGGCGGGGTGGGGTGGGGCTGGGAGAGAAGCTGTGCGGTTCCCCCCAGTGATACAGAGCTGGAGTCAAATGCAAATCTGGGGATGTTGGATACTGGGGAATTCTCTGGCAGTTCTCTAGAATTCTTGGCTTTAGCACTTCTCCCCTGGAAGGGCGGTTTTTCTTTCTCCCCTCGAGAACCCAGAACCCGACCAGTGCAGGGGAGGAGAGGTGTCAGAGGCAGAGCTCAGTATTTTGGTCTCTAGGCAGGTTCTAGGACCTATGCCCGACCCAACTGCTGTCCCTTGGCATTCTTCCTGCCCACTTTTTCTTGCCCTATTTGCTTCTCCGAAAGCACCAAATGAAGCAAGAGTCATGGCTCTGAGGCCTGTGAGAAAACCAGTGGGATATTTCACTGAGTTTAACTTCTTACCAGTCTGGACCGATCACTCTTCTGCTCCCGCCGGGCAACGCAGTGCGCGCTGTGAAGAAGCCAGAAGGGAATGAGAAATGATTGGGTGGGTTTAGAATCTTCCCAAATCTCCCCATAAAATAGAGTCACCGGGGTAGCAAAGCTAAAGAGTCTTGGACAATATTTACAACAAAACTAGGCAATGAGATGACCTCCCAAACACCCAATATTAACAGGTCTGAACAAAGTTAGACTGTTCCCACCAGTGCTGGGAGGGAGAAGGGAAGAAAACTTGAGGTTCTGAGGATGCTGAAAATGGGGTAAACACACAATCACCAGCAGGTGTTCCCTGGGGGCACAGCAAGCCAATATGAGCACAGCAGAGAAACAAGGAGAGGGTTCTGCAAACCTAGCCATGGTGAAGTGCAATTGAGATCGTGACACAGTACGGTCTGCTGGTGTTGGGTGGTTTGGGCCCTAGACACTCTCAACGCGAACAGATTCCCTTACGATGCAGTCTTGCACCAAAGAACATCTGAGCACAAGGGCAGAAGCCAGGAAAAAAAGATACAGATTAACTGGCTGGGGGCAGGGGGAGGGATAAAGGGGGCAGCTCTCCAAAAGTTGGGAGATTTTTATTTCTTTGTGGGAACAACAGAAGAGAGAGCTATAGAGCCTCTAAAGCAGAACGGCTGTCCTGGCATACCCTTTGCTCCTGAAAGTATAGAGAACTTTGTTTCATTTAGAAACTGAACAAGAGAAAAGCACTGTGGTGGAGACCCATAAAAAGTTAATTTAAGAGAAAAGAAGTAAAATACAATTCCTACAAACAAGGAAAATGTGCTAGAAAGAAATGCTCCCAAGACACTTCAAATATTCCAAAACAAGTTAAAGGAAATTAAGGAAATGATAGACACTATGAAAGAACATAGCTTAGAATTAGGAAAATCCCACAAATAAGGTGATTGGAGAAAAAGAATTTTGAAAAAAGAGGTGATAGAACTTCAAAAATAACCAGAAAGAAAAGAGAAAATAAAGGACTGGAGAGACACTGACACACAAACTGGGAGAGAAACAAGGGACAGAGGAAGACATTAAATGACACTATGGGGATACAACCAACAAAATCCAGACTGTGGAAAATTTTATAGGGAAAGTGATTTTTAACAGTAACAATAAAAAATTTGGAAAAAAAATGAAGAAGGGGAAAACCTATGATAAAAGAGATTTATAAGTCATTTCAAGCAGTTACAAAGGAGGGACCTTATTTGATGCTGACTCAAACCATTTATTAAAAAATTATGATGCAACTAGGAAAATATGAACTTCACAATATTTAATGATATTAAGGAGTTAGTGGGTTTTAGGTGTGATAGGATATTACAGCTATGTTTTTTAGAATAATGATTATTTCTTAAAGGTGTGCACTGAAATGTTTACAAATAAAGGTGCTTAATACCTGCTCTCATTACAAAATTATCCCGGAAGAGGGGGAGTGGGTGGTGGTATAGATGAAGCAAGACTGTCCTGTACTGATATATCCTGCAGCTAGTTGATGAATACTTGATAGTTGTTTATATTATACACTCTACTTTTATATAGATAAATATTATAATACAAAGCTTGTGAACAAATAACAAAGGAAGCCATAGAGCTCCCATCTATCAGGAGGAATATCCACGATTCTCTTCTGAGGGCTGTGCCTCCTGTACAGGGTTTCAACAGGTGCAAACACATTTTATAATCTGTCCCCTCAGATTTTCTCCCCATCCAAATCTTGCAGTGTATTCACCACAAAATTAACCTGGAGTGTTACCCCATCACTTAGTAGGTTTAGAACATAAGGGCAGGATTTTGTCAGTTTTATTACTGCTGTAACCATAGGACCTAGAATAGTACCCAGCACATAGTAGGTCTTCAGTAAATCCTTCTTGGTAATTAAATGAATCACCTTGCCTAATTCCAGGCTCTAACTATCACTTGTATGTCTTTTCTTGGACGAAAGAAAGAGGGCTTTTCACTTTCATAATGACTAAGCTTGGGGCAGCTCCTGACTTGGCCTCCAAAGTGAAATAAACGATGTCTGCCCTGTGGCCATGGAGGCCTTCAGACAGCTGCTAAGCTGCTGAAAGTTCCTCAGAGTACAAAAGGCCTAAGGACCATGAATATAATTGCTTTCACTTTGCAGGGTATCCAGTATCCAGCATTCAGCCAATGGGCATTACTTAAAATACTGTATGTATATTGGTAATTGATGGGAATAAATAAATCTAAATTTTTATACATCATTTATTTATATTGTTTGGTTTATTTCATCAATGAAGATATTTTTTAATTAGGTGTAATCCTTGTAGCTTTTCCTTTGAGAAATAGTAGATTGCAGTAAAAGGAAGAGATTTTTCAAAACAGACCCAGGTTCAAATCCTAAAAGTTAGCTATTTACATTGTGGAATATGTTTATTAATGATTTTGAGCTTCAGTTTTCTTAACAACAAAATAGGGTTACTATCTTTCTATAGACCAATATCCCTCGTGCATATAAACACAAAAACATTTTAACAAAATTTTAGAAAGTTGAATCCAATAATATATAGGAAAGACAGTACATCATGACCATGTGAGGATTATTATAGGGGTCAGTTTAAATTCTGAAAAGAAAGCATATAATTCTCCATTTGAACAGATTAAAGGGAAAAACCACACAGTGATCTTAAGAGATGCAGAAAAGGCATTTGATAAAATGCAACGTGCATTCCTGAGAGAAATTCTCAGCACACTAGGAATAGAAAGTAAGTTCCTCAACTGATAAATGGAATTTATGAAAAAAACATCATATTTAATGGTGAAAGGATGAATACTTTCTACCTAAAAAACATGGAGTCTTTGTTACTATCATTGAGCCACAGGATCAAGCCTGACCTGAGGCTCTACTCCTCCTCCAGACTTTCATGTATGTGAGCCAGTAAATTCTCTTTTTTAACAGTTAAAAAACACGTATTCCTACAATTTTCCATCTTAACTGTTTTGTAGTATTGAGTATATTTACATTGTTGTGAAACAGATCTCCAAAATTTTCATCTTGAATAATCGAAATTCTATACCCATTAAACAACTCTCCTTCACCACCCCCACCCCCACCACCACCTGGTCCCTGGTAACTTCCACCCTACTTTCTATTTCTATGAATTTGACTACCTTACATACCTCATATAAGTGGATTTAGAAAGCATTTGTCTTCTGTGACTAGCTTATTTCACTTAGCATAATGTCCTCAGTTTAGCATGTGATGGGATTGCCTGCCTTTTAGAGCTGCATAGTATTCCACTGTGGGACCATTCCACATTTTGTTTATCCATTCATCCATTAATGGGCATTTGGGTTGCTTCCACTTCTTGGCAATTATGAATAGTGCCACTATGAACATTGGTGTGCAAATATCTCTTTAAGACCCTGCTTTCAATTTTTTTGGATATATACCCAGAATTAGGATTGCTGAATCATATGGTAGTTCTATTTTAAATGTTTTGAAAAATTGCCATACTGATTTGCTTAGCAATTGCACTGTTCTTCATTCCCACCCACAGTGTCTAAGGGTTCCAACTCCTTCACATCCTCACTGACACGTGTTATTTTCTATTTTTTCTCAAAGCAGCCATCCTAATGGGTGTGAAGTTATGTCTCATTGTGGTTTTGATTTGCATTTCTCTGATGAGCAGTCATGTGAACATCTTTTTATATGCTTGTTGGTCATTTGAGGTCATCTTTGGAGAAATGTCAATTTAAGTCCCTTGTCCATTTTTTCATTAAATCCCATTATTTTTAAACTAGTCTAGGCTGGGCTTTCTGTTCCTGGTTACTAAAGGATTCTGAATTGTGTCCGTTATAATGTTTTCCATGGCAAGTAACAGAAACTCCCACTGAGGAGTTTAGCTCCTGACGAAAAAACTGTGTGTGATTTTTCAAGTTTGACTGTAGGCAGTTACACAACTTTATCTGGCTGGATCCCCAGGAAAAAGCTGCCCTCTCTGCACCAGGCTTGGTGACAGCCAGGGCCCCACAGTCCCTGAAGGGCCCCAGATCTGCATTCCCAGTCCCCTGGGGCTGGGTCCTCAGGCTCCCCTGCTGAGACCTCCTGATGGTGGGAGAGGGGGAACCTGGCAGACACTCGGCCCCACTCTGACTCAGTGGTCAGTGCTTTTCCACTGCCAGAGCTTCCCATTCGTCCTCGACGTTTCTTGTCACCCTGAGATACATGAAACTTTTGGCGCCTTTTGTTCGGGGCTCCCTCAACAGTGGCAACCACATCTCTGCAGATCCATCTTACCCTGAGCAGGTGCACCACCCGTGGGGGACATGGAGCAGGAGGAGCCGGCAGTTCCTCCAAGAAGTTTTAGATTCTTGCTTGTGCCATTGCAGTAAGTGGTTCAGGGCTTGCTCTCATTTCTGGTTTGTGGCTTTCATCAGTGACGCTGACACTGACAGTTCTCTTTCCCAGCTCAGCTGAGCCCCTGACATGTCTCAGCTAACTCAAACAGTGAGAGGACTGACTCAGTCCGTGACATGAAGTCCGTGGGCAGGGCGGACTCCAGGCACTTCACATTAGCGCCCTGGTTTCTCTTTCTCTGAGGTTCTCCACGGACTCAGCCCTCCCCCGGTGAGCTGGCTGCATCCTCAGGCAGTTAGAGGGAAGGCCTGCACAGTTCCAGATGCGAGATCACCTGGCCAGAACCAGTAGCTGCCTCCTACTGTTGGCTCTTGTTAAGAATGAGCATCCTTCCTCAGTGGTTCCCCCATGAGCACCGGCCACAGTGGACCATGTGTATACCATAAACATGCCAGGGAAATGGGGTCACCATATTTGGCTTAGATGATTCAGAATTTACTCCAGTAGGTCACCTTTCCTAGGGGATGGATGCCTGAACAAAACAGAGACTCAATTAGCAGGGAAGACAGAGGGAGTGGATTTGGGATAACCAGCCGACAGTACCTGTCACACTGGCCATGTAGCTGCTACAGTGTCTACCCAGTAAACATGTGTTGTATGAATGCTTCTGTCATGCAAACAGATACACATGCTGACACATGGTAAAAATTGGACCTCTAAAGAGATCAGACACACTCCAGGACTCAAGTTAAGGACATCTGAGGCTTAACAAATGCCATTTTCTGCTTGTGCTGTGTTTAGTGGCAATGGCTATATATGCAGCACAGAATATCCCTGATCCTCCAGTTCTATTATGAGAATGACCATTTCCTTTAGGCAGGGGAAGGCATCAAGATGTCTGTGCAGAATTGACTTTTTTTTCCCCTGGATCCATTTTTGTCTGATTAGAGAGCATATCTGTGTTTCCTCTACTACAGTTTCTCACAATATGCTCTAGATCTTCAGACTATCAGTAGGCACAGGATTTGTGTGCACATAAATTTGAGAAATGCTGGGTTAAACAGAATCATGTGGCCTGCTTTATTGCAGGACTCCTCAGAGCCTTAATTCAATTTGCTATTAGGTTTTGGAAACCTCTAAGGAGGGAAAAGAGAAGGCAGCATTCCAAGTATGGTTTTAGGGAGGAGCACTGAGTGAGACTGGTGTTCTACAAAACATTCAGGCAAGTCCTCTTTAGCAGGCTCTGTGCCTGTGGTACAAGGTGGTTATGTCCGTGGAGAAGGAACTGCTAATGGGCAGCCACATGACCTCAGTTCAGGAAAGCCCATCCCAGGTGAGAGGTCAGCTTCCTCTGCACCCGGGAGACAGGGAAGCAGGTGAGTGGCCCAAGCCCACAGCAGGAGAGGGGCAGGCCAGCAGCAGGTCCAAAGTGTCTGTGGATTCCTTCACCAGGGCGCCTCTTGGGAAGAGTGCGGCAGATGGATGAGGAAGCCTTGAGAAATCACTTGGGTGCTGACGGAGACCCTGAAGGGGCTTTTAAGAGTAGCACACGATGATGGATAAATGGGATCCCAGCTGGGGTCTGGTCCATGAACCGAAGGGCTCTGACCATAGATTTGTGGTTATCACCCCCATCTTCACCCTCACTTGTTACCAGTGATGAAATGAGGGCTCACTACAGCCACATCTACAAACTCGTGCATCCTCATGACTCTATGAGGCAAGCACTCTGGTTTCCAATTTGTGGATGGGGAAAATGAGGCACAGCACAGGCCATGCAGGAGTCAGTGGTCATGCTGGCAGGTGAGCCCAGGGTCTAGCTCCTGAGGCTGTGCAGTTAATCCCCATGCTCTGCCTGTAGGCCTTGGGGCACAGCTTGGGAATGGTGGGGGAGAGGCCAGGGAGTGCCCACGGTCCCCTCCTTGGCTCCCCACACCGGCTCAGAGCAGCCTCTCTGGGACAGAGAGATGACCTGGTTGGTGCCTGTGCTTCTGACTGGTGCTGACCTCAGCCCAGACTCACGGGGTGGGAATAGTGATGGCGTGGTGAGGTCGTGCCCCACCCCACACCTGTGCATTTCCCCCAGGGCTCTGGCTCCCCAGCTGGGGGAGGGTGGTACTTGCTGGGGATGCTGCACCCCAGAGGGCTCTTACAGTCCCTCTCAAGCACAAGGCATGCTAATGGCCAGCCTCTGCCTCCTCCTGAGGGAAGGTGCACCACGGAGTAACTCCTACCACAGTATGCTGTATTGACAGTGACTCCCACCCAACATCCTTCCCTCCTCGTTGTAGTAACAGCTCCTCGATGGCGCGGAGGGCTGAGAACAACCACTCCTCCCCGACTCACAGTCCATTTGGGTCCAGTGGGGCTGGACATCCATCTGCCCATCCCAGGGGTGGGTGTATGATCCCAGTAACTGGTCTGGAACAAGCATGTGTCCTGATCTAGCCAATAGGAGTCAGCCCTGGGATGGCTCTGGAAGGCAAAATTCTCTTTCTGCTGGGGTGGCTAGGCTGCTGGGGTGGGAGTCTGGATCTGCTGGTGGGGGAAAAGTAACATGAAGAACAGCAGGGACAAGAAGTCAGACTGCCAGACTCCCGGTAACAGCACAGGCACCAAGGGTCCAGCCACGTCTGGAGGGGCAGCTCAGCTGTCCTCTTGTGAGCACACAAATGCCATCTTTTGCTTCAGCTACTTTGACTGGGAGTCTGTCCTCTTTTAGGGAACGAATTCTGATTAACACAGCGGCTCCTGCATACCAGGGATCGAGCATTATATACATTGCCTTTTGTACTTGTCAGAACTCCATAAGCTCCATGAGGACAAGACCATGGGGCCTGTTCTGTCTGCCGTGACACCCTGGCAACTAGCTCAGTGCATGGTACCTAGTAGGTGCTGTGCAATATTTTTTGAGTGAATGAACTACCCTATGCAGAAGTCTCCTTTTGTATATGAGGGAACTGGGGTGTCTGACCTGGCACTTGAACCCAAGGCTTTTGGATTTCAAAGCTGTGCTCTGAAATCTCAGGCAATACAGCCTCAAATCCGTGTTTGCTGCACACATACGGGGTAGTCACAGAGTCGGCTCACCAGGCATCAAGTCAGTGCCCTGCCCAGGGAAGGACTCACCACGGGCATCATCACAGCTAGCCCAAACTGGTCAGTGCAGACAGCCCAGCCCAGGGGAGGTGGGACCTGGCACTGGGACTCTGTGGGGACATCGGCTCTGCTCTTTCAGTCCACTGGGTGCCCTGGAGTCTGTGAGTTTCAGTCAGATGGACCTGCATTTAAATCCTGGCTCCATACCTACCTCCATTGCCCAAAGCTCTGTCACTTTGGGCAAATCTTTTAACAAATCGCTGCCTTGGTTTCCATCCCGGATCCATAAAGTGAAGAGGATACTAGTGCCCCTCTTACAGTTACATTCAGCCATCCATTCACTCAAGAGGCCTTTATTGGGTTCCTACTGTGTCCCAGAGACTACCCCTGAAAACAGGAGGGAAGGAGAGAGAGTATTTACAAAGTGTACAGGCTTCTTGGGTGAGTTGGATACATCCCAGGCTGAGAACTGTGGGAAAGGCTCTAGGATGATGTGGTGAGGTCATCCAGGAACGTTCTAAGGGTCAGGGCAGGGGTGTGCTGCGGATTGTGTAACAGCCAACTCTCCAAAGGAAAAAAAGTCCTGACAGTTTTCCATGGCACAGATGCTCCCACTGCTTGATTTCAAGTTACCCTCATGACATCACTGACTGCAGCGTGGGGAAAAGGTGCCCTGGTTAAGCCCTCCACACTGGCCATCTTCCTCCAGCACCAATGGGCCAGAGGAGTCTCTGAGAAAAGTGTAGTTGGTCCCCTGCTGGAAGGTGAGAATAATGAGGAATAGTCCAAGTCCCAGGTGAACAATTCACCTGAGAATTTTATCACCATTACACCCCAGATTCCTAACTGTGATCTTATGTCTGGAATTTGCTTCAAAAATAATCTGAGGGGTGGGGTGGGTGCAGCCCGGCCATAGTGGATCATTGCTGAAGCTGGGTGGTGGGCATAAGGGGCTTCACTATGCAATTCACTCCACTTTCATATTTAAAATTTTCCACAATAAACAGTTCACTTTTTTTTTCTGTTCTCTCTTCTCGGATAGAAAAATAGCAAAGTGTTATCTATGACTGTCCTAAAAACCACTGTCACTTTCCCAACCCCAACCCACTCTAAAAATGGCTGTGGATCGTGGCCACCCAGAGGTGTATGTAAGGCTGCAAGATCTGTAAAAAGGATATTAAAGGAACAATAAGGTTTAAGGAATGCTAATGAGAAAACTACTGTAACAAAATGAGTATTGCTTTTGATTCTGAATCATTGAGAAGGGAATTCAGTGGCCCTTGAACTTGAAAAGATGAGGTGGGGGCTGGTGGTGAAGGTGTGAGCAGATCCTTCAAAGAGTGGTTGGAAGGAACGGTCAAGAAGGGCACAAGCTTGCTGAGTACATTGTTGTTGTTTTAAGTCACTAAGTCTTGGGGTCGTTTGTCACCCAGCAATGGATAACTGAAGTAGGAATTTCCCCCGTAACTTACATATCACACCTAAGTACTGGCCTTGAGCAAAATCAGGCTGGTTAACCATTGTGTCCTGAGGCTTAGACCCGTGTGCAAGACTACACTATTTTCAGAAAGAGCAGTTTATTCCCCAGTGCATGGCTGTGATATTGCTTACTAGGAAAAAGAAAAAGAATTGTAGGTTTTCCTACCAACTTGCCAAATGATCATACAAAATTGAAAGATAACGAGAATTAGAAAGTTTTGATACATGTTCATCCTCATACATATTAACCACAAAGCACAAATGAAATTACATTAAATGGATTTTTCTGATTTTAACAGTAATAAAATATGACCAGAACTGTGTATCTGACCATCCAGTTATTTCAGAAGTTAGGGGAAATCTATGGAAGGCATATGTTTGTAGTGTCCAACAGAAAGACATAATTACTATCTTTGGCTTGCCTGGTTCCCTGTCCTTATAATGAGTAAGATATTTAGAATCCGAACTGTTTATGTGACATTTCAATAAGTAATGCAGAGATTTGACAACATTTCCATATTCCTCTTTTAAAGTCTGAATGCCTCTGTCTTAATCCAAGCTCCTTGGCATTTATTACTGTTTGTTACACTAACGAGTAAGATTATGAGAATTCTAATGAAGGCTTCCAGTGAAAAACTCTGTGATTAAAATGCCATAATAACAGTTGCATGCATTTATGTGCCTGATTACCATAATCTATTTAGCACAAGTAAACATACAAACAGAAGGAGACAAGTGAGCCCACTGACACTTCAGCTAAAGGGGAATTTGAAATGCGAGAAGAGACAATGTAAATATGTAAATGTCTTTGTGTATTCTTTTCATCTCTCTCCTTTCTCATCCTTGCCTTTTTTTTTTTTCCTGTTTGCTAATGAGAAGCCTATGCCATCACGTGTGCTTCCAACTCTACCAAGCTGAGGTGTATTTAGGGGCCATCTGTTGGGGCCAGCATCCTAAACAATGCCACCCAGAAAGCTCTGGATATATTTGCAGCCACCTTTGACATCATGGAATAGAAGAAATGGTATTTCAAAGACTCCAGTCTTTGATGTGTTCACTCTGAACACTTAATTCAGCTGTTACTCCGTGAATGCAAGGCTCGGCCAGGCATGGCCATGCCGTACCCTGTCCTCTCCCTCCCCCCCATCTCCCTTCCTCCATAAACACCACATTGTCAACAAATTAACAGCAATCATACCAGGTTTCTAAATTCGTCTTCCTCTGTTTCTCTGCTGGTTTCATTATTTTTAATCCTTAATAAAATGTCTGGCAGGAGAATGACTGGCATTGTCAGCTTGGTAAGGGATTTTGAAGAACTTTCTTAAAAGTGCAAGGGCATACTTTAGCTTAAAAGTGAGATAATGGTCATGTTCCATTTGGGATTAGAGAATCTTGCTGGAATTCCAAACTAGGGGGACGGCATAGACATGTTCTTTTTACAAAGATGGAAATAATTTCTCAAAGAGAAACACGCAGGTAGTTGATCCAGCCTTAAGGCTGAGGGTGGACTGGAGAAGCACAGAAGTGTTAGTTGACACAAATGTTTCATAGAGTATCAGGAAAATACAAAATCTTTGGGTTTAGATGAACAATTGAGGCCCAAAGATAACTATGTTGGATCTTGATTACAAAGATATTTTTGTTTTTATTTCCCAATAACTTTCAGGCATGTAAAAAATCCTGGAATACTCATATATAGGGAGCTTTTCTTTTTGAACTTTTTCTACATTCCAGGCCCTGTTCTAAGTGCTTTCCACATATTATTAAATTGGACCCTCACAATAAATTTGGGAGGAAGACTTACTACAGATGAGGGCACTGAGACACAGAGAGGTTTAATAGCTTGCCCAGGATGGCTTTAGCTTAATTAGTGAGGAAAGAGGAATTCTGACCCAGGCAGCCTGAATCCAGAGCTGGCACTTGTAAACAGACAATAGAATTCTGTATCTGTAGTTTAGGAACCATGTGACTTTGCAGAAAGCTATCTACCCTAAAAACAATACAGTATAGTGCCTGATGTGTAGTAATCCTGCAGTATATACAAGCTATAACAATTAATACAACAGTAATAATCACAATAATAATATATTGTTAGAAGAAATAGTTATTTCCATTTGTATACATTGTCAATGCACATTGATATGCATTTTTTGTGTTAAAAGATTTTTAAAGGAAAGAGGCCAGCACGATACAAAGAGGTAAGAACATTTATGCTAAAAGTGAAACAGCCCATTGTTTGCCCATCCAGCTCCACACTTACCTGCACATATGGTGGAGCCTGGAAGCCAGCATGCTAAGCACCATATGTACCAAATAATCACAGGGGTAGGTTAAAGAGACAGCCTTCCCCCTAATTTGCCCAATCTAGCATTTGGGGAGTAGTCTGTCTGTGCTTGTCTTGGGAATTTTTTGAACAATGCATTGAAAGAGAAATTAGGGGAGGCAGACAATATTTTGGAATCAACTTAATAAACACGAACAGCTGTGATACAGACCATCAGCACAATAAATGATGGACCGCTCCTTGGAGATGAACATACTTGTCAGTCAGCCTTCCCCAGTCTGTCCTCTGCTGGTGGCTCTGCGCTTGGGCAGCTCCTCCACTTACCTGCAGGATGGTTTCTGCCCACACTAATGTGCACTGTGCTCAACCCCAGCCCTCGGCCTCAGGCCTCTGGACAATATGCCCAGCTGGCCACAGGGACACCCCTTATGGGTGTCTGTCACGCATCTCCAACTCAACGTGTCCAAGCACGAACTCCTCCTCCTGGACTCTCCATCTCAGTTGATGAGTTGGGGTGACCCCCCTATGCATCAAGCCACCCAAGCTTAGAAAACTAACAAGGTCCTAGACTGCACCCCACCCTACTGTCCACATGGAGTCAGTCAACAAGGCTTGTTGACTTTCCTTCTCAGAACGTCTTCTCTCTGTCCCCTCTTTTCCATATGCCAACCACTGCTCAAAGCTGGGGCCTGTATCAGTTTGCAAGAGCTGTCATACTAGTTTGCAAGAGCTGTCGTATTAGTTTGCAAGAGCTGTCATATTAGTTTGTAAGAGCTGTGGTAACTCACACAACAGTTATTTCTCACAGTGCTGAACTCTGGAAGTCCAAGCTCAAGGTGTCCCCAGAGTGGCTATTCCTGAGGCCTCTCTCCTTGGCTGGTAGATGAGCATCTTCTCTATGTGACCTCAAGTGGTCTTCCCTCTGTATGTCAGTGTCCTCATCTCTTCTAATGGGGACATCAGTCATATTGAATTACGGCCCACCCTAATGACCTCATTTTAATTGAGTTACTTCTGTAAAGACCCTATGTCCCAACAGAGTCACACGCTGATCCTGGGTGTCAGGATATCAACACAGAACTTGAGAGGGGACACAATTCAGTCCGTAACAAGGTCTTTACCCTCTCTCACCTGGGCTATCATAAAACCCTGCATTTTCCAAGGTTTCTACAGTGGTAAGACCCTGTATTTCCCACATTTCCTAATGAGGACCATATATTACTTCTATTACCAAAAAAAAAAAAAAAACCCAATGAATTATGAATTTACCAGTTAATGAAATATTTTGAAGAAAACTGTGGTGGTCTCCTTTTAATTCAAGAAGTCTCCTCAGATACTCCCTGTTCTGTGTGAAGTCTTTTCTCTCCTGTCCTGTTCCCCAATGCGCCATCCCAGGGCTTAAATTCAGGCTCTCCTGTTACGTTTCCTTCATTTGGGCTGATGAACCTGCTGGGTGATCAGCGGCATTTGGGGCTGGATCCACCCTCCTTGGCCTGACACTCCCCAGTTACCAGGCAGGAGACATACTGGGGAGCAGGGCACTTCGATGTGGTGGCAAGGCATGATTCAGACAGTCATGTCTTGAGATCAAAACATGAACTTATGTTCTCCATGCACAAAGTGGATTTCACATTTTTTCCCCCTAATTCTGCAGTTTAGGAAGCTTTTGTCCACTCCCCCTCCTAGGGAGGTGATGCGGACACATGACCCTCCCTATATCCATCCATATTCCAGCCCCAGCCTTTGCCAGGGAGGCGGTACCTGAGTGTAGCTGAGCCTCCAGACCTCAAGAGGAACAAAAGCACCAGCAGTAGGCTCCAGTAAAGGGCAGCAGACAAGGCCCTCCAGAAAGCAGAGGCTGCGCCCTGGGCCCAGGATGTGGGGCAGGGCTGAGAAAGGCTCTGCAGAGCCCTGGGTGGCCAACAGGCCCCCATCCCTGAAGCCCTCCCCTCCCCAGCTTTTAGACTCTCTTGATGTCCCCCCTTTCATGCGGTTCTGGCCCTCCAGAAACTCACCGCTCAGTTCTGAAGCTCTGCACTTGCACACTGGCTCCCATCCTTGACAAACCAGGGTGGGGGGCCCCAACAGGTAAGAGCAGACCCAAGCGAGGACACTTGGGGGAAGGCTGACTTACAAAGGGACTCGTTGCTCTGATGGGGTCAGAGTGTAGTGGAGCCCCAAGAGAGAGAGGGCAAGAACTGAGCTAGCAGCAACCACGTTGTCCCTCCCTCTGACCCAAAGGCCATGGGGGGAGAGAGGTGACCAGAACCCAGAAGGAAGCAAGTGGAGTGTAACAGGCGGCCCCAGGAGGCCTCAGAGGGAGGAAGCCAGGGACATGAATGCCTGTTCCCTGTCTCCCACCAGGCTGACTGAGCCCAACCGCAGGAAGCCGTGCAGAGAGCAGAGTGGAGGCAGTGGTGAGTGACCCTGGAGAGACAAAGCCAGTCCCTTTCCATCATCACTGTGCCTGCCCCACAGTTTCACCTCCAAGCCAATGGCTGAGTCTACTTGGGAAGCATTTCCTAGGGCTGCCATACAGCTTACCACAAACTGGGTGGCTTAAAGCAGCTATTTATTCTCTCACAGTTCTGGAGGTTAGAGTCTCAAATCAAGTTGTCAGAACAGCTGAGCTTTCTTCAAAGGCTCTAGCGGGGGAATCCTTCCTGCCTCCTCCAGCTTCTGATGGCACTGGGCATTCCTTAGCTTGCGGCTGCCTCCCCCCAGGCTCATCTGTCTTCGCATGGCCTTCTCTGCTGTGTTCTCCTCTGCCTCAAATCTCCCTCTGCCGTGCTCTTACACAGACACTTGCCCTTGGATTCAGGGCCCACCTGGATAGTCCAAGATCATCTCAAGATTCTTAATTACATCTGCAAAGACGCTTTATCTAAATGAGATCACATTCACAAGTTCCAGAGATTTGGACAAGGACATATATTTTGGTGGGGGGGCCACCATTCAACCAAGGGACAAACCCCTTAATTCTTAGAAAACAGTCCTGGAAGGAAGCCCCTCAGCATGAGAAGACCTGCTGGCTCCAGCTCAAAGCCATGCCCTGGGCTCCAAGAGGGCTATGCCCCATCCCAGGGAGGCTCTGGGGGGTAGGATCTGCCTGAATCAGTGCCAGAGGAAAGGGCCAAGGACAGCTTTATGCACCAGGTTGCCCCTTGGGAGCAGCTGCCTGCCTAACCGTGGCTGACCCAAGTACAGCTCACTGTGGGACACGTGTTCTGTTGGGAGGAAGAGGGACCCAGGAATAGCCCTTGCCAGCCTGAGGACTGTAGCTGGCCTCCCACCAATGTCTTGGGCTGCATCCTCTCCTTTTCTTACTATAGATGCCCATCGCCGGGAAACCCATGCTGCTCCTGCCCCATCAGCTTTATGCCAGAAGCCCTGCCTGCACCCTCCCCACCCTGGGTGTTTGCCCCAGCTGCCACTTGGTTGCCCATGACCCCAGTAACTCTGCTGGAAGTGATGAAGATGACTTCCCAGATATTTTCCAGAAACATCCTCCCAGGGCTTTGGGGCATTCATGGCTAGTGCCTTGGAATTGGTCACAGTAGCTAAAGGTATAATTTTGAAGTAAGTCAAACATCGGGGCAGTAGGGAAATTTTAACTCCTGGTACTTAAAAGAGCAAATCCTAGATATAAGAGCAACTGCTGGTTAACCTTACCCCCCAATATCCACTCTCCTCTATTTCCTTTAGTATGAGAGCCCCTAACAGGCTCTAATTGGTGGCATTTGACCCCTCATCTAAAGACTGCATTTCCCAGCCCATGTGACTAAGAGGGGCCAATGCAGCCTCAGAGCCTTACCTTCGAGGTAAGGGGTGGCCTCCACTTCCCCCCTCCTTCTGCTAGCCAGATTGCAGGTGTGATGGAATCAGGGCAGCCATCAACACAAGAGAGGGAATGTGGGGGAAAGGAGGATGACAAAGCAATGAGAGAAAAGTGTGGAGTGACCATCTTGGCTGAGGTGTGCTACCCACAGACTGCAGAGACCAACCCTTTTCCAGTGTTGATGACATGGTTACACTAAGATGAGGGGTCATAACCTAACGATTTACCAGAGCAGGGCTCTCAGGGGAGGCTGGGTGTGGAGGAACCAGACCAAAGGAGGAAGCCAAAACAAGCTGAGACATCAGACAAAAGTCCCAAAGTGTCTGGGCTCCAGTATGCTGTGGAGCTGTCTGAAGCTCTGAAGCCAGAGGAGGAAACTTTGCACCGTCCCTGCCCTCCAGCTCTGTCTGCATTCCGCAGAGCTGCTCGAGGGGAATGAGTGGAGTCTTGTGAAGACCAGTGGGTGGTGCTGGCTGATGAAAGTGAGGGCTCACCACAGCCAGCGGGAGCCCAGAAGTGGGAAAAGGGATCTGGGCTAGCATCGACATGTCTGCCACAGAAGTCTTTGTTCCATCAAAATTAAAAAGGCAAATAGCATATAATGAAAAGGCACCACAGGAAGAGTGATGGAACAAGCAGGACACATGGTGTGCACTACAGAAGCCATGCAGAGCCAGTCCCAACCATCACTGCCACAGCTTCCTGAGTGACATGCTGTCTGACCAGGATAGGCTACTCACCCTCCCCTTATAGCCTCCTCTAAAGCAAGTATGGCCTCTTAACATTGCATATCTCAAGTCTCAGGAGTCTTGTTATAATTCTGCCCTGGGTATTAGTCAGGATTCAGGCTTAACTGATGTAACAAAGATGTCTGCCACAGAGAGATGCCTCTTCACACACCCAAGTGCCCCACACCACATTTGAAAGTCCCTTACCTTTGGTTAGGATTCAGTTTAGTTGTTTTGGAAAACCCAATATGACAAGAGGTTTAACAAAGCAGAGGGTTTTGCTCTCATCTTAGAGACCAGAGAATTGGCCCCAGGTGTGTCTGGCACCCCATGCCGTCAGGGGCCCAGATGCTCTTTCATATGTGGCCCACAGCCACCTCATGATCTTGATGGCTTTCCAGCCTTGACCATTTTGTCAGGATTCTAGCTGGCAGTAAGTCAAGGATGAAGTGAGCACATGCTCCCTGGCTTGCAGGACGCCTCTACAAGTTGCATATAACACTTCTGTTTATATCCTCCTGGTCACAAAGCTGGGAAGTTTGCTCTGGGTGGTTATGTGCCCGGCCAGAAGTTCTAACAGAAGGTGGAATAGACTTGGAGGAACAACCAGCAGTGTTTGCCATGTGACTTGGGGGATAGTGGGTTAATCACACACATCCTACTCCAGTCACCTTGAGGGGTGTTCAGATAATCAAACAAAATTACAATATACGACAGTAATTACTTTTGTTCCCTTTGAGAGCAGGGATGCTGTCTGTTGTGTTCACTGCTGGACCCATGGCACCCAGGATAGTTCATGGCACCAAAAAGAGCCCAGTAAATAATTGCTGGATTATAATGGTCCAAACATAAATATCCTCAGCAGATATAAAGCATTGGCACACTTGGACCATTCTGTGGAACTACTTGGAAAAAATCGCTAGTAAATCTTTGACAAGATTGGTGAAGTGGTACGAGATGCTTTAATCAATTAGAATTTGTAGCTTGATGTTTTGAACAGGGAAATGACATTTTATTATTCCATCCTGCAGAGTTACAGTGGTCAGCCCATCACCTATTCTAATACCCATATTAGAGACCACATTTTTCCTGGACTTAGGGAAATGAAAGTTGAGCATTTGAATTAGCTGTCAACCAGGCAGTCTCTCTCCTGCAAAGCAACATAAATTGGACCACCACTTAGGTAATAATTGGACAATATGTATCAAAATCACAAATGCAGACTACATGACTTAATAATAACTAATTCTAGGGATTTATCCTTATGATACACTACATATATGCCAATAATTTACAAGGCATTTCATTGCCACTTTGTACTGGCAGAAAGCTAGAAACAATCTGTCTTTCAACAGGGAAACAGCTAAATAAATTATAGTGCATCCATATTGCAGAAGGATGGACTTTTTCTTAAGGAAGGTTTCCACATACTGTAAAGAAGTAAACTCCAAAATATTAACTGAAAAAAGCAAGGGGGAGAAAAGAGCCTGTGCAGTATATTATCATTTGTATAAAATGGGGAACAGAGTATATATATTTATGTTTGCTTGAATTTACAAAGAATACCCTTGAAAGGATAAAAAAAGAGATGGTGACTAAGCAAAGGAACCGAGTGGCCAGGGGACAGGAGAAGGCAGGAAACTTTTCATTACGTGCTTTTAAATTTGGAACCGTAAGAGCATCCTACCTATTCAACAAGTAAGCAAAAGTAACAATAACTAATTAGCTTCATCTCGTGGTTTTAATATATTCTTTAAAGTATATCTGTCTAGATCTTTCTGACTGACCTCCATCTGACCTCCAGACAGGAGAAAAAACATACTATTGTTTTCACAAGTACAGTAAGAAGAAAATGGACTCACCTGCAAGTTTGGAGCAATGGCTAAAATGACATCCTGGGGACACCTTGGAGAAACTTAGTGGAAGAAGAGTTCTCTGATCTCTAATCACCTGAGTTCAGTGTCCTAGCTTCTCTGCGACCAAGAGAAGCAGGAAAAGTACCATCAAGAGCCAGATTCTGCTGTTGTGAGGCTTGATTTTGAAGTGGGGGTAATTGTATTCATTTAGATTGGGTGGAGATTCCTTGCACGTCTCCACTCCGGTGAGGATGTTTGAGAATCAGATGTACTGTATGCCTATTGTCACTGTACTGGGCTGTGTGTGTGTGTGTATGTGTGTGTGTCCATGTACACTGCAAGTTATAGACTGTTCTCTAGTTGAGGGAAAAAAGGAAAAGTAGAGAACACTGTGTAGAGTATGTTACCACTTGGGTAAAAAAGAAGATAAAGATATTTAAATATATAGTTTGTCCATTCAAAGGATATTTCTGAAATGCAAAAGAAACTAACAGTTGTTACCTCTAGGGGCCTGGGGAAAGAGGTCAGCTGTACCAGAGAAACTTACTTTTAATCAAACACTCTTTATATTATTTAAGTTTTACTTTAGGCATATGCTATATAATATTTATTCAGGACATGTGTTAATGAAGAGAGAATACCAATTAATATGATGTAGTTTCTTTCTTTCTTTTCCTCTTCCTCACCTTACCCCCTCCTCCTTTTTCCCTTCTTCCCCTTCCTACTTATACTCTGCACCCTCCTTCCCCTCCTTCTTTTAGTGGATATTGTAAATGCTGTCTGAATAGAATGACCTCTCACTTGGACTTAGCCTTAGAGACAATGCAGAAGTGGATGACTTTTTTCTCTGAGAGGAAAGAAAAAAATCAAATGTCTAAAACTCTTGCATCTTCCCAAATTGCAGAACTTGAGTTCCTCCCTGGTCACGGTCTCAGACTAGGAATATTCTGCTCACACAGTGATCATTCTCTTCCGAGCCAGTCCAAGTCTCTTTCAGAGGGGTGGGCTCAGTTTCCTGAATATCTGACTCCAGGCAAAGTGAGAGGCAGTCCTTCCCACTACACCTACAGGGAGGGAGAAATGTCTCAGAAGAGAACCAGCTTGCTGCAGAGAGCTCTTCAGGGCTGGGAGGGGAGCACCCTCCTCACCTTGTCAGGCAGGAGCCTGTACCCCATGGCCCTCCCACCCCAAGGGCACACACAGTGGAAGCAAGTTTTCAGGGTTTCTGGTTCTGATCAACTTTTCAGGGCTGGACAGACTATGGAGGGGAGAACCCAAAGGGGATGGATTGGTGCAGGCCAACACTGTTTAAGGGGTCAGGCGGATCTTGTATTGATGTAGAAAGATGTCCAGGAGATGCTAAGAGATGAAAGAAACAGGTAACAAAGCCTATAGAGAGTCTGGAAGGACTACACCCAAATCTTTGACAGCAATTCGCTGGAGGAGAGGACTGGACTACTGGAGACTTTTGCTTTCTGCGTTGTTTGGAAGTTGCTTTTTTGTTTGTGTGTTTGTTGGCAATAGGCATGCATCTTTTTAAAAAAATGTTTATTGAACTTTATCTAACTGATGGTCAAGGGAGTGGTCAAGCAAGCACTATTTATTCAAATGGCTGGGGAAGGGATGCAGACTCTTCAGGAGGTAGCCCTGTCTGCCCCAGAAAGGGTCTGGGCCTGGAAGAGACTGAAAGACTTTGGGGAGAGGAGCATACCCGAGGAGGAGCCCCCCAAAGACCTGGAGCAGTGCTTCTCAAACTTGGATGTACCCGTGCACCCCTGGGGACCCTGTTACTTTAGGTTCTGTCTCACTGGGGCTGGATGGGCCTGAGACTGTATTCCTAACACGCTACCTCCTAGAGGTGCTGCGGGTCCCGGGACCCCAAGGGTCTGGGGAGAGGCTGGCAGGGCAGGAGTCCGCCTGAAGTTCCTCGCTCCCCGGAGGCGAGCATGTGTCATTTCAATAAAGAGGAAAAAGAAAAAGAAAATCCAGATCTATGTGTTGGAAGGAAATGAGAGAGGCGGGAGGGGCAGACGAACAGAAGCGAGGGGAAGAGAGAGGAAAGTGAAAGAGGAAAGGGAGATGATTGGGACGGGCTCCCCTCTCTCTCTTTTTTCCTGCCTCCTTCCCCAAACCCAGATCTGAGGCCCGGCGCGCGGTGCAGGGGCTGGTGGCTGGTCCCCGGCCCTTGGAAGTTGCGCCACAGACCCCGCAGCTGACGCGGTCCGCGCTTCCAGGCGCTCTCGGCCGTCGCGTGAGGTTGGGGCTCGGCCCCGGGAGAGGCGGCCGGGGAGTGCCCGGCTGGCCGGGCTGGAGGAGGGCACCGGGCGCCGGAGAGTCCTACCCCGGTCCCTGGCTGTGCGCGCCAGGCGACCTCTCCCTTCCGGCGGTGGCCGGCGGAGCCCGCAGCCGGTGCGCAGCAGCCTGAGCCCATCGCGGCCGCGCACATCACGAAATGACCAGTTTGCCTGGGGCGGAGGTGTCCCACATGGCCGGGAGCGAGCAGCACGGTCTTCATCCGTTTTTGAGACTGGCTGGCTTAATGAGGGGGGTAACCTTGTACCTTTTACGCTGTCGTTATTCCTGTCTTTTGTGATGTGTATCAGCTCCAATAAAACTCGTAACTCGTGTATGTAACTGTCTTACCACTGGTTCTTACTTTGATTTATTGAGGCTTCCTGGGGCCTATCCTGCCCCGGGCGCCAGGAATGCAAAGCAAGTTCAGGCGCAGTGAGGCCCCTCACGGAGCTCCCCCTCGGGGAGGGAGCCAGACCCTTACCACACAGTAGGGTGAGCCCTGGAGGAGAGAAAGAGCTCTGGGTGCTAGCGGGTCTCCAGATGAAGGGGAGCTTCCCAGGATGACCCCTGAAAGGCTAATAGGAGACACAGATGGAAGGGGGTGGGGACTCCAGAAGGTGGGAGGTACTACGCATGGGCCAAGGTGGGGAAAGAGCAGAGCCCACCAGGTGCGCAGGGACCTGAGAAGGAGTGGGAGGAGGGGCTGGCAGGGGCCAGGGCAGGACCGTTAAGCCGAGTTAAAGGTCGCAGAATTGATCCTGAAGGCGATGCAGAGACGTTATACTGCTACCTTTTTCCCAGGTGGCAAGCCAGGCCATCCATTCTGTGTTGGGAGCCGAACAAAGGCAATCACTCTGCAGAATGCGGAGGTGAGAGGCTCCACACTCTCCCCACATGCAGCTCCCTGGGTCCGTCCCTAAGCTGTCCTGTTTCTGGAAACTGCTGTGCAGAACTGTCACCGGCAGCCTGGAAGAAACTGTCCCATGCTCAGAAGTCAGCTGCTTCCTCTTACTGGAGGTCTTTGCCCTAGACCAGGTCCACACCACCCTATACCCTAGCAGAGCGAGCCCTACTTCAGGGCCTGCCACCCAACCAGGGACATTCCCATGGGTGCTCTTCAACCTGCTCATCCTGATCCCCCACCTTCTGGATTAATCTCGACTTGGGAACAGGGTGAGGGTAGATTTTTAGTATCTGCTGAATGGGAGGAGTGGGTGTTGAAGATGTAGGACACAACCATCAAGGTCCCTGGGACTTGGGATCCAGTGGGCTGGAGGTTAACTCAGCCCCTGCCCTGCCCTCCAATCTTCAGTACCTTCATCTGTCAAATGGGAACAAAGTGCCTCCCTCTTCACACACAGGGCTGTGGCAAAGGTTGCAATGAGATTTGTAAACTGATGGTTTGTAAGCTGAGATCTATAAAAGCCAGGCACCCTTCAGTCCTATTCCAACTTCCAACCACTGCAAACTTGGGGGGCAGGTTAACTTCAATGGCAATGATCCTTAGGGGCAGGTGGAAGTCCTCTTGATGCAGGGGGTGATCCAGGCAGAAGAACTGACTAGGGGCAGAGGGCTATAAATTTGGAGGTTTGTTAGGCTGCTTGGCCCAGGTGCAACACCCCTTCCCCAAAGCTCCTGGGCACTGCTTCGGGATTCTCCCAGGGCCCAGCCTGTGCTAACCAAAAGCCTGAGGGTGGTGGGGGACTCCGTTCTCAGCACCTCCCACTCACTCTAACAATTTGAGAATTAACAAAAAATAGAGAAATTGCAAAGGGAAGATGTCATCTGACTGTCAGCCCTCCCCCCACCTCACAGAAGACATACTCTATAACCACAGGTTGCTTCTAGAAAATCATTTTAGGAAGTTTATGAGACCAAGAGCTGACAACCCAAGACTTGTAAATCTTTGATGTCAGCCACCACACTGCCTCCCTGGGCCTGCCCCTCTGCTCAGGTGACCCTGAACAATGCCCACACATCTCTGAGTCAGTTTCCACCTGAATAAAATGGGAATAAGTACTGACTTCCTCCTAGAGTCAATAAGAGATTAAATGAGATGAAGTCTGTCAAGACCCACCAAGTGCCTGGCACAACCTAGGTCCAATAAGTGGTCATTACATGGAAGTCACCAACCACTTTCATTGTAAAAGCTCCCATTTCCCCAGCAATCCAGAATGCAGACTTCCTGCTTTACTGTATACACTGAATAAACGCACAAGTACCTCTGCCCACGTCCACATGTCTGTTACCAGTCACGTTTCACACCGGCCCTTGTGCACATTTGCACCTGTGTGCATTCAGAAGTATTTACCAAGCACCCTCCATGTGTCAGGCCCTGTGCTGGCGCTGGGGCTCAGGACACGACAATGACCCTGGAGGGCTCCAAGAGCTGAGCCTCTCGGGGAAGCCAAATGCCGTTTCTTTGCAGAGTTCTGCCTTCTGAGGGGTCTTACCACTCACGTTTGGGCGCCAAACGCTGCCAATTCGGCATCCCTTCTGGTTTCCGGACCAGGAGCGATAGCTGAAATGCTTTTTTCTTTTCTCTCCTTTCCGGTGCCGGGGAGCCTCGCCTCCCACCGCCAGCCCTGGCCCGCCCTGCTCAAGGACGCCGATCTCCCTGGCAGCCTGGCCGAGACGCTGCCTGAATGTGCTCAGGAACTCGGGAGAGGGAAAGGGAGCACAGGAAAGAAAGGCCCGGGACGTACCCGGGAAGCGGTGGGAGGTCTGCGCCCTCGGAGCCCCGTGCGGGCCCGCCCCGGCCCCGTTTGGCACAAGCTCCTCCCGGGCAGCCAGGCGGCTGAGCAAAGGCCGGCCCCGACACACACCCGGCCCTTTGTGGGAGGAAAACACAAAGGAGAGGGAAACATCCTGTCTTCCGTTTTGACGGAAGAGGCCGACAGCTCCTGGACGCCCGGGCCAGCCAGGAACTCCCGGGGCCAGGGCTGGTTAGAATCGGCCAAGTGAGCACTCAATTTCGCTGGAAGGCGCAACGTCCCAGGTGCGCGCGGGGGTGGGAGTGGTGGTGCCGGGGACTCCGCCCAGGGCGTGCACACCGGGCGCCGGGCGCAAGGCCCGGACAAGTGCCGGGACACCTCCGGGACTCACGAGGGCAAGCGCCAGCGGCCGGGCTCTAGTTTCCAATCATTCCTGGAGGGGTAGGAGCACCCAGAGACACAGCTGAGATGGGTCCAGCGACCGACTCGCCCTACGCCAAAGCAGCCGGGTGGGGACACAGACCCGCCCCTCCTGAGCAACTCTCTGGCGACTTGGACGATGTTGGGGCGAGCTGCCGGGAGAAGGGGCCTGCAGCGCAGAGCTGTCCGCCCAGGCTCCGGGTGTGGGAGTGAGAACCGCGAGGTGCCGCTGTACAGCGCCCCAACAGCCACCACTGCCGGGGCTCGGTGGCGCGGGGCTGGGGCCCGGAGCGTCCTTATGGGCGTCTACGCGGGAACTTGGCAAGTAAGCCTGCTCTCCTGCCTCCGGACTCTGCCTTTCCAGGCTGTAAACTCTCGCGGTGTCAGGATGGGCCCCTCAGCCTTCGTCTCTGCTTCCAACTCCAGCCGCGGGAGCAAACGCGTAAAGAACCTAGGACCTCGCAGCCCCGCGGACGGCCAGACGCAGGACAGTAGCCGGTGGCAAGCAACAAAAGAAGGAATCAGGGCTCCGGGACAAGTGCCTCCAGCTGGACTAACCTCAGCGGCTGCAACCCAGGCACGCGCTCGTTGCGCCTCTGGTGTTTTATTAGCTACACTGGCGTGCGCACAGGTCCATACACCGGTTGGTGGCCCACATCTCACACCCTTACGAATGTCCTCACTGCCCGTAGCCGGAGAGGCCCCACGGAATGAATGTCAAATACCCGAACTCTCCCTGCTCCCCATCCCCACTCCCTGAGTTTGTCCATGTGACAGATTCTCCTAATTGAATAGTTATGGATCATCCTCTGTAACCGTTGGTCGACTTAGCTCCACGCTTTAGTTCATGTTTTAAATACATCTTTAACGGATGGCTGCAGAGCCAGCTGGGAAACACGCGGGTTGAAAAATAATGCTGCAGAAGACACGGGATTGGGGTGAAGGCGGGAGCCCACTGGGCATTCAGGCATTGGCTTACCCAGGAACTGGGAGCAATTATTTTGGGTTTCTTTTGGTATTTATTTCGTAACTTTGCTAACTAGAAGATGAATTACTTACTCTGTGTGTGTGTGTGTGTGTGTGTGTGTGTGTGTGTGTGTGTGTGTGTGTGTGTGTGTGCCGTACATGCAAATTAAAAGTTCCCAAACAACGGAGTAACCAGAAGATGGAACATTCCCTGGGAGAGGGGGTGTAGCAGAAACAAACTGCTGTACTCAGAATGTACGGATGTGAGAAATCAAGCTCAGGGAAAAGGTTAGACTCCGGTGGCTGCCACTGCGGCAAGGAACGGGCAACATGGACAGCTGCACTGGGAAAGGGTTAGAAGTTTTTCTGTAAGCTTCCAGATCATCTCTCGAGTTTTCCATATGTAAAATGGGTACATCAGTCAGTACCACTGAACTATCTCAGTTAAGCTTCTCTCGACCGGATTTAATTCCTCTTGGTTAAGGCTTTCTGGGTTTAGAAGCCAGACTGCGATTGGTAAAACGTGCCCAAATGCGGCCGCGACTGGTTGGATCTCGCTGTCTGGCCGGCGGCGTGGACGTCTTCGCCCTGGCCCAAGACTTCCTTTTTGCAGACAAACAAGCGTCGCTCCCCCACCCCACGGAGTGGTGACGACCACAAAGATGCTGCTGAAAATACCATCATAAGGTGTCCAAGCTAATAAACGGGGGGTGGGGGGTACTTTACTTTGGGTTCGACTCTGCCCTTAGCGCGGTTACTGTGTGGAAATAATCTCGTGCCTGTGTCTACACCATCCTCAACTTTATGAAGAGTTGTGAGTTCTTTCAAAGCACAGTTCTGGAATCGGCCCTCTCCTTTCACTGAGCTCTGTTTCCAAAGGCCCTGCCCCCAGCTGGGGGCGCTACCAGCCGCCCGCGGAGGAGCGGCGGCTGCCAGCTCCTAGACGCACGCTTAGAGTGCAAAGAAAGTAGGGGCTTTGTGCCTGGTTATCGCTGACATTTGAGCTCAAAATGCCCACGTCTTGATGAAATCCAGGATGAGAGCAGGCGGCAAAAACCCAGAGAGAAAGGAAAAGCGAAGGGGAAACTCCAGCCCCGACTACTGGGTCTCAGATCACTTTAGGTATCAGGTTAGTTTGTCTGCAGCTCCCCCAGTACACCCGCGCCCCAGTCTGACTCTCTGGTCACCGATCATTACATAATTTTGACCACGTACCCTCTCTCCCTCGGTCCCAACGGCTTTCTGCTCGGTTTACTTCCCCCGCGAGCCCGACCTGCTCCTCCCCCTCGCCTCACCATCTCCCTCCCTGGGTTCCTCCTCCAGGCCCTCCCCAAGAATCTCCCGGCCACCGACGCCCATTGGCTGTGCGCGGGGAGGAGGCGTGTGCCGCGCTGGGCGAGTTTCATTGAGCGGAATTAGCCCGGATGACATCAGCTTCCCACCCCCCCGGGCGCGCCCAGCTCATTGGCGCGGCGGCCCCTCCAGGACCCGCACATTGTTCCCCGCCCCCGCCTCGGCCACCGCCGCCGAGATCGCCGCAGCCACCGGCCTATAAAAACCGGCGAAGCCCGGAAAGGTGCGGATGCTTATTATAGACGGACGCGGCAGCAGCGCCCAGAGCCGGGTTCTTCGCTGCAGCTTTTGGGAACGAGCTCCTATAATTGCATCCACAGTAAGTGTCCCCGCCCCCGGCAGCCCCAGCCTGTATCCCTAGGACAGACGCCCCTAGACTCTGCTGCAACCCAGGAAACTCCGACTCTGACCTTCCCCTCTCACCGCAGCTCCCCGTCGCCCAAAAGCAAGAAACTGGGCTACCACAGCCCCTTCCCGTCCAAGTACCGGTCAACTGGCTAGCTCCCTGCGGGCCCCGGACGCAGCACACTGAACCTGGGCTCTGCGCAGGCTCTGGGTGGGTGCGTGTGCGCGCGTGTGTTTGTTGCGCGGTGTCGGTGAAGATAAGGTGGATCCTTTTAAGGAACCAAGTAAATACTTCTCTATTTAGATCTCCACCCTCCCCAAAGAAAACCCCTAGCTTGCCTTTCCAGCCCTGGAGATCAGCCTCCCTATTCCTAACTGAAGGCATAAAACCTCTAGAATGCCACCCCTACTGAGAGGCATCCAGTGCTGCCTGGAACAAAACAACCTGTGGATGAGAGCGGAGGGGAGGTGATGGGGGCGGAAAGAGAGAGGTTACTTATGTGTACCTGTGTGTCGTGAAGGAAGGCCAGAAATACGAGGTGGATGCGGAGCAACCCGCCACCCGCGCTGGACCCTGCGCTGCGGTGCAGGCGGGAGCGGCTTTTCTTTCTCACTTGACTTAGTGCCTCTATCTCCGTCTCGATCTCTCTCCTATTTCTTCCCCTCTCCACAGGAGGCGTGCGTGGAAGCTCCGAGGGCCGGGGAGGGTGGGAGGACCCTGAGAAAGGTGCGACTATCCCTCAGGGCCATGGACTCGGACGCCAGCCTGGTGTCCAGTCGCCCGTCGTCGCCAGAACCCGATGACCTTTTTCTGCCGGCCCGGAGTAAGGGCAGCGGTGGCAGCGGCTTCACGGGGGGCACCGTGTCCTCATCCACTCCGAGCGACTGTCCCCCAGAGCTAAGCGCAGAGCTGCGCGGTAATATGGGCGCGGCGGGCGCGCACCCCGGGGACAAGTTGAGCAGCGGCGGTTTCAAGTCATCCTCGTCCAGCACCTCATCGTCCACGTCGTCGGCGGCCACGTCGTCCACCAAGAAGGACAAGAAACAGATGACGGAACCTGAGCTGCAGCAGCTACGCCTAAAGATCAACAGCCGCGAACGCAAGCGCATGCACGACCTCAACATCGCAATGGACGGGCTGCGAGAAGTCATGCCCTACGCGCACGGCCCGTCGGTGCGTAAGCTCTCCAAGATAGCCACGCTGCTGCTGGCGCGCAACTACATCCTCATGCTCACCAACTCACTGGAGGAGATGAAGCGACTGGTGAGCGAGATCTACGGCGGCCACCACGCCGGCTTCCATCCATCAGCCTGCGGCGGCCTGGCTCACTCAGCACCCCTGCCCGCCGCCACGGCGCACCCAGCGGCCGCCGCGCACGCCGCGCACCATCCGGCGGTGCACCATCCCATCTTGCCTCCCGCCGCAGCCGCCGCAGCTGCTGCGGCAGCCGCCGCCGCAGTGTCCAGCGCCTCCCTGCCCGGCTCCGGGTTGTCTTCGGTGGGCACCATTCGGCCCCCACACGGCCTGCTCAAATCTCCGTCTGCGGCAGCGGCGGCCCCGCTGGGGGCTGGGGGCGGCGGCAGCGGGGGCAGCAGTAGCTTCCAGCACTGGGGCGGCATGCCCTGTCCCTGCAGCATGTGCCAGGTGCCGCCACCGCATCACCACGTGTCGGCCATGGGCGCCGGCAGCCTGCCGCGCCTCACCTCCGACGCCAAGTGAGCTGGCCGGCACTGGAGCATTCTGGCGAGCTGGGGTCCCGGAGGCCGCGTGGAAGCGAGGACTGGCGGGCCCAAGGGCCTGGGAGCTTAATTCCTAGGAGAAGCACAGGACCATTGGCTGGGGGTGGGGGAAAATGGTTAGGACTATGGCACCAGGGACCGAAGCAATGGGGGCTCATACTGAGCAAGTGGGCAGTGAGAGGGGCGTTCGTTCCGGGACCTGATTCAGCCCTTTCTGGCTTTAAACAACGCTGCTCCAGTAGACACTGTTTTATACGGCGGCACTGGAATGTGCGTGCTCCCCTCGACCCTCCCCCCCTCAACACCAGATAAGTTTCTAAAAACTGGTTTCCCTGCGTACGAGGCTTCACGCTGCCCGGGCAGCACTTCGTTACATCGGGGAGGGGAGGGACAGAAGCAGGGGGGACTTCCTTTCCTTCCTTCTTTCTTGAGGGTACGAGACCAGGGGAGGGGAAGACGTCGGGATTCGCCTTCAAGGGTCGTCTCTGGACCAAGGGCAGGGGCTACAAGGTGGATGCTGGCATTCGGTACCAGAAGCACTTGGGGTCGCGTCCAATCTCCAAGTCTGGGAAAAGCCACAACCGTCTGAGAACTGTTGTTGTTCCTCTCTGTCGTTCTTATTGGTTTGGGGGTTTGTGGTTTTCTAATAAATCTGTCGATGTTCCTTTTTCAACAGTACGAGCAAGCTTTATAGACTGTCGGAAAGAACTACTTGAGGATCGGAATAACCTAAAACTGTCGACTTTAGGGGCTTATTTTTTTTTCTCTTTGGTTATTTTAAAAGAATCTCCTCGCTCCCCATTCTTTCCATCTCTAAGCAAAAGTGATGTGGTTCTCTTGCCCTATTGGGGGCAGCCATTGTGGTACCTAGGGGTTTGACAGAACTCAAAGTCTGTTGCTGTGAATATAGTTTGGGTTTTTTGGGAGTTCTGCTGACTTTTTAATTTTTGTCTTTCTTTGATGTGTAAATATCATATCAGTAATGAGGTAAGTGCGTGCTGCTAAGCTGTTTGTTCACGAGACTGCCAGCCCCACCGGAGTCTAAGCCTGGTTTCCTCTATGTTGGTTTCTTTTTGCCACGTTTAACACAAATGACAAACTCCACGTGCTTCCTGCGTCAGCGCTAATGCCTCGGCGCTATGAGCGTCGCAATGTGGGCTTCACAGCGTCTGCCACGTAATGTCCCTTTTCCGATCGCTGCCCCTTGCAGAGAGTGTATCATCTGTTTTATTTTTGTAAAAAGAAAAAAAGTTGCTAAATAATATTTATTACTTGTTTGGTTGCAAAAACGAAATAAATGACCAAGTATTGAGATTTTAAATAAAATTTAAAGTAAGTTGGGTGTTTTCCAGCCGTGTGGGTAGCAGGAGGTGCGGGATCCGCCTGGGGAAGGGGTTGCAGGACTCTTTCTTGGGGCTGGATTTGGGGACAATTCCTCCGGGTTTGTCAGGAGAAAGATAACCCGATTGTTTGACTATCCTCCTTCTACCAATCTTCCTCCCAACAAACTCACAGTCTCTTTAAAAAAAAAAAAAGTTCTGGACATATCTCCCCGGTGTTTCTCACGTCTCACTTATTCTTACTTTTATTTTCTGACGACTAAACCGGAACTCGTTAGTTGAGGACTGAGTTAGTTGAAAGTGAAAATTACCCTCCTGGCTCAGGAACTTTGCCCCCGGTTGGGGGAGCGGGGGAGGCGAGGGCCGCACCTGCAGCGGGGGTCCGGGCCTTCAGGCCTCCAACCCGGCCGCGGTTTTATTTTCTCTCGGCTCAGAGGTGGTCGTCCACCCCCAGCCGACTGTGGCCGCTTCCGAGGATTCAGCGGTGGACCAGCCACGTGGGCCCCCTGCCCGCAGCGCCAGCGCGTTCCGTCCCCAGCGCTGCTGAGCGTTTGGCAGAGGACCCGCTCCCTCCCCGGCGCTACTCACGGCCCTCCCCGGCGCCCACCCCGGGCTTTAACTGAAAAGTGTCTGGGGCTGGGAACCGCAGGCCGGGAGCGTGACTCTCACGGGGCACTTTGGCCTCGGTGCTCTTCCCCCGGGCCACCGCTACCTTCTTGCGGCCACTGGGTTCAAGAACAGTCCGAAGCTGCAATACAAATTTAGGACGTGGCTCTTAACAGAGTTCTGGGTAAAAATAAAAAGCTGTGGCCTTTCCGGCTAAGGAGGAGGACAGACCGTGTTGTAGTCTCTCTGCCCGCGGGCTTACACGAGGACGCAGGCCTTTGAAAGCAGCTACTGGCGCGGGCGCCGAGGAACCGTCCCCTGGCCCTGGGCCCTCTTGCCCACGACGTCTTCGGTGGCCCCCTGCGGCAGACCTCTGCACCTGGAGCACCTGGGGAGGAGAGGGTTTCCCTGGTTGGAGCCCCATTTCTTGAGATTGGCCCCAGAGCCCGGCCCGCGCGGACTCCCCTTGCCCAGGCCTGAGGGTGACTCCATCATCTAGCCAGGGGACAGGTGCTTCCAAGTCTTCCAGCAGGTACTGTCGGGCCGCTGACCAGAGTAGCAGACGCCCGGGGATCAGGCCTCATACAGGCTTCACTTTTCAATGTGGACTGGAAGGAGGCTGGGGAACGGGGAGAAAACGGACAAAGGTGAGGAAGACAGTGCAGAGCGGAGCCACAGCGCGCAAATCCGAGCAGAGGGTAGGGCGGGATCTAATAGCTTTTATTTCGAAATCCCATTTGAAACGGAATGTGTTAAGAATTCAAAACTGGGTGCGGCTCCAGCCACTGACACACAGACCGTAAGGAAGCTGGAACTCGACAGGTGGAAACTGAGAATCCGAGGGACTTGAGGGGTCGGTTTCAGTCGCGACTTCCTTTACCCCGGGGCAAGGTTTGGTGTGTGGGGCACGGGCTCCGCGTGTGCACCGTGCTTGCATAGAGGACCAGGTGTTGAAATAAAACGAATCTATCCCCCACTCCCACTCCCATAACCAAGCTCTCCGTGGTGTCCAACCGCTGGCCACGCAAGACCTGGGCCTCCAAAGAAGCAGGGCTCTTCCCCAAACCACCCGCTTAACTGTGCGCCCAGACAGGGATCTCCACCACGATGTGTGAGAAGGGAGTGTCCGCAGACACTGAAGAGCCACACGCGCCCTGGTGCTCATGGCTGCCCAAGGCAGGTGTCTCCTAGCCTAGAGTGGCCCCCGAGATGGGGATGGGGGCCTCAGGGCAGCGGCTGTGCTTCGGTGTAGGGTGGGAGAACATGTTATGCTACTACGACTTCTCAGGGTTCTTAACTGGGGAACCACCACCCCTGACACACATCCCGAGAAGGGGTGAAGGGAAAGGGAAGTAAACTGTCCCTGGTGCAGCACAGTCTGCAGGGCACCCACAAGGTGGGTCCGGAGCCTTAGTCCGAGGTTCTCTTGTGTGCTGGACTGAGCGTCCCCCCCACCCTCCCACACATGGCTCTCGTGGTTCCCCAACTCTCAGCAACGGGGGCCTGAGGACTTCAGTCACCGGCCCCCAAGGCCTGCAAAATTAGTCCTATCTCTCCCCCACCCCTTATAAGAGTTGGCTGACTTGAGGTTGAGGGACAGAGCTTTCTGCATGGCCTCTGCACCACAGGGCACTGTCCTCACTCCTTTACTGGGCAGAAGTCACAGAGAAATGACGATCTCTCTCTGTATTCGCTGTTGGAGGGCAGGCCAGAACCTCTGAGGTGCTTCCCTGTGGGCCTCTGGTTCCCATGGAGTGGAAACTCCACATCCCTGGAACAGGCAGTGAACCCAGGGGCAGAGCGAAGCCTCAGATGAGTGTACTTCTCAGCTGGAGAATGTGTTGTTAAGACCAGAGAAGTCCCACTCTATGCAAGGGCAGCTGTAGGGGGCATGTGTGTCCCCTAAGTACAGGGACACACATGGCCATCTGGGGCAGGAGCAGTGGGGTAGTAAGGACCTGTGCTTCTCATCACTGTACTGGAACCAGTGAGGCAGTCCCAGCCTCAGGCATTGGATTTTAGAGCCCCCTGGACACCCTCCATGCTGGAGAAATATCTGTCTGCCTCCCAGAATCCACCCAGCAATCTGTCTGAACTTCCTCTACTAAGTAAACGCCTTGGTGCCGCATAGAACATCCAAGGCAAAGGATTTCCTTTACAAGACCCACATCTCATTTTGAGTCTCTCTTTTAGTAGAGATTTTGAGCCACTCCTGGGCTGGACCCCTGGGAGCTAAGCTCTCCACCTCACCCCCAGCCACCAACTTTGTCAGTGAAGGGCCATTCTAGGCAGGCCCAAGATGGAGGTCAAGGCTCACTCACATCCCTACACCCCATCTCTCCCTTAGGGGCTGCCATGTTGCTGTGTGGCTGCCTGAAATTGGTGAGGGTGAGGGGTGGGGAGCACTGCAATGAAGAACAGAGGCGGCAGAGCTGGGAGCAGTGAGGCCAGGCTGCACCTCCAGGGAGTTCAGGGTGCTAATAATAGACGTAGGAGGCTGGAAGAGGAGGTGCCAACATTTGTTGAACGCTGGTGGTTTAGGGCATCGAGGCCAACCAGAGGCCCAAGGGGAAGCTTTACCAGTGTTAATCATTCAATTCTCACCCTCTTTGAGGACAGTGCTATCAGTGTTGCATTTTACAGGTGAGGAGACTGAAGCACAGAAGGGGTCAGTGACTTGCTGAGGAGCATAGCCAGTAAAATGGAGGTGGCAAGGTTGTCATCGGGAATCTGGCTCCCGGGGCCACATAGGGGAGGTCGCGCCACCCATACCCACGACCCCCTCTTACATGGCAGCCGCCAGACTTTGGCTCAGCTGCTGCCTAGGGGACCCTCGGAGCTCCCGCCCCCCACGCCCTAGCCCTCTTAGGTGACGCTCCTACTGCTCTCCTGGTGCGCCTGGACTCCATCTGTCCCCGAAACTCCCATCTGGGCGACAGGCTGTGCTACAAGGTTTGGACAATTAGTGGGCTCGGGATGGCGCGCGTTGCAGGCACCGGAAGGGCCAGAGCAGGTGAGCTGAAGTGCCCCTTATTAGGGCGGCCGCAGGTCGTTGGTGTCCGCACAAGCTGCCGCCTCAACCAGCCCGCGGGCTGCATCCCCTCCCGGTTATACAGCCCACACCCTGTTTAGTAATTTGGAAAGTAGTCACAAACTGAAGTGCCTGCAGGAGTCAGGCTGCCACCTGTGCGGGTCGCGCTGCAGGACAACCAGAGGAAGCGGTGGGAGCCGTGGTGCGCGGGGAGTGCGCGCTCTCCTTCCAGGGACTTCGGGCCCCACTTACAAGCAAGTGGGCCGAAGCGGCTTTAAGTTTGCAACCCTTGGAAGTGGCGCTGTTGACCAGGACGGCCCAGCGGGTCTCTGGGTTTGGAGACCAAGGCTTTATTTGGGGTCCTTGGACACCACTTCTCCGCTGTTCCGGAACACGCTCAGTGAACTCGCGCCAAACGGTGCGCCGGAGTCCCCTCTGCCCTTGCTTCCGGGATCCAACGCAGGCAAAATAGCGGGTGGGCGCGGACCGGTGGCTCCTGTCCTAGGGAAACGCGTACCCCGGCCTTCGCAAGCCCTGCCCACCCAGGCTGGGATTGAACCTCTTGCCTTGGACGGCGCACGACTTTCCGTTGCGGAGATTTAATTTCGTGGCAGCCACATGGCCTCTGAGTCCACTGGGTGTGGAAGGAATTGGGGTCTCCCGAAAAGGAGGCACGCAGAACTTGCCAGAGACTCGTAAATTCGAGTGAGGACCGAACAGCGTGGCGAAGGAACGGGCGGGGTTGGGGCAGTACCGATACCGGCCGGGTGCACTCACTCGGGTTCATGCACTGGAATTGGTGCCCAACAGGCTTCTGCACGTATATGGACTCACGCACCTGATTTAGTGCTCATGGGTCCAACACCGCAGCCAGCGAGCTGGTAACGTCAAAGTGGTGGCGTCATTCTGAAAGCCTGCTGGGCCCTGCTGAGCTGGGTGAGCCAGCCACCATGGACAGCTCTGTTATCTCTTCCCTCCTTGGTTGTCCTGAGAGATGGGAATCTGTTCCTGTTCCAGTGCTAGGTGGTACCATAGGCCTGCAGCCCTTCCATCTGCCATCCTCACAGCCCAGCCCAACTCTCTGTGCCCTAGGGCTTCCAGGCCCAAGTCCTAGAGCCCCAGGCAAGGACCAGCCAAGAAACACAACTGAGGAGCCAAAAACAGAATCATAAGCACTTCACTCCATCCTCAAAGCTTGGCAGTAGACGACTGTCTTACAGAGCATGGCTGGACTGGCCTCTCACAAGCTGTGTGAGCACCCTGCGACTGTTTCCTCATCTGTAGAATGGAGCCAAGATGGGTGATTCCCAAAGCTCCGTGGTAGATCAGGCTCCACCCTGAGTGCCTGAGCCCTTTGGGTTCCCAGGTCTACCTCCCCACTGAGATTCTGGGAGCCTGTGACTGGCAGGGAGGGTGTGATGGATGGAAACAACTCCCTTTGGTATTCATGTGTGGGCCAATAAAATTTAAAGCCTTTGCTTTGGTAGAGTGTAGACAGTTCTGGAAACAAATACTATCCTTGGCTATGAGGCTCCCCCAAGACAGAAACTGGCTGGGAGGCCTTGCATCTAGATGAGACGGCTAGGTGTAAACCTCAGAAGAAGGAATGGGTGGCTCAGTGGAGTGGATGGAGGACTCGGAAGGAAGAGGTTTCCAAAGTGTGGGAATCAGACCAGGGGTGTCTGGGAATCATGCACTGCTAGAGGACACTGAGGCCTACAGACTGTCAGGCATTTGGTCCCCAACACTGCTGTGAGCCAGGTTACAAGCTCCCAGAGCTGCTACCTCTTCTTATATAAATACAAAAATGGATAACAGCACCTGACAATTGTGTTACTGCTAGGATTCAATGGAACATCCCAGGAGACACCTCCTACCTGTTTCCAGATGTGGAATGGATGCCCTGGGCCCAGGGCCTGGCCAGGGTCTGGTTGCTACCAGGTCTGGACCCTCAAATGTGAGTTTGGGCCCCCAAGAAGCAGCCATGGAATGGGGGGACAGGGGTTGAGCACCATGGAGACCTTGACTGGGTAGATGGATGGGTGTCGGGTATATGCTGCCTTGGCCAGGCTCCACCAGCCGTGTGACCTTGAAGAGACTTGGGATTTGTGAGCCTTAGTGTCCTTACATGCAAAATGGGCGTGATGCTACTGCCACATTCACAGGGAGAGCATCAGGTTTTAAAGGGAGAAGCTGGGCCCTGGGTCTGCACATAGGGCATGCCCAGTGAGGTGGAAGTGTGCTTGGCTGCTGGGGTGTCATCTCATTAGATCTTTTGGGAGGTCCTATAAGGTGGGGTCTCGATTACCCTTGGTCACATGACCTGCCCTACAGCATCCTGATGGGGAAGCCCAGAAGTATCCCTGAGCTCTCTAGATAGAGTCTAGTTCTCAAACCCCAAAGTGCAGGGGAAGGCCCTGTTCTCACCTTCACAGGCTCTAGAGTGCCTGGTACAGGGCCTGGCATACAGTTGGTCTTCAGTGAATAGTTTTTGCATTTCATAGTGGAGAGGGGCCCACACTCCATAGAGAAACTAGAATTAGAGAAGCTAGGATCAGAGAGGAATTAATTGGAGAAAAAGTTGCATGGGAAGCTGAAGTCCCAACCTTACAGTCTCCCCTCCCTCTTGAGGTGAGCCCTCACTCTGAGCCAGGCTTGCTAGTCCCTCCCTCTGGGCCCCTCAGATGCCCAGTGCAGGGGGTCAGCAGGAAGGCTAGAAATTCTTCCTGCTCTAGGATTGCAGCTGGGAGCCAGGTGGGGAACAGCAGAGGGGCTGGGGGAATGGGGCTGGAGGCTCCGAACTCACCCAGGTATTCAGGCCAATGCTCCTAATGACAACACCCACTGCGGGCTAGGCCAAGACAGGAAGGAAATGCTTAGTGCAGCCCAGACGCTGGCAACCACTGCAGAGGGCAGGGAACTTGGAGCTGTTAAGCCAAGAAGACTTGGACAAGTACCTGGCCCTGGACTTACCCTCCAGCCCCTCCTTCCCACCATGCCCCCTGAAGGGTGTGGGTGCTCTGGCTCTACTGCCTTTGGAACAGTTTGTCATCATCCGCATACTTTGGGTATCAGCTCCTCCTACTCACTCACTTCTTTCTATTTTTTTGTTTTAATTGAGGTGAAATTCATATAACATAAAATTAACCACTTAAAAGTGAACAATTCGGTGGCATTCACGGTGTTGTGCAACTACCACCTCTATCTAGTTCCAAATCGTTTATAGCACTCCGAAGTGGAAACCTGTACCCATTAAGCAGTTATTCCCCTTTTCCTCCCCCCCTGCCCCAAGCAGCCCCCAATCTGCTTTCTTTCTCCTTGGATCGATCCATTCTGGATATTCCATATAAATAGAATCACACAATACGTAACCTTGTATTTCTGATTTCTTTCACTTAGCACCACGTTGTTGAGGCTCATCCATGCCATACCAAGTCAGTGCTTCACTTCTTGTTAAGGCTGACTAATATTCCTTTGTGTGGATATGCTGCATTTGTTTATCCATTCAGAGGTTAATAGTATCATTCACTTCTGAGCAACTCCTCAAGTCCTGGCCTACCATGCTGACAAGTGGTCTGAGCTAGGAGTTTTAAAAAATACACATCTCTGGGCAGGCTGGGCATTCTAAGGCAAGTTGCTTGACCTTTCTGGGCCTCAGCCTACTCACCTGTAGAGTGAAAAGTTTGGCAAGGGCCATTCTAAGTTATAGTCCTCTGTGACTTCACAGCTGAGAGTCCTCTTGCCACTCACAGGAGCCCAGTGCCTTTCTTGACAGCCACAACACTACCCTGTGTCCAGAATCCTGTTAAAACAATCCCTGGGGCTTGCACAGTACCCCCAGGGGATTAGGCCTCCCTTACAAGTTTGCCCCTTTGAGTCTTAGAGAAGCAGAATCTTAATGAGAAGAGTGGCTCAAGTGGGTAGTGTTTGTGAGTTATGCCCGTATTTAACATCCAGCCAGACTCCCATCGGTTATGTTTTGGTGATGAAATGGCGAGCTTACTTGTAGCATTAGCACGCACAGGTCCTCATTATGACATAGTTAACAGTCACACTTGAGGAAGTGGACATTAAACTAAATGGCACAGATTCACCATAAATCGGGGGAGTGTACCAATTGATATCACTACTCTGTATCTTTTATTCAACACATATTCACTATCTTGTTACCCCATCTCCTGCTTTGCGGGGGTTGGACATATACAGAGAAATAGAGTTAAGAAATATGCTCTTCCTTAGCATTTAAGAACTTGGAGATGGAGAACTATCCTGATTGGATGGAGGTGGTCAACTAACCTTTTCCAGTTGGAATTGAAGTTGGGCCAGGTGGGAGAGAGACTCCAATGTAGGGAAGGTACTGTTATCTCAAGGATTTTTTACATTCCTTTGTGGAATGTGAAAGCTCAGTTAACTGAGATAATAATTTCACTTCCTTTCTTTTCAATAAGCCAAACTTACCCTGGTACTTTCAATCCTGTTCTTCTTCCCATATTATATTTTTTATTTATTGATTTCCTTGTTTTTTGTTTGTCTTACCCAGTGAAATATAGCCTCCATGAAGGAGAGACATTTATTCATCTGATCAAAAATGTAGAACACTGCCCAGCACATAGTAAGTGCTCAATGAACATTAATGAATGAATGGATGATGGATGGAATGTACTAAGCCCTTTTCCAACTAGTACAGAAGAGGCATGGGGCTTCTTTGGGACTCCCACATAAGAAAACAAAGTCTAATCTTGTGAAAAGTGCAGTGTTGAACTGTTTGCCTCCCCGCAAAAAAACTTCTTTTAAAAACAGCTAAGTCTCAGAGGCTGATCTGTATTTGTCCTGGGATGGGGGGTGGGGGGGTCGGGAGGGGTGGCAAATAAAGGGTTTCTGAAATAATTTATCATTAGGATCAACAAATTTACAAAAACTGTAACATTTTACAAAATTATTATAACTGCAACATTCTCCATAGCTTCCTTGAGCCCCTTGGGTTAGTTTTTGAGCACAATTAGGATCCAGAACTTGAAGCCTAAGACTGACCTTAAAATTAAATGGATTCATAGCCGGACAGTTGGTTCTAATCCTTTGGGAGCCACACTCCTTGGGTTTAAAAAAAAAAAAAAGACAAAATATTCAACTTGATGGATCTTTCCAATGGGAACATATCTGAAAGAGGAAAAATATTTCCTAGCAAATTAGCAGCTCCCATAAACCAGCCATGTCAATGTCACAAACAGAATGAGAACATGTTGGAGGGGGCAGGGTGGGTGGCTACAACTTTTCAATTCAGACAGCCAGTGAAAACCTTAACATTAAATATCCGTAGATGGAAAAAAAAAATCCTCAGTGGTTGTATTTATTCCGAATGCAAAACTGTCCCCTTTGTTGAGGTCGACTGAACTAACTCAGCCAGAACAATGTCCAGTCTGCTGGCGGGCCATGTGCTAATGTGCTCATGCATTACAGGCTGCAACAGATGGCTGTGAGAACACTCCACCGGCGCCTGCCTGGGTCAGGATGCAGAGCCCAAAGCCTGCTTCCCAGTTCTGTCCAGTTATCAAAACACTGCTTCTCTTTGGATAGATGATGGCTGCACAGGGGGAGGCAGGCCGCGCCCCTCCTGCACATGCAGGGCTGGATGTGAGACCAGTGGCACAACTGGGTAATTATCGGGGGTTTGTTTGTTTGTTTGAACCATATTACAGAATTGAAAAGTATCTTCATACAATTGAAAGCCAGAAAAAGGGAGATACATGCTATATTGTTCCAGCATGTTAGCTCATGGACATTGCACATGTGTCTAATCTTATGCCTGGGATTTGGCGCTTTGGGTGTAATTCGAATTTCTCTTCCTTTCCCATCTCAGTGAATCATGGAGGAGAGAGAGAGCGACCCCGCCCCCAAAACAGAACAAAACAAAACAAAACCCACTTTTTGCAACTACAAAGAAAGACTCCAGAGAAATTCCTTTGGAAACATGTAGCTGAGTGGAATGCACCTGGCCTACTTCAATGTCCATCCCCTTTCCCCTACAAAGGAGAAGAAGACCCACATTGGCCATCATCTCTGCTCTTCCCACCCCCACCTTGAAGCAGAGGCTCAGGCAGGTGGGGCTGGGCCAGCAGCTGGAGGCTCACATGTCCTGGGAGAAAAGACAGGAGTGTCAGCCACTGTCTTTATGTTTCCCCACCCTGGAGCCAGGCTGGGCTGCCATGCTGCCCACTTCTACTCAAGGCCCCAGAGCTGGGCAGTGGACTCACTCAGCAAGTCTTCCTGGGATGAAAGCACAGGGAGGACAGCACCTCAGAGAATCATCCCAGATCCACTCAGAGGCAGAGAAGCACTCAAGCACAGAAAGAGCCAGAGAGGACTATAGACCCCTATGCTTTAACGTGCTAAAACAGATATTTGGTCTTCCAAGTCCATCTACGTGTCATGGTGTTTGGGGAGCACTGGGAATCTGGCATGTACCCCCAACATCTCCCCACCAGCTGTCCGTGCAGCTCAGCATTCCTCCTGTTAACACCACTGCTTGGATAGTGGTGGTGTGTCCAGAAAGCCCTGCACAATCGTCATTGCCTGAAAGGGATATGCAGTCCTACGATGGCCAGCTATAAAGTATCATCGATGACTGATCAGTCAAGTGGGGGCCAGAGAGCCTGGAACAGGTGAATTCTACCTGGAAGGGAACCAGGAGAGGCCAGGAAGAAAGGAAGCATGAGCCTAACAGGGCCAGGGTCATGAGGGTCAGAAGTAAGTTTGAACAGGGACACTGAAGGGTGTATGAGTTAGGACATGGGTGACCAAGAAAGCTCCAAGCTGGTGGCTTAGAAAAGTTAAAGTCTGAGGGAGGAGGGGTCACCCAGGGCTTGTCTGGAGGCTTGATGGTATTGAGGACCCAGTCGCTTCCCTCTTGTGGCTCTGCTGTCTTCAACACAGCCTCATCTGTGGCCCAGAGGACAACGCCAACCATATTCTAGGAAACCAGAATGGAGAGCAGTGGACCTTCTGCCTCCCTTATACACAGAAGGTATATCCATCACTTCTGCTCATGCTCCATGGGGTAGGACTTAGCCGTATGGTCACATCTAACTGCAGAAGAGGTAGAAAAATGTGCCCTTCATCTGGGTGGCTCTGTGCTAGTTGAAACTACTATTACTAATGGCAGGCAAGCAGTTACTAGAGGAAATGAGCAGTCCACCTCACACAGGGCTGACAAAAGCAGGCCCCACTCAAGCTGCCCAGCAGCCTCAGTGTCAGGCTTACCATATGCCCTCAACAAACATTTGCTGTGGACCAAAAACAGGCTGAAATCCTTTTTCTAAGGGAAAGGGCATGAGTTTCTACATGAGTGCTGTGGAAAAGAGAAATTTTAAATAAAAATTGTAAATTTCGATAACACTTGCAGGTTTGTAGGGCCATTTACATTTACCTTCATTGTCCCCCTTTAAAATGAGGAGCCAGTGAGATGTACATTATCTCTACTTCACAGGCAAGGAGATGGCAGCTCCTGGGCTTGGCATGCTCACTATAAAGGCAGAGCCCAGAGGTCTCTAAATGGCTCTCTTTACTCCATTAGGTGGACAAGACAAGCTTCTGTCCCCATAGCTCCTGTTACTGATAAACTAACCTGTTGCATGACTCCATTTGATATGGGCCTTTGCTCATGCCCAGCCACTGGGAAGATACCCCTCTAATCTCTGCATGCTCAGTACCCCCACTGGGGTGGGTGTAGACTCAGCCAGACTCAGAGTCAAAGGCCCATCTGGAGCTCATTGCAGGGCACATCATCTTCCAGCTTATCCACATGGCCTGTCACCACGGATAACAGCCTAGTCCTGAAAGCACAGCTTTGTTTGTGAAATGTTAGAAAGGAAAAGGGGAAAAACACCTATAACCTCCATAAGGCACATGGAGTCCAGTGGGATCCAACCTCCTCAAACTCAAGATGATGGGTGCCGAATGCAGACACTGACAACTGAGATGTATGCGTATCACCCAAGTGTAAGAACATGGCCAAGATCAACAACATTTGAAGGAGCTTTCCCACAGAATTCACATTTACCTAAATCATTGATAACCTAGATCTTTCTAGTTCTGCCTAATAAAAAGTTTTAAAACATGTTTCCTTCTTTCTTGATTCACACTCTGCCCCTTGTCCCCATTCATTCTTCTTCTAAGATTGAACTTTATACATTTTGTTCTGCCTAAGAATTTATGTCCCATCAGTCCCATTTCCCTATGCTTCTTGAATTTCCAGGCCAGGGCTTGCCTGATGTATTAAAAGGGGTTCTGTTCATGGACCACTGCTCCACTGGGCCCTGCTAGGCAAGGTCCCGTCCTGGCCTTGCAAGAGGAAGGCTCCAGACTCCAGAAGCATGACCAGTAGGACTTGCTGCAATGATGGAAATGTCCATTATATCTGTGTTGTCCAGCATGATGGTCACTAGCTACATGTGACCATCAAGCATTTGAAATGTGGCCAGTGTGACTGAGGAACTGACTTTTAAGTTTTATTTCATTTTAATTACATTTAATTTGAATAGCCACACACAGCCAGAGGCTACTGTACTGGAGAGCTCAGCTATAGAATAAGCAGCCACAGGATGTCCTGGTGGTAAGACCTCACCGAGTGCATCATCAATCATATCCCCTTCTCCCAAACTAACACAATCAGGCCAGGTCCAAATGCAGAGGGGTTCCTCAAAGTCAGAAATATGTATTTTACCATAAAACATTATTTGCATTGATTCTATTAGCAAGAAAAGCCATCATGTGGTGCCAGTCAAGATCATCAGCCTTTGCAAAGACATGGAGTCGGAAATCAAGGCCAGTTTGGCACAGATGTTCCAGACAGTGGTCTTGTCTCACAGCTCTCCAGCCTCTGCCTTCTCCCCCAGCCCACCCCACAAGCTGTGTTGCTTTTTTCCTTTCTCTTTGAAAAATGACCTTCTCTCTTCATTTTTAAGACTTCCACCTAAATCACAAGCATTAATACCTTATGAATAGTCATGAAGAGGATAACTTCCCTTTGCTGAAACCCTCATAAGTTGCCCACATTTCTCCCTTCATTCAAACAGATGAAGATTTGAGTTTCAAAGTCTTAGTTTGAGAAGGCATGCCTATCATCAACAAAAACATCTCCATGGTTTTCCATGACCACCTGGAAAGTTTTTCATTTTTCCAGGATCTATTGCAGATAAACACATTCTTTGGGTCAAGATGACAGACTTCACATGACCTCATCTGGCAAGGTACTACTGGGTCAATAATACGGCTAGACGCTCTACTCACGGTTTCTTACCGCCGTGCTGTTACACTGGGCTGGGTAATTCTCTGCCTTGAGGGGCTATCCTGAGCATTGTAGGACGTTAATTAGTATCCCTGGCCTGTGCTCACTAGATGCCATAGCATCCCATTCCCAGCTGGGACAAGCAAAAGGCCCCAGACATTGCCAAACATCCCCTGGAGGACAAAATTGCCTCCAGTTGAGAACCCCCGCTCTTCCTCCATTTAGCTCTCACCTTGTTGGTTCAGGCAAGAAAGCAGAGGAGAAGAAAGCCATGCACGGCCATATATTTTGTTCTGAATCCTTCACTGTGCTAAACCTCTTTCTTATTTAGAGCTCCCATTAGTGATGGACTTTGCCTCTGAATGCTAAGAAATCAGAAGAGTGAAAGATATGGTGATTTTTGCACAGATATCTTTGGAGTACTTTTTGGAACTAAGAATGTTAGATCCAAAAACAGGAGTTTGACTTGTTTGGTTCCCACATAGGAAGTATTTAAAATTATGAGACAATCCACAATGACATCACTCACCAAGTACAGACTAAATTTAGCCAAGTTTTACTAAGAAACGTTCCCACTGATTGGGCTCTTACCTTGTGCTAGGTAGGCACTGCTCCTGGTGTATTGATTCAAGGACTATGTTTACTCCTATCCAAAGTTCATTGAGTGAGTGAGTTGCAGAAGTGACCATCTCAGGTTTATAGAAATGATGCTGTACTAGCAGATCAAAAAGTATACCAAAATATACCTAAATTCTCTGTGACTTTAAAAATACTGATTTGTAAGTGAACTTTTCACTTTGGAGTCCTTTTAGATTCACAGAAAAGTTGCCACAATGGTGCAGAGTTCCTGTAGACCCTTCCTCCAGCTTCCGCTGACGTGAACATCTTACATAACCTTGGAGCATCTGGCACAACTAAGAAATTCAGTTTGTTACACTGATATTAATTGAACTCCAGGCTCTGTTTGGATTTCACCAGTTTTCCCATTACTGTCCTTCATCTGTCCCAGAGATGAGTGAAGGGTAGCCAGTCTAGGATGCCACATTGCAGTGAGTGGGGGCTTCTTTTTAATAGTGTTGAACAAAGAATTGCTCAAAGAAGGTATAGACACCGCTCCAACGGAACATGTCATACAAAAATTCCACTGTTATGAGAAATGGACGCAGAGAAAATTAATCACCACTGGATTAATATTTGGTGGAAGGAGATTTATGAGATTAGGGGAGAAATCAGGTTGAGTGTGGTACTCTGGGAGGAAGTATTAAAATCTCTGAGTGGAAAAGGGCTGAAACATCCTAAGGGACAGCATAATTAAAGCCAAACAGATGACAATCCTCCTAGAAAAGGATGCAAAGAGAAAGTGCCACAAAGACTCCTAACGACAGCAAAGGGCCATTTTACAAAGTGACAAGAGAATCCCCCCCTAAAGTCTTAGGAGGAGTCTTAATTTCCACCTTTGACTTATGCTGCTGAGTTATTAAGAGTTGACAGGAAACAGTGAGGAAGAAAAAAAAGTGGCAGGAGTCTCTGCATAGATGTATCCATGCAGACAGAAGAGTCACACCTATTTTCAGAGCTGCCAACACACTGAAAAAGTCTCACTTCTGACACTAGAAAGAGCCTGGTGGCTTTTAAATTTGCACCTTAAACATCCAGAATCACCTATCAGAGCCAATAGGTAAGGAACCTTTACTTAAAGGCACTATGAGTACATGAGCTGAATCACTTAGAAATTCAGTAAAATGCTGTTAGAAGGCAAGTGTTAGGCCCCAGATTTGGACACACATAGCATGATGTGCAGCATATTTCTCTTTTGCAAACTTCTCAAGCAAGCATTCTCCCACCCCATCATGTCACCATTATAACAGGCTCTTACCATGATTGTTTCAAAGGATGATAAAACAATAACAGAGGCGAGGAGAGAGACCAGGAGACTGGAAAAAAGGAAACGTGATACAGGAGAAGCAGGCGTTCTCTGTCTGGCATATGGCGCTCTGCCCCACTCCCACTCCTCCCCCACCCCTGTGCCCCCCTTGATCTCTGCCTTTCTCCATATGTATGCTCCTGATTTAGAGTGTTAATTCCTTTCCATTTTTTTCTAGGGTGAGATGGTATAATTAACAATGGGTAAGAAAAGCGTGACTGTTACCAGGAGAGTGGATGTACAGTTTTTCCCATATCAAAGCAGAAAGCTCCCCAGAAATATATATAATTTGAGGAATTTAGCAAGTTATGGAACAAACCTAACCTTAACCTTCAGGCTAGTGAAATCACAAGGAATAAATGCACAGGAGATTTGCATGAAGGTGACTAAAATTAATAAACTCTATCGTGACCCACTGGAAACGATTGAGGAGCAGATGCTCTCTGAACTGACAGTAAGCGAAGCAATGATTAGCTGTGCTATGAAGGCTCGCTGACCTGGCCGACACCATCCGAGAGCAGTTCAATTTAAGTTAGTAACCATGGTGTCAGGGCAGGAGGGAGACAAGGATCTCCCAAAAGGTTCATGCCCTTCTGGGAAGGCCAGCTAAAGAGACAACAGGGTGGATAGTAACACTGAATACTGTTGTTCTACACATCCGAGACAACCGATGTGTTATGGATGATTTAGGAGATGGAAACAAAGAACAGACCAGGTGTGGAAGGTTTCAGGAAGGATGGGGATTTAAACTGGCTCTGGAAGATGAATCAGGTTTGAGCATGGGATTCGGTGATGGTAGAAGTTAGTCCACCCTTGGGTTTCCTTTTCAGACTCTGGTGTCCTCCTGGGGATAGGGAGAGCAATTCAGCTTGTGGAGCGGAGCAGTACCTGCACCCTGAGGTTGTGGCTCACAGACCTGGCTGTGCACCAGAGCCACCTCACATCCACACCAGGGCCTGACCCCCAACCTAGTGAGCCAGCATCTCCAGTTCCAGGAATGCACATGCCTGTAACCATCAGTGATTCTGATACAATGGGCTACTGCAATAGTCTCATCTCAAAGACGAAGAAACTGAGGCCCAAAGAAAGGACATGTTTAGCCCATGGGGCACATACTGTGAATTCATTTAGCAGCTGAATTTCTAATGTTTCTTCACCAATGGTTTGCTCAGAAAGCCCTCTGCAATGGCAAACAAGGGTGACCCGAACACCTCTCCTTGGCTGGGTCCTGTCCCCTGACCTTCTTGTTCTACCCCTGGAATTGGACCATTTGTCTTCACTGAGGTGGGAGAGATAAAAAATAATCTGCTGACATGACAGCTCTGCCCTTTCCTGCATTGCCTCTGGCCTCAGCAGCAGAACCTGCCCCAGCGGCAGACACCCTTGCATAAGCAGGGGTGCTTTCTTGCACCTTCGCCCAAACCTCATTCGTCCAGGCTGCTGCTGTAGGGATTCCTTGCAAATGCTCTAAGGCTCTTTTCTCCTTTTATGAAAGGATGTATATAGACATGCAAGTCCTGCTCTATTTCAGCCAAAACAAACATGTTCGTGTTACCAGATGCTCCAGTGCCTCTCCCTGCTTCTCTCATAATTTACTAGCATGTCCTCCCATCTGCACTCCCGATTTCTCTCCTGATACCTTTGGATTCCCAGCCACACCCCTGTTCACTTCTGCCCTCCCTGCAACACTTCCTCTCTACAAGGCCTAGCAGCTCCTCCCAGCCCCGCCCACATTTCTTACCCAACCAGCTTCCTCATGTGCTACCCAAGCAGGCAGCGCCCAGCCCAGCTCTCAGCTGCTTTGCAGCCTTGCTGCCCTTCTCCCTAGTTGCCCCCTCCATCTCCATCCTCCCCAGGCTGCCCCACCTTTTCTGCTTCCCAAGAGAGTTTCTCACCTTGCATTCTGAAGGTGAATCCTCCCAGGTCAGGGGCTTGTCCACCTGGCCTTGTGCATACCCTTTGTCCTTCCCTCTGTCCCTGACACCCCATCAGCTTTGCTCAGACAAGGGTCTCTGGCGAGGAACTGAGGCCACCAGTGTAAACGGGGTTATAAACGTTAATTTCATTTTCCTTCTCCTCCCATTCGGAAAACCCATTCAGCTGCTCCTTCCTTTGTCAAGTATGTATGAAGCACCTTTTGTATACCAGACACTGAATTAAGCCCTGGGATAGCGGGGAGGTCGCTAAGGCTCTGTAAATATTAAGGTCCAATACAACAGGTTTAGGAGATTATTTAGAAATCAAAGTCAGAGATGCCTAAAGAAACAAATCAAAGAATCCAAGTAACTAAAAAGCCTTGTTTTTTCTTTTTACTAATGGACAATCATTAGAGACAACAAAAAATTGTATGGAGCCCAGGAAATTGGATGGCTTTAGCTACACAACGTCGTGTCATCCCATTCATTTAAGGACAGAAAGTGCCTCCTATGTTTAAGCGTCCTTCCTCTCCTTATGATGTCTGCAATCTGGTGTCTGTGAGGTCATGATGATGGGGTTTAACAACCCAACAGGTGTGAAAAAGCTCTAGTGATCTGTTGTACAACAGTATGAATGTTGTTAACACCACTGAACTGTACAGTTAAACATGTTAAGATGGCACATGTTCTTTCCCACAAATAAAAAAAAATCCATCAGGTCTCTGCCAGCACCTCCCACACCAAGGAAACCAAGCCCATTTTCCCACAGACACTGGCTACTGGGCAGAGCCAAGAAGGGGTCATTTCCCAGCATAAAGGAGTCTGGGAGGGGGTGCAGGCATCTGAGGCAGAGGAGCAGGGACCTTGGAGGCTGCCTCATCTGAGTACGTGACATAGGAAGAGAGCAAGCGAGAGACCGACGAGCCCCAGCCATGGAACTCCTCCCGCTCTGCCCGCCTGCAGCCAGGGGTCTCAACATCCGGGCAAAAACGAATCAAAGCTTCCATTTCTCATTTTGTAGAGAAGGCAGAAATGTCTGTCTTAACTGCTTTCCCTAGAATTCTGATTGGTTCATCAAAAGGGTAGTTCTTATGAGGAGCTAGTTCTGTGAGCTGATACAATCTGGAATGGAAAAGCAGAAAAAGCCAGTCTTATACTCGGAGCAAGAAAAGAACAAAAATTCTCTAAAACAGCTGCCAATGCTGCCAGTCCTTCTGTCCTCTTCAAATGCATCTGGGGAGGATAAACAAAATGAATTTGTAGTCGATTTATCATTTCATCTCAATTCAGTACCTTCTCAGGGTTCTCAGGCTGTATACAAAACTAGGATTTGAGATAGCCTCTCATCTCCTGTTTCTCTTCTGCCTTCTCCCTCTTGAGGATGAAAAGTGGCTCTTGGCAAGGCCAGTCTCATGGGTTTGTGACCCATGCAGTCAGTCGCACCAGGCCCTATGCTCAGAAGAGGCCCACACTTGGTTTAAGGATCTGCTATCACCATCTTGAAATCCTTAATGATTTCTAAACAAGGGGGCCCATATTTTCATTTTGTACTGGGTTCCACAAATCACAAAGCCAGTTTTGCTTTCAGCTCCTCAAACTGCCCGCTTCCACGGCCCGCATCAAAGTTCCTTCCTGGTCGTGGCAATAGAAGTCAGGCAAACTCATTTCTTAGGCCTTAAGCCAAGATAAATTTTTTTCCCCTGTTAAAAATTGCAATCCATTTTAAATAGCAACAGCAGTTTTAAATTGGATACAGTACTTGGGTTCATTGTGCTCAAATGACTCAGCTATGAAGAAAATAGAATTTCCCTGAGTCCTGTCTATATTCAAGTATGGGAAACAAAAGCTAACATAAGAACAGCAGTATATGCAATCATTTCTGTGCATGTAGAACAAAATACAATTTCTACCCCTAAGATCCTAACTCATGAAAAACAACAGAAAAGCATACTGAACACTGTGGTCAACCAACCAACATTTACTGACAGCCTTCCTTCACCCCTGCTCCCAGCCCTACTCTTGCTGTGGGATTTAAAATATTTTTGTGAAAACAGCATTTGTTGTGTTTTTTTTTTTTTAAGGGCTGAGAGTGTGGGATCTAAATCAATTCTAATATATTTTGAATATATTCATTATCATGTTCTAAAGGCAAATTCCCATTTTGTGGTTTTCTAAGGAGAGTGACAGAGCCTTGTTTGTGACAGCCTGGGGCATAAGCAATCATTGTGCAGCTTAATTAGATATTCCCCATGCTAGTGTGAGGGACATATGTCTATTCACTGTAACAAACACCAAGAGCGGCCAGGCGCTTTCACGCTCCTGCTATATGCAGATAACAGCAACGCAAGTGCAAGCTCTCCCAAGGACCTGTGGCCCCAGCCGGCCCTGGCACAATCAGCCTGCATGCCCCGATTGGTTCCAGTGTATTAACAGCCTATGAACTTCTCATCGGCTCCCGGACCAGTCAGGACTGTCACCTGCAACTGCCAGATTAGAGTCGGCTGTCCAGCTCCTTGGGAACAGGGAGGGTCTGGGTTTGCTGGGCCCTATGCACCTTAGTTTTTAATACAAAGAACAAGTATCTAGAGTTGCAAATGCAGGAGTAGAAAGCAGATCAACTTTTGGACAGTTCCAGAAAGGACGCCACCCCCCACAGATCAAGCAACTCTAAGCTAAACGAGACTTGGCTAATTATAAAAGCAACTTTAATTCTTATAATTTCAGTTTTTAAATATAGCTTCAAATGAATGAGTCAGGAGCAGTACCAAGTGGGGAAAGTATTAGCCCATGTCTCCCTTTCTCTGGAAAAAGCAGAAAACGAAATGGGGGATGGAAATGATAATGTTTCTAGGTCCCCTCCTCTTTTTTTGCCTCCTGTATTCCACCACATAACTGTGAGCCTTTAAACGCCTCTTTGGACCAGGTCCAATTTTTTTTTTAGCTGAAAAACCATTTTACACTATGTATTAGCTTTCTAGGGCTGCAGTAACTAAGTACCACAAAGTGGGTGGCTTAAACAACAGACACTTGTTTTCTTACAGTCCTGGAGGCTAGAAGTCTGAGATCAAGGGGTCAGTGTGGATGGCTCCTGCTGAGGCCTCTCTCCTTGGCTTGTCGATGGCCATCCTCTCTGGTCTTCACATCATCCTCCCTTTCTACCCATCTGTGTCCAAATTTCCCCTTTGTATAGGATCACTGGCCCTATTGGATGAGGGCCCACCCTAATGTCCACATTTTAAATGGATCACCTCTGTAAAGATTTCTCCAAATAAGGTCACTTTCTGAGGTACCAGGGGCTAGGACTTTAATGTGTCATTTTTGGCAGGACACACTTCAATCCATAATGCCCTGTTTAAGGGATGTAATCAAGAAAGCACCATTTACTCTAACCCCTGCCCAGAGTAGCTATTGGGGTTTGTGGACATTGTGAAAATTCAAAACTCTGATTTCCCATCAGCCGAAGAGCAGCCACTGCGGAGAGCGATCTGGCAGGTGCTCTGACCATGTGTCAGCAATGATCTCTAACATAATCGTCAACTAGTCCATTTCAAAGGAGAGGGCACCCTCTGCTTTCATCTCCTACTGTTACCTGGAGGCTCCTTGGTGGCACTTGGGTCTCTAGAAATATACCAATTCTATCAAAGGTGAGAACTTGAAAGACCTGAAGGGAGAGTGGAACCCATTGCGCAGGAACCGTAGGCGTGTGATGGGCCGTCACCCTGCAAGTGGTGGCAGAATGAAGTCTGGAATCCGGATCCCCACGCCCAGCCCAGCGCTCTGCTGAGGGGTCAGGGCAGAGGCAGAGCTCAGCTCCTCTGATGGCCCCAAGGAGCAGTAGGAAGGCTTGACGCCAGCTTGTAAGGCTGGCAACTAACTAACCTCCTCAGTTTAGCTCCGCTGAGGCTGGGGAGCTCCTTGTCCTCCTTCGCAGGCTCTCCTCTCTTCTTTTAGAACAAGTTGTAGGAATCTCAGAATCCCCAGTCTGGATCTCTAAAGAAAGACATATTGTCAACCAGTGTCAGGGCAATGCTCCCAATAACTGGGCAGCTTTGGCATTAAGGTTCCTGGGAGGGAGATCCACCTGTGTCAGCTGGGGGTTGATGCTCTAATCCAAGTTAGTGGTTAGAAGAGGAGCTGGGCTCTTGGAGTCAGGCAGATCCTAGTTCGAATCCCAGTACCACCACCTACCAGTGGTGTACCTGGTACCCACTGCTTAATTCTAACTTCTGGAAAATTCCTACCTCCCCCAGTGCTCATAAGGATGAGCATCAATAATGCAAATACATTCCTTGATGACAAACCAACACAGAACCAGCCTTAAAAAGGATCGTGTTTATTGGTTATTCTTCTTAGGCAGAAACACATTAGTTGCATGGTACACTCAGGGATGGGAAATTGTTTTTACACAAATGAAAACAAGACAAAACTTTATTTTCATCTTATCTACAGTTATTTCAGAGAATGAATAAACAATTAGCATCTGTCAAAGAGAGGTGTGTGGAGAGATATGTTTTCCTTCTCCCAGGTATCATGTCATTCCACTCCTGTGAGCCATAAACTGAATTTATCAGAATTTATCAACAAGAACAATTTAAGAGAACTGCCTATGACAACTCCAATAAGCTTCTTGTCCCCATCACTCTTAAAGAGCCATTCTCCTGGGACAAAGAAAAATAGGTGGATTGTCAACACCAGTATCAATTTCTATTGAGAAGATTCTGGTAACTTAAAAAGTTAGCCAATAAGAAACCCCAGTGTGTGATGAGTGCTTGGCTTCCATTTGCGAGAACATGAATCCCCTCCAAAGAGGCAGGTTTGTTGAATGCTTCCACTGATGTCTCCCATAACAGTCACTTTTGTCTCCATGAGGTCAGGAGATCAGGTGGCCATCACTCCAGTATTGCAGGGAAGGAAATCCAGGCTCAGAGGATCAAGAGATTCCCAGGATCACATGGCAGAGCTGAGTCCAGAACCAGGGCTTCTGTCATTAGACTAGACCAGTACTGTGCGTTGTTCGACACTGTTCTATCCTATTCCACGGTTCTCCACTGTTTCACGCTATTCTATACTAGTCCACAGTTCTCCACTGTTCGGCACTGTTCTGTTCTAGTCTACAGATCTCCTAGGTTCCACACTGTTCTATTCCATGCTGTCTCATCTATACCTAGGGCCAAAGCAAGAAAACTCAAAAAACTGTATCAATCAGTTTTCAAGCATAGTCCAAATGTCTAAGAGATTTGTAGATCCATTTGTCTCTATGATTAATGAGAGTGACCACCCTCTGGCCATTTTTAACCTTATTAATGTCTACAAGTCTCTGAGATACAAGAAAGGAAGCTGAGCAGATTCTTTCAGTGACCTAAAGGGCCTTCATCTACCCACTTCTCAAGTAATTTTTCCAACTTTTTCTTTCCTCGTTTGTCTCAAATATCCATAAGAGCAGAAATGCAAACATTTGTAGGAAAAAAATGCAAGAGCCTCCTCAGTCCTTTGCCTCTGTGTGAATAAGTTGGTTGGCGATCTATCAAGCAGAAAGAGCCCACAGAGATCAAGGTACAGCCCCTTATTCCACAGATGGGGAAGCTGAAGGCCAGAGGTCCCAGAGGCCCACAGTCTCTTCACTTTGAGTTTGGTGCCATTTCCAGAAAATAAGGTCCCTCCCTAGGCCTCCTTCTAGGAACAGGTGTGGGAGCCCAGGGCACCAGGCTCCGGCTGTGGCCTTCTGTCCCCAGCTGGCAGACAGTGCCATGAGAGTGGGTCCTGCCAGTGGGTCAGGGTGGCTGGCGATAAATCACCTCTCTGAGCACAGTTTCCCCACCTGAGAAAGAAGAAATAATAAAAATAACATCACCGACCTCCTAGGGCTACTGACTAAAATGAGGCCATCTGGGTAAAGAGCTTAGAAAAGGGCCACTCACTGTGTTCCCCCATGCCTCCCACCCAGCGCCCACCCCACCCACATGCCCCATGGCTTAGAGCTTTCTAGAAACAGAAGTTGGCATTTAAATTAAATTTCCATTCTCAGACAGCCTGGGTTCCCCTCAACAATCCACAGTAAAGAGAGGAAGATTTTGTTCCCCTGACAGATCCCTCTCCGTCCATTCATGCCTGGGCAGAGGCTGCCATCACCCTTGGTGGTCCTGGCCACCATGAAGGGCTGGCCCTGTTCCTGGGGAATCAATGGGTGGTTCTAGGAAGATGGCATGTCCTGTAGGCAATCGGCAACCAGAGATGTCCCTGAAAATGGGGCATTCCTTGGACTCCTGCTGGGCTCACATGCACAGCAGTAGCAGCCTCTGGCCCTGTGCCCCCACCGCACCATCAGAAAAGCAAGGGGCACAGCCCCTGCCCCTTCCCCTTTATGGGTTTGGTTAGAGGCCCCTGGGCTTGATAAGCTCCCTGGTAATTCCTTTCATGAGCGTGTTCAGTTAGCCTTTAATTAGAATCTGATTTCTTGGCTGGAATGTCGACCTCTCCCCCCATTTCCTTTCCAGGTGACCAGCTGCCACAGGACTCATGTCTGTGAGTTCCAGCCCCACCACTGACTTGGCGGAATCCGAGCAGGCTGAGTGAGACGCAAGATGCAAAACTTGGTCATATGAATTAAGGTCATATGAATAAGACCTTAACTTTGTGATGTCAATGATGACAGCCACAAATCCCAGCATGTGTGGTACAATTACATTTGTATAAGAAAATACATGGAAGCTTATTAGAGTTTAGATTATTAGAGATGAGATAGATTAGATTAGACAGACAGCAGGTAACTGATGAAATGGAAGTAGAGCTATGTCTGTCTACCATTTATAAGGATCACTGATAAACCATCCAGGGAAACGTGCAAACTGCAGAGTGATCTGATTATACTAATGTACAGCACAGCCCTAACTCTTTTAACAAAGACAAAAACAAGAACACTAAGCTCCAGTGCTGGCTTCTCTAAGGACCCTCACTGCCCCTGCCCCCAGGCTGCACTGGTGTCCGCAGCCCCGGCCACACCTCTGTCCCATGGGTCTGTCTATCCCTCCCCTGCCAGGAAAGTCCTGTCACCTTGGCCTTCCCTGTCCACTCAGAACCATGGGCCATCTGGCCTGGGCAGACCCTCCATATGCTCCTGCTGAGTGAAGGGCAGGCTGTGAGGTCAACCATGGACAGAGAAGGCTTGGGGAGTGGGTGGTGCGTGCAGAGACAGGTACTGGGCATGGAGAGCAAAGACCAGCATTCTCACAGCTCACCATCCAGAGAGGCTGGGAGCAAGAGCAGAGACCGCACTGTCTTCCTCTGGTCATGCCCTTGCGTGATATTCACCCTTCCATTCATTCATACCCAATGGCAGAGACCAGTTTGGATCAATTAAACCAGACTTTATTAGAAGACTGAGGATGCCAGAAGGAAAAAAGAAGATAAACAGAATACAGTTTATCATATTCAGCTTGGGTTCCTGGCTGTCCTGAGGCCACCTCTGGGGTGGGAGGAGACCACCTTTCTTCTGCCAGGAACCCTGTCCAGTCCCTCTCGATTTCTCAGTGTCTAAGGGAATGAAGTCCAGGAAAAAAAGGAGACCCTCTCCTGTCCATCCAAAGCCACTCTGGGTCCTCATGTCCTGTGTAAGAAGCAATATCTACAGAAGACTGAGAAGGGGAGGAACACACACACACACACACATTACAACATCAACCCAGGCAGGGAGGAGCAGCTGCAAGCCTCGGGCCCTTCCCTACTGAATGCAGCTGAGGGAATGATTGCACCCATAACAAGAGGCAGCATGCCCCCCACAGGAGCAGAAGCCCTGGAGGGCAGCCACTGCTTCCTAGTGTAGCCAGAGAAGCAGCATGTTTCTGGGGACAGAGTCAAGAAAGAGGAGGTGAAGCAAGCAGCCCAGTGAGGGAGGATCTATGGAGATAGATTGAAAGAGTGGTTCCAGCTCATTCCTGCAGTTGTCTGGGACAGTGGGGCAGCCCCACAGCCTCTCCAGGCTCTGTTCCCTCTCTCTGAAGGCCCCCTCTTCTTTGCTGTCCTTTGCTTCCCCCTGTTCAATTAGAATCTCATCCCCACCATGTGATCAATAAGTTCTCATTAATAAGATCAAAGTGGGGGTATTAGGTGAGCTTCTGAGAAAGCCACATAAAGGATGATGATTAAGTGTGCTTCTTTGCCCTCTGTCATTCCTTTTTCCTGCCACTTGGAATGTAGGTTTAATGGATGGAGCTCTAGCAGCCATCCTGTTCTGTGAGATAATCTTGAGGGTAGAAGCCAAACATTAAGATTGTAGAACCAAAAGTTAGAGGGACTCACCATAGCAGCCCTGGCATTGCCTAGCCTCAGATTTCTTTTATAAGAGAGGGAAAAAAATACCTTGTTTCAGATACTGTTATTCTGTGTTTTCCATTTCATGCAGGTGAACCTAATACTGATACACCAGCCAAATCTACATCCCCTGCCCAAAAGGGAAAACATACATGTTGTATGTGGTCAGAGCCATGGAAACATTTCTCCCAGTTAGGAGATGCAGATAAGAGTCACACAAAAACAAGGGTGGGGAGCCATTTCAATTATATTTTGTGGTAAAATGAACTACCTCCAAATTGAGTGGCTTCAAACCATGACTTTATTATTTTTCACAATCCTGAGAGCTACCAATTTGCTCTTAGCCACTTGGGAGCATTAGCAGCAGATGTACATTGATGGTCGCATCCAGCCAATGGTGGAAAATTCTCCCTGGTGCAAAAGTGAACAAAAGAAGTTTGCAGCATGAAAGAAATTGCTCAAGCCTGATAACAGCCCCAGGGGGGAGTCCAAAATCAGAAATGGGAGGCTGTCTAGCATGCTGACTCTCAGAAAGCACTTGCACATGTCCAGAAGGGGAAAGTGGAATTTTGGCTGCGTTCACAGCAGGCTGGGGTCAACCTCCCACAGGATTTGGCACCAGGGATATGTGGAGGTTGGCTTTGGATAAACGCTGTCTGTCTGAGGCTGTGTGGCAAACCAGGAAAGAAAAACAGCCAAAAACGGGAGCCCCCCATAAATGGGAAAGCAAAGTGGAGAGAGGAAATGAGTCAGTTACTACATCCACTATGGACATTTAGTTTCCCAAAAGTCCCAAAGTCATCTGTAAGGTGTTCAGCGAACATCTCTCTTTATGCAGCAAACAGTATGAAGGTAATGAAGGAACGTGATGGCTGGGATTCATTCATTCATTCAATAAATATTTACCCAGGAGTTTTTATGTCCCAGATCCTGAAAACAAAATATATTTATAACATAATTTTGGGTAGGAAGGAAAGCAAAGCTCACAGAGAAAGGATAGATGGTCACTATATGTAATGGGATCAGGAAAGGACTCTGGGATAAGAGAATATTGGAGGTGACAACCCCAGGAGTGTGGATAATGTCAGGTACTGTGGGAAATGTGCTGGGGGCGGGGGGCAGGCAGGAAGAGCAGTGGAGTGAGGCAGGGATGAGGCTGCAGGCTGTGCGGGTGGGGCAGAGAATGGGGTTGGGGGCCGGAGGGGAGGCAGGGCCCCCTCCCTCTCCCCGCAAGCCCCTCAGGTACAGGCACTGCACTTCTAAACTGGCAGCAGCTTCCCAAAGCACAGAGGCTCAGGGCAGGACTGGGCAGTACCATCTGGGCCCTGGGATTTAATTTCAAGTGTGTTGGTAAGCGTTGGAGTGAGGACTGGACTGTTTTACCTGTTGTTACGAACCAGGGCTGCAGAGGTCTCACCTATGTTGTTTGGAGGAAGCTTGGGTGTGGGTCATTTGTCCAGAAGAAAGCAAACCCTGAAGGGCCAGATCAGGCTACTCCTAACCCTGTGGGGCACAGCAGGAAGAGCAGAAACAGGGTCCCATGACTTGCATCCCATTCCCCTTCTCTCCCCATCCCTAGTTCTGCCATGCACACTCAGGGGAGGGGGGCCAGTTCTGTGGGGACACATCCTCTTGACCCCCCACTCCTCCAATCTCCATGGAGAGGGACACGGCAAGACCCAAGAGGGGTCCCTAAAACCTGGGTGCAGAGCAGGCTGCCTGAGTCTGGGTGTCCAGAGGCAGCTCTCGTTCAGACCATGGCCACAGGTCAAATGTTCAAATTTGCCCATCAGGCTGTCATATTAATTCTGCAAAAAGTGGCATCTCCTACCCAGTACAGAGATGCCCACAGACAAGTAGCCAGGGTGTAGCTGAGCACGGGGAGGCATTTCCAAGGGCCACTCAGCAGCCAGGCGGAAGGAACCAGCGGGTGAGGCTGGGCTTGCTCCATGGGTACGTGGTGCACACAGACTCCTTCCACATGGTCGGGCAGAGAACCCGTGGTGGTGCAGCCCTCTGCCACTGACTTCAGAAGAGACTGAGGTTTGGGCCACATGCCTTGAAACCCAGTCCAGAACGCCTCATGCCCCTGTCCTGTTCCACCCCTCCAAGGCTTACTGACAGGTAAGAAGAGCCAGGGCAGCAGTGGGGAGGCAGGTGGAGTGAGGAGGGCAGGGAAGAGGGGGCGTCCAAGGAAGCTGGGCATGAGCACAGGAAGGGCCCTGAGACCAGGCACATTTTGGGGTGTTGCTCAGCTCACAATGCCTCCCTTTCTTCAGACTACAGTGGTATCTATTACTGGTGTAAGAAGATAAAGAGAATTGCATTCACCAGAAGTCCTTTTAGGGAAAGCACGAATTTGACTAGAAGATACATAGTAGAAGATGGCAAGGGTACACTCAAATAAACAAATCTTTGCAAAAGGGTGTGTTATGCTAACTCGGGGGCAGAGGGGTGGGCTTGGGAGACAAGTTTAGGTCCTGAGGCCAGGACTGTGTGTGATAATGGGGAGAGGACCCAGAGAGACTGGAGACAGGAAAGCATAGAAAGAGAGCAAAAGTTGAAACTGGTAGTAGATGTTGGCACAGAGAGGTGGCTGACGGGCAGTTTGGGCTGTTCGCTGTTGATGTGTATACAGAGGCCCAGGAGCATATCCCGAAGCCACACCTCTGTGGCAGCCTAGGAGTAGTGCAGAGAGGGGAGGTGACAAGGAAGAGCTGGGCCCCAGATGGCATCCCAGGGACCCCCTGCCCTGATTAGGTTACACCAGCTCAAAGCAAACAGGCCCTGTGACAGAGGAAACTAAGAAGCAGCCAGTGGGAGTGGCCGGCTTGCTGAGCCACACCCCGTGCTGGAGCAATGCAAAACTGTCCTTGCCTGAAGCATGGTTTTGATCCAGGCTGGTGCCCTCCACACCTCTTGCCAGATTCCAGCTACTTTCAGCACACCAGGATTTTAGATATGGAGAACAATAGCTATCTTTATTCTTCCCGGTGATAAAGGGCCATCCATCCTGCTTTATCGTAAGCATGTAAGAATCTAAAAACAAAGGCAAGCACCTGCTCTCAAAGCAAGTGAAAATTTGCCCTATCACTTTAAATGGGTCCACTGTTAAAATCAGAAGACTCAAGGCGATTAACAATGGCAGTGTTGCTCTTTTAGAGGGTTATTAACAACAATATAATACTTCCTCTCTCCTCATTTGGATGCAAGCAGCTGCCATGCACCAGGGAAATACAGGTCACAACAGGGGATGAAGGAGCATGAAATTGGCCCTGACCTGCGTCTCTGGGCATTGTGGGAAGTAGTGCCACTTGTCACAGCTGCACCCCAACCCCCTCACTGGGAAGGGCTGATGGAGGCCAAACCCACCCTCGGGAGATTCTCGAATATTCTGGCATTCCAGCAACCATTAGGCAAGAGGGGGTCCTATCCTGGCAAGAGAATGCTGGTGACCAAAAGACTACAATTCCACAAACTTTCTGGGAAGCTTTTGCCGATAGCAGACCTGCTGGTCCTGTACACATGTCACATCCAGAAGCATCAAGGCGGGAGAGAGGCAGAGTGTGAAGAAATGGAGAGCGACTTTCCCCTGTCAGTCCCGGCTCTGCATCAAGTGAATCTGGGCTGGTGCTGACTCTCTGGGCCTCAGTTTCCTCAGCTACAAATGGGCTGTTTTCCTCCCAGCCATATAGGGATACCGGAAGGCTAAAATGAGATAGCAGATATGAAAGTGGTTTACAAAAAATAAATGCAAGGGTATTCACGGGCAGGTAACCCGCCCATCTGAGCTGAGGCCTCCACTGCAGAGCAGCTGCCTGCAAACCCTGGGCGTGGGCAACATCTTGCACAGAGCTCCGTCCACCACCCCCCACCACACACTGTTGGGCAATCTCAGGTTGCAGCATTTCTGAAAACATGTTCTGACCAATTGACAGGCCAGAGGAAGGCAGTGTATCATGTCTCAATCCTTCTAGGAACTGCTTTTAAAAATAGATGCTTGGAGAGAGAGGGTGCGTGTCATGGTGGCTGGGCTGGGGATTTTCTCTATTTTGCTGTTTCCATTCACCATCCAGCCATCACAGCCTGCCTACCACACAGCCCTGCCTAGCCCCTTCTCTATCCACAGCCCCCCATCCTTCTGCTTGCCAAACCTTCCTCCAAAAGACCCTAGCAGCAAGTGACCTCTCCCTGTTCTAAACATCTAAAGCCTCGTTGTCCTCAAAAACATGGTCCTTAGATGAGCAGTGTCAACATCACCTGGGCACTGGTTACAGCAAAGCATCTCAGGCTGCACCAGGCTCACTGACCCAGACTCTGCCCTTTAACAAGATCCCCCTGCAGCACATCCTCAGCAGCTCCAGTTACCTCCTGCCCCCACCCCTGCTCCAACAGGTAGGCCTCCCCGCCCACCCACACATGCAACCTGATAGTGCCAGTCAGGCACCTCATATCCTCAAGTGGCTTACAGATTACTAGAAGGCAGCCCACACTTTCTCAAGCTCTGGCCCAGGGCTCTCCACACAGACAATGTTCAGTGAACTTGGTCCATCTGTCTAGATTGGATCTCTGCACTCATTCATTCAGGGGGTTACTGAGCACCTACTGGGGCCCAGCCCTGTTCCAGGGCACCAGGATACAGGGGAGACCACTGCCCCCATGAGCCTCTGCTTGGGAGTGGAGGAAAACAGACATGCATATATAAGTAGGCAAGAAAGTGATGAGGCCCTTGTAACTGCTGGTCAGTCTTAGCCCTCACTACCCACTATTCAAAGCGTGATCTTCCAACGAGTATCAACCTCATCAGGGAGCTTATTAGAAATACAGAATCTCAGGCCCCACCCAAACCTGTTGAGCCAGAATTTGCATTTTAGCAAGACCCCTGGGTAATCCGATCTAGAGCAGAGTTCTACCTCCAGACTCCACTGTCTCTGGAAACCACCAAACAAGCTGAACAGAACAGGTAACGTTACTGTGAGCCAGGCGCCATCTAATCCTTGTTTGAAAAAGCACCTGTGGAGTAGGCATAAGTATAATTGTGAGCTTCATTTTACAGGTGAATTAACTATGGCCCAGAGAGGGTAAGTAGCCTACCAAACTTCACAAGCTTGTAAGTGGGAGGCTGACTTTGAGTCTCAGGGTCTGACTTTAGAGCCTGTTGTCTAGTAGTTAGCTCAGAGGTGTATCAGTCAGCTCCAGCTGCTGCAACAAAATACCACACACTGGGGGCTGAAACAGCAGAAATGTGTCATCTCAGGGTTCCTGTGGCTGGAAGCCTGTGATCAAGGTGTTGCCAAGAGTTGCTTCCTTCTGAGGCTGTGAGGGACAATCTGCTTCAGGCCTCTCTCGCAGCTTCTGGCGATCTGCTGGCAATCTCTGGTACTCCTTGGCTTGTAGAAGCATTGCCAGGACCTCTGCCTTCATTTTCACATGGTGCCCTTTCTGTTTGCACATCTCTACATCTAAATTTTCACCTTTTATGAGGACACAAGTTATACTGGATAGGGTCCCGCCCTAATGAGCTCATTAAGTATTTACATCTGCAATGATGCTACTTCTGAATAAGGTCACATTCTGAGGTCCTAGGGGTGAGGACTTCAATGTGAATTTTGGAGAGAGGACACAACCAACCCGTAACAGAGGTTAATGAAAAGACAGCAACAGCTAACACTGTGCTGTGCTTTGTTCTCAGATATCAGCTCACTCAATCCTCACCACGATCCTTTGAGATAAATTCTATTTCATTCTCATTTTGCAAACGGAGGAAACTAGGGCATTGACAGGTACTGTGTCTTATCCTGAGTCACAACTGGAGCCAGGATTCAAACCCAGGCCATCTGGCCTTGAAGTTCACACAACAGCTCTCTCAGTGGCATCTAGGATTATACTGAGGTTACATTTACATGATTTCTTTAGCAAGTTGTTGCTGGATTCTGGTTCAGTGTGTCCAGGAAACTGTCTCTGAAACAGAGGCCTATGAGTGGAGTGTCTATCATGTTCAGCAAGCACAGGGACAGAAAGGGCTAGAAAACCCCACATCCTTGATGCAAAGAAGGCATGCTTTTGAGGCAGACAAAACTGGGACTCCACCTTAGTCTGAATGAAAATCATTAAGCAGAAGTCTTTCCATGGTGCCTGATGAAAAGTGCCACATAGTAAAGTGCCTGATAAAAATTAGCTATTGTTGTCATTTTACTAAGCAGCTATTACATGCCAGGCTCTGGGCAAGGCACCTTATATTTCCTTCTAATCTTTATAACAACCCTAGGAGATAAATACTACTATTCCCATTTTATAGATGAGAAAAACGGAGGCTCAAAAGAGTATTGCTAAGGCTACAGGCTGGCTCTTACCTCCAATTCAGAGATCAGGACTCTTCTTTGTAAGACATAAACAGGCTGATCCTTGGATTAGAAAAGCAGCGGAGGAGATTTGCATGTTTAATGGGGATAGTCTTCACCAACCGAGTTAATATTTCCAGATCAGAGCGCCTTCGGGAGAGGAAGGCAGCGGCCTCCAGCACCGGTCCCCTTAACTGCGCCCTGGGAAGTCTTCACAGTGCCCTTCTTTTCCCCTGGTGGTCTAATCTGGAGTCAGATCCAGCCGCAGGCTCTTACAGATGGGGAAAGACTGCGAGCCAAAGGGAAAACAACAGGTGAGCTTCTAAACAGTCTCCTTCTGTGCCTCGGGCAGGGTGTCTGTCTGGGCCTCTGCAGGGCCGTACTGACTTCCAGAACCTTCTGTCTCTGCAGGTGTTTTAGGAACTTGGCCTCAGCGCTTCAGTGACCCATATTTTATTACCTTTCAGGTTTCTATAATTCATCATTCACTCCTTTCTGAAAACCTAGAATGAAAGTTTAGCAGCTCAGCACCCCGGCCTCTCTCCATTCTCTCCCCAAACACATCGGCCTGTTTGTTCTCTTTCATCCCCGCTCTTCCTGTTGCATTCTGCCCATTCAATGGGGAAAGAGTGAAACCGGATGGCTGGACCCAGTGCGGGGAAATGACTTCAGAGCCACCTTTGTTTCCTCTCGTCCCTTTGAGCACACTTGGCCCCGCGTCTCTATGAAAGGGCTTGTTTGAACCATTTGGAACATCCAGCAAGCGAGGGATGCTGTAGCCAGAATCACTCGCATCTTTTCAGGCTGCCTGAGACTCTGGGTTAAACTGCCAAAATTTTGCAACAAAACTAACCATGACATTGGACATTGTGTTATAAATTAGCCACAGCCTTCCAAGCAAATTGTCTCTTTTCATTGTGTCAGTGTAAGCCTTTGGAGCATTTGGCTTCAGCCACTGACTTCAGGGAGACTCAGAGAATATTTTTGTTCTGCCCCAAACCAACTCTTCAGACACCAAGTTCCATGTGCTAATATATACATATCTTAGTTCACGGTATTTTCTCACACTTACTTGGAGGATCTCTGTTAGTCACATTCCATTTCTCTGCCTAAAATCCCACCAATATGCTTTGAGCTTGTAATACTGTCTCCAACCATCTTTAAAACAAAAAAGTGTACTTCTCTTTTTGTAATGCTTTTTGCAATGATTATTTGAAGTTTCTTTTAAGGAAAAGACCTTTTCAAATATACAGAGAGAGAGGTATTCATATGTAGTATTACTATTATTATTATTATAGAGCTCTATGACATGTAGAATTCAGTACCTGGTACCCAGGGAAGCAATAAAAATGTCTGTTTCTGTTAGGTCACCCTGAATGAAAAACTAAATCATATGCCCATCTGCTTGAACTTTGTCACCAAAAGCCAAATCAATCTTTGGTTATTAAAAGGAAACTGAAAAACTACTCCGATGCCACCTAATCTCTTTTCCTCCTTTTCTTTCCTTTAATTATTTTTCCCACAAAAAAAAGTAATAGGACAAATGTGGACTCAGAAGTAATCTTAAGTAGTGAACTTTATTAAAACCAGGTACACATGACATTTATTAAAAATAAAACAAAGTAAACCTCCCCATAATATTTGTCAAATACACTTACTGCATTTGATCAGCTCCGGGGTTTTAATGAGCACAGAGAACCCTATACCACCTGGGCCACTACACCCTGGATGTGAGGATACTGGTGACAATTATGGGGCTTCAAAACACCTTTGTAAGCCACTCTATACACCGTGTCCATTCACAATGACTTCATTAATTTGCGTTCCTTTTGAAAGCGAACAGAATTCATATTCTGTGTTTATAACCTGAACTGTTTCTAAGTGTGACTTAGATTCTGTCAAGATGGTCCCCAAGTGAGAAGGGACCAACTGTCCCTCAGTAGCTCTGCTCCATCCAAGAATACTTGCCAAAGGGTATTCCGGTCTCCCCTCTGCATTCACTTCCTCCATTCCACTCCTGTGCCAGCAAGAAGCCAAGTGCCCTCTCTCCACTGCCCCTTGCCTGTCTCTGTGTCCCAGGCACTGTGATATTTGGATGGGCTGGGGGTACCTAATAGTGGGCAAACATTAGGTGTGGCTGCCACTGCTCAAAGCAATAGCATAAATTTCAACAACTCTTGGGTAATTTAAACTTTTCAAAGAATTTTGCCCTACTGCGAAGAAGGAAGCGCTTTAAGAACTAAATTCCAGTGTTTCATTACAGATACAAGCACTGGTCAGTTTTAACAGCATCTTTTAGCAGAGATGACCTTTTCTTCTTAGCTGGCCTTCTGTGAGGGCACAGTGTCCCGAGTGACAACAGGGGCTTGAGTGGCGGGCAGGCTTTGTAGCCGCACAGCCTGTCTGTGTTCGCAGAGGGGTGGAAACACACTCCCCAAACACACATGTCCTTCACATGGTCGCTGAGGCTTCAGGTCTCCACTCTTTGCCATTTCAAAGGTCCCAGCTTCTTAACCCAAAGCAAGGGTGGGTGACAGCATTGGGGGAATGCTTTAGGTTTCTAGACAAGGAAAGGGAAGCCTGATACCTCCTCAGGGGGAAAGGAATCCCTGACACACACACAAGCCCCTTTGGGTAAAGACAAGAGAGGTTGTTATGGCGGGCGCGAGTTCCTCCCCAAATATGTCCTGAATGTGGGAGGCCATGGCAGCTGCCTCCCCTTGAGACAGCCCACAGGGCCCCTGTCAGGGGCTCTAATGACTCGCTGGTCCTTGCCAGCTGTCACACTTTGCATGCCGCGGGAGCTCTGGTCCAGCAGAAGGGGCCAGCCAAGTCACCAGTTTCCACAGGCGCCAAGTCCTGGGCCCACACTGGGCCCACATGGCCCCTGGGGCCCTCTGCACGGAGAACACTTCAGTGCACACTGACCAGTGTGCCTGACTAAGGGAAAGGAGGAGTTCTTCCCCTAGAGAGAAGCCGGGTGAGGCCAAGGGCTACAGGAAACCCTCAGTACAGAGGGGTCTTTGGGGGAGAAGACCAGTCAGCATATGTCTCCATCTCTGATTCCTGGGACCCCTGCCATGGATGGGAAATTCACAGGTGCTATTTAGGCCACTCTGTGCAGGCTTTAAATTCATTCTCATTCATGTCCTCTTCCTGATGGCAGGGTAAGGCCCCAGGGCCTTCTCTGGACAGAAGAAAGCCAGAGGGAGAGGTCACTGGGGCCTGCCCCAAACTGGCACCTCAGCTACAGCACAGGGGCTCCTCAGGGTGAGGGTGGGCATTGCCAAAGGGGGACCATGAGGAGTTTACGGAGGTGGGGTCCTGGGAGCCATCTCTTCTGGGACTTCGCTGGAACCCATCAACTCATCCATACCGGCTCAGCCCAGATGGTCCCTCCATCGCTCCACCCCATTCCAGGCTTCTGCAGTACCGTTCCCTCCTTGGCTTCCCAGAAGCCTGGTCCAGCTGGAGGAGATGCTGGAAGCCAGCTGCTGATGGTACAGCTCTGCTCTCCTCTCTGAAGGCATGCTGTCAACTGCAGAGACCACTACCCTCTGGGAGACTCAGTTACCCCATCTATAGCAGGGATAAAAAAGTGTCCAGCTCACAGGGTTCCCCTGAGAACCAAATGTCAAAAAATGCTTTAACACAAGGTGAAATAATTAGTCAAGTGTTTAACTTACCTGATGGAAACTTTCCAGGTGAGTTGCTTGGTCTATCTCCTGCCTGTCTAGTACAGCTCTGCTTGGGGAATCAGCTCTTTTTCTCACCCAACACAATGTCAAGTCCCCCAACACCATGTCAAGTCAGGGCCCCTGAGGGGCGGAGGGGTGGGGTGGGGTGGGGCCTGTCAGTTTCCTTCCTCCTCAAGGAAACCAATAGGACACTCTGGATTAAAGCACTGTTAGGAGTTTGTTCATTTCAGTGAGCCATTGAGCCGGTGGGGATATCAGACTGATCCTTAGACAACTCTAGGACACACAGTAATTGCAAAGCACTGTGCTGGGATTTGGGAGGATAGAGAAATGAACAGGTGGTCCCTGCCCTCGGCCCTTAAAACAGTTCCAACCAATGCAGAGATGATCTTTATACAACACAATCTAGGCTGTGGGGAGATGCTATTGATGATTTGCCAAGCATGATGAGAGGAAGGAGATGAGAAGTCATCAAGGCCCAGAGAAGAAAGTAACATTGGAACTGAATATGAGGCATGGACAGGCTGTCAGACAGACAGAGGTTAGCGGCAGAGATCAGAGTGAGCCTGTGGGGCAAATATTGGCAGAAGAAAACTAGGACAAAGCAGCCATGAAATCAGCAAGCACAGCTCCCTGCCAACAGCACACCTCTTCTCACACCAGAAAGAACCATGGTGGAAAAGCTCATTTTCTTTCTGTTAAACTCAACATCAGTGCTGTGCACTAGAACTTTCTGTGATGATGGAAATGTTCTCCTTCTATGCTGTCCTATGGATGGCCATTAGCCACCTGGAACTAGTAAACACTTGAAGCAGCGCTAGTACAACTGGAGAATGAAATTTCTAAATTAATTTTATTTTAATTAATTAAATGTTAACGGCCACAGGGGCTGGTGGCTACTGTATTGGATGGTAATGTTTAGAACCAAAGGCTTTCTTCCCCATACCATTTTTCCATGCTATGATGACAGGCTGCAGTAGTATGCCCTGGTGTTGGAGTAGAAAACTTCCACAACTACCAAGTACTCCTATTTATTTGGGGAAAAGAAACGTTCTGTCCCACCCTCAACAGATAAGAGTGTGTGAGTGGATTTTTGTCTATTTTTTGAGAGAAGGCCAATTCCCATGTGAGTTTTTTGCTTAAGCAAGAGTTGAGTCCCTGGTAGACAGAACACACATCCCTTTAGGGAAGGAAAGAAACCTGGCCCCAAAAGCTTCTTAGTCCCCAGAGACTTTTTATTCAGAGGGAAGGAGAGGGAGTAATCATTATTCCTGGAACCCAGAAATTTAGTTTTCAAAACCTGGCAGGAAGTCACGTATTTTAAAAAAAAACACATACACATCATGTCCATGTTCATGATAGCACCATTCACAATACCCAAAAAGTGGAAGCAACTAAAGCATCCGTCCATGGAGAAATGGATAAACAAAATGTGGTAGAGATGTAAAATGTAGTATGATTCAGCCCTAAAAAGAAAGAAAACCCTGGCACAGGCTACCACATGGATCAACCTTGAAAACACGTTAAATGAAATAAACCAGCTGGTCACTAAAAGATAAACGCTGTATGGTTCCACTTATAGGAGGCACCTAGAGCAGTCAAACTCAAAGAGGGAAGAATGGTGGTTGCCAAGAGTTGGGGAGTGGGGAGCAGGTGGGGAAATGCTGATTAATGGGTATAGGGTTACAGTTTAGCAAGATGAAATGAGTTCTGGGATTGGTTGTACAGAAATGTGAAAGTGCTTACTACTCAACTCTACCCTTAGAAATGGTAAAAACGGTAAACTTGATATGTACTTGACTGCAATTTAAAACAATCAAATATGCATATATATATATATATATATATATATATATATATATATATATATATATATACAATAGAGTAGAGGCTGAGGGAAGAAGGAGGTTGAAACATGGTATTGGCCTCACCAATGCAACAAGTCCTCCATGAAAAACCGCGCCTCACCGGAAAGGGAGCCATGCCTCCCCTCCCTCTGCGGGAGCTGTCCTGTGGCTCTAGCACCGGCGCTCACAATAACCTCCTTGAGCAGTGCCAGCGCTCCGGCGAGCCAGCCCGAGGCGGGTGGCCAATGAGCGCATGCCTGCTCCCGGCCTCGCGTCCCCATTGGTTGAGCCCAGCGGCCCGCGGCCCCTCAGGTTCCCAAGCCGGGTTTAAAGCTGTCGGAAGCCGGCTGCCTCCCTGCCATCGGCTACCCGCGCGCCGGTCTGCGGGGAGGGGCGGCTTGCCGAAGGGCCCACCCCGGGGCGTTCCTGAAGGGCGCCCCCACCGCCCACCAGATGTACTATGCGGTGTCCCAGGCGCGCATGAACGCGGCCCCTGCGACCATGCTGAGGCCACAGCGGCCCGGAGACGTGCAGCTCGGGGCCTCCTTGTACGAGCTGGTGGGCTACCGGCAGCCTCCCTCCTCCACCTCCTCTTCCTCCTCCTCCACGACGGTGCCCCTCCTCCCCAAGGCGGCGCGAGAGAAGCCCGAGGCGCCAGCAGAGCCGCCAGGCCCCGGACCCGGGCTCGGGCCTGGGACGCACGCGGGAGGCGGCTCCCGGGCGGACGCCAAAGAGGAACAGCAACAGCAGCTGCGGCGCAAGATCAACAGCCGCGAGCGGAAGCGCATGCAGGACCTGAACCTGGCCATGGACGCGCTGCGCGAGGTCATCCTGCCCTACTCGGCGGCGCACTGCCAGGGCGCGCCCGGCCGCAAGCTCTCCAAGATCGCCACCCTACTGCTTGCCCGCAACTATATCCTGCTGCTGGGCAGCTCGCTGCAGGAGCTGCGGCGCGCGCTGGGCGAAGGCGCCGGGCCCGCTGCGCCGCGCCTGCTGCTGGCCGGCCTGCCGCTGCTGGCGGCGGCGCCTGGCTCCCTGCTGCTGGCGCCTGGCGCCATGGGGCCCCCCGACGCGCTGCGTCCAGCCAAGTACCTGTCTCTGGCGCTCGATGAGCCGCCGTACGGCCAGTTTGCACTCCCCGCCGGCGGCGCGGGCTGCGGCGTCGGTGGCCCCGGCCTCTGCACTTGCGCGGTCTGCAAGTTCCCGCACCTGCTCCCGGCCGGCCTGGGCCTGGCCGCGGTGCAGGCGCAGTTCTCCAAGTGAGCCCAGCCCGGCCGCCCAGCCTCTCCGCGAAACCGTGCCCTGTGCGCGGAGAGCCCGGCTGGTCAAGGAGGGCATTCTGGTCCAGAGGAGGGGAATTGGTGGGCGCCCCCTTCCATGCCCCCACCCAGGGGAAATTAAAGTGACCGGAGCGGATGTTCGACCTTGCGACTGGGCTGCCTGGGGTTCCGGGGAGATTCCAACTACTCTGGGCACCAAGTGCACGCTCTCACCCCATTCTCACCCAGCGCAGCCTCTGCAGCCCCTGGAGTTGTGGGCTTCGCGGGAGTGGCGGGGGTTTTAGGGCGCCGCGCGCTGGGTTCGGCTTGCTCCGGGTGCGGCGGGAGGCCAGCCCCAAGTGCCACCGCTCACAGAGGCGGCACCTACCAAGCCAGGGGCCGAGGGACTGCTCGCCAAGGGCGAAAGAAGGATTCTTTTCCTTCTCCCCGGCCAGAGGTCACAGGCACACTTGTTCCCACTAGCCAAGCGCTGTCAACGGAGGCTGCCCCGCCTCAGGAAGCCGAGAACGACCAGTAGTCGGTGCAGACGGCCCCGAGCGTAGCCGGCTGACGGATCCTCCGCGGCCGGATAGTTGGCACGGCGGGGCGGCGGAAAGTGGAGGTGACGACCCCAGGGTGGTTTCGTGCGTTGGGCTAGGAAGTTGGTCCGCTCTGTTCTGCGGCTGTTCAGGTGCAGTTTTTTGAGAATCGCACAAGCAGGTGTTTTGTGGCGGGGATTATTCTCTCCTAAATCCTGGTATATTCTTTCGTAAAACAACAACGAAACAGTTTAAAACTCTAGATTCATTTTGTTCCCTCTTACCCAGAGGTAACATAACCAACTTTGAGCTTGCTTAAAAACAAAAACCAACCACCTTTCACGCAGACGGCGTTCCGGATTTACTAAAATAGGTAACAAGACATTTCACAGTGGCCGTCTTGTCAGAAAGCACGATCGCTAACTACCTTTCTCATTAAGACGCAGAGGAGAACCGAGCTCCAAGCTGCCCTTGGCTTGGCCACCCCCACTACTGTGGGGACGACGGGGTAGCGCTTTCTCACTGTCCCTTTCCCGCGCGGGGTGTTCGACCAGCGCGCCCGCAGGTCTTCTCCAAGCTTTGCAATTGAAGAACGACATAGGTGACCGGTCTTGATTTGTTACAAATTACTTCACCCAAGGCTATTTTATGACCTTTCAACAGCTTGCTTTGAATTTTGTATTTAAGGTTTTTTAAAATTGGTAGTAGCCGAATTTACCTGGCATTTTATTTTATCTCTAACTTTTTTTTGTTTCCTTGCGCTGTGAAGAATGAACAAAATAAAACATTTAAAGACCTTACTTTTTCGTTTTATTTCTCTGCTAATAAAAATGTCCTAGTGCCATGATAATTCAGAATCTGAGGGTGAAGGTTAGCAGTTAAATATGAGGGGCTCAAAACTTTTAAAACCTGACTTCCTGATTCATAAAGTAATCAAAGGAACAAACAAATGTAGGTCAAGTTCAGGCATTAAGGGGAAATGTAAGGGCTGGTGGCAGTTCCAGTTCTTAGGCAAGCTTGGGGGTGGGTTTTTTCAACTTAGAATTCTTCTAAATGAGCTCAAAGATACATTTATCATAAAATTGCATTTCAACCTCTTTCTCAGAAATCCTCCTGTCTTAGTGACCAGAAAGCTTAAACCTTATCACACAGCTATGTGCTTTCTCTCATTGTTTAAATACGGTTGGAGTTGTCTCCTAGGAAATTACCACCTTGGACATCATTTATTCTAAGAGGTGAAGAAGGTTCTTGTGTCTGATTGGAATGCTGACTTGCTAACATGCAATGTAATCATTTTGTAGTTATTGAAGAAATCCTACCAGTGTTTAAAGGAGTGTCCCCTTTAAACCAAAAAATTAAAGAAAACCCATTGTGAGGTGACTGACTTAATTTTATCCAGGTTAGTTCTGAGGCATGTACACATTTAGGGAAAATGAGCATTCATTTTGAGTACATGGGGTGGGATGTGCAGAATGCTGCAAAGTTGGGATTGCTTGACCACCCTGGCTAAGTGTCTATTTCCTTAAGGCAGGGGGGTGGGGCAAGAGAAGAATGAAAGGGAGAAGCTCCACACACCAGTCCATTCCATTTCAGGGAAGAATTTCTCATTGTACCTAAACTAGACCACCAGAAAAATCCCAGGCTTTGATTGTAAGTAAATTTGAATTGTGGTCTTCTCTTTATTCGATCCCCATCATTGCTTGCCTTGCGTCTTGAGAAGAGACAGAAAGAAAAGTGAAAATCAACAACTAAATCAAAACCAGATTAGGTCATCCCTAAAAAAAAATATTTCTAGGAGATTCTAAATAAACAATTCCTCCAGTAGTCCCAACTCCAGTAGTCCATCACCTAGATGCCACCATCATTCCAAAAACCACCTCTAAAAGGAGCAAAAAGGGCAGAAGAGGGGTGGATGGTGTCTCCCCTGTCCCTAGTTACAAATTGGAGCAAGTACCCATACTTTATAAGAAAGGTAACAATATATGTGATTTTTTTAATTTACCAAGAAATCACATCTTATCATGCTTTCCAGAACTGCTAGAGATTATAAATGAATTTTAAAAGGTTTTGCAGGACTATTTTAAGTGCCATCAAAGTATTTAAATGATCTGCCTGCAAGTACTATTCTATTGACTATTGTGCCAGAAAGGATTAGTAGAAACGCTCCTTATAAGGAATTTACATCCTGAAAAACAGCATCAATTGGCATATAGGAGTCCTAGAATGAAACAGAAAAAAGATAGTTATATATCATGTTAACGCAAAATTAGACCTCTCAAGTTATGTCTATAGGAAGGCAGTCTATTCTGCTGGCACAATGTTTAAACCTAGACATGTATGTTGTAGGAAACAAGAGTTGTTCTTTGAAATCTGCAGTGCTATGTCACATGTGCGAAGGAGCTAGCTGAACTGCCCACCTCATTTGATTTTAGCTAGAGTGGGCTTTCCACAAAAGGAACACGTTTAAGCTGGTCCTTGAAAGGATTGGGAAGGCAGAGAGAGTGTAAGGTAGGGAAGGCAGATGTACCTTGAGAAAGGTACATCAGGTTTCAGAAGCAAAATGAGAAGGAACCCATGGCTCACTGCCAAAAAAAAGCTCCTTACACTGAGCCAGCCACAAACGTGAGATCCGAGCGATTAGAGTGAACAGAACCTAAGGGGAAAAATACACAAGGCCCTGAGAAATTATGTTGTTATATGTGTGGGAGGCCAGGTGAGCAATCAGTAAACAGAGAGCAGATTAAATGCACTATGGGACTTCCCTAACCCATAGTGATGGTCTATTTACAGGTGTTCTCCTCTAAGGGAAACTGATTACACCAGGCATGAAAATGTAATCTTGTGAAACACATAAATTAGAAGGTAAGTGTCTCCTCCAAACTTGGAGAGTGTTTCAATTTACCAAAAGTCAGATTCTTAACAGCAGGGCTTCCATGTTGCCATCTAGTTCTGGGTCTCCCATTTGGTCTTTGCTGACTTCTCAGGCATGCAGGTGAGGCTGAGTCCAAGTTGGCCTCAGCCTGCTAGCTAGACCTCCTAGAGCCCGAGGATGGCAGGCTATAAAGGAAGTCAGCCACAAGAAGGGCTTTTCCTGCTGTACAAGGATACTTCATGAACTTGCATGAACAAGGTGATGTTTAGGAATAACCAAGAAATCAAAGCTTTCTCTCACCATAGCATTCAGCACATCTACTGAGAAAGTGCATTTCCTCCAGAAGGCACTGTCTTGCTTATTCACTATACTGTGTCTCTTCTGCACACTCAATAAATAGTCAAGAAGAAGATTATAGCTCTGCTGAAGTAGGCTTATGAAGCAAAAGATTGAAAAATGTCATGTTTTTCTAATACACAAATGCACTTGCATTAAGCAGATTTTAGTTGTCGGGAAATACTGTTTTCAAGCAAGGTCTAGGTTATCCTCCCAAATAGCAGATGTGAAAACAGAGATATTCCTCAACCTACACACAAACTAGCCTCGTTACTTATGGGGCCACTGCAGATGACTACTTTTAGAAGTTCCCATTCTGTCCTTTAAAACGAAGCCCAGCATGAAAGCTGGATGCCTGATGGGAAATTAAGCCAAATACATTCTGTTTATTTGGGATTAGCCACTCCATCAGAAAACTTTCCCCTTTGCCTCTGGCTGATGTTGACAGGCTGGAGCTCAGTCTCTGAGCTCAGGACAAGTAGGTTGATAGACCAATTTTGTAAACATGACAGGCTGCTTGATGCTGGGGTTGGGGCTGAGGGGAGTGGGGTGGGGTGGGGAGGTGCCTGGATTGGAAGCAAAGGGAATACATTTCCCCTTCATGTTCAGCCTTCCTCAGTGACCACAGAGGGCAGAGCACACAGGTGGGCCAGAGCCCAGGACAAAGGCCACAGGGGCCAGATCCTATCCCTGAGTCCCACAGAATGCCAGTGGGTCAAGGCACTGTAGAATTATCTGTCCACCCTCCTCCCTGCTGAATAAGACTCCTGAAGCCTGGGAGGGTCAGGAGACAAGCCCAAAGCCACACAGATAGTTGGAGGCTGCAGTGCCAGGAACCAGTCCCTGCTTCAGGGAGGCAAGGGCTGTTCCCTTGGTTTGTTCTGGTGGGACTGGAATCTCCTGGAAGCAAGAATCCTGACAGGAGGTGAGCACATTCTTCCTTCTCCCTGGAAAATCTCCAGCCTGTGCCTTTTTCCAGCCTCTCTGCTCAGTCCCTGTGTGCCCCTGCCAGCAGTATCCAGAAGAGGCAGATACCAGGTGACCTGGCTACAGTCAGTCGCCTGAACTTTCTCCCGCAGCCTCACTCCCTGTCCCCAAGGGAGGCCCAGATTGGTGACAGGGAGTGGCAGAAGCAAAGCAAACCCTTCGAGAGATCCTCTGATAGTTCCATGTATGTCCTTAGGGTTTCAGCAGGCGAGGGAGTAGATGGCTGACAGACAAGACAGCAGGGCAGAGGCAAAGCCGCTTTGCAGGAGCTTTCTTTGTGGCAGCTGCCTTTCAGGGTTTCCAGTGTTGTCAGTGTTCAATGTTCTGATGCCGGTAGACCCTGGGCATCTTTTTGCTGAGTGGTTTCCATGGATGTGAGTGATTCTCCAAGAGGCTGTACAGCAGCAATAGGTGCCAGCTGCCATCAAACCCCAGGATAGAGGACAAGCACCCCTGACAGTGGGCCCTGCAAGTGGAGTGCCAGCCCAAGGTAGGCAATGGGGCCTGGGAAGATCCCCACTGTAGGCCCCAGAACTGGGCCAAGAAGGGCTATTGTGTCCCAGAAGCTTCCAAGTAATATGGGTCACTCCTTAGAGAACGTCAAAGTCGTACAACCAGGAGACTTTAAAATAATGCCATCAGATGAGAAAACACATCTGTGCAGAAGAAAAGAGACTGTGTGTGTGTGTGAGAGAGAGAAGAGCCAGCTTCACTTGGGGGCAGGTAGGCGGGAATTTGGGAGGGCGTGCGCAGAAGGTGGAGTAGCTCTAGCAGGAATAAAAATGATAATGGTGTTGACAAGAGCTAACGTGGTGTTTCTTGGGTGCCAGAAGTGTTCAAGGCATTTTACACATGCAGCTTGCTTTTGTTGGTATTATTACCCCATTTTACAGCTGAGGAAATAGAAGCACAAAGAGGTAGAGACTAAGGAAACTGAGGCTGGTCAAAGTAACTTGTAGAAGCTGGACACTGAAAGAAATGAGGTTTTGTCTGGGGTTGGGAGAGCACCTGGGGGTGGTGTCCCTAAACTCCCCCTTCCTCCTCAGCAGCCCCAGGGTAGCACTCACACCTGCCCCCTCTTCCTCAGGTCCTAGCCCAGTGTGGCCACTACCACTAATATGTCTCATCACTGGGGTACTGAGGTATCTGCATGTCCCAGCACACAATTAGTTCCAACGTTTTCAGACCAGGCATCGGCTGATAAACAGCAGGAAGGTGGTGAGATATTAGCGATTACAGCTGCAGCAGAAGGGGACTTGCGCAGCCTGCAAGCTTCAAGATATTATGTATTCCTGGTCCTGCCATCCCTGCTAGTGCTCAGGCAAAAACCAAAAACCAAAACAGTAAAAAGCTCCTAAGGTAGTGATCGTCAGGGGTCTTCCAACTCAAATCTTGAAAACCAGAGTTGAGCAGATGAAAAATCACTAAAGAAAACTTACAAAGCTGTTTTGACAACGTTTGCTCTACCTCGCTTACCAGTCAGAGGGCGTATTCTGTTATCATCTTATTTCATTTGCTTGCTTCTGGCAGTGTTAGTCTTGCTCCTCTGCAGCCCCAGATCTTTACAGCCTTTGCTTTATCACAGACAGGCATGGTCAGGACTGAACTCACCACCAGTGGAGATAAAAATAAAACTGGACACCGCAGCACCCCATATAAGTGACTTGAATTCACTCGTGACTGTGGACTCCATGGTTCTAGGGACTGTGAGAGCGTCAAAAGCTGCCCTTTGTGTTTTACATTCTCACCGCGCCCCCCCCGCCCCACCATAACTCTGATGAACAGCTGTCAGCTCTGAGACTAAGCCACCCCTGGGAGGCAGGAGGGACAGGAGTGAAGATGCTGGCAGGCTGCAGACCCGCACCCACTGAAGGGCAGGAGGAGGGGGAGGGTCTCTTCAACTTCCCCCTTGGGCCCTGCACTCCTGGGAACCAAGCTGTGTTCAAGTGCAATCAAGTACCAGTCTCCTCTCCCCTCCTCCTTTCTGTCCTCCTGTTTCCTGCTGTAAAGTCTTGGCCATGTGCTGCCAACTGATTGCTCCACTCTCAGGCCATACGACCTTGGACAGGCTACTTGAACTTGTGATGCCTCTGTCTCATCTAAATTCCAATCACCTTAGGACCCACCTCACTGGTCATAGGCAGTGCTTGCAAACTGTCAGTGCAGGGCTTGTTGCAATTGTGTTCATTTGTCTTTTTGCCACATAGGGTGTTTTCCACTGCCTAAAAATACATTGCTACATGACAGTGTGTACTGTTGGCAGTTAAGAAAGCAAGGTGACCACCTGATCATTCCCATCTTTTCTTGGCACTCATAAGTAGGGCCCAGGACATCACTGGATGGTGCCAGGCACAAATCCATTCTGAGTAGGCAAAGCTGCCTCTAAATGCCCTGCATCTTCTGACACTTAAGTTGCGCCCAATGGCATTTTTTGAGGGTCTTCTCCCATGGAGCCTGCGTTAGCTCCGTCCCTCCAAGCTGGCTATCACAGCCCAGCCGGGACCCACTGCTATTGTGCTAAGCCCATGTGGAAGTCAAAATGCTTCTCCAAGGTAGAGGTGGGAGGCAGGGCCCTGGGATCTTCTTTCTTCTCTCCGATTGACTGGCAGACAATGAGCTCTTCAGAAGCCACAACATTTCAGCTGTTTTGGCTACAGAGGCCGCAAAGTGACTGGATGTCATTCTCTCCCAGAGGAGCGTCAGCTCAGGACAGCTCCAAACAGTATCAACTGGTTTGTGGCAAGTAGCATAAACACCAGGCTGGGGGAATGAGATCATTGGCTGAGTCATTCTCCGCACATGGACACAGAAGAGAACTCAGGCCCCGGAGAGGCTCTGGGTGAGGTGCTGGGCCTCCTCCCTGACAGCAGTCGTTCCTCTGTCCCACAAATGCCTATTGGGGCCCTGCCTGCTCGGTGCCCACACGATTATTTCTCAAAACTGTGGTCACCTAAACTCGGGGAGTATAAATTTTGGCCTGTGGTCAGGAATTTTCCTCAGCAGAAACACTTGTTAAAGTGTAAAAGGAAGGGAAGAAGGAAGGAAAAATGGAAGTCAGGCCTTATTAATATTCAAATTTTAAATAGTATTTCTGTTGTGATTCAAACTCATTAATTAAATGACCATCTTAAACTGTGCAACAGGATACAGTCAGGAAAAATATTCTGATTAAAGTTGTCTCCCAAAGTATAATAAAATAGGTGAGACCTGCTTGTTGCTACTTGGGTCTTGGGAGGGAGCAGGGCATCGAGAAACAAGCAGGGCCCTGACCAGGGTGAGGCCAATGAGGCACTTTCTTTGGTTATAAATTTATGGGGGTACCAAAAACTGTTATCATGATAAATAATATTTTAATGCAATATTTTGTTAATACTGATACAAAAATCCATGACGAATAAAATATCAAAACTTTTAATACAGACAGGAGCAGTGTCACTGATTTTTTTCCCCAGATTCCAACACAGTAATGGAGGCAAGTCCCCTGTGCCCCTTCCCAGTTCACAAGGTCCACTCCTCTGCCACCCCTCAGGCCACAGCCTCGCCACTGTCCCTGCTCATCCTTGGCCAGTCAGAGAGGATGAAGCAGATCAAATGCTGGAGTCACTTTGCTGCCCACCAATTCTAAGACAGCGAGATGCAAAGCGAGCAGTGCGGTCAGCCCAGGCTGGCATCAGAAGGCCTGTGTTCCAATCCCAGCTCCACCTTTCCTCGCTCTGCTACCTTGCACAGGTTCATACACAAGCTCGTAAGCCTTGGTATCTTCTTCTCCAAAATGGGAGCCATAATGGTGTTGATCTCCTGGATAAATGACACCCGCAGCACTCAGAAGAGTCCCTGGAACCATTTGTATTGTAGACATGCCCATGACTCCATCTTGTCTTCCTGCCCTTGCATGCACAGTGCCTCTGCACGGGGGTGGGGGAGAAGCACTCCATTCAGCTACTTACTGGCTACCCCTCCTGAGGAATGGAGGATGGGCGACACACACATGCCCAGAGCTGTTTGTGTTTTTTCAAGTCACTTCCAAACACAGAAATGGTAGCCATCCTAGCAGCAATGACAGTGGTCAGCACTGTTACTGAGCATCTTCTCAGGCACGCTGCATCGTGCAGATGAGGGAATCTAGCCCACAAAGAGGGAGGGCTGGTCATGTGGCCGGAGTGAGCTGTGCCCTGGGGTCAGCCCTGCTGAGCAGAACTTCCAGCCTAATGTCTGAAGCCCTAGAGGGGAGGGGGCCTAGGTCTTTGGCACTGGCCTTTTCCCTCTACCCTCACCAGGTGGTAGCATGCTACTGAGGCCTGCAAGCCTGGTGACTCCATGCAGGAAGCCAGGAGTGGCCGGATCAGGGTACACTTGGAAATAAGGAACATTGGAAAAGGCCCCTCATCTCCCCAGTGCTTAATTGGGTAAAATAATTGGGGCTTTGTTTTCTAAGCAATGCCTGATTCTCAGACATTGCTGCTCCTCACACCAAAATCTTAACCCTACACAAGTCAGATTTTTTAAAACCAATCCACTCATTTGATAAATGCTTGCTGGGGCTTTTAAAAGAGGTATGCTTGGTTCAAGGGCATAAAGGAAAAACTGATAACCCTCAGTAGCCTTCTCAACTGGAAATGATTCAACTCTAACGGTTTAAATTTTTTTAATTAAAAAGAGAACAGAATTTGAAAAGAGCCCCCTTATGAGAATTTGTTAAGTATACTTGGCCATTCTAGATCAAATGACCTTCGCTGATTGACATCAACTAAAATAGTGTTAAAAGAAGATTCAAAGAGAGCAGGTCCTCATCTGGGCTCCACACTGCATTATAAACAGCCTAAAAGTTCAGAAAATGACAAGATGACTATTTTACAATTTCTACCTCGGAACTGTTGCTGAGAGAAACAGGGAGGGAAACTTTGGAACTGGTATCTATGGCAAATTTTTTTTTAAGAGAGATCTTCATTACTTTTTGAAATAATAAAAGGATTAGCCATACTCAATGTAAATAAATTAGATCATTTTGAAAAGAAAACAAAAGAAAATAGAAATTGTCTACAACCTCACCATTGCTACCCTGATACATATTGTTGCAAATTTTCTTCTCTGCATATACATTTATACACAGTCAAATATATGATACAGACCAGCATTAAACTACATGAACTGTCTTGTACCCTACTTTATTCCTTTAACAATAGGCTGTGGGGGGCTTCTTATGCTAATAAATACATTCCTATAGCACCATTTTAACCTGGATTCCACTGTGTGCTCTCCTGTTATTTATTGCAGTAACTCCCTATAAATAAACACATCATCTCCCCCTCTGTGTTTTGCTGCTCTGAATCACACTGAGATGAACATCCCTGTGCCTACATCTGTATGCTCTCTTCCACTTTATCCTAGGATAAATTTCTGGAAGTGAAATTACCACACCGAGGGTCATCATGCTGATAAGGCTTTAACTGCATGGTGGCAAGTAGTCCCTCCAGGAAGGTAGGGCCCAGGTACACTCCTACCCACAGGGCCTAAGAACACGTGTCCATAGCCTCAGTGATACTGGATATTTAAAAAAATATGTTAAAGTGCCTTTTCATTACTTCATATCTTTTTATGGCTATAGAAACAACACAAGCCTGTTGTAAAGTTTCAAACATTATCAACATATGTAAAATACTAAGTAAAACTCCCTCCCTAAAGCTTCTGTTACAGCCCCACACCCCCAGATAACCTGATGGGATTGTTTCCAAATTTTCTTTTCAGTGCCTATACAGAAAAATTTTTTGCTTTCTTGCAAAGATGGTATATCATTCAGATTATTTTGCAACTTAATGTTTTTGTTGCTTTCTTTCCTGTTTCATATTTTAAAGTTATAAATAATTTATTTGTTTATAAATAAATATAGGTCTCATCCTTAGTGGCTGCAGAGTGTTCCACAGCAGGAACATATGATATATATATTTCACTGCACCAGCCTCTCATGAATGAGCATGTTAATTGTTTTCAATATTTGAATGGGTATCCTTACTCATCTCTCTTTATATGTGTATAACATTGTCCTAAGATTGTTCCTCAAAAAACACTTGTGCTGAAGGATTTGCACATTTAAACTATCAGTAGATGCTGTCAAATTACAACATTACAGCAATCTCCCTCCCACAATTCCTCATCTGCTAGGTTAACCAGTCAAGAATGCAGACTAGCTGTTTACCTGTGACAATCGGGTGATGTGCACTAACAGGTGATATGGCTGAAATAAGGGGCAGATAGAAGACCTACTGCCGCCAGGTAAGAGTGGTTCTGAGGGAGGGGCACCCATCTTAGTCATACATGGACCTTTGCAAACAAGCATATCCAGACTGAAAGCAGGGACTCGAACATTTCTGTACACATGTTCATGCCCATAGTCATAGCTGCGTTATTCACCATAGCCAAGAGATGGAAGTAACCCAAATGTCCATCTAACATCCAATAATGGGCAGATAAACAAAATGTAGACATGTGGTAGAATATTATTCAGCCTTGAAAAGGAAGGAAATTCTGATTCATACAACAACAATGGTATGGATTGTGAAAATATTAAACTGATGAAAGAAGACAGATGCAATACTGCATAATTCCACTTATATGAGTCCCTATATATAGAGAGAAAGCGGAATGGTGGTTTCCAGGGGCTGATAGAAGGTGGGAATGGGGAGTTCTTGCTTAATAGGGACGAGTTTCCATTTGGGAAGGTAAAAACGTATACAGATAGATGATGGCAATGGTCGCACACCACTGTAAACATTCTTAAAGCCCCTGAATTGTACACTTAAAAAGGGTTAAAATAGTATATTTTATGTTATGAGTATTTTACCATTAAGAAAAAAAAGGCACGTGTCTAATTTCCATTTCCAAAGAAGTTTAGTTTGGGTTATGGGCTGGGCATGTATGTGGTTTCTAAACTCTACAGGTAAGCACATCTGATTGGATATGAATGGGTCAAGGAATGCCAGGACCTGAATTCAAAAGGGCTCAATTTCAAAGATTTTTCTGCCTGTAAGTCTTCACTAGTCTCTAAACCAGAAGTGGGTAGGGTGAAGGCAGCTGCAGATATATGCTGTTTGTTTGTTTTAAATGAATTAGTTGCCAATATTTGAAAATCATGGAATTTTACATAAAAATCTAGATTTTGGGTGTGTCTAGAAAAATTGGCAGATATGGCCACACCAGCCCAGTGTCTGCATGGTGTAGTGAGTTAGCACTGAGTAAGGGTGACCCCTAGACCCTGGTCCCCATCATTCCCTTCTATCCTACCCCAGACCTTCACCTGGTCTTTGAGGTCTTGGGCTTGTGGCTCACACGCGCAAGCCAATCAGTGCCGAGGACTCCAATTCCTTTAAACTGTGCCTCTGTTTTCAGACAGTTTCCCATGTTGACAAATAAGTAAATGGGCAGTTCCTAGCCAAACTGATAATGACAAAGAGCAAAACTCAACATTCACTTCAACTTTCTTGCTGATTTTCTGGGACTACACTCTTTTGCTAAACTGTAACTTGAACTGTTTCTCCAACATTTAAACTCTTCTTAATTGTGTGTGTGTGTGTGTGTGTGTGTGTGTGTGTGTGTGTGTGTATGATTTAACACTCTACAGTACTGAATCAAATTCATAAAGTCAATCTTGGACCTTATTTACTGGGGTTTCCATTTTAGAATGATCTGGAATACACACATTTCCCATGGCCTGCAGAAGACAAGGCAGGTTGGGGGGTTTGGTTGAAGCAACGGATATAAAAATGATGGGTCCTTTTTTTCACAAAGCAAAACTTGGGGCTCCCTGAGCCCCTATGCAATGATCTCAATTCCATGAAGAAGAGTGCCGATTGAATCTCTTCTGATTTGGGAGCCTGTAGTCAAGGAATTACCCTGGGAATATCTATATCAGGTTTAACCAACAGCAGCTGACATACTCCCAGGGCGGAGTAGGGAGGCACAATGCCTCATCACGGGGCTTACAGACTAAAAAAGAAGAAAGTTAATACCAATTTTCTGCTTTTTATTTTTCATCTGTCTCCCTTTTAATATGAAAGCCTAATGCTGCCTCCCTATCTCACCCAGAGATTTAAAGGGATTATAGACACAAGGCCTGAAAATAAATTGCTTTAGTTTGTGGATACAAAGGTTAGCTTATGGGTACAGCACTTGTGTGAAACACCTCAGCGTCAAAACCCAAGTGGTCTCAGACCTTTTTGCTTTGTTTCCTAAGGTCTGCACGCTGCTCACAGTTGCCCTGCTGCCCCGCCCCACTACTTTACTCTGCAGCCGGGATTACCTCACTCCGGCCAGGTGTGGGGCTGCAGGCCTGCTGGGCCTTTCTGATGACCCCTCCAGCTATCATTTGAGGTCCATTCACACACCTCCTCTGAGTCTTGTAGGGTCTCAGTGGGGCCAGGGATGGTTTCTTTAGGGAAGCAGATACTGTTCATATCCTAAAAGCAGACTGGATCACACACTGCCGTTTCAATGGTATCAACAGGCTCATGGCAGAGAAGGTTCATCACTTTAATCCTCAGCTCAGTAATGAAGTGTTTTACCCGGGTGTTCTTCAGACAGACCTTGGATGCAGTACGCGGCTCCCCCATACACCTAGTTGGCAGTTAGTCCATCGTCCATCAAAAGCTTGGGAGCTCCTCAAAAGAGCAAACATCTCCCCCTCCAGGTGTTGCTCTCCATTGAGAGCTTTTCATTAACATTATCAGGCAGATGGGCGGAAGATGAATCAGGATAGAATCCCCAAAATAATAATTCCCTACTCTTTGGCTATTCTCCTAGCCCACCCTTGCCTCCGGGTGCAATCCTTGCCAATGCCCCTCTCCCACCACTTCCACCAGCACCACTTCCTCCCACCTCCCTGGTGAATGGGGCCAGAGGAAGAGGGGAAAGCAGGCAGGAGGAGAAAGTCTTAGGGTCAAGGATGAAATGCAGTCTTAACCTATCTGCAATCACGTGTTCAGATAGCAAACAAAATCATTCCAGAAGTGAAATAATTTCCCAGCTTTCCCAGCTTTCTAAGGAATTTCCATAATGGAATTTAAATATTCAACACAATACCAAAGGCGCTGATTTTATGCTCTGTAATAAAAAAAATGATGTTAGGATAGTGCTTAGGAATACCCAGGGCTACAAAGTGCAGAAGAAATTCGAAGGTACCCACATTTCAAACAAATAAAGGGCCAGTTCCACAGTGCCACATGGGTCCCCAAGGAAGTTGTACTCTTCATAGTTTATGAGCTTCTGTCATTCATCTTCCTGTTTTCCCGGCACCTGTTTTCATTCACTCCTGTTACAACATTCACTGTTTGCCTCCTTCTTTACAGAAATGAGAGGTAATTGCTAGAAAAATCATGGTTTGTTTGTAGCATTCAATCACTTTAAAATCAACTCCAAGTATAGAGGGTGATTGTGACTTTTATAAAGCTAGTAAATTTTATTTTTAATTGACAGTGTCAGAATGAGTCTATCGGAGGTGGGGATATTTTAGCTTCTTTCTTTGATTTTCCTGCACAACTTTAAAAAAGTTTTCTTTTATATCTGGTAAATGCTTTGGGAATCCTTTTTAAAAATCCTGTATCTAATCCCATATCATGTAAACTAAAACTAAAACACCGACTCCCACTCAATAAGGTAGCAGTACTATTACATCCAGGTAATTGAGGTAAAATCAAGTCACGTCAGTGCACACAGGCATCAAGGTCAAATCCTGCAGGCACTGAGAGCCCATCAGCACGGCTGTACTCTCCCATTTTCCACAGGAGGAGGCAAAACAACCTGATGTTACTTCTAATTGCTTTTATCTTGTTTATGTTTTCTGAATATGTTTGATAACTTACAATCACAATATGATTTTTGATCCACCAAACGGCAATCTGTGATTACTCCTTTTTTCTTCCTCAATTTTATTTTGATCGCCTTCTGGCCAAGTGCCGGTGTTCGTGTTCAGCTTGCCACACATGCACACACCTATCTCCTTGTGTGGGAGCCCCTGGGTAGCTACACAGTTGACTAAACAAACTTCTCATCAGTGAATTACCAAAACCGCAGCCAGAGCTTGGTTTCTCCAAGAATCACACTTCCACAATGGTTTCCCCACCCAAAAGCAGTGAAAGTCGATGGTTGTTTTGTTTTTCTGTTAGCTCTTGGAAAATACCTCTCAGGAAAGGCACAAATTGGGCAAACTTAATCTAACCCATGAATTCTATCTCTAAGGATTGTTCTTGAGGAAATAATAAGGCATGTTACTTTATGATACCTTTTATAATAATATTATATTATAATAAACTATGTTATATATTAGGAAATATGTATTATTAGGAATATGTATTATATACATTATATATAAGGAATATCTATTATTAAGAACATATATTAGGAAAAAATAATACAATAAGAAAATTATAAATAAGAAAAAATACTATCTAGGAAAAAGATCACAGCACCTTTTGTAATAGGAAAAAGCTTGAAATAATGTAAGTGCCCAAGACTATGAGATAGATTAAACAATTACAATGAAGTTATAGGATAAAATTCCATGAATCACTGGGGGGAATTTTTTACAAGAATATTAAATATTAGGGGAAAATGGTCATGCTACATGTGAAAAATTAGATTGCAAAACAGTGTGATCCCAACTATACAGCCACATGTTAAGAGTGGTTATCTCTGGGAGGCTGCATTAATGCTTTTTGCTGGCTGCTTTTTATGTGTATTTTCTAAGATTTCTGTAGTGAGTATGTTTTCTTATTGTAATTTTAAAAGCAAAGGCTAGAAATGAAAACACCTGGACTCTTTTTGCTCACAAACAGAACCTCCTTTGCAGAGGCTGGCCGCAGGCCCCCCTGCTGATGCTTCCCATAGTCATCGAGGGGGCCTGGCCACAGGCACTGGGCAGATTCGAGGTTGGAGGATGGGCGTGCTCCTGGGTGAGGCTCACCAGGGGGTGCTCCTGGTGACTGGAGCTCTACTGAAGCAGCTTTCCAATTACACACCATCAAAATTTCACCCAGACCGAACTCCTTTGATAGTCATGCTTGATACCTTAGATTCCTCTGTTAAAAAATGACACTAAAATGGCATTTTATAAGAATGTTGAATGACATAGAAAAATATTTACTTATATGGGAGTGAAGCAGGTTAAGCAACAGTATGCTCCTAATATTTTTTTTAATTATTATGCTTTTGGTTGTGAAAATGTATCACAGTTATATATTAACAACAGGAGAAACTGGGTGAGTTTCTGACTCTACTATTTGGCAACCTATCAAGAAATCTAAAATTATTCTAATGATCACTAGACTTAATTACAGTGGCCATTTCATAATGTGCATGAATATTGGGCCACTATATTGTACATCTGAAACTAATATACTATTGTATGTCAATCACTCTTCAATTTTAAAAAATAATAACTCCAAGATAAAAAGTTTATTTAACAGATAAGAAAACTTATTAACTCTATGGTACAGGTTTCTCAGTGCCTCAATTATTTAACATTTAATGTAATAAAATCCTTCAGAAAATAAAAGAAAGTGTATGTATTTATTATGAGTCTATTCACATATAAGCTACAGAGGGAGAGTGTATCTAGGAAAGATACCAAAATCATAACAGCAGCTCTTTCTGTGGGAATCAGAATGGTTTTTACATTTTCTTTAATTTTTATGAACTTCTAAGGTTTTTCTATGAGAAGTGTAGGATAACTTTCTATTTAATTATATATATATATTACATGCTATACAATTATACAGTATATAAATCATACTTACATAATATCTAAAAATTAAATTAGTTTTATGAGATTGCTTTCATAATCAGAAAAAAAATGTGAAGAGGTATGTGGATTTCCAGGGAGCCCCAAGAACAGCAGGGAGGCTGAAATTGTAGAAATCTGGGCCAAGTGACTGGCAGAATGAGACAGTTACATACATGCACAGCTACTGTTCAAACTCTAGGATTATCCATGGTTAACATGCATTAGATGCAAGTAGTTAATAATACTTTTGGAATCACAAAGTCAACTTGATAATTATAGTATTCCTAAATTAGCACAGTGAAAGCTTAGCAACTGTTGCCCATCTAATGAGTAGGTGACAGAAAGGAAAGCCTCTTTTCTTTGTAAAGCTTAACATTAAAATTAGTCTTCTCTGTTACCTTAGGTGCAAAAAAAGGAAAGACAGGAGGCTGTTCATTCAACCATTTTTTTGCCCTCAGAGATCTATGTCCGAGCAATTCATGGGACAGATAAGTGGAGAGAGTCCTAGGACTCATCTAAAAGAACATTCTTGGAAAAAATCAAGAAGGTGAAAATAATTTCAAGTCTTGAAGAATTATTGGTACTTCTCTGGGGCTGAATAATTTTCCCAGAGAAATGATGAGACAAACAAATAAAAGATCAAGGAAATCATGTAGCAATGATGCCATTGATCCTGCAGTGGTCATGAAAATGTAAATAGCAAGACAGCGCTAAGAAGACCCTGGACTTTGCCTAGAAACAAAATATTCAGCCTGTTGTTGTTGTTTTTTATTGCCGGATTTTGAGTGGAAAAGTAGTCCCACTTGTCAATCAGCTAAGTTGCAAGGGCTAATAGATTCTGGTGTTGAGGGGGGTCAACACAGAATTTAATTTAACATCTCACAATACGCCCACATGCCCAGAAAATGTGGACAGCTTGATGGGGTTCACTGAGCCAAAGAAGCAAGACCCAAACAGTGCATTAATGTATAGGGGAAGAATAGTTGCAATCAGCCCCTTGTGAATTGGACAGAGGGCTTGGAGATGAAGCAATTATCAGCCATCGGGGATTAATAGTAAAGTGTGAATACCAAGCTGTATATGTTAGGGGCAGAATATGTTGCCTATAGAAAACAACAAAGGACGTTTCTTACTATTAAGTGAGATTAAACGTAATGGCCTGATTTAATCACAAAGGCAGAATTAAATTCAGATGGCAACTTCAAAGTGGACACATGAACACAGGCCACTGCCTACATTTACATATAGCTGGCATAGCTTGGCCTGCAACACAATAGGATAAAGTTTCCTTGGCCACTTAAACAATTTTCTATTCTTCACTTTTTTTGTGAACACTCACTGTATTTATTCCCCGATTGCATTTCGTTAATAAGAAGGAGCTAAGAGTTATATTTATTCATGGATGCTATAATTTTTAATTCTTTCAAATTATGAAAAAAAAGAGCCATAGAAGGTCAACAAGAACAGAGTGGTTATAATCAGATTGGCATCATAAAAGAAGAAAAAAAGAAAGAAAGAAAAAGGAGCCAAAACCAAAAAAATCTCAGAGAAAGTGATCCAGTGTCTTTCTTTTTTATTTGCTCTCAACATAGGAACTCACCCCTTGAGGTCTTAACTTCGCTCATGTGAAATGCAGCTTTCTCTCTACTGGGTCTAGAAATATGTTACCATCATGGAGCCCAATGGAGTTATTTTTCAAAACAGACTGGCCCCTCCTTCTTTCTTTGTTTCTGAAGGCTTCCTTCCTTTTTTCACTCCCTACCTTAAAGGAAGTTCTTGTAAGAGGTTTGGGAGACATAAGCCCGTTGCAGGGTGTAGAGAAGTTGAGGTACTTATTGTTTTGGTTCCCTGGGGAATTCTAAGCATCCATGACTTGAATGAAAAAGTATAGTATCTAAAAGACATAATAGCCTCTGTTCAATGCCCAAGGACTGAATATGTCTAAACATTTTGGGTCCATAAAAGTCCCTAGCAAATTTTGTGTTTGTATATATGTGTAAAATAATTACACATATAATTTATAATTACTATAATAATTATAATATATAATATACATATTGTATATTATATACTCTATATATTATATAAATTATTCTATACCCTTTGAGCCAACAATCCTTTCTCAAAAAGTTATAAATAGGCATTGCACAAGGCCATAGAGATTTATGTACCAGGATATTCATCACAAAGTTGCTTTTAATATTAAAACCAAGTAGGAATCAACCCAAATGCTCATCTTTACAGGGTGAGTTTAACAAGTCTTGCAGTGAACTTAAAATAAAATGCTGTGCATTCATTTTAATGATCTGAATCTGAAATTATCTGAAATAACAATCTGGAGCTTTAGGTGAATAGATAGGTAGATAGATGACAGATAGATAAAGATGCCATAACATTAGTTGAGCAGCTTGTGGAATTCATGCATAATATAATCTTAAGTATATCTAATTGTGTGTATGTGTGTGAGAAATGTTTGGGAAAGTGTTAACAGTATCTCTGGATGGTTGGATTTTGGTTCATTTTTACTTTTTCTTGGAACTTGATTTTTTAAAACAATTAGCAAGAGTTACTTTCACAATCAGAAAAAGAAATTTATTTTTGAAACAAAATTATGTTTTTAGAGGACTTGTTGAACAGTTTGAAAGTGATTTTAAGGGCAGAATATGAGATTTTCTAAGGCCACAATGAAGCCAAGTCATTCATTGGACAAATTTTTGGTCCCTAACAAACCAGGATGCCTGGACCTCTGGTTTCTCCCACTTGCTATATTTCAAAGCTTTACTTTGGGTTTTGGAGAATTTATCTTCCCCTTTTCATCACCCCTTTGTCTTGATAGACATTTTCTGAGTTTGATTTGCCTGCCTTAAAAAGAACAGGTTGATCATCTGTAAATGTATTATGATCTGATTTCAATCCAGCAGGATTTAGGACAAGGGCTGAGAGAGGACAAGCATCTGAGGAAGCGGCTGAATCATGCATCAAGTCTTCTGTCTTTAGATTAAGTTAGCTTGGAACTGCTCAGGGCTCTCTTTGGAGCAATCAGCCATCACCATAAATGAATGGGAGCAACTCAAGTGTCTGAGCGCCTTGGTAACGCGCTGACATCAAGGGTGACTAAGAAAAATACTTCCAACAATAGCTTTCCAGGCTTGCTCTGCTTCACTTTGACTCTTGAAACCAAACTCTTTGGTTCCACTTAATTGCAAGGTGCCTGTCTGCTTAGAAGAATTAACAGACTGTACACAATGGAGAAGAACAAAATGCACTTGGGGTTTTTAGGGGTGCTTGCTACAGCAGCAGGGCCAAGGTAGCTTATTTGCCAGAAATGCAAGCAGACCCTAACCAGATCTCCCCACATGCTTGTACTGAGTGCCTCTTAAGGCACCTTTGGGCAGAGATGTGGTTCTGGCCGATGATAGAAGTGCATCAACTTGGAGCAGGACAGGGCGAGGGGGCGGGGCTTGGGGGTCGCAGCGAGTGAATGACACCTTCGCAAAGTGGCAGCGTCTATACTCTCCTGGGGACTTACCCTGATCATTGATTCTCCAGCACAGAGCACCAAATTAAAATGAGTAAACGTGGCAGACCAAAAGAAACTTGCTGGACTATTCAGAGGCAGGGTGAGGCAAAGAGAACATGCCTCTCTCCTTTTACTTGCCTCAGGTGTGGGATAGCAAATTCCTTTCTGGGTCCTTTTAGAAGTCTTCTCGGAAAGGTAGAGTGGATGGCAGGTCAGAAACCCTCTCTCAAACAATCCATCCTGGGTTTCCAGAAAAGCAACAGTTGCTTCATTTTTAAACAGAGTAGGAGTAGAGAAAATTTCTAGGTCTTTAGAACTCACAGGGAATATAGATGAGCATTTTCTTAAAACAACAGTTTTTCTGATTATAAAAACAATACAGTTTCATGTTAAATTCAAACAAATCTTGAGATAGAGACAGAAAGAAAATAGCATGTGTAACCCCAACTTCCCGGAGATAACCATTGTTAACATTTAGCAGTGGTTCCTTCCAGTTGGTTTATATATACATATAATTGAAATGTGTACTTTCATTTTTTATGAAGCTGGAAACATATGATCTATATTATTTCATGTCCTCTGTTTTTATTTTAATAGCCCATTGGAATAGCTGCATAAGAAAATACAGTGCTCTGAGAAATTCTAGTAACAATAGTAACACCGTTAATAATAGTGCTATAATAGTTAATAGTTTTTACGGTCTGGATTATGCACAAATCCCTTCTCCAGGAAGCTGAAAGTATTTTTAATTTACTTTCCTAAAGGACCTGAAGTTAAGGAAAAATGCACAGCTGAGACTGTCTAAAGAGATGGGATGACTTCTGGGAGTCACACAGTCCAGTCATAACCAGGAGTAGACCTGAGTCTCTACTGCGTAGTTTGGGGACCAGCCACCTCGGGGGAACTAGGACCTGCCTTTGGCCATAGGCAGGTGATACTCAACACACAGCTGCTACTTGGTGACGAGGAGGATTATTCCATGCACTCACACAGCACTGCAGTCGCCAGGAGAGTGGGAAGGTGGGCACCACCCTCCTGGCCCTCTTGCTGCCGCCCTGTCCCAGGGAGCTGTGACCGTCCCTGTGGGCTCATTGCTCAGTGGCTCCCAGGCGGGCTGACAGCTATGAGACTGTCATTCGCATCCACTCTCAGAAAGAGCAGGAAGACCAATCGCTCCACACAGGCCTGAAGTGCTCGTGTGAAAGGTCACTAAGTACCATCATCTGAGCCAGGAAGAAGCCGCGAAGGCAGTGCTCACAAGAGAACCAGATGGTATCTTAACCTCTGCTGTGGCCTGCGGTGTTCTGGGAGGGGCAAAGAATCTCAAGTGCAAACAGAGGAACTAGCGAGAGGGGCAGCGGCCCAAGGGTGGGTGGGTCCTCAGGCCTCCATATCTCTGCGGGCTGACAGCACTCATTCCCCATGGGCAGGTAGCAGGGCGGCCTGCAAGGAGACAGGAAGGATGCTCCCGGCTCTGAGATGAAGTCCCATCCATAACCCTTCTACTGGGGGCTGGACAAAACTGGGGAAGGTAGGGTGCACTTTGTGGAACCCCATGAAACATAATTTTGTTACATCCAGAATTACTAAACATACTATTTGGCTTCAAATTCAATATCATCTCATGCCATGTTTGAGTGTATAAACATTTGAGTGAAAAAACAGAGGTTGGGAACATAAAACTGAACAAGCTAAGGAGTGCTGGTCACTTGCCCTATGGCCTCAGGGAGCGGGGGGCAGGGACCACTGTCGCTCACTTTAGGATGCTTGAGCCTAGCCGAGGACACCAGTGCCCTGAGGGGACATAACTGAGGAGCAGCTGAGGCTGACACCCAAGGCGGTTCTCCACTATTTGCAGGCATGCTGTGCAGTACTTTAAAATACAGGGCAGACATCACACAGCCGTGTGAGGCCTTGAGCAAGTCATTCTAAAGCCCCAGTGCCTCACTTTCCTCATCTGTGATGAGGGGTCGTTTTGAAGGTTAAATGCGATAATATATGTAAAAACTTGGAAGCGTGCTCGAGACACCAGCTCGCAACGAATACTAATCGTCATCCTCTTTATCATCACTATCATCACTTGGGACACTGGAGTTCTTGGGGAAGTGAATTTCCTTATATTCCTTTTAGGGTCTGGAATGTGTGCAGTGACCATGGATAATTATTACAGTGAGAAAAGACGAAACTTTTTTTAAAGTTTGACATGCTGAGCCCTAGAGGAGAGAGAGAGAGAGAGAGGGATGATGTCCCAAAGGAAGGAGCTCCTCCATAAGACATGCCTCTTTCATAATTAAAGAGGACAGAGGGTAAGGCTAAGATCAGGGACTTTTCTCCCCACATCATAGCACACATAGAAAATGAGAATATTTGCACAGCATTAGACCTACCAGTTTGCCTGCGACTGACGGGGGACTGGGATGCAGGACGGACTGCTGAAACCAGGACCGTCCCAGCAGAACCAGGACAAGTCAGTCAGTCACTCGAGCCCAGGGAAGCAAATATCTCAGAGTGCCTGTGACCCCAGGTGGGCACGGGAGCTAGGAAACTGAACTTCTTGCTTTGGGGCCCAAGACTTAACCACCCCACAAAGCTAAGCATGAGGCATCCTCAGTGCTCTCAGAGCATTGAGTTTTCAATGTCCTGGGGTCTGAGAGAAAGGGGAAATCCTATAACCTCTGCTGGCTTCATAGTTAAGTAACCAAGGCCCACTTGTGGGCCCTTTTGTGGGAGAACATTGGCCCCGAGGCAAAACAGCATCTTGGGAGGCCCGGGCAATTCACTGCTTTCTGTGTTGTGTTTCCTAAAAGGACGCCCCTCACTAAAGACACATGCAATCCCCGGATGCTTCACTGAGCACCTGGAGCCTGGTGGTCTGAGGAAGCACCTCTCCGCACACCTGAGATGAACCGACACCCAGGAGGGAGGATGGCAGTGGAGAGTCAGGAAAGTTGGGGACCTACGGGGGAATTGCAAACAAACTTCAGGGAAAAGCAATGAGGGAGTGGTTTGGACTGGCTGCTCCAGGAAATCTCCGGCAGTATTATTCTATCCCAGGTGTACCAGCCAGCACATGTTGGTAGCCGTGGTGCCTGGTGAGCCATCTCATCAAATGGCCCCTCAACCCAGGGGTACAGATGGCTCTGCTTCCTTTGGGCATCAGAGGGGAAGGAAATGCCCAAAGGTTAAAGAACCTGCCCCACATCACACAGCTAGGAAGTGAGGAAGTGTGGCCCCAGTCAGGGTTTACTGCCCTCCCGCACTGCCCCAGCACAGGAAGTACGACCAGCGGCTGGAGAGCCACCCCAGGGCAGGGAGGGAGCGAGAAGGGAAGGATGCAGGGCCAGAAGCTAGAGGAGAGGCTGTGCCAGTTGACCTGTGGCTGCCTGATGAATTGGATACCTGTGTTGTGCAGTACCAACAGTGGCTTAAACAACAGAAATTTATTCTCTCACAATTCTGTAGGTCATAAGTCTGAAAGGCAAGGCACATTCCCTCCAAAGGCTCTAGAAAAGGTTCCTTCCTGCCTTTTCTAGGTGCTGGTGGCTCCAGGTGTTCCCTGGCTCAAGGCAGAGAGTCCCGTCTGTACCTGACTCCATAACAGCCTTCTCTTTTCTGACGGTGGTCTCCGCCCCCCACTCCCTGAGACCACTGGGCAAGTGACCAGCACTCCTTCTTTGTGTTTCTTATAAGGACACTTATAATTACAACGGATTCAGGGCCCACCTGGATAATCCAGAATACTCTCATCACCAGGTCCTTACCTTTACATCTGCAAAGACCCTTAGGTTCTGGGGGCTAAAATGTGGGCATATCTTTTGGGGAGATCACCATTCAACCCATGACAGCCGGGGACAAAGGGGGTCACAAAACCGGGCATGAAGGGATATCTGGGCTTTTTCTAAAAAGGTCAGTGTAGTTGATCACAAATCTGCCCTGGGTTCTAATGTTCATTTCTCAGCTAACCCTCAACACCAAGGCTCCCTGCTCAGAGTGCGCCCTAAGCCTGTACCATACTTTTCCAGACCTCGACACTCTCTGCAGACCAGAACCCTTCTACTTCCCCATTCCTTTTAGCACATGACCTTGCCTGCAGCCTCAGAGAGGAAATAGAAACCATCACAGAGGAATAGCCTTGTCTTCTGAACCCCAAACCTGAATTCCACCCTGTGTCCTACTACCTTCCCCTGGGCGCCTCCCATTGCTGTGAGAAAGGTATTTCTCCTCCAACCCAAGTCCAGTTACCCCACCTGGATGAGGCATGGTCTTTCATGTTCTCAGACATCTAAATTGACCTAGCTGGCTTCTGGGGCTCTAATGGATTATTTCTCTTGCTCTAATGGATTCGTTCCCATTATTTAAAAACACGCATTTTCTCCCAACTTCAATTTCTTGAAGTGCCCACCCATACTCCACTTCCACTTGCAGCAAGTCTCCTTCCTCTCCCATCCCTTTGCAGATGAGCTACTCCTTCCCAAGTGTCGTCTGCACTTGCTGCCCCTATTCCTGTCCTGCTCACACAGTCCACCCTGCCCTGAGGAAGCCATCTGTGCATCCAGACAGCTAAGCCCAAGGGCACTTCCCAGCCTTCATCATGCTCCGCAGAATCTGCCAGTGATAACCACCCCTCCTTCTTGCAGTATGGCATTGTTTTGAATTTTGTGACTCTAACACTCTCCTGGTTTTCTTTCTACTTCTTTAATCACATCTTCTTAGGCTTTTTTGGCAAGTTTGCCTTCCCTTTGGCATTTATATATGCAAGGTCCCCGAGGTTTGAGGCTCGGCCAGCCCCCTTCTCTCTTCACTCCAGTTCTCTCCTAGGCAATCCCCCTGCTGTGGCTCCAGCTGCCGTCTGTGTGATGGCATATCACTCGTCATTTCAAATGCTGATCTCCAGTTTCGGAGATCACGTGCCCCACTGCATAGTTCACATCTTTTATTGGGTGTTTAAAAAAGCACCTTATATTCAGAGTGTCCAAAATAAATCTCGGGATCTTTTCTCCCACATACCTGGGCCCTTTCCACTGTTCCACATCAGTATGGATGGAACCGCCACCCAAGTAGCTGTGCAAGTCTTCTCAGCAACCTGCCGCTCACACATTCTGGAACAAATTCAAAACGATCTGCCCATTACAGAAAATTCTCATTAGTCTTTGTTTTGAAGAGTAGAAAGGATGCTGTGTGTCCTTAAGGCTTAAGAAAATTCTAGTACTAATGGCATAGGATATGATTTGAACTTTTAATTAATAAAATGCTATCCTTATCCATGGTAAGAATACTTGTCAGGCCATCATCCAAGGACTAACCTGATTTACACAGTGACCAGGAACTCTAGGACTTACAGCATTTGTTGGATCTTGATTTCACGGGAGAAGATAATTTATGGAAAACCCCAAAATTGCCATCAGCTCCAGAGTGCCCAGTCATCCTTTCCAGATATAATCAGCTGGCCATTACAATTTCTGCAAATATTAAACCACATGGTAATTACTGAATAGAAATAAATACTTTTTTGGGTGAGGAGGAAATGATAAGGATATCTATGAATTAGAATTCCTGGGAAGAATAAAATAAGAAATTAGTGATTTTAATATATTTGAAATTTTACACATTTTTTCATAGGTTTAGGGGTTTTTTTTATTTTAAATCTATCTGAAAAGATCTCAACAGAGAAAAGAGGAAGTAAAAGACACAGTCAGCAACCTTCCTCTCACATATTTTGGAACAAATTCAAAATGATCTGATTCAAAATGATCAAACTGAAAAGTAAAAGTCTGATTATAGGTAGATATAGAATAATGTAGGTATCAGCTATATTCTGAGTGGACTAATAGAATACATCATATACTATGCTAGGTTATTCTTTATTGGGTTGATTAACCTCAAGAGGCTCAGGTCTGAAGACCCATCTTCTCTCAGCTGCAAAGGAACTTCTCTCTGTTTCATCTAGACTCTAGCCCAAGTTCTTAAGTTTTTTGAAAAAATTTCAAGGAAAATAAGGTTTGGGTGTTTGTCAAGGTTTTGTACAAATTTTCGGTTCTCCCTTGGAATTTTTCAGAATTGTCTCTGTAACAGAAAGAAAGCCCAAATGTAGGTATCATCCCCAAATAAGAAATAGTCTAGAACTCCATTAACACAAGATGGTTGTTCTTTCTTTTAAAAGGGAAGTGGTGTGGGGTAGTGGGTTCGGAATTCTTGTTTTCAAATTTCATCTTCAACTTCTACTAGCTGTGTGACCTCAGGCAAGTTGCTGAACCTCTCTGGATTTCCATTTCCTCCTTGGTAAAGTGGTAATAATTAGACCTACACTGCAGATATATTGTTAGGATCAAGTGGCATCAAATGCACAAGTACTTGACTTGCTGTCAATATTAAATAAGTCTATTTCCTTTTTATAATTTTTCTTTGCTTCCAATTTGCTTATTTCTTAGAATATAAACTCTAATGGCCTTCCCTCTTGCAAACATTGAAAACTTGCTAGGAAATGCCCATAAGGAAAGGAGTCATTAAAAGTTCCATTATTTGTATGAAAATTTGCATTTTCACAGCGTTTGACAACTATAGTATGTCCCTTCTCTGAGGCCTGGGTTTCCTGTAACCTCTCCTGGCTTCATAGTTAAGTAAACCAAGGCACGAAGTGACAAATCAAAGACTCACCACCATTGACAAAGGAACAGCCACCATGCATGCAGCAGAGCACTGCAGGGAGCCAAACGCATTTGCCAGGACCTCAGAACCACCAGCCCCACATATAAACCAGGGGAACCACCAGAAGCCAAGCGAATATAAGTGTGGATCCCAAGGATGGTTTTTTAAGTGAGAAAAGCAGTCCACTTTACCATTTGACCAATATTTTTGAGGTTATACTCTGGAACTATAACTGCAGCAAGGAGTAAGAAAAGCATGTTTTATGTCTCATGGAGCTTACATCTTAGCAGGGGAGACCCATATTACCCAACTAATTATACAGTTAATTTTACTGAGCTTCTGTGACCACTGCTATGAAGGAGAAGGGGCATGCTATAGTTGTGAAATGCTGTGAACACACAAATTTTCATACAAATAATAGAAGCTTTCATGACTCATTTCCTAATGGCCATTTATGTCTGACATAAATGAAGGAGAATTGAGTAGGCATTAACTAGACGAAGTGCATGTGTGTCTGCGTGTTGGGAGGTGCGAGGGGTACAGGTGTCCCATGCAAAGTGTGCAGCTGTGCAAACCCCAAAGGCAAGAAGGAGCAGGGAGTGTGTGCAGAACTGAGAACCCTGCAGGGTGGCTGGAGCCCCTCTGGATCCAACATGAGTCTAGTGAGGGGGTTGGGGTCACTTGTTGCATGGACTAGTTAAGGATGTATGTCTTCATCCAGAAAGCAACAGGCCCACTAGATGAAGCCAGCTGGTGCATCTGAGTACGATGGTCATGGTGGACTGGAACCTACTCCCCCACCAAAATAAAAAGCATTTGGGTTAGCTGAATTTTATTTTAGCAAATGGTTGCCCAGCTTAGATGAGTCACTAACCAAAAAATTATCCTATTTTGGTAACTACCTGCCCGTCCCCCCCACAGTAAGTAACCTTTTCTACTTTCCATTTCATCTTGAAATCTGTATACATAAGTCTGAAGTTACGCCCTCTGTTCAGATGCTCACTGTTGAGTAGCTGACACCCTAAATGTCATGCTGGGCTAAAGAACTGAGCTGGTGGTTCTCAAACTGGGGGACACATTGGCATTCCAGGAAAGCTTCTAAAAGCCAGATGGAGGGGCCAATTAAATCAGACTCTTTGCTGGGGAGGGGGTAAACCTGGCATCAGTATTTTTTTTAACTTCCCAGGTGACATCAATGTGCAACCAAGTTAGAGACGCTATGAACCAAATAGACTATCCTCCCCACAAGTGGGAGGAAGGAAAGAGAATTGCGGCAATCCCCTCCAAGCAGTCGGGACTTTATTTTCCCAAAGGAGGGACTATATGGTGAAAGGCAATATCCAAACATAATCCGTAGATGAAGCCGCATTCACAAAACAAACAACCAGGAGAGACTACCAGCGAACCCCGCCCTCACCTCCGGCTCAGCAACTCTTTGCTTAGCTGAGGGCACTTCTGGGGGCGGCTCCAGATAACGCACAGAGGAGACCAGCGGGGCAGGTCTCCACTACCCCAAGCTGATCTGCAAGGCCCCGCGGGCAGCCAACTGCCCTGCAAGGCGGGGTCGAGTGCACAGCCCCCGAGCCCGGTCGCAGGTCGTCCCCCAGCACCTGCAGGGTCGCAGCTCGCGGACATCTGCCTACGTGGCCCCTCCCTCTGCCTGATTCCTCCGCCCTCCGCCCCTCCCCGCCCCACTCGCCCCTTGTTGGGGGCCGTAAGGTCAGGAGTGCTCAACAATTCGACGTGGGAAGTCTCTCTGAGGAAGTGCCGGGTCATAAATTTCATCACCAAGAGGCTGCCATCCAGCCCGGCGTGTTTGGACACCTCTCAGCCCGTCCCCGCGGCGCGGCCACAGCGCCCGGGGCAGGGCGCAGGCGGGACGGGGCTGGGGGCCCAGAGGTGTGGCGCGGTCTCCGCGCCCCGTGTGTGAGCGTGTGTGTGGGTGGGTCCCTCGGCCCCTGCTTTCTTTCCGGACTCCAAGACACCTGTGGGAAGGTCGGGAGTGGAGCTCCTCTTCACCTTGGAGAGGTGCGTTAACCCCGCCCGGACGGGTGCGCGCCTTAAGTTGAGACCAAGCACAAAAGACGCCACTGAAAGAGTGTTGTGATGTGTCGAAAGCTGTACGGCTCCGTGGATGTGATGGGGTTACCCAGCAAAAACAGACAGCCGAAGGATTGAGGAAGGCTTCCAGTCTCAGCCCTGCTGTGTGACCCTGGGCCAATCGCTTTAGGTCTCTGACCCAGTGCTTTTGCTAGGTCCCAACGAGGCAGACTGTCTATCACATCCCGCCTTCCTCCTGCTGCCATTGGCTCAAGGGACACCTTTCTGGGGACTGCAACGCTGACGTAGCTGAAAGTCCAGGGGAATCAGCCCACTCGGAGAAAGGAGGGAACTCACGCCAAATCTCCACCTGCCCTCTGCTGGGCAGAACAGAGGGGAAGCAGATCTGGAGGTCATTCACTCCTGGCCCTTTTGTTGAGTGCCTCGTGGAAGTGTGCCAATAAAATAATGCTGAGCCCTGAAGGAGTTTGAAAACTAAGAGGGCAATGGTAGCCCTCGCGGCTGCGGAACAGACGCAGTTTTAACCCTTCACATAAATTAACTCACTAATGCCTCACAACAGATAGACACTGTTACCCTCATTTACAGATGGGTAAACTGAGGCACAAGGGCATTCAGTACTTTGCTTAAAATCATACTGCAGTTAAGAGACACAGAGAGACCAAATGCCTGTAGTCAGCTTCGGAGTCCGTGCTCCTGCTGTAAGACGCGCGGACAGCGGCCTTGGGCCTTCTGTGGGAACAACACTCCCGGTGACAGGGACTGGGCAGGACATTTGAGGCATGTTGCCTCCACACTAAAGAATACCTGAAGCAGATGCCAAGCAGAAACACCTCTTGATCAAACGGTTCCTTGCATCACAGGGGGCTCAGAAAGGTAGGACCCCCAGTTGTCCCCACACATTTGTGGTTCTGCTCCTCTGGGATCCAAGAGCCCATTTCTTTCTGATATGTAATGCGAAGGCCTCCAATCTGCCGACGCTGGTGTGTCAGCTTCCCTTCAAAATCAGAAACTAAAGGTTGACCTGAGTCTCTTTCCCCACCCAGAATGTGGAACGATGTAATTCTAATTGTGGGATGCTTTCTGTATAGAATAATGCTGAATGAATATGGTGATTTGCTACACACACACAAACAGATTGAGAAAATAATTGGGACCCAAAATACTACAATCTCATGTCCTTAACACCAAACGAATGCCTAGTCAATTTCTCTCCAAGTGAATGGTAATATCTCTGCATTCGCTTTGGCTGCCACTGAAAGCCCCCGCTTCTCCCAGTTGCCTCTGGGGGCTCTGGTGGAGTAGGGAGAGGGTCGGGTGGGGGAGAGTGTTGGATGCTAAGCTCCCGTCCTGGCTTCACATAAAGGAAGCAAAATCAAAACCCAAGTCTGAAAAAAAAAACTAAATTTAATTGGCTAGGAAACAGGATTCCTGGGGCCTCTGCTTTCTCAGCTTCCAGAGCAGGATTTAGGCAGGGACATTTCCCCGCCCTCAGGATAAAAAAAAAAAAGGATTAGATTCGGGTTTGGTCTGGCCAGTACAAATTGCATGCAGAGTATACAGTTGCTCTGCATATTGCCTGTGCTTTCCTGAAGAGGGAAGAGGTGGGGACAGGGAGGGCAGGGTACCCACAAGGGAAGAACCTAAAATCAACTTGCTGTTTTCATCTGGTGGGATAAAACTGTTTTGTCTCCATAACTGTGCAGAATGTCAGTGGTGGGCACCGTGTCGTGACAAGATTTTTTTTTTTAAATTAAGCTAAGCTCACACCCGAGCCGTGGCCCCCCGAGGTAGTGCAGCTGTAATTGTGTTCAGTATGATCTACCGAACAATATGTCTTGATAAATCTGAATGGCAATCCAGCACATGGTTCCCCTTGGCATTCCTGCAAAGCCAGGCCTCGCTTTAGTGAACCCGTTCAGGAATGTGGGTTAATTCGGCCGACCCTTTTTACCCCCACAGCTCTGTTTTTGTGAGGTTGGCAGAAACTGACACGTTTTCTTTTGCTTAATTAAGTTGTTCAGTAGAAGGCTGGTCAAACAGTTGCATCTACGTGGGGAGTCTGCAGATACACAGAAAGCCGTGGGCGTTTCCAACATAAAAAGGGGGATTCTGTTATTGTTTGGGTGTAGACGGGTCATTTTTTCAAAGTTACTGCTGCCTGAGTGACCACACGGAGCATACAGCCCTGAAAGGAAATTAAAGCTGCTTAAATACAACTACCTTGGGTTCTGAAGTTTATTTTTAAAAGAGAGAGAGAGAGAGAGAGAGAGAAATGAAACGGTCTCATTTATATGGCATTTTACTTCTTTCTGGCCTTTTTATGAAGACAAGCAGAGAGCTTATTTAAATAAGAGAGACCCACACATTATGAATTACAGCTGGTATGATGAAACGCTCTTTCCAAATGGTAAAACAAAACTGGTACCATGGAACTTGCCCTGGCACTGGCTTTCTGGGCAAAGCATGGGCTCTATTCACCTTTATGGCAGGCACTAGGGCTGGGAAAAGAGGAAAAATCCATCAACAGCCTCCCAGCCGATGAAATTCCAGCTTTCGTTCCTTGCTGATGTTATGACAACCACAAACAATATCAGCCTCATGGATATTCAATGGAACCGAGGACCTGATCGGAGGCCTCCCTTGTCACATCTCAGTCCCTTCTTGAAGCTTCGTATATTCTAAGGGTTAAATCACCTTTATCTTTCACATGTACCTCCCCCTGGGTTCTGTGGATTTTTAGCACAACCAAGAGTTTTCCTTTCTGCACACCCTGTGTGATCTAATTAACAGGAAGCATGTGGAAGGAACTTGAACTGGGCTTTGGGGTCCTATTGTGAGCAGAGGTTGGATCTGCCGTATGACCCTGGGAGACTTCTCATCAGTGCCTTTGTGCCTCCATTTATTCAAAACGGCAGTTGCCCAATACTCGGTACTTAGACACCTAATCTATCTTTCCAAGCTTAGGTTTGCTTTCTTCCTCCCTCTGAATAAATCAGAATCTGGAAAACCCACTGATCCCACCTGCCCTGGGCACTGTCACTGTTGCCATATCGATACCAAGATGTTCAGCAGTCATGAAGCCCTGACTCCTGTCAATCTGTTGGGTCCCTTGGTTATATGGCAGGCTTTCCTTGGGGACTGCTAGAGGGATGTTGGCACACATGCGGTCTCAGCATAAAGAACCCTTATGTCTGCTTTGAAGCCATGCACTTGAATTTTCCACTAGGTTCTAGAACAGCAAGTTTGGGGGAAGCCCCAAAATATTCTTTTTCCTCCTAAAGAGGGAAAAGCCTAGAAAGTCAAACATCTTAAGAGTCTTCACTGTGATTTTTCACTTCTCTTATACACAAGAAAGAACAGACAGTTCTTTGATTTAAGTTGCATGAATGGCAAAATGATTCTTTACAGGAAGAAAAATCCACTTCGGATCAGCAGCCAACGCCAACATTGTTACTTGTTCATTATAAGCAACACCTGCTTACTTCCCAGATATTGCCAGAGTTGGTTATCCATCTCAGCCTAGGACACCATGGTCCTATATTTAGGTTGTGTATACTCAGGTATCCAAAAATACACAAGAAGACACCCATATTTCAAAGCCCTTCCAACCTGTTAAGTAGAGAGGGTAGAAGGATTTAGAAGTTTGCACTGTTTTGCACCACCACTCCGCAGGTGACTTGTTCTTCTGGAGAACCAAAGGTCAGCTGGACAAAAAAATGCAAAATGCTTTCCCCAGTTCTGGCGGCCAATGTTGCAGAACCACATAGCCTATGCATCTGCCGTGTCCCTGCTTCACTCCTCCGTCAGTGATGGCTCAGGGAAGGCCCTGGAACTCGGGGCTTTTCCACCAATCTCTCGTTGTGGGTCCATGCTCGTTGGGTCCCTTGCCTTACCTTCAGAAAGGCCAAAATCAAAACTACGAGTCCCCCACACAACTTTTTCAATAACAGCTGACTGGCCGGTCCCAGCATCTCTTAAAGAGAGGAGTTGTCAGAGGCCGGCAGAGGCCCGAGCAGATGGGAGCCGAGCTGGCCGGGCGGCAAGTGGATGCAAGAGTCACGCCACCTGGCAGTCTTCCCACAGTCTGGAGGAGGTGTGTGCGGCTGCAATCCGGTTCCCACTCGAGGTGGCGGGCCCTCTCCCCCTTTCCGATTCCCTGACAGCTCAGGCAGACTTTTCTTTGGCTTTTTAAAATCCAAGACACACTATTGCTCAAAGTCACCAAGTTCCAGCTGCTAGAGAGAGCTGGCCTTCTCTCTGTTGCCCCACTACCAACATTATGTCTTTACACCCCGGGAAACAGAAGGCCTTCCTCGGTGTGGGCAAGCCCACAGGAGTTCAGATGCTGCCACTCCGGTCCTGGAGACAGAGGGGAGGACTCACAAGGCCTGGCTGGGAGCCATCCCACTATCCCTGGCACTTGCGGTTCCACATGGAGCTCTGCGGCTCTTCAAGACAAAGAGGAGCGTTTTTATTAGCCCAGCATTCTGCTGACAAATGCATAATAAACTGACAGAAAGTGACCAAGTAGCATTTCAAAACCCCCAGTTACAGGAAGGCCGAGCCTGAGCGGGGATGGTCACTTTCTGCAGGTGTTAGGCCAGTGTCCCTGCATTTGCATTCATTTGCATATACTGTCAAACAGTTGGCTGACAGAAAGTCTGAGGAGGTCTGGACACAGCCCAAACCTGTCAGTGGCTTTCTCCTTGCCGGTCAAGGTTGGCTTGGGCTGCAATTAGAGCAGGAAACGAATACCTCTGACATTGCAATATCCCAGCCACAGCTGGGCGGAGTTAAATGGGAGCATGTGGTTCATTTAGAAAGACAAGATGCAGCCTGGAAAAAAAAAGAGAGAAAGGGATGCAAATGGTGAGAAATGCTCAGAAAATGACAGTCGGAACACATTCTTCAAAGGGAGAAACAGAGCCTATGGTCCTTCCATGTTGCTGTCCTGTGTTGTTCATTGTTTGGGGTGACTGAGCAGATACCCCTCCCAGGGGTGGAGCTGGTTCAGCATTGAAAAGGGGCTTGCGGGACACTACACTTTCTGCCTTTAGGCATTGGGAACAATCTCAGGCAGAAGGGAGAAAACAGATCTTAAAAGTGCATGGCAGGGACACACCCTCTTCCCTGCCAGGCTGCCCTGTGTGCTTTGGGGCTGGGGGTGGGTGGGTAGCACAAGGATTACAGATCATATTAGCATATGGATTGTGGTGGGAAAGGACCAAAATCAGAGCCCTCACTACTATTAAGAGTAAACAGCCTCAAGAGATGGAGGGGGTGGGGAAGGCAGAAAGGACATAGCAGTGGTTTTTTAAGAACACATGAGATTTATATTTGGGGAGGCCTGTATCCTTCTGAGATGTTGTTTCACAGATTCTTTAAGCGAGACCTAACAATTTATTAAATACTTCATCTCTAAACAGTGGTGGGCACTAGAGTTTCATGAGCAGCAGACAATAGATTCTGTTTATTTGCCAACAATACAGACACTGTTGGGCCCTGGACTGCAAGTGGCTAAGCCATCTGGCTCATATCTCCACAGTAAAACATTGTCTGTGACACAAAAAATGACTACATCCCCAGGACAAACTAGTGTGACCTCTGCATAAAGCCTTCCTCTGAAGCTATGATATCACACTGCACAGGGGACACCAGCACAATTGAATCTGGTCACCAAAAGCCCAAGTGAGATAGGACTATGTAAATGGAATTTTATAGGAGACTTTTTGTCCTCTGTGGCAAACCGTCCAGATCTGTCCACAGCACTGAAACATCTTTTTCATTCACCCTTGGGACAACTGCGGGGTTCTACTGGGGGATTGGCAGTCCTCTTTATCCCGCGCCTGCCCCAGGAAGTACACGTCCGTGTCCAGAGCCGCACCTGCAGCCACGGCCTCTGACATGTCACTGATGGGGCCCCACCTGCGCCAGCCTTTCTTTGACATTCCGGAAACAAGCGGCCCTTTCTCCTCCTTGCCAGGGAGAAGGCCTGTGTTTGCCAGCTTCTTTCCAAATAGCCAAACCAGCCACTTGCAGCATTGTGCCACCTGAATACCCGCTTCACTAGGCCAGAAGTGTGCACGCGCGCGCACACACACACACGCACGCACACATGCACTCCCAACACCCTGTCCAAGAAAGGGGCTGTTTCAATGGAAAAGTGTTACTCTCCAGAAAAGACCCAATTCAGTGTCCATGACCAAGACATTTGTGTTGCTGTTTGGTGGAAAAATTTCATTACAGAAATTGAGACATGATGAGGAACAGACCAAAAAGCTGGCTTGGCCTCAGTGTTCCACCTGTTCCAGCTCCTGTTACTTTTGTTTTGTTTTGTTTTGCTTAACACAAATGGATACACTCCTGTTCATGAAACATTTTGCACATAGAATGCCTCATAAAATAATATCTCTAAATGCTTCCTGAATGCAAGGAGACATTAGACCATTCTGCAGCCAGACCCAGCTGACGGATGACTCCTGTCAGCACAGTGTTGAAAACCCTATGCTTGGAAATTAACAGAGGGTTGAATTCCTATGTGCACATTTACAGCCCTGTCATTTTGGCTAATGACTTAACCTCTTCATGACTATTCTCATTTGTAAAAAAATGATATTTTCTTTTTCACAGCAACTGTATTTGGAAAATGTATGACAAATAATGCCTGGTATGTAGTAAGGGCTTATTTTTATAAATGGTAGCTATAGCAATAAAGACCACAGATAACAGTAACATCACCTCTAAGACTCCTGGTTAATTTCAGTATGAAAGCAGCTTCCGGAGTGTCAGTCATCTATTTAAATGCATATTGACCCTTGATACAAGTACTATGTACTATTATTGTTATTATTTAGCATAAACTTAAATAATTTGGCAAAGTTGGATTGCCTACTATACTACTAGTTGGCTTGTCCTTATCCTATTTCTAAGAGAGAACTTGCTTTGTGCAGATGAAGCTGGCCAAAATTGTATATTAAGTTATTTTGTGACAATCCTATTTTTAAAAATAGTGAGAAACCATATGCACAGGAGCCACATATGAGGTGTGAAGTCACTGGTACTGGCTTGATATTTTTACATGATTTTATTTACTTTTGCTTTACTTCCAATCAATACCAAGATTTTAATTGCCTGTGGTTAATTGAAAAGTAATCTTTGCACTTACAACAAATTGATTTCTAGAGATGAAGCCATTTGTCTGAAATTACCAATGCCGATTTTTCTCAAAGACTCAGCTGAGAGGGCACAATCTGGACCCAGAGCCTAGGGAAAATTAAAAATGACCCAAAATGCCATATTTAGCCAACTATAAATTGAGTTCTGGGCCCTTCAGGAACAGGTATGAAATCAGTGTAGCAGGACATAACTATAATTTGGATTGCCATCTACATGACTGCTCCAGACATTTCTCAGTAGAAATTTACACTGTTCCCAGAATATCAAAGCTATTGGAAATTTCCATACGGCAAACCTTCCAGAGTTTATGTCTTTGGAAGAATGTAAACTATTCAGTACATGTGCACAAATTTCCACCTCTGTTAGGTTAGGGGTTTTTTTTGGTTTTGTGAGGGGTGGGGTTAATGCTGAAATGTGGAAGCTATTGCGCAGGTGGCATTAGTCCTATGAATCCTGGTCCATTTCAGTAGGAAAACTGTTCCCAGGTAATCAACCATGCAAACAAAACTCACCTGGGATCCTGGAACCCCTACGAAGTCAAGCTAAGGACAAATACAAATGTAATTAAACTTAGAAATACACATTTGAGATGGAATCATGGGATTCAGTCCTCTCATATACTGCTGGTGGCAATGTGGGTTGGAACACCTTTCTTTTGAGAGTAATTTGGCAATCCCTACCCAACATATAAAATGTGTATACCCTCTGACCCAGAAATTCCACTTCTGGGATATATCCTACTGAGCTACTCCCTCAAGTGTGTGAGAACATATGTATAAGGGGTTTGATAATAATATTATTTGAAAAGTGAAAAATTGGAGATAACCTAAATGGACATCCACAGGAGACCAATTGAATAGCTTATGGTGCATGAATAGAAAGAATGCAGGGGAGCCACACATACAGCATGCTCTACATCTACACCTACCAATTCACAAAATGATCTAAGAGAATGCCCATCATGTCATTCACAAGATGAAAAGTAGAGGACTTTTCATTTTTACAGCATGCCCTTTTTATTACTCACATTTTTAAATCAAAACATACAATCCTTTTGAACTTTAAAAAGTAATACAAGTAAAACATATGTTTCCCAGTAACAGTTCAGGCTGCTGATTACTCCTTGGCATGGGGGGCGGGCATCAACTTCATCAGGGAGAAGGGATGGGAGGGTTGGCCAGCCAAACTTCCCAATCACCCAGTGTGAGAAGGGATCAGTGCCAAGGCCGAGGGAGCCCTGGCCAAAGAGAAAACATAATCCCTTTCCCTAAATGACTTACTGGGCATGAGTCTGTGGCTGAAATACATAATATGGAAGATAATGTTACTTACCCCGGCTATAGGGTTTAATGGTATGGAGTTATTTGTTGTTGATTCTGTGACAACAGTACAGGTCATATAATGTAATCCTCAGAAGTCCAGATGAGTCAGAATATGGTCAGCTCTGCCTCTTACTAGCAGACTTTGGTAAGCTACTTAGGTCTTTGGGCCTCAGTTTCCTTCTTTGTAAAATGGAGATAATCATATTACCTATGTCACAAGATGAATGTAAAGTATTTGATGCAGAAACTAGTCTATATCATGTACTAGGCATGAGCCATGAATTCAAGGGTCACACATCTAGGTATTATTATTTTTGTTGCTATTATTATTATTACAACAAATTTGGTTATCCATCCACTGTCCCTCACATAGAAGGGACAGAATGATGTAGTCTACATTTCTGGGCATCCTCTGACCCATTATGAGTTAGGCACAGGTTTTAAGTCATTCCACCAGCAAGGGAATTTGTCCTTAGCCAAACACGTGGTTTGCCCACATCCCCGAGCCACACTTTCAACACAGCAGACTGGGGTATGGGGTTTGTGGACGTGGGACAAAGGCAGGCACACCTGTAAGTGCTAAGACAGAACAAGCAGTCCTTTAACCAAGATGCCATTCGAGCTACAAAAAACGACCTCCCCTGCCTACAGTCAGGCTCCCAGGCCACCCTGACCCATGGGATGGTGTCTGTTATAAAGGACACAGGTTTCTGCTCTCGGGAGAAAAATTTATGGCAGAGCTGGAACTGGTCTCAGTGTCCGGACACCCATCTGCAGCCCCTACCCCCGTCCCAGGTCATGCCTTTGGAGTCCTAGATGACCTTCAGGGACTCCCAGACCAACCCACTTTGCCTAAGGGTGAGATTAGGTAGAATCCTGCTGCATCACCTGGAGAAGAGGGCCCTGGGTCTGGAGACAGTGAGGCCCAGGGAAGCCTGGAGGTCCCAGATGGCTGCCCCTCAGGGAAGAGTTCCCTCAGTGTGTTGCTATTCTCTCTGGCACCCACTCTTTACTCCTGCCTTTGTTCCTGCAGCTCCCACATGGCCCTCAAGGGCCCCCAACCCTGAACCCCACATGCCCTTTATGCTGTTTCACCGACTTCACTCGACTAATTCTCTCAGTCTTCATTTCCAATCCCGACGAGAGCAATTACAGGGTCCCACTCTTCTTTGGCAGCTAGAAAAACTGTTAGAAACTGGGTACAAGTCAGGTGGTGTAGACAGACAATGGCCATTGAAGCCTATTACAGGGTGTGGGTGGACAGGCGGTGACTGACACCTCTGGTAACCAATAAGACCTGGAAAAGAGACTCTTCTCCCTTCTCATTGGCCAGCATGGCTTCTAGAAGCCCTGAGGGGACTAGAAGCTGTTCTCTCAGCATCGGTGAATGGGCTTATCAGGGCTGGTAGAAACCTTGGCTGTTTTTCTGAGACTGAAATACAATTATATTTTGTTGTGATCTAGAAAGCACAAGATAATTTTTTTCCATAGCTAGTTTATTATCAGATGTAACTCACAGCAAGGATGACCTGACAAGGCATTTTTATCAAACTAGATTGCTTTTACTACTAACACCAATACTTCATGTATTTATGTACAGATCTTTACCTTTTACAGACTGCTTTTACATGTTTGTTTGGATAATATCCAAGGCGAAGTGTATCATCATCTCTATTCCATAGAGAAGGAGGATGTGGCTCAGAGAAGTTGAGTGACTTGTCCAAGGTCACGGAGCTAGAAAGTGGGTCTAGGGTTAGAATCCAGCTTCTCAGACTCTGAGAAGTCAGTCTACCTTACATGTTTTTGAATATTTCATAGGATATTCAGAAAAAGATTTCAGATTTCCTGAATGAACTAGATCTCATTTTCCCCCTCTCTCTGTTCTCCATTTTGGAAATCTTTTTACCTCAAGAATCAAGACAAAGCAAAAGAACAAACATTCTACAAATGCAAAAGTAAAATTTCTTAATAAATAGGTCCACCAGTGAAACAATCACTCCATAGATGGGCCTGTCAGGCATGGACAGTATCCCATGCAAACTCTTTTCAATGCCAAAGGAATGCCCAGGGCAGGGGTTCATAGGCCTCAGCCACTTGCACAGTTCAGTGCCTCACGGACCCTGTCTCTGTGTACAGTGGAGAGGGCTGTGGGGTTCCCCTCTTATGTCCCCATTTCCTAACAGAAGCCATCTGCCCCTCTCTGGCTTCTGAGCAGAGATGGGTGAACCAAGCTTGAGTGGACAAACTACTTTTAGACAGACCTCCTCCTTAGCTAGCAAAAGAAACAGCAGAAATGCTCATACATCTTGCACATGGTGACTTCAGTGGGAGTCTGGGCGCACATTCTTATATTTGGCTGGAACTCTTCACTGGGTGGCAGTTTGCCAGAGAGTGACCAAATGGGGCCACCCTTGCCATGTCAACAAGCATGTAGAGGCATGTTTTTCTGAAGCACTGTAAAACAGAAATCTATTTTTTTATTCAAAATTATCCTGAAGTCATTCAAAGCAAATGACTTGCCCAAGGGCCAGCAGCTAGCTGGCAGAGGCCGGGCCAAATAGAACCTGCTCCCTGGATGTTCAAGCCCACCAGGCTGGAGTGCACCATCCACATCAGGTAAGAAGGCCCCCTCCCCACCCAACTTGCTCCAAATAAAAGAAAGCTGTGGCAGGACAAGTTCTTGTTTTGATGGCAGACAAGTATCTGTGGTCGGGAGCCATGGAGACCTGTGCCACAGACTGCAAAGCCACCCAGCCATCTGGCCGGAGCTCCTGGGACAAGAAGGGCCTGCTTTGCCCCGTTCCCAAAGACTGGCACCACCCAGACCACCAGTTGCAAATGCTCCCACCATGTTGCAAATAAGACCTGCAGAAGCAGAGACAAGTTGTCATCTACTTCACAGATGCACTTTCAAGATAGTAACACAATGCATCACCAGTTACACAAGCCACAGAATGACTACAGGGTTTGCAAAAAAAAAATGCTTTCATGGTGCACTTCAGTGTGGCCTGGTGTTGGGGCCAAGAGCAAGTTGCATCTTTCACAGCTGGCCATCCTTCTGCAACCAAATACATAGGCAGTTTTGTTAGACTGAGCATGGAAGGCCTAAGCCTGAGGTCCAGACAATGTCTCCCCTGGCCCTCCCTTTATTGGATCTGATGTTTCCTCCATAAACAGGTAGGTTTAGGTTCTCCAGCTCTGGCTTTGGGGTGAGAGGAGGAGGAACAACTCTGACTTCTGTATAATGCTGCACATTTGTCTAAAATCGCTTCCTTGTTGCTTTGCCACCTGGGGACATCACCCAAGTCCAATGAGCCTTCATTTTCGTTTTGGCGTAAGCATACAGCACCCTCCTTAGCCAGCCTCCAGAGCCCTCTGTCCTGTGATGGGTTCTGTTCCTGAAAGGAGCACACACCCCAGGCCAGAGGATCCCCTCAAAGTCTCCCCTGCTGCCCCACACCCACCCCATCTGGAAATTACCAAGTACTTAGGAGCTTTGCTCTTTATTCAGTCACAAAGAATGTAAGATTCCATTTTTTAAGTACTGAATAGGAGCCCCCTCGTCACCATATCAGGGAGGCTGTTCCACGCCAACTCAGTAATTGCCCCGTTTCTAGTGCCTTTTTTTCCATCCACCAAGACCAACTTAAGCTGATTACCGCCATCTCAAATACCTCACTGGGCTCTAGATATATCCATTTAATATAGCCAAGACAAGCAGCCAACTGCTGTTTTCAAAAGAAGAGCTGACAGATTCTATTCACTTTCTGAGTAGCTCTCCACGGCTGGAATAAATCTTTCATTTTCCTCATTCGGACACCTTTCAATGATTTGTTGACATTTGAAGAGTTATGGGCAGTCTTAGAAGAGGCAGCTGGATTTCCCACCCCCAAAGACACAAATGCAAAAAGGATTCCCTTACAGCATCTGAAATAACTCCGTTCTTTGCAAACGATACCCAAATCTGCATGTTAATGGGGGCACTTTGATCTTCAAATATAACCTCAAAAAGAGAAAGGAGCGGTATTCATTTAACTGGTTCACTGCCAGCTCAAGAGAAAGGGCACCTTTCTCCCCAAACCCGGGTTCCCTCACTTGATGGATAAAAAAAAAAATGCCAGTATCCCGAGTTTTCAAACATCCACTGTTTGGTGCTGGTCTCTGTTGAGGGAGAACAGCAGGAGAAACCCAAGCAAATGGCAAGAAGCCTCGAATGTTTCATCTCCTGCCAACAGGGTTTTAAGTGCGCATCCCTGGGATAATGATTGTTAATAATTTGCACCGCGGTAGCCCTTTCTCGAGGGCATCTCCCAATGAACACAGGCGTGGGCCGCCCGGAAGGAGCCTGCCGCGGGGATCTGAAATGTATATTATCCTCTGCAAGTAGAGGTTCCGCCCCAAGTAGGATAGACATGCAAAGCCGGTGTCTTTGCATTATTTTTTCTTTTTTTCTTTCTCCCTCCCCCACGCTGAGAACTTGAGTCAACAATTCTAGTGGTCATCCAGCCAAGTGCGTGGTAGATTTCATTATGAGGGACTAGTAGCAGTGAGTGCAAGAAAGTTCTGGACTCAGCCGTGATACTTCTCACAGATAAATAAGCAAAGGCAGTGGACAAGGGAAATGCAACAAGCCGGCTGAAGCTTCCAGCCCAGAGTGAGCGGGTGAGGCCGGAGTTTGGCGGCCTGGAGCCCTCCCCACTGCCGGGCATCCAGAGGTGGCTGGACAAGGGGAGGTGAGGCCCAGGGAGGACCTGGCAGGGGAAACTGAAGGTTTCCGTTCAGGGATGGACAGCAGTGAGGCTCCTGGGAGTGAAGCCACTTGTTTGAGTCTCCCAGGTCCAGTCAGATTGCCCCCCAAAGAGCGGAGCCTCTAAGGACTAGAGAACGCAGAAAACATCCACAGGCCCCTTCTCTTCCGGCTTACAGCCACGGTCTCTCAATCAACAGCGCCCCTTACTGGCCAGGGGTTGTCAATCCAACCTGTTCTGGGCTCCTCCCCTTAACCATTGGTAACCTGAAAATTGACATACTTGTTTAATCTCTCTTTATAGAATTTGAAACACAGGGGGAATAGGAGCTCTTGAAAGCCCAGCTCAAGGCTCCAGCCTACCCCCTCTGTCTTGAACTTTGGTCTGGGCAAAGTCAGGTTTATCTGCGGGAGTTTTGCCGTCCGGGGACTGCTTCTCCCAGGAGACCAATAACCACAAACACTGTGTGTGATCAGAGCAGATCTAAGCATCAAAGAGCCTTCATCAGTATCAAACACCGTGGCAGAAGAATCCATGTTCCTGGTGAGAAGGATGGATTTGAATTCTAAGTGGTTGGTGTCAGAGGGCAGTCATTAAAAACCAAAGAGGGACTGGCATCTTGCTGAAGCTTTGCAAAGAAACCCTCCCCATTAGAGTACACAGGTTCATTAGCAAAATGAAATGGGTCAGCTGATCACAGGACAGAGATTGTGGCTGGCAGAGGCAGCAGCTGGGCAGGCGTGGGGAAAGCTGCCCTGGGTTATTTTAGGTGAGGGGGTTGGCGCTCAGGGAGACAGAGGTGGAGGGAGTTTATTTTGGTTGAGGAGCTTTATTTTGCTTTCTTGCTTGTGAGGATTGGTTCCCCCTGGGTAATTTAAAGTTTGGAAAGAACCCTGGAATTCCTTAGAGGAAAAGCGCCATCGCAAATAAAATAAAGAGGACACAGTGCCAGTGTTGGAGGAGAAGGGTGGCCAGTGCCATGCCTTCAGACTCTTAGGGCTTCAACTAATGGGATTAGGTAAAGTTTTTAGGCATTTTAGGGAGGCTGCTTCTCATATGCCCTGCCCTTGTTTCACTCTATTACGTGTCTGATTGGCTAGAATGTATCAGTCACCATGCTGTGATTTTACATGTGTTCATTCATCTAATCCTCACAACAACCCAAATGTATTACTTAATTAATCCTGAATCCATATGTGTCTAATCAAAAGAATTGTACCATGCCTGCTACCCCCCGCCTTAGGAAATAGAAGGTTAGCCTAGCTGACTTCTCTGAGTCAGACCTCTGAATGCCTCCCAGTGCATTGTCACTATGTTGGACCCAATCCAGGAGTGTGGATAAAATGAGAGTTCCTGTGCCCAGGATTCTCACCTGGCCATGGTTGACTAGCTCACTGCACACCTGTGGGCAATACATGGCTGTTGACTCTATAAAAAGAGCTCCACCCAGTGCTCTGGGCACAACACAGTGGCAGGGTTGCAAGGCTGCAGGATAGCAGAGCAGAGGCTGGAGTGGTGACAGCGCAGAGGACAGAGGCCCAGCTGTGTGGGACAACTGTGCAGAGAGGCCCAGAGGACAGCTGTGCGGGATGGCAGTGCAGACAGAGGGGCCCAGACAACAGCTGTGCAGACAGAGGGGCCCAGAGGCAGAGACCAGCTTGCTGCATGCAGACTTGCTTTGAGTGAATGGGATTTTAGTGACTGACCTGCCACCTGGAAATAAAGTTGGGTATAACCCTTTCACCCCAAGAACGTTTTGCTGTCATTTTCTTTGGTCACACTGAATCCATAGCGAACTTGCCCGGGGCGGAAACCCATTGGCAAGACAAGGAGTCAACAGTGACTTCCCATGCTTGCTCCTTCAAGTCTGATTTCCTCAGGCTTCCTTAAAAAACCTTTTGCAACACTCTGCCCCTGCTCCCTTCCCTTCTAGCTTCTCCTGACTTCTGCAAACAAATTTATAACCCCAGTAGTGAGTCTGGTGTCCTGGCTGGGAGGGGAATGACATTCCATAATCAGATGGTCTTGCTATTAGCTAGTAAAAAACACTGAATCCCACAGAATAAACACACCGTCTTTTCCTTCAACTTTGAGGAGCATTTTCCAACACATACTGAATTTGCAGGTAGGTGGAGGTCTGGGTGAGGCTTCTGCAGTCCACCTGTTCCTGCTTATCCAATAGGCACGACACAGCCTCAGTTGTAGATTGTTAGGCAACACAAAACAGTCATCCACTTAAGAGAAAGAAGGGGAACTACAACCCCTGCTGTGAAAACATGTCCAACGCTGAGAAATAAAGCCAAGGAGGGCTATCCTTCAATGCCAGGCTGGAACACTGACAGGCCACTCAATCTCTGGGAGTTGTGCCTTCACTAGGGAATTCTCTACCCCCAGCCTTTGCTCAATCCACTCTTTATTATTGAGTAGGGCCCAGATTCTGATATTGCATGTTACTTTGTAGATTTTTTAAAAATATTTTTCCTGTTATTTTAAAATAATTTCAAAATTACAAGAAAGTTGCATGAATAGTACTAAGAATTTTCTTTCCTAACTTATTTGAGAATAAGCTGCCAACATCATGCCCCGTCATCCTAAAATACTTTAGTGTGCATTTCCCACAAACCAGGACATTCTCTGTCATGATCAAAATACAAGCATCCAAGTGAGGGAATTCACACTGATGCGTACCACTGTCAAATCCCCAGATGCCATTCCAGCCTCTCCACGTGTCTCAACCACACTCTTTATAGCAAAAGGACCCTGCCTGGGATTACTCTTCACACTTTGTTTCCACATCTCTTCAGTCTCCTTCAATCTGGGATAGTTTCTGTCTTTGATAAGATTGGCATGTTTGAAGATTACAGGCTAATTGTTTAGTAGAATGTCCCTCAGTGTAGGTTTTTCAGATGATTCCTCGTTCTTAGTTTAGGCTATGCACCTACGTATCACAGAAACCCTGCTGGGTTCTTGTCATTGCATCTGGCCAACTGGTACATGAACTTCTGATTTTAATGTAAATCAAAAAATTAAGGTGATGTTTTCGATGTGTCTCCACTTTAAGGTTACTGATTTCCCCTCTGTAATTAATAAACTTCATTGTGGGGAGGTACTTGGAGTATGCAAATATCCCATCCCTCATCAAACTTTCATTTACTGTTTTTAACATCCATTGATGTTTCTTGGTTGGACTAATAATTACTATGATGGTCGCCAATTGATGATTTTTCTAATTTCATCATTCCTCCTTTACTTATTAGCTGGAATTCTACTTTCAGGCAAAGTTTTTACTTTTTCCACTTATTTATTCATCTGTTTATATAGTGGTAGGATCTCATGGTTTTCTGTTTTAATAGTTATAATAAAGTACTATTATTATTTATTTTTATGACCAACTTGTCCAGCTTTGGAGGAACGTCCTTGCACTGGCTTCTATGTTCCTACTGAAGACCTTCTTTAGGCCTTTAGACTCTTCACAGAAGTGCTGACACCTCACAATAGGCCACTGACCTGCTCATTCCACTGCCACTGACTGTTACAGCTCTAAGATTAACCCCTTGCTGGCATGTTCTGATTCCTTATTGAGCTAAAAGACTGTCCAGCTCTTCCTTCTTCACCCTGAACTGAGAGACTAAAGGTCCCTGCTGTTATCAGAGTCTTAACAAGTACAGGACTCCATCAGGAAAGTGGGTGAGAAAAGGCTTGTCTTGCCACACACACCCTGTCTCTCTTTGTCCCTCATAGTTGAGTTGTGGGGCCAATTTCCACCAACACTTTTTCTTATTGCCCCGCCTCCTAGAACTCACTCCCCACCCTACCATGTGCCACAGCCCATCTTGTCCGCAAAGCCTGCCCTGTGCACCATGATCATTCTCAGGAGCCGCTTGGTCCCCTCCTTCTGTACTGGCTGCTCCTTCCAGCCCTTCCTCATAGGTGGTTACTCAGTGTTCTCTGCACCAGAGTGTTAGCATACCAGCGTCTATAACTGCTTCACCATGTCCTGAGGACAACACTGCTTTATAGTCACCATAGTGCTCAGACACTTGTCTTTTCCATGCCCAGAGAAGGGCTACTATTAAGAAAAAAACAGAAACAGACAGAAAATAACAAATGTCGGCAAGGATGTGGAGAAACTGGAATCCTTGTGCATTGTTGGTGGGAATGTAGAACAGTGCAGCCACTGTGTAAAACACCCGCAGTTTTTCAGATTAAAAATAGAACCACCATATGATCCAGCAATCCCAGTTCTGATCATATACTCTAAAGAACTGAAAGTAGGGATTCAGAAGTATTTGTACACGCATGTTCATAGCAGTATTACTTACAATAGCCAAGAAGTAGAAAGAATCCAAGAGTCCATCTTGGATAAATGGATAAACAAAATGTGTTGCATATATATACAGTAATATATTATTCAGCCTTAAAAAAGAAGGAAATTCTGACACATGCTTCATCATGGATGAAACTTGAGGACATTATGCTATGTGAAATAAGCCAGACACAAAAGGACAAATGATTCCACTTATGTGAGGTACCGAGAGTGGTCCAATTCATTAAGACAGAAGTTAGACAGGTGGTTACAGGGGCTGAGGGGAGGGGGAATGAGGAATTAGTGTTTAATAGGGACAGAACTTTAGTTTTTCTAGATGAAAAAAGCTCTAGAGATGGATGGTAGTGATGGTTGCACAACAATGCAAATATAATTAATGCCAATGAACTGTACCCTTAAAAGTGGTCAAGATAGTAAATGTTGTGTTGTGCGTATTTTACCCCAATTTGAAAAAAAACAAAAACTTGTGTCCTCACCTATAAGGTGGGAAGGGGTGGTTGTGAAATTAAGTGAACTAATATACATAAAGCACCAAGTATGTGGTTTGGTAGAGAGTAGGTGCTTAATAAATAACAACTACCATTACGGTTTGACAAGGTGCTCAAGAAATATTGGATGAATTATTAAATCCATTAAGAGATATATTTTTCTCCTCCAGGGAATGCTGAGTTTTGTACAGTGGGGAGAGGGATAGAGGGATGGGTATGTTGGATGTTTGGCCAGGCGATAGGGGGCTGCTGACAGAGCACATGACTGACTGCATCGCAGGGGTCCCTCCTGCTGCCTGCAAACTTGGACCATTACAGTCATTTCTCTGGCAAAAACATCATTTCCAGAAGGCCCCTCTGCAGAAGAACATGTGTGTTAGCCTAGAGGGAGATGCCATTGGCACCCTAATGTCCCATTAGCAAGGAGTGTGTGCTGGATTATCTTGCTGTCACCTGGCAGGAAGCAGGGTCCTGAGGAGAAGGACTCGGTCAGGCATAACATGATGGGGGAGATGAGTGGTAAAGGCCAGGACAATGGCATGTGGTCCAGAGTCAATGCTCCTGTGGAGGCTGCAGTCAGCTCCCACGTCCAAAGGAAAAGCCCAGGTCAGTGCCACACTTCTGCCTTGACCACTTGCTCCAATGGCGTACACTGTTGACACATCACAGCCTACCGGACACCCAGTCTTGTTGCAGTAATTTGTAAGGCAGCTATCAGCAGTTCCATTTTACAGACAGGAGACAGAAGCTCAAGGCAGTTATGTGGCAAATAGCTAGCCAAGACTCAAATCCACATCTTCTGATTTCCCTGTTTGGCATTCTTAGCACTACTAGTCTCTGCACCCTACCAACAAGAGCTAATACTTAGCATTACTGTAAGGATTAGCCATTACTATTGCTATTGTAACTACTGCCACTATGATGTGCCAGGCGCTGTTGAAAGCAGTTTGCATATATGAGCTATTGCATCTCCATCCCAGCAATACTATGTAGGTACAACTATTCTCTTCATTATACAGATGAAGAAAGAGAGAGGATTAGTAACTTGCTCCAAACCACACGGCCAGCAAGTGTGTAACCACACACCTGGCCATCTATATGAGACACCATACAAGGACTTCAGGGAAGAGCCGTTTCTCCAGCAGTCCTGTGCAGTCGCTCAAGTGGGCACCCTGCGGCCAGGCCCACCACTTCACCACGCATCAGAATCAGTCTGTAGCTGCCCACCAAGACCTGCCGGGTTTCTGGGTGGGCTTTTCCACTGAGATGGCAGATCTCATCATCGTCTTGGTAATTTGGGACATTTGGATCTAACCGAACCACAATCGCCATTGTAATGCAGACCATCAGAAGATCATTTGTCTCCAGGAAAGTTTTATTAAAAGAGAGTGCTATTTATTTTGCTGATTTTAGGGTCATTATTTTATTTTGTGTATTCCACTTATTTTAATACTTATATATTGTTTATAGCTCGTGCATATAATTATATATTATAGAGGTATTTACATATTAAAATATTACTAATATAGTATTTTAGAGGGTTTTGGTTTTTTTACTTTCAGAAACATCAGTTGATGACAATGAAAGTACAGGGTAAGGATTCTCCAAAGTTATCATGATTGGTTGTTACGTAAAGTTTTATTCTACCCTTCAACTACCCAGAGAAGGATTTTTCAAAATTTTGTATATGTGGTGTAGATTAAATAAAATACTTAAAATATCTAAAATATCTAAAAATGAGAATTTCACAAACCTTGAGGTGCCAGGAGTCTCTCACAGTCCAGGTGTAACAGAACTCTGAGTTCCTGGCATCCTTTGAAAGATGTGTGGCTCCTGGTTGGGGATTTGGTTAATTCTAAGAAGTTCTGACTCAGCACCTTAGCCGACTGAATTGCATGGGAATTAGTGGAATAGTGCCCTCCACCTCAGTTTTAGTTTTACACCCACAGACCATCCTGCCAGTGGGGTAGGGGGAGGTATCACCATTTATCATCTGTGTGTGTGTGTGTGTGTGTGTGTGTGTGTGTGTGTGTGTGTGTGCGCATGTACACAAAAATACGACTTTTGCCTTGCAGAGGAAAAGAACTTGAACATTCACATGAGTTTAATAAAGCATTTCCTGGAGACAAGACAGAATCAGGTGAGAGTTGTACAGGCTGAGGCAGGTGTAGGTGAGCAGCAGGGCACCATGCTGCCCAGGAGCTGAGTAAGACCTGAAGTGCCAAGTGCCCACGCCTTTGCTTCTTAGCCACAACTCAAACTGGATTTCCACATGAGAGGTCCCCACAAAGTATGTGTCAATCCATTATGACAAAGTGACCCATCCAGAACATTTTGTTGGCCTTAAAAAAAGACTCCACAGTACAGGTGCATAATCTTGAAAGTTAGCAATGCTATTTTTTATACATTTAACTGTTTTTCAAACGGGATGACATGGATTACAGAATCCATTTCTGACAACATGATGAGAAATATGTGCTTGGCCCACAGTTATCAGTGACATGAGTCTGCAGCTGTAGTTTTCTCCACACACACAGCTCACAACTTCTTGCCGTGAGACACGGGTCTAAACAATACAAAAACCTTCACTGAGCCTAATTTTATCTCTGTCTGCACCTCATTACTGTGTTTCGTGCAAACAATCGGTGGTTTCCAGCATAACAAGAAGGCCCGTGGTGTCTGCACCAAACATATTCCTCAGAGAATGACAAATCTCCAACTGGGAAAGAGGAGATTCTTGTTAAGCCCTGGAAATAGGCTGAAATGTAAATGTATGTTCCCTTCCACACGTGCCTAATTGCCCATAAATGTCATTAAGTTGAGAAATGTTTTCCACCAAATTAACTTTGACTCATGATGTCTAATTAGCAGGAGAAGCTGGAAGATAACAACGTATCAGTCTCTGTTTAAGAAAACATGTTTCACAGGTGACTTTTGGCTAACTGCAATGTTAAACCAGGTATTGTAACTGTCAAAATCATGCCTGAGCCCAGCAATTAAGCACAATGTCTCTGTTTTGGTGCCAAGAATTTTACAACTCCCTCGCAGATGTTTAAAACTTGCAGTGAGTGTTGTCTTCCCAGGAAACCATCGCGCACTGAAACGGAAACGAGAGGCTTGGTCGGAAGGGAAGAGCACATCGGGGATGAAATGAAACCTCTCTGGCAGAAAATTAGGGGGGGCAAGACATTTAAAAAGATTGATTCCAATTTTAGCCTTTCTCAAAACTTAAGGAGAATGTTCTCTTTGGTAATTAAACAAGGAACAGACATGTGGTACTTTTACTGCTTGCAAAGTGCTTTGCCACACATTCAAGCTCTGAGGTGGGTATTCTTGCCATCTCCATTCTGTAACAGGGAAATTGAGACCCAGCGAGGTAGGACTTCCCAGACAGTACAGCCAGTGAGTGGTGTGGATGGGACTGAACCCAGCTCTAGAACCTGGGTCCCTGCACCCCAAGGCCACGTCTGAGTTTGCCAGGGCTGCTGTGACCGAATCCCATAAAGTGGGTAGCATAAACATTCACTGGGTGTTGTGTATTGTCTTGGTTCTAGAGGTCAGTTGTCTGAGACCAGAGTGTCAGCAGGGCTGGTCCCTCCTGAGGCTGTGAGGGGGAACCTGCCCCAGGCCTCCCCACCCCCAGCTTTTGTCTGGTTTGCTGGCAATCTTGGGTGTTCCTTGGTTCATAGAAGCATCTCCCTAACTCTGTCTCCATTGTCACATGACATTCTCCCTGTGTGCATGTCTGCCCCTGTGTCCAGATGTTGCCTTTCTATAAGGACACTAGGAATTTGGGATTAGGGGCCACTTTGCTCTAATACAGCCTCACGGTAACTAATTACATCTGCAATGACCCTATTTCCAAATAAGGTCACATTCTGGGGTCCTGGGAGTCAGGACTTCAACATACGAGTATGGGGGAACACATTTTGACCCATATAGGCCTCCTAAGTCTGCAGCAGGCATGCTGACACTGAGCTCCAGGAACTTAGATGGCAGAGGTTACACCTTCATTTTCACTAACTTCTCAATGAAGTTCTGAATTTGATTATAAACGTAGGGCGCAAACTGTAGTAGTGTTTGTGCCCGAGTTGTTGATACACTCAAGTCATATTGCATCTGTTGCAGGTATCTTGAAATACTGTTTATACATCACTATTGCAGAATTACATATATACGAGACTTGCCGCTGGCTCTTATTTAATGTGTGTTTTTAAAGAAATCGATAATTATATGTCACAGATCTGGTTTTTAAAAATATTTTCATCATTGTATTTCAATATAATCTGTTTCCTTTGTAATCCTGATTACTTTTATTCTATACACTTAAAACTATATTCTGTGGAGTGGTCCAGAAGCTTCATCAGACCGCACAGAAAAGGGGAAGCCTCCGGCTTGTAGCTACCATATTTCTCAGTGAGGGAGGGGGCTCCGATCCCCTTGCCTTCTGCCTCTCACAGGCAGGCCGGGCTGGGAAGTCCACATGGAAATTGCTACTGGATGCACACTCTCGGATGCTGCAGAAAAGACACCACAACGCCTTTGACACACAGTCAGGACATCCAGCCCTGACTCCCGTGGCATCTCCGCGCTCTGAGACCTGGCGAGGGCGCCTTGTCTTGGGGGTTGGGAAGGGTGAGCATCCTCCTTTACCTGGCTGATCCTCAGTCCTAGGCCGATCCCCTGCTCAGTCCTAGGCGCACTTTTCAGCCCTTATCAATGTACTTCCCCATCCCATATGTAAGTCCAAGTGAGGGCAACACCTTCTTTCTCAATGAGAACAAGTGTGGAAGCCACTGCTATCCACATAGTCATTAGCAGGCACAGGATCTGCCCCTCAGTGCTGGGAAAATGCACAACCCAGCAGCAGGCAGTGGGACAGAGCCCACCAAACTTCAGACAAGGGGCCAGGTCTCACACTTGTGTGCACTCACATGCACCCCCAAAACCTCACTCATGCAGCAGGCTCCCTGCCCTCTCTCTGGGGCCCCTCCCTGTGATGGCAGAGGCACCTGGCATTTGGGTTCTGGAATTAACTGCCTTCAGCCTGGGTCCTGGAGAGCTCTGGTAAATTTAAGAATCCACAGCTTAAGGTGACAGGGAAAATAGTTTTTTGTCCAATCTTAGGCGTGGGGGCAGAAGTTGCTGAAATGCGCCTAAAGGAATGGCTTCAAAATAGGGCATTATTCTAGAATGAGTGCTGGTCATTCTCTCTGGGACAGAGCCCTGGGAGGACTCAGGGACTGTGGAGTAGATGCTGCAAAAGTTCCAGAGAAACGGCCTCTCTGGTGGTCAGAGAGGCGTGGGGAGCCGTCCCTTTCTGGCTGCGCTCTCCCTGTGTGTGGGTGGGTGCACGGCTGTGTGGTGGCCACCAGCGACCAGCCGGCATTTCAGGCCAGACAGAGGACAAGTGCCAAGGCCTCCACCTGCCCTTCCTCCAGGGAACAGTGGCCTTGGTGTCCCAGGAGCCCAGGAAATGGGGTCTCCAGACACCAAAGAATGTCCCCCTCATGGCTGTGTCGGGAAAAGAAGGAAGGTATCCTTAGTCACCCCCACAATGTGTCTTGTCCTGTGACAAGGGCTTTGCACACATGGGATCCATTTGCCTCTGAAATGCATTCGAGGCCCTTCACTTCACACATGAGAGAGCTGGACTCAGGAAGATGAAGTGACTTGGCCAGATTAACAGGCATAAGAAGCATCAGAAGCAAGAAGCCATAGTTCTATGTATCGTTAACACACATGCTCCTCACCAGGCTCAGTGGGGGAGCCGACCCCAGAGCAGGGGGCATCTCTCCAACCAGACTGGGAGTGCTCTGAGGACATGAGTTCCCTCTTAGACTCCTTTTCACTCCTGATGCCCCTCATAGTGCCGGGTGCATAGTAGGGACTCATTAATGTTTGTTGAATGACTAATGAATGAATTTTGGTTTCCTAAGGGCATAACAAGCGAAGCATTACCAGAAAGTGCTCCATATCCCATCCCTTTCGAGGGATGTCTTCCAGCTGCCAGAAGTGGAGCAAACAGGAAACGTCCTGTAGAATTTTGGGGTGACACAGACCCAAGGAAACCAAGAACAGGAACAAAGTGGACACAGACACAGAGGCATAAACACCAGCCCACTGCTCAGTCTTGGAACCCTGCCAGGAGTCACTTTCATTTATTTCCTGAATTTATTTATATCTACCTCTTTCCAAAGAGGCCTTTGGAATGACTGCCGGCTGCAGTCAGAGGATCACAAAGACGCAGGAGACAGAATCCACCCGAAGTACAAGGGTGGGAGGTTTGCTTGGAGAGGGACCTGGGTTCTGCGTGGAGTTTGCTACTCCAAAGAGCAAGTGGAAGCAGGGGTCAAGCTGAGGGAGAAACCAGGATGGGGACCAAGAGGAGTTCGAAAAGAGCCCAAGGAGCTGCTGGAACTGGGGTGTGACCCACACAGGTCATCACCTGAGGCTCACATCCACTGTGGACAGCAGCAGTTCACAAGGTGCCTCCCAGGACAGGGGGTGGCTGCACAGTGCTGGATACTTCCCGACAGAGCAGGATCTTCTGCAGTAAGGCATCTGAGGGCCACAGTGGGAGATATACCTCCCAGATTCCAGGTTCACAAAGAGACCTGGCAGTGACATTCTTAGAACGGAGAACCTTGTAGCCATGGGGTCCTTTCGACTGGCTCCTCTCTCTTTTATTTGGGGGAGTATAATTGAATAAGTGGGGTTAGGATTTAGTTGCAAGCTGCATGTTTCAGTTGGTTGTATGACTCTTTAGTGAGCCAGCATTTTGTGTTCTGAGGATCTTCTGCAGGAAGCTCAAGGCAGAATGGTTAAAAGCTTGAGCTTCAAGCCAGACAGTCCTGGTTTCTAAACCTCATGGGGTCCATCTATAAAATGGCATCAATACAGAGCTAATGCACATGCAACACTTAGAGTGCTGGGCACACAGTAAGTGCAAAGGAAATGCCATTCCATCATTACACCTCATCTGTAGAGCCCCTGGAAGTATAGAAGTTGAAGGATGATTGCCTGGAGAACAGGGTTTTCCTTTCTACTAGGGCGGTGGTTCCTGACCTGTTAGGAGGTTACTGATCTCTTTGAGAATTGAATGAAAACTGTGAATAAGACAGTGCCCGTATGTATGTGGTGCATCCCCACACACAGGCTTTTGCCTCCCTCCTCAGGGAGTTTGTGGCATCCCAACCTCAGAGCCCATCCTTAGGGCCCTCTCTGGACCCCATGTTGGGGTTAGCCATTTGGGAGTTGCGATACAGGTACCCAGTCTGCCCAGGGGATGCTACTTTGAACCAAATGGCACTGCAGAGACCCAATCCAGCTCCAATATGACATCAGAATAATACCTCCCCTCAGCCTAGGGCACAGTGGAGATGCCAAGGGCTTCGTATGTCAAGGTCACCAGGGAGGTAAAGTATCTGTATGTGACTCATAGTACTCCGCTCAAATTTGGGGACAAGAAATTGTCCATATGTTCTGACTTAATAAGATGACATTTAAAATATTTCATTTGTCAACAATTTCCAGATAAATGTACTCCAAGAAGATTAATAACCATCCTGTTAAACCATGCCCTTTTGTTTGGGAAAGGAGGTAAAATACAAACATATGAGGAATTGGTTCTGATATGGAGAAGGGAGACTGACTGCTTAAATGCATTAGGGCTATTTTGGTGACACTGTAAAGCCATGATTCTATAAAGCCCTCATGTGATAACAGTACTATCTCACTTGGAGAGTGTCAATTCTGTAATCCATAATCCTCTTTGCTCAAGGTCACACAGACCCCAGCCAGTGGACTTAATGAAGCAGGTGGACCCATATGACTTACAGGATATGTGCAGAGTGTAACTTATAAACTAGCTGAAAGTCTGCCACTTATAATCCTTCTTGTACAAGCAGTGAAGAAGCAAATGTCATGAAAGTTCTCTGCCCTAGGTGAATATTTAAACTATTGAAGAAAAGTGGATGTATCAGTTTACCATTGCTGTGTAATGAACCAAAAACTCAGTGCTTAAAACTACAATCATTTACGACCACCATCGTGCCTGCATGTCTATGGGCTGGCTGACCTTGAGCTCATCTGGGCTCAGCTTGCCTGGGCAGCCATGTCTCAGGAGCAGCAGCTGGGGTGACTGTCTCACTGCAGGCCTGGGGCTTGTGGGGGACAGCTCTGCTCTACATGCCTCTCATCCTCCTGAACCCCCAGGCTGGTCACTCACAAAAGCACAGTGGAGCAAGCCCAGTCCTGCAAGGGCTTTCCAAGGCCTTTGGTTGCTCCAGGTCCACTAACATCCCATCTGCCAAAATCCCAAGGCCATGCCAAGTGCCAGGGCGACACCTGTAGTCAAAGGGCAGGGCAACCGTGGAAGTGGGGGACGGGATGAATGCTTCTAAACGGCAAGTTCCTACCTCCGTCTGTCACAATGGGAGAGAGGGGAAAGCTTGAGAGAGGCAGGATGATTTGCAGCGGTTCTCAGCATCGTCTGCATGTTGGTGTCACCTAAAGAAGTTTTCAAAATACTGACGTGTGGGCCCCACCTCAAAGACTCTGTTCTGGGGCACAGTCTTGGCATCAGGGCTGCAAGATGCAAACACACTTGGAAACCACTCTCTTAAAGACTCCTCAGATCTGTTCCCCAAGAGCAGCAGAGCTCATCACTGGCTGCACAGGAGAACCACCTCTGGAGCTTTTCAAAGCTACCCAAGTCGGAGACCCTCCCACATACTATTTCCTGATGATTGCAATGCGCAGCTGCGGGGAGAACAGTGGCTCCTCAAGAGCAGCAGCACCCCTAGCCCCTCAGCCATTTGGCTCCTGGGCTCTTTGATCCATTACACGAACACTCGTTGATACCACATGCCAGGCACTGACCTAGGGCCTGGTGACACAGACGGCCCACATGGACACAGACTCTTCTCTCACAGAGCTGAGCGCAGGAGAGGGACACCAAATGACCTCATTAAAGACTGAGCAAAGGGCTCCAGTGGAAAAGAACCCGGGTCTGACAGCAACAACAAAGAAATCTAAGTGGGGGAAGTCACAGAAGGCTTCCCTGAGGAGGTGTCCTGGGCACAGGCCTGCTTGGAAATAAGCCAATACATAAGCACAAAATATGAGTAGTGTTGGCTTCATATCCTACCTCGTGCCAGTAAACAAAGGCATACCTTGCAGAAAGATTTGGAAGGAGGTCTAGGTACCTCTGCAGATACCTCATCAGCTAGAAGAGCCACACCTGACCTGTAAACCCATCAGTCAGCATATGGTGAGAGGCAGCCAGACCCCTCCTCCCTCGTGACCCCTCTTCAGGGGTGGCTTTCTTCAGTGGACCCTTTGAAGGGACTATGTTCCAATCTGGAAGTGCTAGAGGGGATGAGGGACAAGGGGTGCTGAGGATGCAGGGAAGTAGATTTGGATGGTAGAGTTTGGGGGAACCGCAAGTATTGGGGGCTTGGAGATTTCCTAGGTGGGTAAGCATTTTAGCTTTCTGGAGACTGGAGGCAGAGGAAGGTGGAGCCAGCTGTCACTGGCACCAAATGTGAGCATCTCTTTGCAACTCTGCCTTTAGTGACATTTTGTATAAGGCTCAAAAAAAGCCACGGTGGGAGTATTTACACCGTGGAAATTGGCAAATGCTAAAAATCAGGGCTCTCTCCACCTCCAGCCTGGGAAAGCCAGTGTTAAACCTTTACTGCACAGCACTGGCTGAAAGGGACTCTTAGCTTGGGAGTCTTGATTGTTGAGTTCTAGACCAATCAAGTTAGGATGCAGAGGGAAAGGGAAGGGACCCAATATAGAATCTAAAATGTAGAGCAGAAGGTAAAACTAAGGATAGATTGGGGTTTGGCTGGAAATTCTCCTGGGCTCTATCTGTTAAGACCCTAAGAATAAGGACACACAATGACATAAAAGGTTAGGGCCATTCACATGTGCCAAGTGCAATGGGCTTTTGAGCAGGTAACTTTTCTAGTCCTCAGAGCATCTGTAAAATAAGGGAAATCTTTGGCTTATTTCAGGAACATTTTTTAGCTCCTTTCTAGTACTAAAACTTGTTACTCTAACCATATGCATCCATACATGGAGAAAGTTAACTATGTACAAGGAACTGGCAGGCTATACCACTCACTGGTCCTGTCCACAAGCATGGGTGAAGAAAATAAACTAGATTTTATTCATTCATCAAATTCAGATTTTGAGAACTGCTAGGACGCAGCAGCTCTCTTCCTAAGCATTATGTATTATGCTGAAACCTGCTGCCTCCCCAGCATCTCTGTCTCTCCCCCTGCTCTTCTGCCCTTTACAACACCTGTATCACTCGCCAAAGGGCACAGAAAAGATGGAAAAGCAGAACAGAGGAGGTCAGAGGCCCAGAGGTCAGGCGTGGTAGTACTATCCATGTTCCACCAATATCCCTTATACTCTGACAATTCCTCCAAAAAGTCTTTAATTCAAGGCTTTTTTTGGCCTTGAGGCCATACCTACATGTGCTAGAGCATTAATGCCCCTGGAGGCACCTTCAGCCAGTAAAGACGGGTTGCCCCTTGGTTTGAATAACTCTGACTGGGGACTTTTCTGTCCCGAGTCCCCCAGAGGGTTGCACTGTTTCCCACAGCGGCAAGTAGCTCAACAACACATTTTTTACTGGCTTCCTTCCCTCCCAGATTTCATTCCCCCGCTCTCCTACAAGGTTTCCTGGGAATCATCTCCCAGATAAACTATTTGCCTCAAATCTCTGTCTCTGAGTCTGCCTCTGGAGGAATCTGAATGAAAACATTAGGATTCTAAAATTGTACCATGAACCTTTAAGTAAATTGCTGCACCTATCTGAGGCTTGCTTTTCTTCTCCATAAAGTGGGTACGCAAGATTGCCCCTTGCCCCTCTCATGGGGTTGATGCAAGGGTGGTGTGAGGTCACAGATGCCTCAGGGCCCGAGAGAAGTATAACCCGCATGGGGGGAGACTTCTTACATTGGTCTGGGAGACATTAAATGTTTCTGAGAAAGAGGGATTTAATTTCCTACAGAGCTTCTGGAAGAGTAAAGACATATTTGACCTAAAGTGGTTTTGGAGCTGGGGTCTTGCCCAAAAAGGAGAGAATGGGAGGGAGGGAGGGAGGGAGGAAAGGAGGTGAAAATGAAATTTGTAACATCTTCTAGTTCTTACAACTCAACAGAGTTGCAGGGGTTTCGGGACCACCCCTAAAAAAATTGGAGAATACCTGAGGACACAATACTCAACAAAATGGCACAACTTAATGCCACAGAATTTAGAGTCTTTAGTTGTCTGAGTCACAGAGCTACAAACATGTAAAGGTAAAGTTGACTGAATGTATAGAGGTTGGCAAATTCCCCCTTTCAAAAGGAGAATCCTCTTTTTAAACATATGTTGTTGTAACAACAAAATTAGGGAAAGGACAGAGACGCTCAATTAACTACTATTTGGATGTGAAAATGACAATAGGAGAGAAGCGTGTGGTTTCCCCGGTGGGTTCTTGGTTTACTCCATTGTCCCTGAGCCCTACTGCCCGGGCGCATATGGTTCACGATATTATCCAAACACTGTCACACATGTGAACAAAGGGCCCCGCACCCCCACTTCTGGTTCTGAGCCTTATTTTGAAGGCATCAGATATTTTCAACATGATTCATTTATTTTTTGCTGCAAGAGATGAAGAGTGGGGGGCAAGAATTGTAAGTAACCAGTGTCAAACACAGCTCTGATCCACGTGCCAGAATTTGGCTTTATGATGAGAGAAATATACACACACAAAGGCCTCTCTTGAGACTCCCTAGGGCACAAGCTGTGGCCCCAGGAAAATGCATGTATTACCAGCTCCCTCCTCACACCACAGCAGGCCGAGCAGCGCACAGCTGGCAAGAAATCCTGATTTGTTCCCAGTTCTTGAGAAACTGGTGAGATTCACACTCCAGGGCTGTGGATCCTATTCCTGCAAGTCTCAAACCATCCGCAAGCTGCTTAGGACGAGGGTTTAGGGCAGCCAACAAACGCAGGATTCTTCCAGTGATGCTGCCCTGCTAACCCTGCTGTGTTCCTAAAAGTTTGTTCTTCTTTTCTTAATTCTTAAGGGCTCACAGTAAACCAGACAAGTCTCCATCCCATATAAATTCAGATAATGAGTCCACGCAAAGCCCCGGAAGATTTGCAGTGGAAATGGCAACCGGCCCTTAACTACAGAACCCAGTGTGACACTTGCGGCGTCATTACAGTGTCTGATTTGGAATTCAAATTCCACTCAAGACAATGGCCTTTTATTAAGTTTCTGATAGTCATTACGTTGCTCGCTGGCTGGCCATGTCTCATATCCTGCTTAATCTGGGAGACAATCTAATTCTTCACTCATACACACTAAGGAGTGAACTGACCCAGGGAGGCCACCCGGAGAGATGAAATGTGCCAAACCAAGTGGCCACGCACCATGCCCACGGCTCCTGCTCCCCGCCTTCCACCGTCCTGGCTGCCCTAGGGCCACTTGTCTTTCTGAGCCACGAGCCCAAAAATGCTGTTTCAGTGGCCAAGCTGGTACCTGTTGACCAGCCTCTCCCCTTCGCTGGTTCAGATCCTCTGTTGCTGTCACTGACACATACCTTCTGGCTCATCTGGGTGGCCCAGCCTCATTAGGAAGGGATTTGATGCCTGTTAGTTAATTGAGGCCCGTTCCCGCCACCTGCCACTCGTGGGCCTCATCTGCACACTAACAGCTCCTAATTGTCATCATACGGCGGGGTCCCCACAACAACTTGAGAACAGATCCCAAGCAGGGCGCGCAGGCCCCACGCTGGTCCAGGAGCACTGTAACAATTTACCAAGGGGCCAGGTGTTTGGAGAAGGAGGCACGCTGTGCCAACCGACGGTGGCAACATTTGCTGTTTATTCTACTCTCTGGCATGAGAAATATGGGGATGGTCTTCTCAGGGAGACTTTGTTTAGGGTGAATAAAAGCCTTCATCTGGACAGGGATGAACTCAACTGAAAACACATGGCTTAGACACCCCGATGGCACATCACTTAGAAACAGTGCTGCTTCTCTGGCCACAATCTGCCTGTGCATTTACATGACGTCTCCTGTTCAGAAATGTTTAGGGTGTCAGAGCACCATCCGTGCCCTGTTTCAAAAGAGTATGAGTAGGAAAAAGTGCAAAGGTCAGTACCAAAAGCCAACCAGCCCCATAGGGATGGAGAGGGAACATGGAAGGAAACAGCAGGACACACAGACAGTCACACACAGAGATGTGGAGACATACAGTTGAGCTGAAGGGCCAGACATCAGTGGAAGTGTAGAATACATATGGATACACACTGTAAGATGCAGCAATGTGAGGCTCTTTAAGGAGGGAAGTGAGGAAGGAAGGAAAGGATGAAGGTTTTGACATTAGAGGAAATGACAGGTCTTAGGGGCCCAGGAATCTGTATCTGTAAAAGGAACCAGTCTGGGCTTCATAGAAATCAGATTATGGCCAGTAATTGGATTAGGTTTTGTGTTCGTTTGCTTGTCTGCTGGTTTCTAACTGTGCGCACGGCCGACTCACCTCCCTGGGATCCTGAAGCCAAGGCTCCCGGGACACCCCGTCACTTGGGTGTGTCAGCGCTCCCCACCCAGAGCTGGGAAGGATTTCTCAGTCATGTCTGCCTTACTAGTCTCTCCCTGCTGGATGAGGGACAGCAAAGGAAAGAGGAAAACTCTGGAATGAACCCCACAAGGGACATGGCACTAAAGAGAAAGAAAGAAAGGAGAAGGCTACACACAAAAGCCTGCGCATGGAGCATGGGGTACGGGCGGCTCTTGAGACCCGTGGCTTTGGCTGCCACAGGTTCAGCTGACTGATAGAAAGATGGCAGCTCTCCGTGCTCCTCAGCTCTGGGCTCTCAGAAGCAAACAGAAAGTAAAAACCTGACCTTGGTTTAATAAACCAAGTTACATAAATAATTCCCTCCTTCCTCAGGAAAAAAAAAAGAGAGGGGGTAATGAGGGAAGAAGGAGGGAGGAGAGGAAGGAGGGAGGGAGGGAGGGAAGGAGGGAAGCTGAGCAGGTGCTGAAACAGGAGAGCGCAGGACACTATGAATACCCTCCAGAAGAGGCGTCAGAACTGTCAGCGGCCAGAGGACCACCTCAGGCAAGAGCCCATGCCACCAGACTTCCCCACAGACCAACATCAGGGTGAGGGCAGTTACATTAATCAAACACCCAGAAAGCTGGCCGAGCAAAGTTGCATTTTGCCAGAACACAGCCCCTTTTATTCAAGCATGCCTATTCTTTTGGTTTCCTCCACAAATATATCAGCTGATTTTTCAGAAACTTGATACCACTGGTTTTCTCCCTAAGTTTTGATACAGAACATTTTCTTTAAGTTCCCCCAGGGGCTCATGTTTACACCTCACAGGCAAAGCCTTAACATGTCCTCTGCATAATTTGCTAACTGCAGCCCCCAGCCCCCGTGCCTCATCTATGTAACTCTGCCCACCACCCAAAGAGCCCCTCTTCTCACACTTTACGTGCTTGCTACTGGCTTTCTCGCTGCCCCTCCAGCATCTCTCTCTAGATGTCACTCACTGCTTTTCCCTGCTCGCTTCCTCCAGCCTGTGAACCCGAGGGGCCTAGTCTCGGCTGCTTCCGAGCGCTGGCAGATTTCAGAGGAAACAAACCGCCGAGAAAGGAAGAATGGCAGTGTGACACAGCACTGTCACAGTCAGAGCGGGCGCTGCGCATGACCCGGGCCTGGACACTGGCGCCTCACGCCCAGCCGCAGCTGAGGCTGCATCTGCCACGGTTCGGGGACCCGCCGCTCCATGCTGAGGGACCAGATGCCTCTGTTTATGCTCCCCTCCTCCTGGCCTTCTGCCGGACGGCAGCACAACAGAGCTGCCAGCCATCACTGGACGTCATCTGTCCCCGCAATCTCGTCTTTCAGTATATTCTTTCCTCCACCCCTGTCTGTCTCCACACCCCCACCAATGACCAGAAGGGTGTTTGTCTTTTTAAAGTCTGACCCGATAGGACAAAGCAGAATAAAAGATTAACCAGGAGGACTTTGGTTCTGCCATATGTAGGATGACACAGAGTGCCCAGCAACCAGTTTAGGCAACACCAGCACCCCACTCTGTCCTGCCACCAACTCCCTGTACATTTCACCATGGTTGTTTAGGAATATCACACTGCAGAACCAACTTTAAATGCAGGCCCTTGGCCTCTTTAGTAACACTGACCTATCTTGCTGGACGTGGGCGGCTGGGAGGAAGAATGACAAGTTTGAAGCCAGCAACCAGCTGCCATTTCTTAAAGGCCCTCAAAATGGGTTTGGGCTTGTATTTTAAGTCAGCCATCCTTGGCACATTTGCCACCCTCCTTTCTCTCACCAACCCTGAGGCATGGGATTTCCACATATAGGATGTCTGGGCATCCCTTTGTGACCTAGTGTGTTGAGCACACAGTCACCTGTCCCCAGGGCTCAGAGCAAACCGAGTGTCCAGTGGCTGCCTCATATACTGCCCACCCTGCCAGGCCAGAGACCCAGAGTATCCATGCCATGGCAGCTTTAGCAGAGGAGGCCCAGCTCATCGTTTTCTGGCTCCCCAAATACCACACATCCAGCCAGAGAGGGTGACAAGGTGGGCTTTCACTGACAAGCACTCTGGTTCCCAGAGGTGATGGTTGTCCCTCACGTGTCAGTGGCTGTCCCTGCTCAGGACACACAACTTCATCACCTGCCCTGGCTGGAACTCCTCCCCTTGGTCACTAGAATGACTACTGGAAAAACCTGGGATTCACCTCCTCTTCTTACTCCCCCTCCCCCAAACACCCTTCTGTCACCCTCTGCTCCCCATACTAGACACTTTCATTTCCAACACTGAACTTCAGAAAGAGTTTTTGTCTAGAAGTTGTATTACCCACACTGGCAGGTTCTACAGCACTAGAGTTCAGTCAGTCACATTACAGGTTATATTAACATTTTCTGGGATGGCCTTCAACTCTAACAAATATGTGCATATTCAACTAACTCTTTATTGAGATACAACCAGATTTCAGATACTAGACCAGGTATTAAGATTCACAGGTAGGTGACTCAGGGTCCATACCCTCAAGAAGTTCACAGAGACCAGGAAAATTGTCACCAATTCATCAAAATACAATGTGGTAAGTGATACTTGTTGAAAATACTATGGGATATTGAGAAAAGAGCAACTAAGTCCTGCCTAGGGACCCTGGGGCAGGCTTCACTGAGGGTGTGGCATTTAGGCTGAATCTTGAAGGGTTCAAAGGAAAACGGGAGGCGGAGGAATGGAAGGGGACATTCAGAAGGAGTGTCCACCACAGAACATGCACTATAAGCAAATGTGGTGCTAGGTGCTGGCGACCCAAGTGGATAAGACTGCCCCTGCCTCCAGTGAGCTTTCTGACATACATAGGAAAAGAATATAATGGTAGGTTTATAGAGAAATACATTGTGAATACCAAGTGGTGATGTAAAAAACAGGGTTTTGAAAAGCGACATGTTTACAACTGGGCAGTTGCCTAAATATGAATGTCAGTTACAGACATACACTTGGCCACATGTAGTCCTTCAGGGTCACCTGGGACGAGCATGCATTCCACAAAAAAACAAAAAAGATCCAAGGAGCAAATCGCATGAATAATTCAAATATTTGAATACTATATTTCATGCATGGACTATGCAAAGCACCTACTGAGTGCTCTTAGTGAATTAAAGGGGTATAGGAATTAAAGGGGTATATTTGAGTGTGTACAAACCAATTTATGAGCACTTTATATAATATTGTTTTCCACACAAGTAATTTTAAATACTCAATGTAGGTATTATTTCAAACTCCTAAGTCTTCCTTCAGACCTGAGGAGTTTCCCAATGATCACCAGCATCTTGATAATACACTGGTGGTTACCTGGGACCAGTCTGGACCAGGAAACAAATCTGCTTCTTCAGAGGAAGTTGGGAACCAGGAGGCATCTTTTCACCTGGAAGGATTAAACTATAATGTAAAATTTAACTAAAAGCAAGGGCAAGACAATTTAATCTGCATGTAAGTTACCAGAAACAATCTATAGTCATAAAGATCTATTTTAATAAAAGTGTATGCATGTGTCTGGTGCATATCTAAGAATCTAAGGATTTTACATTTCTTAATGGGTTATTATTCAAGAAAACCAATCCACTGGTATTGCAGGGCCCCCTACTTTGTGGAAAATTGAACTGAAGCTTCACTACCCCATGCCCAGGGCCTGGCACACAGTAGATGCTCAATGAATGTTGAATGAATGAATGCAGTGCAACTCTAGTTTCTCTGGTGAATATAGAGATTTTAAAAAATCTAGTGTTTTAAACAGAAAAGATATGGATTAAATAGTGCTTGAGTAATCTTGAGCTGTGTAATCTACCAATAAAGACATTATGTCATAGAGAGCCCTATTTTTCTTACGTAGACTCAGTATAAGAAAGGAAAAGGGTTCATGGGAAAGGGAAAAAGGAAGGTTAAAGAAAAGAAGGAAAGTAACTTTCTTGAAGATTCTATTCTATTCTTGAAGAATTCTATTCAAATTCTCCCTTGATTTCCAATGCATTCTTCTGAGATGTCACTTTGCAAATTTCATTTTACCTTAGACTTTTTTAGCAAGAAATAGCCAATATATTTTGGCAAGATGACACTCATATAGTTTAAAAGTATGCTTTCAAGCTGCAAAGTATGTGTAGTGGGTCCCATGGTCCAAAAATCCTAATGTACACTTTCCCTTTTGAAAATGGTTTAGCATCTAAGTCAGAGCTCCCTGCACATGCTCAACTCAGAGTGACTCCAAAATAAGGCACAAACATTGACTAATTAATCCCCATGACAACATACAGGAGAGCTCTGGGCAGCACCCACCCCCTGGGCATCACCACAGCTTTATTTTTCAAGAATCTTGTACTTCCTAGACTTTCTCTGATCAGCACATGCCCCCCACCCCGACTGACCTCTCCAAAAAGCGAAACAAAACAAACAACCCAGAAATGTGTCATGTGTTAGATTTTTGCCCTGCCCCCACCCCCACCCCCCATCAAAAGCAGAGATGTTCCTCTTGGATGTTGGTAACCATACCAGACTCCCTGCCTGTTGTTCAGCACCAAGGACACCTCCCATGTCTTTGGGAACTGCTAGGACAGACCACTATTATAAACGAGAGTTGTGGTCTAGAGATCTTCAGAAAGCCAGCCCACTGAGGAAAGTATCTCACCCCAAAACAGTTGCAGCCTCCTCTCAGTGCCATGACTTTCAGGGAAGAAAAAATATATATGTACGTTAAGTAGAACCCATACTAAGCAAATATAAAATGTTTTCATTTATAGTATAACATAAAGGGCACAGACGTCAAGTACATGGGACCTCAGAGATGATCTTCATTTCACAGATGATGAGACCAAGCTCCATCAAGATAGTCCAGGGGCGAGGGACTGTTTTCTACTGACCACTCCTTCCAAGCTTTGCTTAAATATTAGAAAATCAGCTTTGTGCTAAAAATTTTTCCATTTCTCTCCTAAGAAGTTTTCCCCTGCTGACAAAATTTATAATAAGTATGCTTTTGAAAGAACATCTCTTTGGGGATTTATTATAAATTAACAACTTACAAAACTTTTGTATCCACTTCTCCCAACCCTCACCTCTGCCTTAACAAGATCCCCAGCTTTCATTTTTGAGAACCTCCTATGGTGTAAGCCCTCTTCACGCAGTATCAAATTAGTTCTCATAGCCACCTGATAGTGTGGGAAATTTTATTTTTATTTTTACAGTTGAGGAAACAAAGGCAAAAACAGCTAAGTGACCTGCCCAAGAGTGCACAGTTAATAAATGGTAAAATAAGGATCTCATTTGTTTTCCCTTATTCCAAACCCTCTCCACTCCCCCATGACCTCCCAAAAGTCATTAACTGCACATGGATTGGTGCCTAGAAGGGTCAGTGGTATATGAGAGAGAAAGAAAAATAGTACTTTCTAAAGTGTCTGCTATTTATGCCCATTTTACTTTAGAAGAGAATTAGTCTTTAGTTTGAAGAAATACTTGAATGAAACTCTTGGCTATGAAAAATAAGGTGAAGGGCAAGGCTTGGAGTGGGGAGGGTGAGACAAAGAACCAAATGGTTCTGCATAATAATTTTAAAAGTGGGTGCATTGAGTTTTCTCTGGATTGGTGCAAACAATAGGAGTTTGTTGAGAAGAATAACCTGAGAACAGTGAGGTGGACAGGGTCCCCACTAGAAGAAACAGGACTGATAGCCAGTAAAGGATGGACCCAAATGGGTGTGGCAAATTGTGTTTTCCCAAAGTGACCACATGTCTTGCCTGAGGGTTTCAGCCCAAGGCAAGTTCACTATGGATTCAGTGAGACCAAGAAATGACAGTTGAACATTCTTGGGATAAAAGGGTTCATACCTGACTTTATTCTCCCTGCAATAGGTGGAGCAACAGAATCACACCTGCACCTAGCAATCTGCAGGTCCACAATCCAGCTCCATCCCTGCCTTCACCCAGAGCACTTGGCAGAGCTCTTTATATAGTGACTCAGTCAACAATAGCTTATTGCCTATGGGTGTGGAAGCAGTAGCCTAGCAGTAGGCCAGTTACATCCTCAAGTAGTTTAGGTGAGGATCCTGGCCATAGGAACTTCCATTTTCTCCACACCACAATAATATTTCTGTTCCCAGATGCTCTTCCAGAATCTTCTCAATTCTACAAAAAGGCAAAGTCTATTTCCACTGCCCTTGAATTTAGGCAGGGCTTTGTGACTGCCTCAACAAACAGAATGTGGAGAAAGTGATGCTGCATGATTTCTGAGCTTCTGCCTGTCTCATCCTCTCAGGATGCTCACCATTTTAGACTCGGCTGCCACTTTGTAAGGAAGGCCAGATCCCAGCTGAGAGCACCAGCTAAGATCACAGCCAACAATCATTGCCAACTGCATACATGGGTGAGTGAGTGAGCTTCCAGATGATGCCAGCCCCAGCATTCGAGCTGTGCTGACAGTGAGTGGGCATAGGTGAGGCAACCATAGTGATGGAGACCCAGCTGTAAGTTTTTCATTTGTCTATGCTATATTCACATTCTGGTATTCCCAACCCATCAATAAAAATCCATTATACAGTGAAAGTCCATTAGCATTATGTTAGGGATGGCTTGAGAAATTCAGGAAGGGGACTGTGTCCATGCCTGGAGGGAAGGGGCAGTTGGGAGAGGGCAGTGGACAGTGTAGCAATGAGGAAACCCTCGGGCATGATGGGGCCAGAGGTGACAGGCATTAACCAGAGGATGGAAGCTGATCCCTACTCCAACACATATGCATGCACACACCAGGAATAGAAACAATGTGAAGGGGACTGAATTTCTTTTGAAAGCAAGTTTTTTTAAACTACTGGTTTAGGATGCAGTCTTCTGAAGGCACCAATTAAAAAATGAAAATATTACTTGAAAGGAGGGACACAAAATAACCACTGAATACTCTGAATTAGCTGAATGTATTAACCACCACCCAGTAGAAAGAATAGGTCTAGTCTGAGGGAATTAATATAGCCAGGTAAATTTTGAAGGGATAAAAGGAATTTACAAATCAAAATTAGGCTTGGTTCCCAGCAAAAGGCCTGGAAAAAAAAATGGCTTATAGAAAATGTTCCTTTCTGTCATGTGAGACTCTGTATTCAGGCATCCCAGTACTGTTATGTGTCTCCCAATTCTCCACACTTGCCATTTCTTGGGTATGAACCTCATCTTCCTGGCTGGGGAAAGGGGAAGTTGGGAGGAGGGGCCAGTTACCCCTTAAGGAATGTCCTTAGAAGCTGTCCCATTAGTCTTCCATTTACATTGTGACCAAAGGGCTAGAAATTAGTTGTATGACCACACCTATCATCAGCAAGAGAGGCTGGAAAATATAGTTTGAATTCCAGTAGACATGTGTCCTCTGGGAATCAGGAGTTTGAAGAGGGGACAAGGATTTTAGATTCAACAACTAAACAACCACTGTCAAGGTGGCCATGAAGGTGTTTGTTACAGTTCAAAGCAAGGGCTGTTTAAAATGTCTGGGCAGTGTTACAACTCAGCCTGTGTCCTCCGAATGGCAGATTCTCACTCACCACAGCCAAGCAAAACTCAGAGTCTCTCCTGCTGCTTCCCACACTCTGGAACTGGGGGAATTTGTCTACTTGGAAAAGTGCCCAAGAAGTGCAGCCAATCCATAAGGAATGGCTAGTCAGAGCCTTGGCTTCATAAAACCCAAAACATCTGCAAATTCCTTACACAGCATAGCAGAAGGAATAAGATCTTTTCAAGAGAAAATTGTACCAATGTTGCTTAAATTGAAACATACACATATATACACACATGCCATATTTAGATAATAGATGATAGATGGATGGGTGGATGGATAATGATAGATGATAGATAGATAGATAGATAGATAGATAGATAGATAGATAGATAGATAGATAGATAGATGATTGATAGATAGATAGATAGATAGATAGATAGATAGATAGATAGATAGATAGATAGAGATAGAGATAAAGATATAGATATATTAGCTCTTTTAGGAGTGGGGGAAATGCCTCTAAACCAAATAACCCATAAGGGAGGGTCACAGCTCTGTAACGGTGGGAACACAGCTCTAGGGGAAAGCCAAGTTTGTTTTGGTCTCTCACCTAAATGCCATAAGCCTGACCAAACTAATCCTTTGCATTCAAAATTTCTGGTTCCCATTTGCTTTTGATGTTTATTTTGCCTGCAGCACTGAAGCAAATTTAATGAAGTCAGAAAGCAGTCTCAGCAGAGCCATATTTGCTACAGCCATAGCTCTGCAAAAATGGCAAGATTGGGGGCACCCAAAAGCCACCACTGAGCTGGCCAGAGCTGCGTTAGTGCCTCACAAGTTGCAGGATCAGTATTTCCAGAGCACCACGACTCACAGGGTTCCAACAGTTGTGGTGGTCCTAGTGATGGTGACAGTCCTAGTGGTGATTTCCTTATTATCTCAAATGACCCTATGTCTAAAAAGCACTTCTACCACACTGAGGTTTCGTATCTAATGTATTTTTATCAGAATCACAAAATTTTTTATTTGCTTCCATTTCTATGAAGGCCACATAGTCTCACCTACAATTAGGTGGAGTTCACCAAGATGGTGTTACTATTGCCAGAAGTGTATTGATAATGTGGCTGTGATTCCTGGGCTTCATCTAACAGGTGAACAAGACACTGAGAAGGATAAGGAGCATGAAGTTTAAAGTAGGTGACAAGATAACACCAGAGCCATAAAAACAGACCATCGAATGTGGGCTCAAAGGCATCCCAGTATTGAATTAAATATATAATAACCCAGAGGACTGTGTTGGTACTATCTCACACTTAGAAACCCTGAGAAAAGTCTCAAGGTTCTTAGGGACTTGCAGGTAAAACCAGTTGTCATTTGGGAAGCCAGGCATAGTCACATGAGCCCTCTGTTCCTTGGGGGGCATCTTGACCAACCATGAGGGGTTCACTGACAATCTAGAAGACACAGCTGCCAAATAGATTAATTGACTGTAGGAGACTGGGAAAATAGGGCCCACGGTTTTTATTTATTTTCATGTTTTTAATCTGAGTTTTTTAAAATAAAATAATAGAGTAAAATACTTTAAAGCAATTAAAACAACTCATGTTCCACCCATTTAAGCTTTCCTCCTATAAATTCGAGATTGAACTAAGACTCCATCAAACCATCACTGGTAGCCCATAGGACACATTTGCAGTGACTCCAGCTCATCCAGACAGGATTGGAAGGAACTGCTGTGAATTTCACAGAAGTCATTGCTCTGTGACAAAGTTCACGGCTCCCTGTACCACCTGCCTCCCGTTCCCACCAGAAGCCATCATTCCTGATTAAAAGCAAACACTGTCAACTCGGCAGCGGCCCAGGCCGCTCCAGTCCCCTCTGAGCATATTGCCAAAACAGACTTCTGATTGGGTCACTTTAGGTCACAGTATCCACGGGTGGACAAAATGTAGTAAAATTTTTATGGGCCACTTGGGACATTGGATCAGTGCCGGACAAGCACAGTTCAAAAGAGTGCAGTCGGCTTCATGTTCCTTCACAAACTCCTCAGCATATGGAAACTTCCCCAAGACTTCTCTGGCCTCCTCCGCAGCCCATCACCCCCACCACGGTCACTCCTCTGTCAGCCCAGACGGGGAAACCTGTTCTCTTTCAGCTTCACACCTCAGATGCAACAAAGGACATTTCAAAGTGGGGCTCTGTCCTTTGTTAACACCTGCAAGAGCTCTTCAAGGAAGAGTAGGTGGGTGTTGGGGGCGAGGGGTGCAACAAGGCAGTGCTTCTGCAGAGGCTGTAAACTTTGTCAAATGCCTGTCAGCCTCCAACAAGCATGAATTAATTCTGAGGGGTGATTCATGCAAGAAACCTGACCATTTCACCCCCTGGTTTTATGGAAGATGTGGGAGGTCACTGGGTAGCCTGTCCTCCTGCTCGGACTCTCCCTTCCTTCACAGGCTGACTCTGGGGCACGTCAAGGGATGGAGGGCCTGGAATATCCTGCAAAGGGATTTCAACCTGATCCCGTCAGTGCTGGAAGCCACTGGAGGTCTCCAGGCGAGGGAGCGACCTGCTCTTGGTTTTGTGAGTCTGGAGTATCATCTGCTCCTGAACATGGCAAACTGGCTCCTGAGAGCCGCACACAGCTCCTCCCCACCCACAGGGACCGCCTGATGGAGGTTTTGATTCAATATCAGAAATTTTGTTCTTACTGTGGTAAAAAAAAAATAACATTAAGTTGACCACCTTAACCATTTGTCAGCCTACAGTTCAGGATTGTTAAACATATTCATGTGGAAACCAGAAATTCTTAATCCCAGTTAGTCTCTTTTCCGCCATTCTGCGGGACGTTGGGTCGTTTCTCTGAACCTCAGTTTTCCTATCAATAAAAAGGGAAGAAGTGGTTCTTTAGCCCACATCTGTGTATAACAAGCAAATTATTTTTTAAGTGATATCTGAAAAAACACCATGTATGGCTTGGGCCTCAAAAAGCACTTGACAAATTTCTGGAAGAGAGATTTTTCCAGCTCCTCATTTTCAAAATGAAAGGCTCCAACTCCTTGAAGACAGTCCAAGGACAGGCAGCTTCTCCATCACTGACAAAATGATCAACAGTGGAGCCTCCTATTTTTAAAAGAATGGCAAATGACATATATATAAATATATATAAATGACATCAAAATTTATATATATTAATTTTATGTATATAAAATTTCCACTTCCAAGATGGCTGTAAGAATATCTCCCATCCCACATGATCTCCTATTGTTCTTCCCTAGTCTATGACTTCAAGAGTCCTCCCACTGAGAGGCGGGGTCTCTGCTCACTCCCCTTGAATCGAGACAGGCTAGTAATGTGCTTGTCACCAGCAGAAGGTGATGGCAGCGATGCTGAGTGACTTCCAAGGCTGCGTCATAAAAGGCACACCTTCTGCTCTGTTCACTGACTCTCGTGGGTCCAAAGCCACTGCGCTGTAACAAGGCCCATGAGGGGACCGTTTTGGAAGGAAGCCCAAACAGGCCCACACAGCAAGACCTCCTGGAGAGACACGGGAAATAGTGGAGGAGGGAGAGAGAGATGTGCACCCACCCGCAGCTGCTCCGCTTCCCTGATGCCCCAGCTCCAGGCACCCCCTGACAACCCCAAGACAACCACTCAGCTGAACCCCTGAATTCATGGCCAGAGAAATAAAATGATTGCTGTCATTTAAACCACTAGGTTCTGGGGTGATTTGCTGCATGGCAATGGTGACCAAAATAAAAAAAAAAAAAACAGGTTGAAACAAGAGCCAGGGATGTTAAGGAACTGAAGCCCAGGGAATGCCACCTGGCTCAGTCTTCCCTAAACAGCCACCTCCACCTAACCTAGCATGCGGGCCTCGCCTTGCCAGTCCCTTGAACTGACTGCTCTGCTCTCGAGAATCAGCAACTTACACCACCAGCCCCACCCCACCTCCAGTCCAAAGCTTGGTGAGATGGACCATGAGGTTCAGGGTATGTAATGATCACCTATAATACCTCTAGCCCCTCCCTGCCTCTACCCAGACTGATTGAGCAGGTTTGGATGGGCATCACGTACTTCTGATTACAGGCAGAGAAATCCATCCCAATGAGGTCAGAGAGCAGCATGGGAGGCACCTCGTTTGCTTGAATCCAACCCTCAAATGCCTGCTCCAGGGAGCTGTGCTGAGGCTGCCAGTTACCACCCCCTCACAACAAGGATCTTTTTCTGGATTAATTCTGAAGCCACAGCTTTAGGTGCCCCAGGAAAAGGTTTTCTCTAAAAAAAAACCTCTTGTCTTATATACAGACTATTGTCTAAGCTGGCAGAGGCATGAAAACCCAGAGCTAAGAGATCCAACGGCTGTCCCAGGACATCTGGGACATCTTTGGTTGAGAGCTAGGGAAACAGGGTCACCAACTGCTCTGCAGGCCTGTCTGTGTGGACACCTCCCCCAGCTGACCCTCGTAGTACTGCCCACCCTGGCTGGTCACTAATCAGTGGGAGATTTTCCACCCTCCCGGCAGTACAGTGCTTAGCAGCGCTCACCCCTTTCTCATTGTCCCTCCAACTGCTGCTCACATCTGCTTTTCCCTGTGGTCCACATTCAGCCCCACACCGGAAGCTCACATTCCCAGAAGGCTTCGTTTTTCAGGCTCTTGATGTTGTGTCCAGTGGAAGCTAAATGCTCTGACATTGTATTTGTCACGTGTCCAAGTGTTCAGTTGTTTGATGTAAACATTTAAAATCTCTCTGACTTTATACAGCCCTGTTTGGGCATTCCTTCTTCTGGTCTCCTAATCTGTTGGGAGCTTCAGAAATTAGAAGTAATCCAGGCCTTGCTCACCTTCTGATTCTGAGATGCCCAATTCATAATGACATATCTATTTTCCTTATACAGAGTTTTCCCTTTTCTTCAGAGATTTTGACCCTGATCCCACCATCAGATTTAAGCTTGTTGAAGATAAGGCTGGACTCTTTTTTTCTGTCCCCCTCCAAACTATATTGTTCACAGTGCCTACAGAGCTGATAAGGTATGATGCCCACCACAGGGTGGTCTTGTTCCTTAACCAGCTTGTGGCTTCTCTGAGCTTCAGTGTCCTCAAATGCAAAATCAGGGTGTTAATACTACCTACCTGGCAGGGTGCGGGGACTGTTAATGGGCCACACACCAACAGAGTCCCTGACATACAGGAGGTGCTCAGTAAATCATAGAGTAACTTGAGGGCGGAGTTCCTGGGTCAAAGTGTATAGTCATTGCTTTTTGAATTCTCTACTGTTTTTCTTCTGCTCACCAACAAACCCTACATTCCAGACATGGACAATCACCACATTTCTAGGACAGCTCAGAGCCTTTGCCTGTGTTGTTTCTATTACATGGAGCACTTTTCCCCTTCATCCAAGCAGTCCCTCTGAGCCCAGCTCAGATACCACCCCACTTCCTCCAGGAAGTCCTCCCAATTTCCCCCCACCAGAATCAATCTCTCCTCCTATTTCTTCCCCTTGTCTGTCCCGCCTTGCTGTTACTGCCATCTCCCTGCATGGCATGTTTTGTTTTTCCTCCCATGGGAGCAAAGACAGTTTCTGCATCATGATTCCTGACTCTGCCCACTAGGGTGTACTGTGCAAGGTTCCTATCCCAAGACCCACATTTCTTTCACACTTCCTCATCTGTGAGGCAGGACAGTGTCTTACATTTGATAGGTATCATAGTTTAATTGGCAGCTTTTTCCTTAGTGCTTCCTAAAACAATAGCATTCCTTACAGCCAGGGGTATCTACGATTCCATTAAATATGGTAAGAGGGTCCAACCAATATTTGCTAAATTTGGATGAGTTTGTCATTTTAAGGAGGAGAGTCTAGACCTGCTGGTGGTAACCTATAGACATCTAAAATGGCTTGCATATTATATATCCCAAATTAATTAATAATCGACACTCAAAATTTGACCAGGATTGAGGTGAATTTTTAAAGCGTGAGCAAGAGAAAGAAATACCTCCGAGACACAAAGCACCCTGGGCACACCTCTACAGAGAGCGAATCAAGCTGTATTGGCACCAAAGCTGATTTGCCTGATTCTCTACCAGCTTCAGGGTGTTCTGTTTATGAGTCCCCAATGCATGGCACATCCCTGGCTCAAAGCAGGAATTAGTAAACATCTGTTGAATAAATAGAGCCTCTTTTCAAAATACAGCCCAGAATATACAAACAGAATCGCTAATGTATCTACTTTGATGGAATGGGACAAGCATATTCCACATAGCAGCAAAGAATGCTGGAATTAGCACCAGTCCACAATCCAGGGCCCCGAATAAACTCTTTTTGTCCTACACTGCTATGCTTTAAAAAAAAAGTCCTTCCCTTTTCTAATTATGGATAAAATAATCTAATGTCTGGATTTGCTTCAAAACACCTCAGCAGACTGGGAATAAGATGAAACAGAGTGGTCCTGTGTATTTGCTGGGACTGGCTGATGGGTACACAGGAATTCATAAAACTATTTCCCCTACTTTAGAAATTAAATTTCAAAATAGAAGTTTGAGGTTTTCCACTATGAAATGTTTTGATTACCCTATCCTAGTAAAAAATATAATTGAAACTAAGTAGAAATTTTAGGAAAAAATTAGCATACCACTCATAAGGTTGGTATCATGCCCTTTTAGGACACAGATGCTCACACACACCTCCCACTGGTTCAGGAGAGGAGCCTGACGTTCACAGCATCTGGGTTCAAGGATGTTTCTTGCCGCTGCCTTGATGCTCCTCACATATAAACTCTAAATCACCAGAAATGAGTAATGATCAATTACATCACTATTTCAATGACTTCCCCAATGGTAACCGATTAAAAAGAAAAACTCCTAAACAATCTTAAAAACAATGTTTCAGCTTGTAGCTCAACACTGTGAGAAATAATTAAACCCTTTTGGAAACATGTTTTCAGAAACAAGTGTAAAGGGACATTAACAAACCAGTTCCTAGCAAAATTCCAATACCTCAAGAGTCTTGCACAAAACATAAGACAGATTAAACACAAATGCGCTTACTTTTCTTGATGCTGTTTTACTCTTAAGGAGTCTCTTCCCTGTTTGGGTTTATAGGATGTTTTCAGTTTTGAGCATTTGTTAAGGGGTGGAGTCTGTATCTTTTCCATGCAATTTGGAAATTCAGTTGTCAAAAGCCATTTTAAAGTACCTAGAAATGTAAACCTCGATTGTAATTTCAAAAGACAATTCAGTACCTAAATATTTACTATTCAAACAGTATTCAAATAAGTGCCAGTGATCTGAATAGTAAAATAAGTCAGCATGCTTGGACATTTTAGTGGGCTCCCAAATGCTCTCCAAAAGACTCAAGTTGTCCTGTTAGAGAGATCATCAGCAGATTTCCAAATGAGAGCATTCTGCAATGTCACATAACCTGTCTTTAGCCTGGGGTTTGAAAAAGCAAAACCATTTCACAAATGCTGATACTATACTTCAAATTCATTCCAAATGACCCTGGAAATTCAGTCCAATAAATATAATATTTTTGGAGTTGTGGGGGTTGGTATGTAGCATTAAGAGAAAAATAGTTACCAGGGCTAGGAGGTAAGGGAATAGGAGAGATGTTATTTAAGGGTACAAACTTGCAACTAGTAGATAGATAAGTCCTGGAGATCTAGTGCACAGATAATGATTATAGACAACAATACTGAATTATAAACATCAAACTTACCAAGAAACCAGATCTTAATTATTTCCATCCAAAAAAGAAATTATGATTATGGGACATGATAGAGATGTTAGCTAACCCTACAATGGCAATCATATTGCAATATATAAAATGATCAAACCAACATGTTGTAAACCTTAAACTTATACAATGTTATATATCAAATATATTCCAGTTAAAAAAAAAGGAAAACAGCACATGAATATTTTTTATCACTGAGACAGAAGCAATCTAAAAAGAGAGGGTTTGACTCCAAATGATGGATCCAAAATCTTTAAAAATATATGTATATTTAGTGCGTTTACTTAATACACATTACATGTAGTTAATATACTATATATATAGTATATAGCTTATATAAATATATATACATTTAGTATATTAAATATAGACATTAAATATATGTGTGTATACATATGTGTATGACATGCATATATACGAAAAGGAGCAGCCATTTTCCAGGGAAAAGTGGAAAGAGACACATAAAATGATAAATATTATTTTGCTTATTGTAAGGACCATTGCTTGACAACAAATATAAATGAAATCCTTATACCACTCTCTCAGATACTTACTGGTAATATCCCCATTTTATAGCTGTAGAAAGTAAAGCGTAGGAAGGTCACATGATATAACGAAGGTCATAACCTCTGAGAATCCCATCCTTGCCCGATTTAAAGTGCACTGCTGTAGTGAAAGGTTAGAAATCTAAATAATGGTTTTCCCATAATTCTTTTCAGTAGAGTCTACATCTAGCTGTGTTTACCACCTCTTCCCCTTTTCTAAAACTGGTTTCCCCATTTTCTAAACAAGCCCTCAGAACAAGTGACTGTTGAGGGAGCTCTCCGTGGACAAAGCAAATATCAGTCTTATCAAAGCAGCTGGTTCATCTGCAGGATTAAAGCCAGAGCTCTTCATGGGCAGTTCCACCAAAGGCGGGAACAAACACGGTTATTTTGGTGGAAGTAAACGATAAACCCACCCTGGGTGACCAAGCAGACGGTGACACTCCAGGCCACGCAGGGGTCGCTGCAGTCTCTCCCAGCTCAGCAGGTGGCAGCTGTGACTCAGCCACCACCCTGGAGGCATCCTAGACCCTCTCTCTTCCCTCACATCCAATGTCCCGGCAAATGCTAAACTCCGAAGGACATCCAGAACATGACCACTTCTGTCACCTCCACTGCCGCCGCTCTGTCTGGGCCACCACCTTGTGGTGTCTGGAATCGTACAGCCACCTCACCTGGTCTCCCTGCCCCACGGAGTGTGGGCTTATCTCAGCAGCCAGAATGGTTCCTTAAAACCTGAGACAGATCAAGTCATTCATGTCCTCCCGCCCCTTTAGGGACTCCTCTGTGGCACTCAGAGTCAAAGCCAAGGCCCTTACAGTGCCATGAGGCCCTACAAGATCTGCCCCGTCCCCTCCCCAGCCCCGGTCCCTCTTAGACCTCATTTGAAATTCGTGACTCTCCCCCAAGGCTGGCTCTGCTCATGAGCACAGGCCTCCGTGTTCCTCAAACACACCAGGGCTGTTTTCTGCCTGGAACACGCATCCCGGGACATCCTCACCAGTACCCCCCTCACCTCCCTGTCTTTGCTCAGATGTTTCCTCCTCAATGAGCCAGCGCCACCTCCTGATTTAAAATTGTAACCTCCTCCACCCAGCACCACCAGCCCCCAGGCCCCGAGACATTTACCCCAAGGCGCTTACCGCCTTGTTACCTGTGGTATCAATGAGCTGATTATCATGCTGACTGCATGTAGTCCACCTTCCCACCCACCCACCCCACGCCGTAAGTGGGCAAGCACCAGGTGGACAGTGGCTTTCCGGCCTGAGCCCAAGACAGCACCAGCACACAGCGGGCACAGCTTGTGAAGGCACCATTAACTGAATGAATGAATGGTCATGAAAGAAAGGTAAGAGCTGGAGATGAATTCTTCAGGAACCCTTCCTGTCTCCCCTCCCACCCGCTCCCTCACCAGGAAAAGGAATCTGATGTGTTGAATGATAGAACCTGCCTCACCTGAGGAATGGGTCCTAGAGCAAGGCTTTTCCCAAAAGCTGTAGTAATATTAAAACAGTAAAAGGAGACATTTACCGAGGATCTTCTATGTCCCAACCACAGTGAGAACTTCCTCACCTGCCTTGGCTCCTTAGCACCCAAACCTCTGAGGTTACTGGGTCTCACTTGTGAGGGTGCCCTTTACATTTTGGTAACTCTTCGGACACCAGCTGGCATCCTACAACACAGGTCTGGTACAACCACCAGAGTGACCACAGACCCGAGTCAAAGGCCTGGTTCACCACAGGACTGCCTTACCTCAGACACCAGCCACATTGCTGGGGTTTCCAGACTACCTCCACCTCTGACCAGCTGGCTACAAATTCAGGGGTTCCCATGACCCCCTCAGGCTTGACAACATACTAGAATGACTCACAGAGCTCAGGAAGGCACTATAATTGCAGTTACAGTTTTATCATAAATGATACAAATTAGATCCAGCCAAATGAATATGCACATAGGCCAAGGTCTTAGAGGTCCCAAGGGCAGAGCTTCTGTGCACTCTCCCCATAGAAGCAGGCACGCCACCCTCCTGGCACATCAGTGTGTTCCCCCTCAATGTCCAGAGCTTTTAATTGAGTTCATTGCATGGGCATGATTGACTCATGGCCATGTGGGAAACTCAATCTCCAGCCTCGCTCCCACCCCCAGAGGTCAGGCTGGCCCCAACCCAACCCTCTAATCACATGGCTGGCCTTTCTGGTGAACAGCTCCTGTCCTGAGTTACCTCATCTTTTAGTATAAACTCAGGTGTGATCGAACAGGCCATGAACAACAAAGACACTGCTGTTAGCTTGAGAAACTCCGAGGATTTAAGAACCAGAAACAATAACCAGTCAAGTTCTTTATTCTACAATACTAACATTGCCTAAATTCTCTTTGAAGGTCCCAGTGGATTGGCAGAAAGGCACCTCAGCTCATTTCTTGGCTAAATTTCCTCTATGATTAATTCCTATTTCTAGAGGGGCATTGGGGCTCCCATGCTCCAAGGTGACAGGGGAGGTGGGATACACATCTGGGCATTGGTCCCCTCAGCCACAGCTGCCATACCTGTAGCTCTTGGCCATCAGGGGACTCTGGGAGGTGTCTAAGGCCAAGCCCGCCTAGACACCAACAGTCTCCTTGTCTCTCGGGGCTCTTGACACCTCTCTAGAATCTGTCTGGAGCATGAGGCCCAAGCTGCCTGTGTCTTCATCTTATAAACCTCTTGCTTAGCCCTGCCCAGATTCTGCTGGCCAGGGAGAGGGGTGCTGACCCCTTTTTAACAGGAACCACTAATACTTTTGTACCCACTTTTCCAGTTACCCTCTCCCCACAGCCTGGAGCATCCTTTTCTAATTCAGAAGCAAAGAGCCTTGTTATAACATCATTATGCCTGTTCCTATGTCAAGTGCTACACCTGCATCCTGTCCATTCCTTACTGGGGATTAACTTTTGAAATCCAGAGGTCTATTTTTAACCAGACAAGTGTATCCCTGATAAATATCAAATGCACACAGCACCACCTAGGAAATATTCTTGATGAAATGCAATCGAATTAAACCTCTGCAACTAACTTCCACTTGCTGGAAATGGGGTTGCCGAACAAGTAAATGTCACTAAAAGAAAGTAAACAGATAATATAGAGTGAGGGACATTCTCTAGGACGACTTGCCTGGGTTCTGCAACAAACCAAGGGGAGGAGGCTCAAAAGAAGAAAAAGCTAGGGACTGCTCTAGATTAAAATCCACTTGGGAGTCATAACGACCAACCACCACACAGGGACCTTGACTTGTACAAACTATCAATAAAAAGACATGTTGGAGACAAGAAGGGAAATTTGATTGAGGGCTGGATAATACATCCAGCATCTTACCAAGGGAGTAGTATCCATTTGTGATGTAAAATAATTGCATTAGGGTTATGCAAGAAAATGTCCATGGCTTTTAGAATTAAGTACAAAAGGATGTAGAGATTAATTAATGTGATATCTGGGATTTACTTGAAAATACCCCAGCATATGATAAGGAGGCAAATGAAACAACTATGGCAAGATATTTTCAAAAGCAGGCTTATTGGTATATAATTTACATACTTATAAAGCTCTCCCTTTTAAAGTCAGATCATTTGGACGAATGTATACAGGTATGTAACCACTGCCACAGTCAAGCTATAGATCATCTCCGTCTTCCTGCAAAGCTCCCTGGGGTGTGGTGACATCTTTATAACTGTCAGGTTGGGGTGGGAGGTATGTGGGGTCCACCATATTATTCTCTTACTCTTTTGTATGATTTAAATCTTTTATCATTGAGAAAAGCCTAATTTCTCTACTTTCCGCTGATACCTCTCTCTCTGAGCACGGAGAGGCCTCTCTGCAGTTGCGGGGTGGTGGGTGGTGGGTGGTGGGGGGAGGGGCAGTGCTCTGAGGAAGAACAGGGAGGGGTGAGGAGCAGCCGAGTTCAGGTGGGATTCCCAAGCTTACAGCCTGCAGCTCAGGGGCACTCTGGGGCATGAGAGGGGCACCTCCAGTTGTCCTACCTGGAGGCACCCTGATGCTGCGCCATCAGCAGATAGCTAGGGCCTCCTCCCAGAAGCTGGGAACTCCAGGCCTCCCACACTCAACACCTGCAGCAGACAGGCCTCTGACAACAGTCACAGGCATGCAGCAGTACCACTCTTAGGAGCCAGGGGAGGGACAGCCAGTGGCAGGGACAGCAGAGGACTGTGCAGAGCAGCTGCAGCGTCCTCCACATGAGGCCATGGCTACAGATACATACTTGGGCTTCAGCTGGGTATAGCTGGAATTTTAAGCCCTGGGACCAGATGAACTCACCTAGACAAGTGGTGTAGACAAGAGAAGCTGCTTTGAGGAGCTCTACCATTAGCAGGTCGTGGTGGTGCCCAACCTGGCCAGCCCCAGAGGGCCGGCACTTCACGTCCTTTTCCTCCCCCACCTTCGCCATGATCCATTCACTCAGCCCTCCAGCTGACTTCCACAGAAGCCGCTAAAGCAGCAGGCACTGTGCCAGGCCCAAGGAAGCAACGGCAACTGATCCCGCACCTGTCTGGCTTTGAGCAGTTCGTAGTCCTGCGGTGGGGCAGACCGTGTCGCAGGTATTCTTATGGAAGTGAAGACTGGACGAGAGGAGAGAGCACAGGACACCTCCTCACAGGGGACGATGCTGCCCACGTGGGAGGATGTCTTGCCAGTGGATTTCAGCCCCAGGCAGTTCACTATGGATTCAAGGTAACCAAAAAAATGACAGTAGGACGTTCTTGAGGTGAAAGAGTTTATACCCAACTTTATTTCCATGGTGGCAGGTCAGTCACTAGAATACCTTCCACTCAGAGCGAGTCTGCAGACAGCAAGCGGGTCTCTGCCTCGGGGCCTCTCTGCCCCCACAGCCATCTCAGTCTCTTGTCCTCGTCCCTGCCACCCCTCCAGTGTGGTCTGCTCTCCTGCTTTCCCGTGCCACCGTGTTGCTCAGAGCACTGGGCGGAGCTCTTTATGTAGAGTCAATAATAACGTATTGCCCACACGTGAGTGGTGAGCAAGCCAACCGGGGCCAGGTGAGAATCCTGGCCACAGGAACCTTCACTTTCTCCATAGAGGGACTGTGCTGGGCCCTGAGGCTCAGGTTCTCTGGGGTGGGAGAGCTGGGCTCCAAGCACATGGGCTGGCTGCTGAGTGGTTTGAAAGCGAATGGGCTGACACATACCTGCCCAGGGGTTCTGAGTGTAATCCGGGGCCCAGTCTTTCCCACCAGCTGCCTCACCCCTGCAAGACCTCATTCATCTTGTCTCAAGGGCACAGGCAGATGACGTGGCCAGGCTTGTCTGAGGACAGCCTGGCTGGCCAGTGCACTGGGAGGTTGAAAAACTTAACCTGATAGGGGAACTGGCTCAGGGTTGCATTCCCTGCTTGCCAGCTGCATTCCTTTTTTTCTGAAATTGTTCTTAGTTGTCCTAAGGATGGGGTGCTAGCATCCTCAGGCCTGGCACAATGCCCAGTGCTTTATGGGTTTCCAAGAAAGTTAGCTGAAAGGCTGAGTGAATGAGTCATGGTGTACGATTTCTGCTTATATCAGAGATGGGGGAGGAAAAGGAAGTAGATAGAGTTCAGGTGCTCCTGGGGTTGGCCTGTGTCGAGCGTAGCCATTCTTGTCAACTCAGGGACATCTGGGTGGGCTCTCCAGCCTATCCAGGCAACAATATGCTTGGCATCCCCGGTATCCCATATCCTCTAGATGAAATGTGCAACTCAGGGTAAAATATCCATCTTCTTATGGGAAGATCATCTCCTTCAATTTCCAGCCCATACAAGGGTAGGCAGAGTACTCCAAACAGATCAAAGGTAAATGCAGATGAAGTGAACTTCTGGAAGAACATTTTGAGCATAATAGGAAGCCCCTGAAAGTCTTTTTCTATGAGATCTCCCCAGAACAAGCAGGACCTGCTTCTCAGGGGAGAGAGGCCCCAAGGCAGAGAGGCCTTTCTGTACGGTTCCACACTCTCTCAGACAAATGTAACTCAACCCAGGTTCTCTGTGACCTACTTTACAGCCACTGCCACTAAAATGTACTTACTCCTCTGTCTTGCCAATGGGTTTCCACCCCGGGCAAGTTCGCTATGGATTCAATGTGACCAAAGAAATTGACAGCAAAACGTTCTGGGAGTGAAAGAGTTATACCCAACTTTATTTCCAGGTGGCAGGTCAGTCACTAAATCCCATTCACTCAGAGCAAGTCTGCATGCAGCAAGCCAGTCTCTGTCTCTGGGCCGCTCTGTCTACACAGCTGTCCTCTATCTCTGCCTGCACAGCCATCCCTCACAGCCATCCTCTGGGCCTCTGCTCTTGGTGCTGCCACCACTCCAGCCTCTCTTCTGCTCTCCTGCAGCCTTGCAGCCCTGCCACCGTGTCGCACCCAGAACACTGGGCGGAGCTCTTTTTATGGAGTCAACAGCCATATATTGCCCACAGGTGTGCAGTGAGCTAGTCAACCAGGGCCAGGTAAGAATCCTGGCCACAGGAACTCTCATTTTATCCACATCCTCTCTTTAAAGACTCATAGTTTTAGTTAGTTTACATTTTCCAAAGCACTTTCTCATACATTTTATTATTTTTCAAGGTGGCAACGACCAGGTCATCTTCACTTCACCAGTGAGAAAATGTGCTCCAGGTCATAGAGCAGCTCATGGATCCCAGCTGAGTCACCAAAAATCAACTTGCTGCGGGGTCCACTGGCTGAGGGATCAGCTCACTGAGCTTACAGATGATTCACAGGAGTCCTGTGTTCCTTAGAGTTACTATAGCTTCCCTCCCGTGTTTTGACTGCAGTCCGTTTGCTCTAAATTCCTTGGCCGAGTGTCCCTAACCATGGGCCCTCCTGTTCTTTCACGCCTCAGGGCTCCCGCACTTGCGCATCACATTACATCTTCTGTATGAAAGCCTGTGCTACACCGTGCGGCATCTTCCCTGTGTCCTGCCGCTGCTCCTTGTCCTGCTTCTGCCTTTGGTGGTGAAACCAGATTCTGCTCAGACCCCGACTGAGGACTCTATCTCACGGTTTCAGCAGAGGGGTTGTTCTGCAAATTAATTTTCTGCAAACTGACTGGGAGCCTATGAAACCAGCAGAAGCTGGAGAACTTGGACTCAAAATGCTGAGCTGTGCTTCTCCAACACTAAGCTGCCTTCCATGAGCCTTCCATGGTGTGAGCCTCCATTGTGCATTTAGATGCTCGTTCTCCCTGTTGATGTGCAGCCATGGCAGCGCTGGCACCTGCAATCAAGCCTCAGGCACCAGCCCATGCGGGCCTGCGCTGTGCATTCCTGTCTGCCCTGCATCTCCTAGCATCATTCCACATGCAGTTAGGTGTCTAATAAAGGCTTGGTGCTGCTGATGGCAATAATGATGAGATGGTGATGATGGTCACAACCGAGAGCAATTGGGTGATGTTAAGCTAAACGTCAAAACCTCCTGATGCTGAGATACACAGAATTGTTCCACACTCCTCCCGAGGGTGTGTTGGAAAAACTCCCTGGACACAGCCCATCTTTCTGTATCTCTAACAGCGCATTTACAGCCAATATTGATAAACATAGAAAAGGGTTTCCAAAGTGTGCTTCCAGACAAGGGGTGCATGAAAAGGATAGCTATGTGCACCCCGCTTCTTCTTTTGGCTTCTAGTAGTAATTCATCAGAAGCCTATGGAAGTGGGATCATGTGGCTGGACTACATTTAAAATAGCCATTCATTCTTTGCTCCTCCGTTGAATGGTGGGGTCTATTTCCTTGACTCTGAACTAGTCTTATGAGTTCCTCTGACCAGTAGCATGCCGCAAACATCGCTTGTGCCAGTTCCAGGCCTAGGGTTTAAAAGGTCTTGCAGTTTCTGCTTTTGCTCTTGTTGCTCAGCAGCCATGCCATAAACCAGACACCCAGAGAATGAGAGGCCATACAGAGAGTGCCTGGGGAATGAGGCCCTTCTGGGCATTTCGGCCCCAGTCAAGCTCCCAGCTGAATGTAGCCCACATATGTGATCCCAGTGGACATCACTTGGAGCAGCAGAACCACCTAGCTGAGCCCTGTCTGACCTCCTACACCATGGAATACTGGGAACCAATACATTGTTGTTGTTTTCAGTCACTGGATTTTGGAGTGATATGTTACACAGAAATACATCACACATTATTGCTCTGTGAGAGCCAGTCAAAAACCAGAAGTATCCACCAAAGGGGTCTGCAGAATCAATTACTCTAAAGGAACTCCATTCAAAAGCCCTTCCAGCCCAGCCTGGTCCACTTGAGGGTAAATGCAGAGAAGAACAATGTAGTCAATGGAATTCTGGTTTCTGTTGAAAAGGCTCCTTGCCAGAGGACGATGAGCTAATCAGCTCCCATGACTCCGGGCCCTGCCCAAGCCATCCCCGGGGTCACACACCCCAGCACTCACAGGGGCTAGGCAAGTCACGGGAGCAAGTGAAGTAGGCGGAGTTCTTGGAAAGCAATCACATAGGAATGAATACTCTTACCTTCCAAGAAGACCAATGTGTTCTCCCTTTTTTCTTGAACCAGACAGCCTTCCCTGGGGGTTTCATTGCTACTTTTGCTAGAGACATAGGTGTAAGAGAAACGATCTCTACCATGAGACAACAACAGTGGAAAGAACTCAAAATGACACGGGACACTTGGCTTCCGGCTCAGGGAGGACACGGAGAGAGGTGTACTGCACGCTGCGGTGTGCTGGCCAGATCCCCTGCAGGGAGACACGCTGCCAGGAGCGTGCATGCCGGGGGGTCTCCACAGAGCCCCTCTCTGGGGTTTGCCCTCAGCTGGAAGTAGCCATCTTGCCCAAAGTCATGCCTCTTCCTGGGGACATCCCACATTCAGTGATGGTCATGAGGGTTATAAAAGTCTGGCTCCTTCCCTTGAATCAGGACAACCCCGAAAACCATCCCACCCCCTGAGGGATGGGCTGAGCCCTTGGTTGTGACTGGATCCACCACATTTCCATTCAGTTTCTCTGTCCAGTCTTTCCTCCTTCAGCCCCACTACCAGTGATGATCCTGAGACCACTTCCCTGACATCTCCTGACTATAAATCCCCATCTCAGAGCTGGCTTCCCAGGGAACACCACCACAGGTGACAGGTGGGGACAAGGCTGACCAGCAGTGGGTAGTCACAGCTCCAGCCACTGTCACATGTCATGACTGAGTTATACCTTACAATGTTTGAAGAGAAGTCTCAAATCTCAAATTTTATGTAAAATCTTGTAACATTTCAATGTTGATTTGCTGTCTTGCTGTCCTATTTGCAACCTCTGAATTTAACCCTCTTCACCAAAGATCATGAAGCTCAATCATAAAATATATGTGACCTACTGACCTTGGTAAAGTAAAATCTATGTACTCCTGCATGTCACATGATGCTCTCACATTCTCAGATAGATGATTGATCAAATATGAGAAGAGACGGTAACAGGCTGACTTTTATTCAGGCTAAGAATCTTACTGTATGTCATTGCTGTTATGCTGATCACTCTCATCCCCCAGAATTCATATGTAGAAGTCCTAAGCCCTGATGTGACAGGTATTTGGAGACAAAGCCAGCAGGACATAATTAGGGTTAGATGAGTCATGAGGGTGGGCCCTCACAATAGGATTAGTGCCCTTAAAAGAAGAGGAAGAGATACCAGAGAGGGTGCTCTCTCCCCCTTGAGCACACATACAAAGCAGAGGCCTTGTGAGCACACAGCAAGATGGTAGCCACCTACGAGACAAGGCAAGAGGCCTCAGAATGAAGCCACACCTTACCAGCACCTTGATCTTGGACTTTCCAGCCTCCAGAACTGGGAGAAATAAATTTCTATTGGTGACATCACTCAGTCTATGGTATTTTGTTATAGCAGCTGGAGCTAAGAATTGCCCATTATTATTCTGCATCACTACACTGCCTCATTCAAGTCACAGGCCAGTTATAGACTTTGCACATGCTAGAAATTACCACATCAGAATCTCAGGTGGGTCCCAAAGCACAGCCGGACATCAGTGCCTGACCATTTCTCAGCTTCTGACTATCCCGCCCTCCCTCTTGCCTTGTTCTTAGTTGTTAGAATAGAAAGTTGCTGGCTGTGTTGATCTCAGTCAGTGAACCTCTAGAGCTATAGCTTCAAATTTTAGCTTGTTGCTGAAACTTGGTCTGGGATCAAAGCACACATCTCTGCAAATCAGAACCCAGTCATCCTCACCTACAGTTCCCTGCCTGTGGTGACTTACAGACACTCCCAGTTGCTGGAAATTGGAAGACCTTGCTGAGGCGTGGTCTGGCTAAAGGTCTACGCCCATCCTCAGGCCTTCTCAGTGCCTCTAAATGAGACTTCATCTGCATCTGCTTCTGTCATCAACCTGAAAGGCAACAGGAGCTTGTCTATTGTTCCCGTTCAGCCTGAAGAAATGCTGTCATGTCTGTGCTTCCACAGCAATAGGGCAGCCAGCTGGCTGTGCCCGTTCAGAGCCAAGGTTGTGATGCCGAGTAGCTTGATGGCACCACGTCTGTGACTCTGGCCAGTTAGCATTCATCAGCACACTGCCAGCATTCGTTTGGCACCTTGTCCTGACCACAGAGTTATGAGAGCATCCACTGAGAAGAAAGCTATGTCCCCTTATAGGCCACAGAGAAAGACACTGCCATGCTGGCCAGCCTGGGCTACGACTGGCCTGGAATGGAGTAGGCGTGCAAATAAATATTTGTGGAATGAATGGATGGGCATCAACTGGGACCTTTCTGAATGATATTCCCATATAATTATTTGGCCACTCAGAGTTTAAATGTGGGCCCCTGACTTTATCAAATAATTCCTTTTTTCCCTCTAGTACTTCTGATGTCTGACTTTGGGGTTGTCCTTAAATTAAGTCACCAGGCAACTGAAGGTCCTACGTGAGCTGCCCCAACTCACCTCTTCAGCCTCATGTCTCAGTTTCCTCTCCCACTACTCACACACACCCCTTCCACTCCTGTTAGGGGGCTGGCCTCTTCTTGCCCAGGGCCTTTGCACATCCTGCTCTCTCTGTAGTAACTTACAGATGCTCCCAAATGTTTAGTAAACTTTCACCACCACTGCCGCTACCACTAGCCTAATTCATTCGTACTCACTCATCGAGTTCCAGATTTGATGTCAATCCCCTAGGACCCTTCCTCGACCCCCTAATTCCTCTGGGCTAGGCTCTCCACATGTGTTCCTGAAGTTCCCCTTTGGAGCACTCAGCACACTGTGTTGTAACAGACTCACTACCTGTTGTAGCTCTCGTCCGGCTGTACACAGAATGCAGGGAAGCGTCGCATGTCCAGGGCCTGACACCTGGGAGGGACTCATCACACATGTGAGACTTGAATTAATCAATCAGCCACAGGAGTTCTATTCTTGTGCCCTCCAGGAGGTAATCAATGCAGGATTCAGGAAACACTGTTGAGAACCAGACAGACTTGGGTGTGTAGCCTGACCCTTTATGAATAGAAATCCATTCAGATAGTTTAACTCTTAAAGGAATTTATTTTAAAATAATAGCTTACAGGAGCTCTGGGAAAGATGGGGGAAAAGACAGGCCAGCTCTGCCAGCTTTAAATTCTGTCTGAAAATTCTTGGACACTTGTCCCATCAAAGGTGAGTCTAATTCTGTCCCTGAACGTGGGCCTCAGTAGCTGCATGGCTTCTGAAGCTAGGTGACAGAACTGCCTGGCGCGTGCATGCTCACACTCTCTCTCCGCTCACCCTTGGAACCCTGCCACCATGTTGTGAGAGAGCCAAGCAGCCGCGTGGGAAGACCACGTGTAGGTGTCCTGGCCACAGCCCCAGCCAAGAGCCAGCATCAACCGCAAGCCGTGTGGGTGAGCAAGCTTGCAACAGTCCCAGGCCCCCCGCCTTCAACTCACTTTAGCGTATGCTGCGTGGAACAGAAATGACTGTGCCTGTCAAACCCTGCCCATGCCCAAACTGTAGTCATAAGCAAAACAAATCTTGCCATTCGGCCTCTAGGTATGGGGGTGGCTGCTTGCACAGTAATGGATGACCAGCTCTGCCTCGGAGAGCACCACCCAGAATGTGCAGAGCAAAGGCTGGTGCCACTCCTACTGGGCACAGACCCCTGTAGTTCATACCAGGGACGTGGGGCGCCGTACTCATTAGAGTGTCTGCATGGCTGCCCCTGGGAGCCCACGTCTCTGCTGCCATCCTGACCAGGAGGGCACATGCAGATCCTGCTTCTCAGGCCTGCCACCCCTAAGCCAACCTCCAAGTAGGGGCATTCGACTGGGGGGCCCTCGAACATGCCCCATGGAGGGAGGGGAGGAGACTGAGGAGGTGGAGATTTCTCCAAACAAGGGAAGAGGAGAGCACAGCCCGAGCATTCCTACAGACACCTCACGGGAAGCTCAGCCAGGGACCGAGCCTGCCTGTGACTCCGCACTGCCCGAGCAGAGGACAGCCTCCGCACAGGAATGTGCCTTGGGTGAGGTAACATGGGTAAGGGTCTGGGCACAGGCCTGGTGCCTCGTGCGCAAGCTGCAGCAAAGCTCTACAAGAACGGATGTCATGCCCAGACCTGGGAGTCCATAGCTAGCCCATCTCTGCCGTCCTCAGACCCCTTGTATTAGAGCATTTGTAGGGCTTGTTACAAAGCAGATTCTCAGGCCCCACCTGGACCTACTACATCAGGGTGGGGCTGGGGAATCTGCATTCTAACACATTCTCCCCATGATCCCTGATCTGGTGTTAGAACTTTTCTCCCCAGCATCCATTCATCCTTTCACCCCTTTATTCAACAACTGACTTCCAACTGAGCCAAGCTTGTGCTAAAAGGAAAACTAATACCAAACTATATGGCTTCACAGGGAGCAGGGTTGGGAGGTGCATTCATGTGAGTGGCATGGGCCCTGAGAGCGCTGGAGGGAAGGGGTGCTTTGGGACCAAGGAGAGGCCATGCTGGGTGGGTTTGCCTCTGTCTCGCTGTTTGCACTGCCTCCCCTGCCCATGGCAGGAAGGGACTGTCCTGGACACAGCAGTCGTGTCCAGGCTCAGGTACACCACACAGAGGACTGACTCAGCCCCATGCCAAACCCCTGGGAGAGCAAATCCGTTGGCCCACCTAGGTCAGTCCTGCTCCCGCTGCAGAAGGAGCCCCGGGGCTGGGCGCCAACTGCATTGCTGGGATAAAGGTGGATTGTTGGGAGCAAGGCAGACCCCTCGAGTATGTCTGCTGAGGATGGGTGAGAGCCCATCAGGAGGAAATGGTACAAGGCCGCTGCAGGAGGGACAACAGAAGTGAGCAAAGGCACCAAGGCACAAACCATTTCTAAGAGGAGCAGTAAGGCCAGCGTGGTGGGAAAGAGAACTGATGTAGTAGAAGTGAAAGCCCAAGTCAGACCCCAGGCACAGCACGGAAACTTCGGTGGCAATATTTGGATTTTATCGTCTACAAGTGCTCAGGGGCCAGAGAAGGGCTTGGAGGAAGGCTGGCTGTGGTTAGAGCATATGCAGGAGGACTGGTTTAAGGGCTCATGCAGCAACCAGCCAAGTGGACTCCTACAGCAAAAGAATTAGCACTCACCAAGCACCCACTAAAGGCTGAGCACTCAGCTAGTTCCTTAGAGGCAGAGTTATTCAGTTGAATCCTTAGAGCAACTCTATTATTAGCCTATTTCACAGATAAGAAAACTGAGGCTTGGATGGGGGATCACTGGCCCATGAGGGACCTCAGTCCTTGTCTGCTCCACAGGATTATCCATCCATGTTACCACATGGCAGAAACCAAGAAGACTCAAGACATCCAGGTGAGCTGGGACAGGATGAAAATGAGAGGTAGGACAGGTGGGGTCAGATGGCACCAGGTCCAAGGAGGCAGTCAGACAGTCCGAAGGACAGAGCAGTGCCTGATTTCACCCAGCTGGGCAGCAGGCTTCCCAGGAGCCCAGGGACCCCTCAGGCTGGGACAGGCCCTCCAGCCTTCTGCCTGCACCTGAGAGCTGGCTGGGCCTTCCGTGCCACCCCCAGGCTGCTCTACCAGCCCCACTCACTCACTACTGACCAGGCTCTCTCACAGCTAGGGTTCTGTGGAGTCGGCTCCAGGGTAGGGTGGGGTGAGGGGCACCCCAGGAGTTTCATCCCATCATCAGAGCCAAATCCCTCCAAGGCCTGGGCAGTTTCCCAGCTGCAGGAAACCAGGAAGACTAAAGCTGAGAAAAACAGAACAGACGTCCTGATCAAGGTGGCACAGGCTTGACCTAGGGCGGGGAGGATGGGACAAGGAGCAGGGGACAGGTGCATGAGTCATTCTAGAGGAAGAATCCTCAGGTGTGTGACCCACATAGTTCATCAAGGGCTTGCCATGCCCCAGGTCCTGCTCAGGCGCTATGTGGCCATGACAAGAGGAAAGGGAGGGGACTGGGCTTAGGAATGCATGTGCTATTGACCAGCTGTTTCACCTTAGGCGAGATTGCTAACCACCCTGGAGTTTACCTGTCTATGGAGTGAGTCATCCCCACTCTCTTCTCTGGACTGGGACTCAGTGGGGCTGAGTTCATAGTGCTGTTGTGCTGATTAGACAAATCAGTGCATAGAAATGATGGCTCACTGAGAGCTCATCATTATTTCCTACATTGGCTCCTTGGTCTCCCTGTCTAGGGAGAGCCTTGCCTTCATAGCTGCTAGCACTGTATGACCTCTTTTAATCTATCTGCTGTCTGCCCTCCTTCCTCCATGGACTGTGAGCTCCGTGTGGGCAAGGAAGGCGTTTATCACAGCATCTTCAGCACCTAGAAGAGGGTGGCTACGTACAGCACACCCTCTGAAAAGGCTTGCTGAGCAAATGAATGAAGAGGCTGATAGCATCCAAGAGTAAAGACAGGGCCTCAAATAATGATACAAAACACAATGCGGTAGGTTCATAGAAAAGGCATTCAAAGGAAAGAGAAATAAATCAATTGAGGATTCTAGGAAAGGTTTTGGAGAAGGAATACCATGGAGGATGGGTCTCAAAGGGGAAAGAGAGTCTCAAGGGATGAAGATGTGGTAGAAGGTGTGGTTGGAGGGGGAATAGAGAGAGCAGAAGCCAAGCGGGTGGAAGGGCAAAGCATGCTCAGCAAACGGTCAGTGCCACCCGTGGGCTGGTCCGGAGGGACTGGATGGGGCTGAGATAACAAAGGTCGGTATGACAGTGCGGAGATTTGTTACACGCTTCCAGAGAGAAGCACCTCCACGGGTAAAGTTCTCTGCATCCCAAGTGGAGTCCGTGCGGGCGCCTCCTGCTCAGCTCCATCTGGGCCTGACCCTTCCCGGGGGTGAGCTGTGCGGCTGTGGCGCTGCTCTCGGAGTTGGAAGGATCCCAGTGGCTTTCAATCTCTTCCTTTATTAAGAACATCAAGTGTGGAAGTTGGGTTTTCATTTCTGAATCCTAAAAAAGAGGATAATACATCCTACCTTTAGAGCAATGAGGCTCCCACAGCATTATTCAGCCCTGGGACAGATAAGCCCACTTCCAAGAATGCCCATGAGCACTGTGCACCCAGAGAGTCCCAGTCCTACTTGGCTCATCACCTACTTGGCAAGGAACATGTGGGGGACAGAGTGGGGGCCTCGAGCATGGGTGTTTTCTCCTCTGTGTGAGGGGAAAAACCAAATTTGTGTCACTTCTGCACATATTTACCAAAAAGGACTCAACATTGTCTATTTAGAAGGCAAGACCGTTACCAGCTTCCTAACCTGGGGGCTGAAGTTTTGCAGTTAGTATGGTAGAAAGGATGCCCTTTCATCAGTGTGTTTAATACCAAACAAGCAGTGAAAGTTAAAATAATTACCTGCTAACAATTGTGTATGTTTCTGTCATCTAATTAGGTAATCTGCCCAGGTGTTTAACACCAAGGCCTCTATGCTTTAATTGGAAAAAGTCAAGGACAGAAACTAATTAGCAGTATTAATCCAAGCCAGAAGTCTAATGATATTAACCACAAATCACCATTGCAATCAGGAACCTTTATTCTAAACATTTCCAAAATGGGGAAGGGGGAGAGAAAAAGTATTTTTGAGCTTTAGAATACAGACTTCTAACCACCAATTCCCAGCGACTTTGATCCACTCCAAGCAACAAAACAAATGTGATTAACAAAAAGGTAGTGCAGAATTACAGATGAATAAACACTCCATCCATACCTTGTTTTAGGCAAGAATAAATTAAATGTTATCTTAAATTCAATAGCACTCAGTTCTGTCCAGACATAGATCCTCAGGAGTCCCTATTATAGATGATAATCCACGTGTACCTGGATCTTGCACAGTGCAGACAGGTTTTATGATAGATTATATGACCTTAAAACTCTCCTAAGATTTCCCTTTCATGCATTCCAGTTCTTATTTCAAAAGGAGAGAAAAATAACCAAACTCCACAAGAAAAATCCCCCCCTCCCAAGGTGGCTAATGGTCTATTGGATTTACAGAAAGAACCACCAGGCTGTTTTTTATTATGGGGCTTTTCTGCTTACATCTTTGGCTCTTTTTCAGACATTTCCATTTCTTGAGCCATTTTTGGGGGAGACCTGGTAGTTTGAAAACACAGGTAGAAACAGAGCATGCAGTTTTAACTGGTTTTGCTTTTTTTAAAATGAGCTAACATGAAGTGACATTAGACTAATTTAAAATTCCTAGCACTCTGACACCCACTTCTCCAGTTTTCTGTTTATTTCCCACCCCCACCACCACCATGGCTTCCCACAGCCCCCCAAAATGGACAAAAAAAAATTTTTTAAGGAAAAAGAAAAATTTTAAAAAGGAAAAGAGAATTTTTCAAAGACTGAAATCTAGGGATTTACATAATTCAGTGTCTCCCTCTTGGAAAATTTTTTTTTAAAAAAGGTTTTTCCATCTTTCCCTCTAGAATGTAAACTGACTCTGCTTCATGAAAACATCCCTGTGTCCCAAGCACTGGCCCTCTAGAGGTTGTGGCTTAGAAACCAGGGTGTAAATAAAACCTGTGTATAAGGTAATGCTCCCCAGCAGCTGCTTTGGGAGGTGCTCCCGGCTTGTTTATTTTTTTCATTCTCTCTTTGTTTGACACAAGCTAGGTCTTTCCGAAGTAGCTATCAAACACAGCTCACACTAAAGGGTTAAAATAATGTGGTCATTATAGGGCTATTCCCGAGAAACAAGCAAAAGAGACCCACAGCAGACTTGCTGCAGCTGTTAGGCGGCCCAATTGCCAACCACAAGGGAATTTGCTTATTTCTATATCACAATCTCCCACCTTGATAAAAAAGAAAAAAACACACCCATTTCATTTGGACCGTGTACTAAGAATAATTGCCACCAATATTGATTGGCCCGTGGGGACCCGGCTGAATTTAAAAATTGCAGACTGAAATCCCAGCTGATGTAGCCTAGCAGAGATTGCTGCTTATTTGTGACATGTTCCTATGTTTAAACTTATCTACAAAAACTGTGAAATTAATATCCTCATGTTGAGGACAATATGGTGACAGATGCGGCTGAAACACACAGCTATTTTTGTTCTTATTGTTTAAATGCCAGCTTCTATCAGCCTGTGCCACTGCGAATCTTTCTGATGATGAAGCACTGAGTACATTTGTTTCCTGGAGTCATCGGTTTCTAAATATTTATTTTCAGGGATTGGGCGAATGTGTGAGGCTTTTCACTTTCTTTCGTTGGGGGTTAGGTTTTAGAGGGTTTTTAACCGAGGGGGCTCTTGCGGTGGCGTCCGGGTGTAAATTACCCCTGTTGTGTCAGTTTCTTCATCTTGCCTGCCTCTAACCCAGGAGGCTGGCAGCTAGGTATTTCCCAACTAGTGCTTTGCTTGGTTAAAAGTAGAGTGGAAAATGTGTTAGAGTCTTAACCACTAAATAAGCATGATTAAGTTGCAAGGTTCAAATATGTCAAGGATGGAAATTTCAAATGTTTCTGAAATTAATCATGGCCGAAAAAGTTAAACCGACTCATTCATTCTTAAATCATGCTGAAATGTCCTTTTAGCCTTGCAAAAAAATATAAATGACTGACGATGAAAGTCTCAGCATGTCATGGACTGTCACTACGATATAAATAAAAGCAGCAAACAACTATGGCACTCTGCTTTCTATTTGTCCACCGGGTCTTTGTTTCGTGTGCTAGTGTCAGAGTCATTGTAAAATTTCATCTTCCTCCCTCTTCATTCCAGTCTCCTCCTGTCCTCATATTACATACCAATTAAAAGACTATTTTAAAAGAAACTGATAGATACCACTTTTTAAAAATAAATGCATATAGAAAAAAATGGGAGGATGTACACTAAAATTTACAGAGGTCCTCTATGCCTGGTACCACTATGGTGATTTCTGTTTTCTTCTTTTTGCTTATCTCTATGTCCTAAATTTCCTACAATGTATCAGTATTACTGTGGTAATAAGAAAACATTTATGTTTAAAAAAAATACAACTGCTACAATAGCATGACTTCCCTAGTTCATGTGCAAATTATATATAATTACACTTTTAATGTGAAAACTATTTTTAAACAAAATATTTAATATTGCCACCATTGTTCACCCTTAAAATGTATGTTTGAAGCACTTTTATGTTAAATTTTTTCAAATCCATCTTATATATCCTGGGTAGTAATTAAAATGTAGCTGTTCTGCTTTTTATGCACCTACTGGTTGGTTGGTTGGTTGGTTGGTTTCATGTGATGGTTTTCCTGTTTTTCACTTTTAGTGATCATTTTACCGTATTGTCATTCTGAAGTTTCTAAAAAAGGGTCCTAGTTTCACAAACCAAGTCATAATGAATAAGAAAGCCTGTAGAACGTGAAAAATATAAATGCGAGAAACACACACACACACACACACACACACACACACACACACACACATACACTACTATTTATTTCACTATCCCAAATTTTGAAAAGAGTTTTTAAAATTGCAAACCAGGTAGTTCAACACATATGCTCCTAGTGCACTAGAGAACAGCAGAAAACAAGTCTAAATTCATTCACACTTCCAATAGAACCACAGATCAGTTTAAACAGCAACTTAATTTCTTTTCATATGGTCCCTGAAAACACAACATAACAAACAAAGATAACTTATATTCTTAATTACTTGGGAAAATGTTAGCTCCAGGGGTACTTCGGAGTCAGTGGATTTAAAACTGCTTTGAAGCTGATGTTACTGTACAGAATATTTCTGCAGAAGATATCCTATCATGTGGCTCACTCCAGCGCCACCCCAGGAAACTGTCACATTCGCAGCTGGGACCTACAGACACACTGCCACAGGCTGGCTGGGACTGGCTGCCATCCACTGTCCCACCCAGAGGTCCCAAAAAAGGAGGCAAAGAGGAAGTTTTGTTCCTAAACTCAGCTGTAAGCTCTCATTGGAGGGGCTTGTTATAAAATCAACTACCATACGTTTTCTTGGGTATTATCGATTATTTTAACTTATGATGGCAAGTGTTCAAAAGAACAAGAGAGAATACAGCAAAGTGGCCCCTCAGGTTGTCTTAAGCTCAGTCAGGTGGTCTGTTTACAGTCATCATTCTCCCACTTAGAAAATGCAAAGCTTCAAGTTCGAGAACCTTCCCTTCAAGCTTGAGCTCTGCAAGAGGTAATGCTCTTGTTATTTCAGCAGCCTCCTCCTTGACAATTGATATGGTTTAAAAGAAATAAATAAAGGGCAGTAGGATGAAGAGGAGGAGGGTTTCCCTGGATTTAAATTTGGAAGGTTAATGCCTTGACTCTGAGCAGAGACACACACATGTTATGCCAGAGACTGTTCTGGGAGGCAGGAGGGGCTGCACATCCCACCTCAACAACAGCACTTGGAAAACTGCAAAGGCCGCATTGTGTGGAGGTTGCCTGGATATAATCATGAGTTTCCCCCAAACTTACAAGACAGATAAAGGAATGACTCGTGGCTTTTTCAAAAGGGTGATGTGAGATTTCACAATGCAATGTACAACTAGGGGTATTCTAAGATGTGAGGTTTGTTACTTGAAAAGACTCTTTAGGAGTACTTAGTTCAGGAAATTCTTATCTGAATACAGAAAACAAGTCGAGGGAAACTACATCCAGGTGTCATCTGTGGGGATAACACAAAAAGGCCACAGACAGCCACAGCCTCTTGGTGGCCCTGCCCAGGGCCTGGAGAGCAAGGCACAGGTCAAAATAGTTACCTGCTGAGAAAGCGGTCTTCTCCCACCACAGCCTCCTGCTCCAGTGCCTTCAGTCACACAGAGCATTGCTGAATTAAATACAGGACACCCCATTACATCTGAATTTGAGGTAAATGAGGGAACCTTTTTAGTACAATTGTGTCCCAAATAGTGCATGGGAAATCCTTTAAAAATACACAATTTAGTACATACACTAAATTATACATACTTACAGTATTATAAGCTACTATATCATACCAGAAACTTGTTAATCTGAAGTTTATTTATTTATTGTTAATCTGAATTCAACTTCAAATTCAAAAATACATGGTGTCCTATATTTTTATTTGACAAATCTGGGCAAACCTGGCGTACAGTGACCCATTCAGGGGCTTCAGGGAGCAAGGGAGGATTGCCCAAAGCCCTCCTCAAGGCCGTCCACATCCCTTCCCTCTCTGCTCAGAGGGCCCCACTGGGAGGCCTTCCCTCACCCTCCTTACACCACTGTCCCCATTCCCACACACTCGTCCACCCCTCATCCTGCCTTTTCTTCCATAGCTCACCACCATATAACGCACTATGTATTTTAAATAAGTAAAGTTATTTTCTATGTCCCCCCGTAGGCTCCATGAGGCCAAGGATTTTCATCTTTAACCCCAGCCCTTAGGATGGTGCCCACCCCATCGTGGGCCTCAGTAAATGTGTGAAATTGCACAAATAAGAGCAACCGTGTGAGGAAAGATAAAACCCTAAAAGGAAAAGAGAGACTGAACTAAGGTAAACGTTCTTGGCTGTTCCAGATGCCCAACAGACCCGGGGGTTCCCGGCACGGCTTCTCTCACGTCATGGCACAGCTCACCTGGGGAACCCTGCCGCGCCAGATGCCGATTCCAGAGGTCCGAGGTGGGGTTACAGATTCTGCATTTCACATGTGTCCCCAGTGATGCTGGTGTAACAAAGAGAGTCACTTAAGAAAGCACGGATAAAGGGACAATCAAGAACAGATCACAACCTGGAGAATCTGCAGTTCTGTTCTCTCATCGGTGCAAGGAGGAAAAAAATCGAAGTTACTCGATAAACAATATTTTTCAGAAAATAGAAATCTAATCATCCTGAATCCAGGAGACCCATATCTCAGAAACTATCTGTTCTTATTAGTCTCCCACAGCTCTGAAGGAACAAGCAAACATGAGAATAATAAAAACCACCTCTCCAAAATGAATGAACAAATGATGCTATCACTGCAATGATGTCTTCTATTTAATCAGTATCTCAGGGAAAGTTGTAACTGGTGCCAAGTACAGAGGTATAGGCCCTGACACCTAGAGACCTTGAATTTTGTAGGCCAGGCTCCCAAAGCCTGGAGGACCTTTAGTGACCATGCCTTGACAAACCCACAGTGAGAACATGGGACATGCTATCACTTTCCTCAGTCTTACTGTCCCCACAAAGTAAGCACAAGCTTCCTTTAAAACAAAGTTATTTTCACAAAAGAAACTTCTAGAAGATTGAATTCAGATTCTGCACGTGCTTGTGGGGTTGCTCCACTCTCCATGTGCTATGAAGGTGCTAAAAATAACTCCCTTGGAACCATTTTCATTATCAGGCTGCTTGCCCTGAGCACGTGAAAACCCCACAGGTTGTTCCAGTCGTGATCATTTAAACAGAAACTATGCTTACCTACACTTCAAATAAAATTCCACCCATACCAATTATTTTTCTTCTTTCCCATGTATGGAAAAGGAAAATAAATCATCTGTTAAGTAAGAGATATTTATATAAATGCTTTTTATAGTAAAATCAAAACAGATGGTTTGAATCTGACCCTTGATTAGGATTGACATTTGAAATTCATGGACAATTTAATTCCTTGGAAACATCACCAATTTAGGTATCAGTGATTCATGCAATTTTGTTTTGAGCATTATTAATTGCTTAATACCACTTAGGACCAGGAATCCTTTCCTGCAGTGAAAATGGCAGAAGTTCATCAGCTAGGAGACCGGCGTCTAGCCTTGTCTCTGTGGTTTGCCTTTGGGCAAGAGTTTCATATCTCTGGGTCTCAGTCTCCTTGCCTGGAAAGTGAGGGACCTGAACCAAATTACCTTGCAGATTCTCGCCAACTCTGATATTCTACCACTTCACACACCCTTTAAAATAAGGTGCCAGCATCCCCCCCAGCTGTTCTTCCTTGAGAAACAGCACCACCTTCCGGTCACGATGACCACAGCAGAGCTGCTGAGGAGTTGCTTCTCCAGCAGACGGGGGTCCTGCCAGATCCAGAGAAACCAGTCCCCTTAGTGTCTGTCCTTTGGGACGTGGTCACAGATTTGCGAGCCTGCTATCTGGGTTAAATTAAGATCAATGTGCATGGACAGGGAGCCAGGCTGAGCTAACTGGCCCACAGGGGACAGATGCATGACCTTAGTCTAATTATCACAGCCCCCAGCTAACAGCTCACCCACGGGCACAATTCCTGGTGGAAGAGGCGGAAGCAGGGAACACCCTGGATTAACTGAAGCCTATAAAACAATGAAAACGGACACACCTTATCTTGCCAATGGGTTTCAGCCCTGGGCAAGTTCACTATGGATTCAGTGAGACGGAGGAATTACAATGGAACATTTTTGGGGGGAAAGGGTTTATTACCCAGCTTGTTCTCCTGGTGATAGGTCCAGCACGAGAATTATGTCTGCATCCAACAGTCTGCAGGTCTGTGACCCTCCTTAGTCTCTGCCTCTGCCCAGAGTACTGGGAAGAGCTCTTTATGTAGTGACTCAGTCACTGATAGCTTATTGCCTACGGGTGTGCAAACAGTAGCCTAGCAACAGGCCAGTTACATCATCAAGTAGTTTAGGTTTAGGTGAGGATCCTGGCCATAAGAACCTTCACTTTATCCACACACCTCTTCTTTAGGCAATTCCACCTAAAACAGTTTCCATCTGTTCTTATTGTAGCAGGTATCATTGGAGGTCTCTCTCCTATACTATTGAGAAAAATTACATAACAGACTGTGAAGAAAGTGATGGTTCCTATGGCCAAGATTCTCACCTGGCCCTGGTTGGCTGGTTCACTACACACGTGTGGGCAATATGTCATTATTGACCTTATATACAGAGCTCCACCTAGCACTCTGGGAGACATTGGCGGCATGGCTGCAAGGCTACAGGAGAGCAGAGGCTGGAGTGGTGGCAGCACTGAGGACAGAGACTGAGATGGCTATGAGGGCAGAGAGGCCCAGAGGCAGAGACCAGCTTGCTGCATGCAGACTTGCTCCAAGTGGACAGGATTCTAGTGATTGACCTGCCACCATGGGAATAAAGTTGGTATAAACTCTTTCACCCCAAGAACATTCCACTGTTATATTTTCTGTCTCACTGAATCCATAGTGAACTTGTCCAGAGCGGAAACCCAGTGGCAAGACAGGACTCTTAAGTAAATACCATTCCCAGAAAATATTTATCAAGCAACCACTTAATGCCAGCACAGTGCAGTGTTGATTTTCCACAACAACCCCTGTGAGGTAGGAATTAAGATCCCCATGTTTCCATATGAGGAAATTGAGAATCAGGCCCAGAAACAACAGTTCTGGCCCTCAAGCTGGAATATACAGGCACACACATTCACCAGTCCTCCGGAGTGACGATGACCCACAATCAGCCACGGACAGGATAACAACTGCTCCTCTGCAAGAGTTTATCTCCCAGCACAGTGTGGTTCTGCTAATTACAATCAGCAGTTCGGAAGCAAAGGCAGTTCAAGAACTCAGCTTATTTATTTGAAGCGAGATCTGTACACAGAAAATAGCCCTCTCTTTGCCAGCTCATGGGAAGCTGCAGGTGGGGGCTCACTATAAATTGTAATACATTGATTGTTACTAAGTATCACCGTTTCTAAACGATGACTCTCCCGAGAAACAGATATTTAAGATTGTCCCTTTGATAACACCCCATCACTCCCTAAATGCCACAGGTTTTCTTGGTTGGGAAAGGGGTGGAGCAACTGCTAGCCCATAAGAATGCATCTGGACATATCATGTTTCCTGTGCATCACTGAGGAGAGAGGCAGGGAACCATGGCTGGGCTGCATATCTCATGCCTTCCTATATCCACATGTGCTTCGATGACTCCAGTCAGCAAGATTGGATTTTCCACTCTTAGAAAGAATCTCCTACTATACTTTACAGAATACTGGGCATATAAATATGAAGTCACTAAATATTTCCTGAAGTATTTGTGGGGGGAAGTATGGTCCACATACAGAAAACAGGAGTTACACCATGGGAATAAATATTTTCTGGGAATGGTATTTACTTAAGAGTCCTGTCTTGCCACTGGGTTTCAGCCCTGGGCAAGTTCACTATGGATTCAGTGAGACAGAAAATATGACAGAGGAATGTTCTTGGGGTGAAAGGGTTTATACCAACTTTATTCCCATGGTGTAACTCTTGGGGGTGATGGGACATATTTGAGATGACAGCTGAGATATTTTAGGAAAAAGCCCAAGGGAGGAGTCTGGCTAAAAGGGAAATTGGAGAATCAGTGCCTGTGAACTTTGGTATCTGGGATAACAGATAGAACATGGCACCACAGCTTAGTGGACCCTTTGAAGAAGGAAGGGGAAGTTCAGATATGACATCTAAACCACAAGGCAGATGCCAGAAAGAGACAAAAGAATAACATATTGTGTAAGCACAGAATTTCTCAATCTTACGCTCAGAAAAAAATATGTGATTCAGGGTTGAGTGAGCATCAAGTTGCAAATGACTAGAGATCGAGACAGAAATGCTTGAAGATTATTATCTGTTGTCTGCATGTCATCAGAACTGGCAGTGCTGGTTCCGTGGTGACTCAGAAGCTAAGGCTGAGAAGGATGAAATAGAAGGGAATCAACCCAGCTCAGGGCTGATGGTCACACCACAGAGGCAACCACTGAGGTTGAACTGGTGCAGAAAAGCAGAACGTCCAACACAGCATGTGTCCCTGAAAGGGCACTGTTAAGCCACAACAGCAGCAGCAATGGCTTAGCTATTCCTGATCGGAACCTGGGAAGACCCTTCTCAAGACCCAATAATGAGCAATCCATTGTCACTTGTCAACATCATCCATGTTCCTAACCCTGTTAGCCTCCTCTTTTCCTTCTTTCCACTCTATCTTCAGTAACCCATGCCTCCTTTTTACAACTTCTAATCTGCAGGAGTCTAGGACAAACAGTGAATCAGAACTAGTTATCATCTTTGTGTAAAATAAGAGTTAATAAGCTAGGACAGAGTACTGAGGGCTGCTCCCGCAGAATGTGGTCCTTAGAGCATTGTTTTCTGAGGCTGCTTTCTTTTATTCTTGGTGCCATCTGGCAGGCTGATGTAGCTCCTGAGAGCAGGGATGTTGGAGATGAAGAGTATGCAGCACCTTTGATGGGCTGCAGGCAGTATGTGCAGAAGTGAGTGCTAATTGTGTGTTACAGTAAGGACTAGATGCAAGCAGTCTTCCCATAGGTCTTCCCGTCCAAGAGGTCTTCCTATAGTCCCTTGTTTTTGAGAACAGATTCATTCAGCCGCACATTGTATTGCACACCCACTATGGGCCATGCACCAGGCATAGAGTGACAACTGCAACAAACCAAGGTCTAGGGTGATTCTAATGGAAGGTAAGCAGATGAAACACTTGGTTGGATCCAGAGGAGGTCAGACTTCATGCAGGGGGATAAGCGATATCTCCCTGAGAGGCCAAGTCAACGGATGGAGAGTGGTGTTGCCTCAAAGAAGTGCCCAATACATATGGGTAAACAGATAAGGATAAGGACAATTATCCATGAGAAGCAACTATGACTGGCAAAGAGGACTGTAGCTCCTCTTGATTCCTGGGGATGTACTTTCTCAGCTCCTCAGAGCAGCCAGGCTTCTGGGCCCAGCAGCACCCCCACAGCCCCTCTGTGTGAGTTTGGGAAAGACCTATCCTCTGGGCCAGTGTAGTCCAGGTGTGGGCTGGGCAAGCAGAGGATGCCCGAGTGGGAATGGGGTAAACCCCACAGCCCGCAGCTGAACTTGACCCCCACCACCATGCCCCGGCTCTGCTCTGATGGTGCTACTGTTTGGGCATTTTCTCAGGTTGTTCTGTTGTCCTGAAATGCTTCCCCATCCCACCCCTCCTTCTTCCCTTCAAGTCCCATCACAGAGGTGACTGTCCCAGGTGAGCCTTCCCAGTCCTCACAGCTGGACAATGCTCGTTTTTCCATTATGTCGCCATGTCACCCTGTACTTCTCCCTAATCAGCCTCTCTTGTAAGCGTGTCTGTCTCCCATGTGTCAGCTCCCAGAAAGGAGAGTCTGTGTCCCTCGTGCTCCCTGCCATACCCCTCGCACATGCCAGGCACATATGGGATGCACTCAGTCAATGCTCTGTGGGTACCTGAATGACGGAATGAATGGAAGGTTCAAGGCAGGAGTCACGGAAGCTACCTTATCCTCCTAAGGGAATGGTGTGACCTCACTCTCCCCTCTGCACAGCCTGGACACGCCAGGACAGTCCTTGCTTCAAACGCCAGGCCCTCTTTTCGGACTGGGTCGTGGTGGGCAGGGCTGGATGGGCTAGCCTCTTCACTTTCACCTGTCTTCTCATTTGCGCCCAGAAGAGGTGCACACTGAACGTGTCACAAAACATGCTATCACCTTCCCCAGACTGTACAAGAGAAGGAAAATTCTCACTGCACACAGGCAATTCAGAAGAGTTGAGGGACCACCCAAGTTTGGAACACAGGCTGCCAGTGTTTCCATGTCATGGTGTTGGAACCACCATTCACTCAGTCAAAAAATATTGAAGCACTACAAATTCTAGGGGCTGATTTTCCCATTCTCAGGACAGCTTTTGGGAGCACAAGTGACTTGGATTACCCTCTGTTTGTAGTGGTGACCCAGGTTGAAAACAGTGGAAAGCTTAGCATTCTAACTGCACCGCGCTAGAGTCGCTCTCCAGACCTGCCGTCCTGTTCACAGCCTTAGCCGTGCAACTTGACCCCCAGGAGGACAGTGAAGTTAACAGCATTAATCTTACTTAGAAGGAAGATGTGTTCTGCAACCACAAGCCACAGAAAAACAGCGATTTCCTGCTCAGAAAAGAGTACTTGTTTGTGAACTATCTCTAGGAGTTCCAGACTAAGTTAAAGATTTGCAGTTTGACAAGGAGGACTGGGAAACTATTTTTATGGGATTACAAACTGATCCAGCCGGATGCCCACCACAGCCGCATCTGTCATAAGGGCTAGTGCGCTCCCCCACCCAAGTCCTGCCCACTCCGCCCTGGCCCCTCGGCTCCCCCCACACCTCCACACTGGCATAGTAGGGAGCCAGCCAGCCCACTTGCTGAACATTTTTCAAATCAACCCTGATTACAGTTGATAAAGATTTTATAGTCCTTATTCTATAAAGAAGCATCTGAGTGCTTTGTTCTCCATTTTGTACCATCCAAACATAAAATTCATTGTTTTCAGGGCATTTGGTCTTTAGCATAAAACCCAGCAGAGGGAGCCGTTTCCCAGCATTGCAACGGACACGAACAAGGCTTCTGTGTTGGTCCACCAGGGCTGCCAGAACAAAGCACTACAGACCCCGGGGCTTAAACAATAGAAAATGACTGTTGCAAGAAGAAATGCTAAGGATACAGGCTTCTGAGTAGTGCTTGGCCTTAATGCTGAGGTTATTTTAAACAAAGACCTGATTTCTGGTCTGTAGGGAAAGCACTGTACATCTGCTTTACGTCTGAATAGTTCTACAAAGTTTCCTTGTGCATAGGTAGTGGTTGGTCAGAGATGCCCCGTACCGCCGGTGTCTGCGGGCACTAAGCAGAGAAGGCAGGTATTGACAACATGGCCGACGTCCTTTGTGGGTGGGCAAGCGTGCGTACTGGGTGAGAAAGCCCTCCTCTCCAGGGCACCTTTCCTCTGCAGAAGGGCTGTGTTTCCCAGGCAACTGACCTAAAGTTGGCCTCAGATAGGACCCTAATAACTCTTCTCTGGGGTTTTACTCTAGAATTTTCTTTTCGTCGGCATTGTCTCACAGTTCTGGAGACCAGAAGTCTGAGCTCAATATCACCAGGGCGGGTTCTCGGGTGGCCTTTCTCCTCGGCTGGCATAGCTCTTCTCTCTGTGTCTGTGTCCTAATCTCTTCCTATAAGGACACCAGTCATATTGGACTAGAGTCCATCCTAATGACCTCGTTCTACCTGAATTACCTCTGTAAGGCCCTATTTACAAACACAATCACATCCTGAGGTACTGTGTGTTAGAACTTCAACATATGAATTTAGGGGAGGGGGCAAAATTCAGACCATAATAGTCACTGTGTTTTCAATTTTGTTAACTTCTAAAATATTGTTTATTTGTTAATGTTTTTCCACTGTTTACTAAAATTAACTCACCTATATAGTTTTTACTCCCATGATCATAAATCAGTGGTTCAAAGGTCTTTGTCTTACCACCATGTAGGCATGCATCAACGCCAGACTGATAGGAAGCCCAGACCTAGGCACCTCTTGAGAAAGTCATGCAAGCCCATGTACCTAAAAGTTCAGAAGGAAGTACATGATGTCAGAATAGGGCAGCTGGCAGCCCTCTGCAGGTACTGAGTCCAGCTCCTGAGGCACTGACTGGGGAGCTGTAGACGTAATGCCATGATAGGAAGAGCCACCCCAGATATCGTCAAGCCCAGCTGCAAAGACTCTCTCCTCCCTCGTGATTTCCCCTCTCCCACTGCAGCTTCACGCACTCAAGGCTGGAGCAGTTCTGCTGATTAGCTAGCCTGGAGCTACACAGCAAGACCTCACTGGGCCTGGTGGGCCTCATCAGTCCAGCGGTTAGGCAGCAGCAATCTGATTACACTGGAGGACATTCAGCTCCCAGGCAGACAGAGCCTTGTCCTATGTGCTCCTGACTTGGAGCCTCAGAGCATGAAGGGCAGTTACAGGTGTTCTGAGGAGTCAGACTAATGGGCTCCTGGGCCCACTACAGATTTCACCCTGCAGGCTCAAAATGGGATCTACCCCAGCCTAAAGAGTTGTTCTAAGGAAGAATTAATACATTTAAATAGTAACCAGTTGTCTGAATCTACCACCAGTTCATTGCAAATAAACATTAGAAAATTATTGTATTCACGTATCAGATTTTATGCAAAACATACCATTACTGCCACTACTATAGGTGTAACAGGAAAGTACAATTCTTTGCTTAAAGTGCATTTGCTTTACCGTAAGACCACTTACAGGACATGTCAGGACATTGGAGGCAGAGGTTAATTATTGAAAGATTGAAAACCAGAGTCTGGGCCCAGAGGAAGGCAAGGCTTTCCATGTCTCTCAGGCTGGGGGACAGGACGCTTCTAATGAAATGAGGAGCTGGTTGTGAATCAATGCTGATTCACCCAGCCATTCACGCTCAATCCGAGTCAGCTGGGACTCCTTTCCCTTTGAGGAACACAGTGTGATTGGCTCAGATCTGTCAATATCATGGCCCAGATGTCAGCTCTCTGGACCTGCTTTCTTACAATTTCTCTCTCTTTATAACAGTATGGCCTCAGTACTTTGTGCTCTGCCAAAGGAATCCACTTAGACAGAAGGGCATTGTGAGCACTCTGAAAAATATTGTATGGGGGTGTGGATAAAATGAGAGTTCCTGGGACCAGGATTCTTACCTGGCCCTGGTTGACTAGCTCACTGCACACCTGTGGGCAATACATGGCTGTTGACTCTATAAAAAGAGCTCTGCCCAGTGCTTTGGGCGTGACATGATGGCAGGGCTGCAAGGCTGCAGGAGAGCAGAGCAGAGGCTGGAGTGGTGCAGTGCCAAGGACAGAGGCCCAGAGGACAGCTGTGCAGACAGAGTGGCCCAGAGGCAGAGACTGGCTTGCTGCATGCAGACTTGCTCTGAGTGAATGAGATTCTAGTGACTGACCTGCCACCTGGAAATGAAGTTGGGTATAACCCTTTCACCCCAAAGAACGTTTTGCTGTCAATTTCTTTGGTCACGCTGAATCCATAGCGAACTTGCCCGGGGCTGAAACCCATTGGCAAGACAGAGGGTGAGGGTAGAGCTCCATGGTGATACATGCTCAGACTGTTTTGGTTTTCTGCGCCCTGCAGGGCTCCAGGGTCGAGGGATTTGCTCTCCTGTGCCTAAGTGATCTCTCTCTCTCCCCCTCCCCCCACTTCTCCCACACTGTGCCCACCCCCATCCTCAATCCTGGACCTCGTCCACCCCCAAGGCTACCTCTAGCCCACACAGCACTATGGTAAGCATTTGTAGGGAAATCCAGCTCTCCCAGACCCCCGTCATTTCCATCTAGGGGCTCACCTGAACCTTCTTTTTAACATGATCCACACTTTTTAAAGATCAGCTAAGGTTACAAAGAGCTTTTAAATCCTCTTAAAATTCATTTAGTCACAAAGGGGGCTATGGAGCCAGGTCCAAAGGTCAGGATCCTGGTTTCACCACTATGTGACTGTAAACAAGTCACTTAAATTTTCTGGGCCTCTGTTTTCTCATCTGTATAATGAGGAAGGTGCTAATAGTTGCTGACCCTCGGGCTGGCATGAGGGATGACGTAGTACGCAGCAGTCACCTGCAGCAGAGCCAGCCAGGAGAAGGGCGCAGGATGAGCTGGGGAAACAGCACAGGGGCGAGCAACTCGCAGCAGGTCATAGCTCTGAGCTGGTGGAAGTGCAGGACGCTGTGGGCTTTACAGGACAGTCACCTGGCCCACACTTGGGGAAGGGGAGGCACCCTCAAGGGACAGCTAAGCAGAGTGCAGGAAGGAAAGGAGGAATCTGGGAAAGAGGGGCTTGAAGGTTATCCTGGCAGCAACCTCCACAGGCAAGAGAGCAAACAAAGAGTCTGAAGGCAGGACACTAATTTAGCCTGGTGGGGGCAGAGAATGGGTGAGGAGTGGCCCCAAGGAAGACTGGAGCAGGAAGCAGGGATAAGAAGAGTGGCCTTTGGGCCCAGCTGAGGAGCCTGGGTTTATTCTGAGGACTGCGGGGGCCTAGGAAGCCTTGTACATGGAAGCCAAAGACACCCTGGCCGCTATGTGGAAAGTGCGTGAGAGTGTGGGGTTTGGTATTTCTCGCATTTGCACATGACCCACGGGAAGTAAAGCATGCTACCTCACAACCAGAAATGGCCCGGGGCTTAAGGACAATGAAGCTTATCCATCTTTAAGGAAAATAGCATGATCTAGTGTTACAAATACCAAAATAGTACAGGGCTTTGCAAGGTGCTAGGGACCCTGAATCTTTGTTACTTTCAGGGCAAAGCCACTCTGATTACAACTTAATACACCTGTATCACATACACCACACACTCACACACACCCCCCACATACTCCACACCACACATTCACACATACACCACACACCACTTACCCACCACACATACACACACCACCCACACCACTCACCACATACAACATACACAGCACACACACTTAAAACAGGGGGATACTTATCCTTACTATGTCCTGTGTGCTCTGCTCTTTCCTATTCTCCTATTTAAATACTTTTCTATTCTATTCCATTTGATTTCTTTTTTTTTCTACCAATGTCTGAGACACACTAAATTGATTTCATGACCCTATTAATAGGCCCCAAACTACAGTCTGGAAAACCCGGACTTGAAGAGAGACAAAGGAAACCCACAGGCCTCTGTGGACAGAGCACCAATCTGTTGTCTGCACTGATCCCTCGGCAGGCGGGGCTGCGGTGGGGGCTCTCAGCCAGGGCACAAGGCCACCAGGCCTCATGCATGGGGAGAGGCAGAGCCTCCCAGCCACTGGGACAGCCGGTGGGGAGGGCCCCTCACTGGATGGGCACCGTGATTCTGAACCTAAGGCATAACTCACCAGCTAGGGGTATTAATCACCTCTTCACCCACTGTGCCTGTGGGTTTCCCTTGCTTCCTCCACACTGCAGCTGGGGGCCTATTTGTGGGTCCTGAAATCACTTTAGTGAGTCTCAGGCAGCATTAAAGAGAAAGAACGGCTGGAAGGGAATGGGACAGAGTGGAGCAAGTGGTACATAGTGAGAATAAGTTCTGATTGTTTGGGGGGTGGGCGAGGGGAGTGTACTGTACTGTAACTTTTCTTCCAACCAGCCATTAAATATGCAAAACTATAAATACAGGGCAGAGAGAATCAATCATGTTCAACGATGCAGACAAAAAAGTACAGAATGGAACAACTCAAGAAGCTACAGATTGAAAAATCAAGAAAATACCCAACACCCACAGCCAGTAACCCAATCTGCCAGATGATGACTCAATAAGAGTGGAGCAGTTTGTCCTCTCCACTAATTTTTTTCTTAGTTACTGTTCAACCCGGGGAATTATATCTCCTGTTTCAAGAAGTCCTGAAGAGGAATGACTTCCAGTAATGGAATGACTCACCCTCCTCAGAGTCACTGCAGGAGCCCTCAGGCCAAGATCGTGCTTTGCTCTGCCTCAGATGCCTGTGCGCTGTGACTCAGAACACGTGGGGACTCTGCATCTGGAATTCCCCTGAAAGTGGCAACTCAGTCCTTCGACAGTGTGTATCAGAAGTCTTCTGAGTAATGCTGCTACTGAATATTCAGCATTAGTTGGGTTTGTTTCTTTAAAACAAGAAAACAACAGATATTTTCTCAAAAAACTGACAAGGAGCCTTAATTTGATCATTTTTCTGGTTTGTATGATTTATATGAAAATTATAAAGTTAATTCTACTTAAATGCATTTTTCAGTAATTGCCCTTGTGAGAAGTAGTCAAAAAGTTTAAAATAGTACCGGCTCAGAAAATCAGGGTGTGTAGCTGCCATATAGGAATGTATGCACATGCACACACAGCTGTGCACGTGGACACCCCTTGCTGTCTTCACCCATTTCTCAACCTGCCTCGCCCCAGCCTACACCCCTCACCCACACGAGGCCCTTGACCCAGCACTGCTGAGATCCTCATCCACCTCCAGGCCCTAGAATGCAGTGTTTGGGTTCTCAGCTTGACTTCTCAGCATTCAGTACAGTTGACCTACCCCCTCTTCTGAAAACACTCTTCTCTCAGCCTGGACACCACACATTCCTCTTCCTCCTTCCCAGCTTCCTCTTTCTCTACCAAACCTCAAGGTTCAGATTGCCTTTTTCTCTTTTTTCATTCTATATTCTCTTTATGGGCTCCAGATTATCAAGGGGAGGTGGCACTGGAAATATGTGACACATTTGGGTCTGTCAAAGTGTTGTGAAGGAGGCTGCCTTACCAGCATTTATGGGTGGGAGCCCGAGAGGCCAAACAGAGGGCAATGTCACCAAGGAAGTGTCCACTCCAGTGTCCAATACTCGTGCCCATTGAGAAACGCTGCAGACACATCCACCCCCGCAGATTCGGGTGCGTCTGCAGGTCAGTGACTCCCCAGCCGGACCTCTGCGCTGGCTCTGTGATCTCAGTTACACATCCAGTGGCACAGCCGAGTCATCTCCATCTTCCCCACAGATGTGTTTCTCCTCCAGGATGTCCTTCCTCGGTGCCCATTGTCATTTGGCCAATCCCGTCCCCAGATCCTAACAAGGCCAGCTCCTAAGTATCTGTGAAGCCCACCTTCTATTCTCCGCATCCACTGCCCGCATCCTGCCTCAGCCACCAGCACCCCTTCTGGGACCAGCCTCCTCACAGGCCTCCCTGCGCCCAGCTCCCCGCCCCCATCACCGCTGGGGTCACCTTCGGAAACAGCCACTCGTATCCGATCACTCTCAGGCTTAAACTCGCCAGAGGTTCCCGCTGCCCTCAGAACCCAGCCCGAAACCCTTACACCTGTGAGGAACCCCTGCCTGCCTCCCTAGCATCAGGCTCACCCTTGTTCAGTTACATGAGCCACGTGGCCTCCTGCCCGCTCCTTGGTAATCCCATGCATGCTAGCTGTAATTATAAATTTCTTATTACCCCAAATGACGATTTGGGTCACTTAAGAGACTTTTTTGAGACTTAGCAGCAAATATATATGTGTATATAGTCATTTAAATAAATAAACTACTTAATCACTGTTTTTTGAAAAAGAACAGTTTATTATGTTAACAAAACCTCTATTCTGTAACTCTAATTACCTCTACTCTGTAATTAACTCTAATTATACAACAATTAAGTTAAAAACCCTCTCCACCTCAGCAAATGCCCTCCTGTCTCATCCACCCACCCTTCCCCTCCCAATGGCTACTGCTACATTTCACCAGTATCCCAGTATCAATTCAAGTGTCCCATCTTCCAGGGAGCCTTCCCTAACCCCTAGGATAAGTCCCCCATACATTCTCATGGCCCTTAGCCTGTCTCATTTCTAGAACTGATCACAGTTGCCATGAATTACCCGGCTCTGCGGCTGTTCCTTACTGCTTTGGAAGCAGCTCTGTGGGATGAGGAATGAGCCTGCTTCACTCACTGAGGGTCCTGGGGCACGAAGCACGATGCCTAGCAAAGTGGGCACTCGCGAGATAGCTAATAAGTGGATCCCAGCTCTATTTTCAATTAAGATGTTGAATCAAGGGCGCTGATTTGCCCAAGATAAACCCAGGAGGTGCTACAGGGGAAACTATCAAATTATGAGAACCCCCCAGGGAACCGGAGGGGCGGGGAGGGCAGGACTATGAAGGGATGAGAGGCTCTGCTGGAAGCAGAACTTGGTGGGCTGGCAGTGAAAATAGTGAAGTAGAAACATTGCTGAGGGCTCTGTCCTTGCCCCTCCCCCCACAATGCCAGGGGCAAGCAGGACAGGCCCTACACTGATACCGACCCAGCCCTGTGTCCCCAGGAGAAAGCTCAGGGCGTCTCAGAGGTCCTGTGCACCTGAGGAGCTGAGAAATACAAACCTCCGGCAGTTGATTTCCTTCTCTGATACCTACCTCCCTTTTCAAACCTCCATGCCAAAGGAATCTGAAGAGCACTTCTTTCTAAAATTGCTTCTCCCCTGGGGCAAAGGGTAGAGAGCTGACCCGCGGAGCTGGTTTGGCTGACTGTGGAGTGACTACAGGTAGCATAGGGTCTGCGGCTGATCAGGCCCCACCCATCTCCCTGCAGAGGGTGTGGACTGGAGTCCAGCCTTCTCCCACAGGTTATTACCTGACAGAGACGCTGATCCTCTCCCAACCTCACCGTGGAAAATGAACTCATAGCTCAAAAGAGCGACAGACATTTGAGAAGCATAACCATTTCCAAAAAGGCAAACAAATGCTGGATTGCAGATTCCATCATAAACAAAAATTTTCTTAAAGTCCAAGAAGTTAAAGTTAGCTTTATAAATTATCAAGAAATAAGGTGAAATGAAGCAATAATAAAGAAACATAAAGGGAATCAAGCATAAGACATAAAAAATATGAATAGTTGACATAAAGAACACATTTCTTTATAAATAGCAGATGGATACAACCTTAGGGGGAAAAAATGGTGAATTTGAAATCCAGATTGAGCAAATTCTTTAAGAGAAAGACAAAGAAAAACAGAAAATATTACAAGAAAAACAAAGAAAATGCTAATATCCCAATAGTGAGACTCAGAAAAGGAGGAATAAAAATGAAAATAAGGAAGTAGTTGACAAAATAATGGAGCTAGATTTCCTAGAGTCTTTTTAAAAAAATGAAATACATCAGAATAAAAGAACTTTTAGAATGAGAAAGAGGGAAAATAAGGGGGACAAATCACACATAGTCACCTTATAGTAAAATATGGGTTGATTAAAGACAAAACTCCGAAACCTTCTAGGGGAAAAGAGCATGTCATACAAAGGAACAAAAATCTGATTGATGCCAGATTCCCCAACAGCAACAATGGAGGCTGTTGCTTATGATGGTGATGGAGCATACCTCTTAATACTTGAAAAGGTATATTGAAAGAAATGATCTTAGAACCTAGTAATATATATCCAGCCAAACTGCATCCAAGTTTCAGGGCATGAAATAAACATTCTCAGTTGTACAAAGCCTCAGAACTTGAAAAAGGAGAGAGACAAATCAAGGAGTACCTGCAAGAAACATAGAATTAAGTGATCAAATATGTGATCAAATTTGGTTATTGTCTTTCCAAAAATACTCAGACCAAAGGAATAAGAAAAAAAAAATCACATTTATAATTACCCAGAATTAAAGTCTAGATCAGCATGGGCCAATAGAAAGATCATGTGAGCCCCTTATGTCATTTTAAACTAAAGTCATACTAAGAAATTAAAAACAGGTCCAATTCATTTTTAAAATATTTTTATTTAACCTAATATATCCAAAATAATTTCATTTCAACATATAATAAAAAAACTGTTAACAAGATCTTCTTAATTAGATTTTTACATTCTCTTTCACATAGTAACTCTTCCAAATCCAGTGTGTACTTCAGACTTAGACCACATCTCAATTTGGACTAGCCACATTTCAAGTGCTGATGAGGCAAGTGGCTGTTGTATTGGAAAGTCCTGTTCTAGATAACATGACTGTGGTGGTGGTGGCAATGAAAGGTGTCAAAAACAATGACAGTGTACTAAGCATTTGTCTTATTTGATGGAGGAAACAAATTTTATTTTTTAAAGACATTGCAAAAGTAGGACAAACTGAGTAATAAGCTAAGAGTCAAAATAGGGTGGTTCCCAGAGCACAAAGTTTAAGAACCCACTCACTCTCGGCTGCTGACTTTGAACTTGCATGAACCCAAGAGTGAATGCCTCCTTGAATTTTGGGCCTGGAATTATACTTGCCTCACACTAGTTTCAGCCTTGATTAAGACAGAGGAAACAGGTCCAAAAATATTAATAATTACAATAAATGTAAATGAACTAAATGCACCAATATACAGATTGACTGATTGAGTGGGAAAAAAAATCCAGATATATGCTGTCATAACATATGACATACACATATAATATAAGCACAAAAGGTTGAAAGCAAAAGCATGGAAAGGACATATTAGGCAAATACTGGCCACAAGATAGCTCAAGTGGCAATATTAATATCATATAAAATCAGGGTAACCATATATAATTTATTGTCTCACACTAGTTCCAGCTTACACCAGGAAAAAAAATAAACCAGGACTTTTTTAGCAAATCAGGATGTATCAGGTCAGTCATGCCATATAAAATAAATCAGAAAGTATTATTAAGGATGAGGAGGGCCTATAAAAATGATCAAAAGTTTAATTCCCAAGAATATATGAAGCAAAAATTGATAGAAATATAGGGAGAAATTTATCAAATCCACCTTCACAATGGGTGACTTCCATACAGCATTCTCAATTAATGATGGGTCAAGTAAACAAACAAAAAATTAAGCAGGAATCTAAAAGATTTGGACATCATCTAAAAAATATACAGAGCTATGCATCCAAACTTAAAGAACACATTTTTTCCAAGCATCCATGAAAATTTACAAAAATTGATCATATACTAGGCATAAAGAAACCCTGAACAAATTTCAGAGAATGGCTATCACACAAACCAGAGCTTCTGACCACATGTAATTGAGATAGAAACTAATATAAACAAAAATATTTCTATATTTGCAGGTGTGGGTATAAATTGATAGAATAACATTGGGGAAAAGTTTGGCAAGTCTTTGCAAAGTTTAAAATTTACCCATCTTATGATTCAACAATTTCACTCTTGAAAACAAACCTGAAGTTCCTGTACCTATAAAACAGGCAAAATATATAAGAATGTTTATAGCAAGACTGCTCTTAATAACAAAAACCTGAGGACAACCCAAATGCTCATCACAGAAAATAGGAGAATAGATTATAGTTGTGTTCATTTTCTCCTGCTACATAACAAATTACCACAAACTTAGTGCCTTAATACAACACCCATTTATTGTCTCAAAATTCTGTAGGCCAGAAATCTGGATACTCCATGACTGAGTTCTCTGCCCAGGGCCTCCCCAGGCTGGACCAAGGTGTTGGACAGGGCAGCCCTCTCATTCCAAAGCAGAATTCAGTCCCCACTTTCTTGCTGGCTGTCAGCCCTGCCATCCTTAGCTTTTAGAGGCCACCTGACATGGGCCCACTCCACAATGTGACAGTTTTCTTCTGCAAGGCTGACAGGAATGTCACTGCAGTTTTGAATCTCTGACTAAACTCAAATTTAAGGAACTCATGTGATGAGGTCAAACTCCCTTTCTTAAGGTCCACTGATTTGGGACCTGAATTACCTCTGCAAAATCCAATCACAGCAGCACCTAGATTACTGTTTGATTAAATAAGGCGTATGTACACCAGGGCCTGGGCACCATCTTAGAATTCTTCCGCAGTTGCCCCTTCTCACAATGAATATTGAAGAGCAGTCAAATGGAATGAATCATAGCCAGCAGCAGCAATTGGGATAAACCCTAGCAAGTTAAAATTATATGAAAAAGTAAAGTCCCGAAAAACTCTAAGATCAACTTAAACTTTTAAAGTACTTTTAAGGGATACATACAGCCGTAACAAAACAATGTAAACAAGAAAGCTTGGATCCTGGATGCCCAGGACTGGGGAGGCAGGGGGATGAGATGGTGAAAGTTAGATGTAGGTTATTGTTAGGGGCCTGGGTTAGGGGATGGGGTAAATGGGTTCATGGATGTTATCGTATTTTTTAAAATAACTGATTTGAAGCAGGACAAATAAAGACCAATGATGAAATCATGTCATGAACTAAGCATTATGATTATTCCTCTTCTGTGCACTTGAGATCTAATGAAAAATGAAGAAGAAAAGAAGAATACCTGTTAAACGAAGGAACATATGGAATTGAAAAATGGGTCCCCTCTAGGACAGGGAAAGCAGTTGAGTTCCACACAGCACCAAAGAAGTGGAGTCTTATTTCCTCAAGGCAAACTCATCAACCCAGAAACGTCCAAAATGTAAGTAAAGACTACCATTTGTTCTTAGAAAAGCCTAGTCTGAAAGTGTTTGGGAAGATCACACACAATTTTCACCCACTCAGACCTCTCTTACCCCTGTTTTCTGTCTCCTGCACCTCCCCAGAGCTGCTGGCTCCTTTGCACCACCATTTAAACACACTCAAGGCGCTCCTAATTGGGGGAGAAAAACCCAAGAGTGAAGCAGGCCCTGTCTTCTCCCCACGTCCTCTCCAGCAGCAACATTATCTCCTCCCACACTTTCCCAGGGAAACTTGCTGAAAACGAGTCTGCCACGCTCCGTCTCCCTCTCAGGCCTCCACTCTCAGCCACCTGGCTTTCGCCCTCCCCGCTGCACAAAACCAGCGGTCCATCAAGTCGCCCACGACTGGTTGATTCTCCTGACATTTTGACACCGCTGATTCGGTCAGCCACTTCCTCTGCGAGCCTATTTCCTTTGGCAGCTGTGATGGCCTCTCATTTTTCTGTTTTCTCTCTGCCTCATTGGCAGGCTTGTCTTCCTCCCCTGTTGCACAGCAGTTGAGGCTGCTTCTAACTCTGTCCTCACTTCCCCAGGCCCTGCTCCCCAGTCTCTCAGCAGTAGCTTGCCTGCACTCTGACATGCACAGGGTCAGTTGCCATTTGCACACTGCTAGTCCCCAAAGCCTTTCTTGCAAGCCTAAATATTCTTCAGTGAGAGCTTAGAACCAACCACTGCCTGGGAACTTCTTCATTGCCCTGTGCCTCCAACTCTCGGCACCTTGAATTGAGCTCATTTCTTCCACCACCATCCCCCCCAACATCTGCTCCATTCTTAATGTATACTGTGTTAGTCAGAGTGCTCCAGAGAAACAGAACCAATGGGATAAACATGGATATATATATAGAGAGAGATTTATTTTAAGGAACTAGTTCTCATGATTGCAGAGGCCAGCAAGCTGGAGATCTGGGAAATAGCTGATGTTGCAGCTTGAGTCCGAAGGAGGCTGGAGGCTGAATTTCTTCCTCCTCAGGGGACTTCAGTCTTAAGGCCTTTGAATGACTAGATGAGGCCCAGTTTCATGATGGACCTCAAAGTCTACTGATTAAAAAATGAATCACCTCTGAAAAATACCTTCATGGTAATATCTAGACTGGTGTTTAACCAAAAAATGGATACCATGGCCCAGCCAAGTAGACACATGAAATTAACTATCACAAATACCATCCTAGAAAACAGTGCCTCTCATGGTGTGTGTGGGGGTCACGGGGAAGACTATGCAGCACAGAGAACACAAGTAGTGACTCTGTGGCATCTTACTACACTGATGGACAGTGACTGCAATGGGGTATGGGGGGGGCTTGATAATACGGGTGAATGTAGTAACCACAATGTTTTTCATGTGAAACCTTCATAAGAGTGTGTATTAATGATATCTTAATAAAAAAAAATTTTTTTAAAGAAAGAAAACAGTGCCTCCATCTAACAGCTGCTTAATCTAGGATCTTGGGAGCTTGTCTGTACTCATTATGTAACCCTAACTCCACATAATCAATCTAGCACCACATCCTATTGATTCATACTCTGAAGTATTTCTAACCCATCCTCACACTCTGATGTCTTGATCCAGGGCTCCGTCACCTCTGGGCTACCACAAGATCCTCTGCACTGTATTCTGCATTCCTGTTCTCACCTTTGTCAAATCTTCCCTTGACAGCCAACAGAGAATGTGCTAATCTGTACAGTGGGTCATGCTAACTTTCTGCTCGGGACACACCACAAACACCACATCTGCCACACAGTCTGAGACAGGCGTGATCCTCTGTTAACTCAGATGCTGGGACTGTTTTTATTGGTGTGTGATTTTTCAGAACAGAGAAGAACTGGTGGTATAATTCTGAGCAAAACAAGAACAGTCCTCTCTCAATTTACACAGCAGATTTTGTTTCTGGAAAATTCAATTATATAAAAACCATATTGTTTAAGTCAACATGGGCTGCTCTACCACAATACCACAGACCAGGTGGCTTAAACAACAGATATTTATTTCTCCCAGTTCTGGAGGCTGGAAATCCAAGACAAGGTGCCAGCCAATTTGATTCCAGGTGAGAGTTCTCTTCTTGTAAGTGTGCTGATCCCACTCTGAGGGCTTCACACATTCATGTTGGAATTTCTTACAGCTTCCCCTCTAGGGGTCCCTGGATAAGACAGGGGGAACCTTTGAGGACTGCCATACCCAATGCCACTACTGCTCCCCAACAACCCACCAGGCCCTGGGATTGAGTCCAGGCACCTTGGTTGGTCTTTACTAGCCTTTATGAGCTACCTGCCCTTTTGAGCTACTGCCCTAGAAAAGTAAGGTCTCCTAGGAATCCATCAGCTGCCCACACACACAGTCCTCCTAGCAGATGGCCATTTAAGATTGGGAGATTCAAGTACATGAGAAAACAGAGACTTAGGGACTGTTTTTTAAATAACTCTACATTTCCATAGTAACTCACAAGATGAGAGGCAATAATGTATATGCAAAATTAATGCATTGCTACAGTATAAAGTCTCAAGAGAAATTAGGAATCACTTGGTCCAGCAGCATGTTTTAGGTGAGAAAGCTGTTTCAAATCCCTTCACTTCTTTTTTTCTTTCATTTCAAGCCCTGGCAGCACCCACTTCTCCAACAAGCTTGGGGATGGTCTGGGCTCCCAAGGACTTCAGTGGCCCCAGGGCCCTAGTACCTTTCAATAAGGAGTCTAGTAGGGTGAGAGTAGGGGCACAGCCAAGCCCTAGCAGGTGGTGCTGGCCTAAGCATATGGTTAAAGAGGAAGGAAATGAATAATTCTGAGAACCCGAGGTGGGGAAAGAGGGTCATGTGCATATGGCTTGGTCCCGAGTTGAGGTTGGGTGTGACAGAGCCTCTGTCTGTCAAACAGGGCCAGAAGATGCCATGGCTGCAACACCCTGAACTATTAGTAGAGACGTCTTGCAGATGAGCTGGAAGAAGCAGCCCCATTTCCTCCCACCTGCCTGGGCTAAGGAAGGCAGCTTCAGAAAGAGAGGCTAAATATGGCCAAACCACTGTTTGGGGTTTCTCTGTCACAGACTCGGGGGGAACTAGCCTCCACTGTCCTTACACATGTACATATGAGGAAGAGCTCATGGCTTTCCCATGGCACAGACATCTCCAGCCTCAGCCAGGACCCACAGGAGCTGAGCATTTGGCCTCAGAAGTAAACCTGACCAATGGCATGTCCATGCCACAGTTGAGACCAGATCCTGTTCTCCAGACCCCTAATTTGGTGTTCTTTCCACTGGCCCCAGGAAAATAAGAAAGGTGTAGGGGTATGGGTTTTATGAAGGGAAAGTTCAAACTGTACCAGCACTCACTCCAGCCCAGACAGACGCCTTCCCTGGCTCACCTCCCATCATGAAATCTTTGATGGAGAAGAGTATTCTACATCCAGAATGTTCTTTCTCCACAAACCTCCTTCATGATCCTTCCTACTCATCTCATCCTTAGCAGATGACTTGGCCACATACTTTCTGCAAAAAAAGCAAAAGCTGTCAGACACTCTTACCTTCTACCTCAAATCTACCATGCAAAGCTGGAAAGTCTACTCTTTCTGCCCTCCTTTCTCCTATTACAAAGGACAAGGCCCCTGTTCCTACCTGAGACCAACCCCTCTAGTGTTCTTGGATCCCCCTCCCATCTCAACGACTTCATTCTTGTCTTTATCTCCTCTCTTCCCCATTATCACTTTATCAGTCTTTACTGGATAGTTCTCATAGTCTATGAATATGCATGAGAATCTCCCATTTTAAAAATATCCACCCCTTAAAACAACAATGAGGTACCCTACACACCTATTAGAATGGCTAAAATTCAAAACACTGGCATCACCAAATACTGGTGAGGATGTGGAGCAGTTTGAATTCTCATTCATCATGGCTGGCAATGCAAAATGGTGCAGTCACTTTGGAAAACAGTCTGGCAGTTTCTTACAAAACTAAATAAAAATAGGATACAGCAATTGCATCCCTTGGTATTTACCCAAATGAGTTGAAAACTTGTTCACACAGACTCCTGCACACAAATGTTTATAACATCTTTATTCATAACTGCCCAAAACTTGGAAAGAACCAAGATGTCCTTCAATAGGTGAATGGATGAACAAACCCTGGTACATCCACACAATGGAGTATTATTCTGCATTGAAAAGGAACTAGTAAGCCACAAAAAGAAATATGGAACCCTTAAAATGAATATTGCTAAGTGAAAGAAGCTAATCTAAGAAGGCTATATACTGTACCATTGCAACTATATGTCATGCTGGAAAAAGCAAATCTATGAAGGCAGCAAGAAGATCAGTGGTTGCCAGAGGTTAGGGGAGGGAGAGATGAATAGGTGGAAAATGAATAATTTTTAGGGCAGTGAAACTACTCTGTATGACAATGCAAACGTGGATATATGTCATTATACATCTGTCAAAACTCATACCAATGTACATGACATGTAAAACCTCCTGTAAACTATGGACTGTGGGTGATAATAATGTATTAATATTAGCTCATCAATTGTAACTGATGCATCTCACTAATGCAAGATGTTAATAAAACTGGGGGAGAAGTAATATGGGAACTCTATACTTTCCACTCAATTTTTCTATAAATCTAAAACTGTTCTTAAGAAGTTGTCTATTAATTAAGTAATGACTCTATAGCATCTTACACTGATAGTGACTGCAATGGGGTGGGCGGGGATGAGAGCTTGATAACATGGGTGAATGTTAAAATCACAATGTTGTTCATGTGAAAGATTGTATATCCATAATACTTTAATTTTTTAAATGTCTTTTAATTAAAAAAATAAAAATAAAATTATTCATTCTTGTGGCTCCCACCCCATTTCTTTGCTCATTTTCACAACAAAACTTCTTCCAAGTTGCTTCTTCCTCTCCTTTCTCACCTCTCATTTTTGTTCCCATACCTCTGTTTCCTTATGAGTTTCCTCTGGCTGCTCTAAGAAATTAACACAATCTTAATGGCTTAAAACTCAGATGTATTATCTTAGTTTTGGATGTCAGAAGTCCTAAAATCAATGTGATGTCAGGGCTGAGTTCCTTCTGGAGACTGAGGGAAAGTCCATTTTCTCACCCCTTCTAACTTCTGAAGGCCACCCGTACTCACTGGCTCATGATGTGTCCTCCGTCTTCAAGGACAGCAGGGTAGCATTGTCCGATGTCTGGCCTTTCCTTTTGTCCTTATACTTTCTTTCTCTAATTCTTACCTTCCTGCCTCTTAAATGAACCCCGTGATTACCTTGAGCCCCATATAATCCACACTAATCTGCTCATCTCAAGATCCTTAATCATATCTACAGAGTCTCTTTTAGCCATCTAAGGTAAAATAATTGCAGATTCTGGGGATCAGGACATAGATGTCCTTGGGGGCCATTATTTAGCCTGCCCCACTCTAACTGGGCTCCACTGAGACAGTTCTATCAAGAGGTTACTGGCAGCCTCTGAATTGCCAAGCCCATTGTCACTCCCTCATTTTTTGCTTAACCCCTTGGCCACATTCAACAAAGTTGATCAAGAAATTCTCTTCTCTCAGCTTCCATGATGTCCAATCTCTTGGTTTTCTCCCATCTACATTGACCATGCATGGCAGTTTCCTTGCCTCACTTCTCTCTTGGACGTCTAAACATTGGCAAGACCCAGGACCCAGTCCTCAGCCCTCTTTTCCATCCTTTCTGTAGGTGACTCAATACAATTGAGGACTTAACATTTCAGTTCTATGTGGCTGTTGTGCAAATGTGTAATTCTAGCACATACCTTTCTAGAGGCCCCAAATTGTGTATCTCACTGCTTCTTTGCATGTCTTCAATACATTTTTACTTTTAAACAATCACCAACTTACAGAAAGGTTGAACTACAGTACAAAGAACTTTTTTCTGAACCACTTCCTGGTGTCCCTTCACCCCCAAATACTTTCATTTTTACTTCCTAGGAGCAAGGACACTCTCCTACATAACTACATCACAATCATCATAATCAGGAAATTAACTTCGATACATTATTGCCATCTCATCCTCTGACCCCTTTCCAGTGTCACCAACCATGTCCTCGGTGGAAAAGGATCCAGTTCAGAGTCACAGACTGCATTTAGTTGTCATGTCTCTTTAGTTTCCCTTAGTCTTGAACAGTTCCTCAGACTGACTTTCATAATCTTGACTTTCATGACTTTTGGAGACCACAGGCCAGTTATTTTCTAGACTGACCCTCTTTTTGGTTATGCACCTTTGGCAGGAGTGCCACAGATGTGGTACATCTGTATTCTTTTTAGTGTTCCCTAAATATTTGGTAGAATGCACCTGTGAAATCACCTGGGACTGGTATTTTTGGAAGGTTATCAATTGTTGGTTCAATTTCTGTAATGAATATAGGACTATTCTGATTACCTGTTCTTCATTGTGTGACATTTGGTAGATTGTATCTTTCAAGAAATTGGTCCATTTCATCTAAGTTATCAGATTTATAAGCATACAGTTCCTTTGTAATATGTAATGTTCCTTTATTATCCTTTTAATGGCCATAGGATCTGTAGTAATGACCCCTCTTTCATTCCTAATAGTAGTAATCTGTGTCTTCTCTCCTTTTTTCCTGGTTAGCCTGACTAGAGGTTTACCAATTTTATTTATCTTTCCAAAGAACAAGGTTTCAATTATGTTGGTTTTCTGTATTTCTTGCCTCTGCTTGCTTTAGGTTCCTATTGCTCTTCTTTCTCTGGTTTCCTAAGGTAAAAACTTAGATCATTGATTTTATGTCTTTCTTCTTTTTTAACATTTGCTTTCAATGCTGTAAATTTCCCTCTAAGCACTATTGTCACTATTTCCTACAAATTTAGTAAGTTGTGTTCTTATTTTTATCTAGCTGAAATTTTTTTTAATTCCTCCTAAGACTTCTTCTTTGACCCACATGTTATTTAGAAGTGTGTTGTTTAATCTCTAGATATCTGGAGATTTTCTAGTTGTCTTCCATCACTGATTTCTAGTTTAGTTCCTTTGTGACCTGACAGCATACTTTGTATGATTTCTATTCTTTCAGATCTGTTAAGGTGTGTTTTATGGCCCAGAATGTTGTGTATTTTGGCAAACGTTCCATGTGAGCTAAAGAATAATGTATATACTGCTGCTATTTGATGAAGTATTTTATAAATGTCAATTTGGATCTCATTGATTGATGGTATTGGTCAACTCAACTACACCTTTACTGATTTTCTGACTGCTTGATTTGCCAACCACTGGTAAAGGGGTATTGAAGCTTCCAACTATAATCATGGATTTGTCTATTTCTCCTTGCAGTTCTATCAGTTTTTGCCTCACATATTTTGACACTTTGTTGTTAGGCATGTACACATTAAGGCATGTAGGTCTCTGACCTACATTATTATTTTCAATTTCTGAAGAACTTCTCTTAACATTTTTTATTTCTGAAGAACTTTTAACATTCCTTGTGAGGCAACTATCCTGGCAACAGTTCCTTCTTTTTTTGTTTGTTTGCTTGAGAAAGTATTTCTTTTTCCTTTACTTTTGAAGGATAATTTTGCTGGAAATAGAATTATAGGTTGCTGGGTTTCTCATTTCATCACCACTCTTGTCTTGCTTGCCTAGTTTCTGAAGAGAAATCAGATGTAATTCTTATCCTTGTTCCTCTGTAAATAAAATGCATCTTTCCTTTGGATTCTTTCAAGGTTTTCCCTTTGCCTTTGGTTTTCTGTAGTTCAAATATGAAGCCAAGGTGTGGATTTTTTGGTATTCTTAGTATTCTTGGAGCTTCTTGGGTCCATGGCTTGTTGTATCTCATTAATTTAAGGAAATTCTTGGTCATTATTTTCTCAAATATTTCTTCTGCTCCTTTCTTCTCCTTCTGATATTCCTATTATGCCTAGTAATCGTTCTTTGATATTCTGTTCTTTTTCTCTTTCTTTCTTTCTTTTTTCTCTTGGCATTTTAGTTTGGAAATTTTCTATTGACATCTTTACACTTACTGATTCTTTTCTTGGCTGTGTCCAGTCTACTGATGAGTCCATCTAAAGTATTCTTCATTTCTGTTACCCTGTTTTTTCTTTTTCTAGCATTTCCTTGTGTTTTTTCTTAGAATTTTCACCTCTATACTTACATTATTCATCCATTGTTTCTAATTGTCCACTTTTCCATTAGAATCTCAGAATTTATTTTCCCTCCTGACACCAACCAGTTCTAACACCAGCTGGGTGTCCTAGAACTCAATTCAATTCTGACAATAACGACCTGGAACTAGCATCAGACTTCATAGGCTTCAGGGTTCACACTGCCCTCACTTCCCATACCAGTCACAAGGACTGGGCCCCCAGGTTACCCACACTTCCCTCCAACTTGGCTACAAAGTCTGGGGTTCCTATGACTGCCCCTCAGGTTTAATAATTCACTAGAATAAATCACAAAACTCAAAAAAGTGCTTTAATTACTATTACTGGGTTTATTATAAGGCATACAACTCAGGAACAGCCAAATGGAACACATGCATGGGGCAAGGTACCGGGAGGTGGGGCACAGAACTTACATGCCCTCTCCAAGAGGGTCACCCTCCCAGTACCTTGATGTGTCTAACAACCCGGAAACTCTCCAAACTCCATCTTTTAGGCATTCCTATGGAGGTGTCATCATGCAGGCATGGTGGATGGTCAACTCAATCTTCAGCGCCTCTCCCTTCCCCAGAGGTTGAGGGGTGAGCTGAAAGTTCCAGGCTTTAGTGGTTACAAGGCTTGGCCTTTCTGGTGACCTGTCACCATCCTGAAGCTATCTAGGGGCCTACCTAGCATCACCTCATCAGAACAAAAGATGCTCCTATCACCCCTATCATTCAGGAATTACAAGGGATTTAAGAACTCTGTGTCAACAACTGAGGACACAGACCAAGTATCTTTCTATGATACAACAGAACCCTTACCATGTTAATCACAGCAACTTTAAATTCCTGGTCTGATAATTCCAAATTCTCTGCCACAGGCTAGTCATGTTCTCAAGCTTACTTTTTCTCTTCAGAAGGTGTTTTTCCTGTCTTTTAGCATGCCTTGTACTCTTTTGTTAAAAGTCAGACACCATGTATCAGATAACAGCGGCTGAGGTTGATCCTTTAGGGCCAGGCATTCTGTTCATCTGGCTGAGAGTCAGGCCGTGCTCTGTGTTCGCTATACCTGTCGGTGTCCGAGGCCTTAATTTCATCTCGGGTCCTCATTTCTATCTTCCCTGTTGTCTTGGGCTTTCCCGCAAAACTCCCTCTTAAACAAAGTTGTGATCCATTGCTACTATATAGGAGCTTTGCAGATATGGTGGTAAGGTATTGTGGAGAGGAAATATTCTATAATCTTATGATGAAATTTCAGTGTTTTTCTTTTTAATGGACCTGAGACTCTGGGCTGTGACCTTCAGAGGAGCTCCTTAGCCCCCCAACTCCTTATGGTTCTTCCACTTCTGCTAGATACAAAGGCTAGAGTAGGCTGAGCTGTCTCTCACTGCTCCTGAGCTAGGCCAGATTAGGCTCTGGAAAACTGATTCCCCTTGAAGGCAGGCTTTTGTTACAGCACACTCTGGTTTTATTTCGAAATGATTCTTTTCCCTTCCCCTGGTCAAACAGTGGGATGGCTTCTCTGGTTTCACGAGGAGAACCAGGTGAGGCACCTGGGGGTGATGCTCAAGAAAGTAAAAGGACCCTACCAAAACTAAGCCACTGGTTTTTAATTCTCAAGCTAGTCCACGCTCAGCCTCCAGCATTAGCGAAGTACAGCTCAAGTTTTCCCATGTCTTCAGAGCCTTCTACTCCCTGTACACTGATTATCTGCATTTGCCTGTCTCTCCAGTATTGGAGTCTGCAGTTCACCCTGTGACCTCAATTCACTGATGGATCTAAGAGTTATTAATTTTTAGTTGTGAGATGTGGAGTGACAATTTCTAAGCTTTTTACATCTTGGAGCAGACCTCATTTGTTTTAAGAATCTTTTTCCTGATTATACAAGTAAAGTACTTCCTTAGAAAATTTGGAAAGCAAAAAGAAGAAAATAAAAGTCATCTATAATCACCCAGTCTCATAGTTGACATTTTAACATAAATTTGACCCTTGAACACCTTGAACAAACATGGATGTTTTTCAATAAATATATTGGAAAATTTTTTGGAGATTTGTGACAATTTGAAAAAACATTTTATTTTCTCTATCTAACTTTATTGTAAACACAGCGTATAATACATATAAAATACAAAATATGCATAAATTGACTCTTTATGTGATTGGTAAGGCTTCCAGTAAACAGCAAGCTATTAGTAGTTAAGCTGTGGAGGCGTTAAAAGTTACACAATTTTCAACTCCAAGGGGGTCAGCACCCTGAAACTCCTTATTGTTCAAGTGTCCAGTGTATTTCTATTTTATTATTTACTTATTTTTATGTAAAAGGGTGCATGCCATACGTGGAGTTTTGTATTGGCTATTCCCTACGGTCAGAGACAATTTCTGCAGCTTTTCTAAAACTGCTGCTGAAAATTCTGTCAATGTTGAATGTCTTTTGTGAGGACAGGACTCCGCCATAAGTTCCCTGTAAGCCTAAGGGGATAATGGGAATTCTGCTCTTCTTGAAGACTGAGGATAATGTAAAGCAGACTGACATCATCTTGTGACCACTTCTGTGTCTATCATTAGGTGTTGATTTGATGGAGGAAAATGTTCCCTTTTTTTCTGCAAAAAGTTCAAACATCCTCCTTTCCCTCAGAAGCTAGAAAGCTCAAAGTGAGACTGAATACTCAGTTACACTAATCTAGGTGATTAGTGATTTTTTTTCCCCTTCTCCTTCAAAAGGATTTTAACATTTCCATGTTAGCAGCTTTAATGTTACAAATATACGTACATCATCCTGAAAGCTACCTCACATTGTATTTTTGGAAACGGACAGGACATAAATAACAGGTTAAAAAAATAATGAGGGAGAGCTCTTTCTTCTCTACCTACCCTAAACACGTTGATCAGAGGGCGACTGAAGAGGAGGGGAGTGGAGGAAAGGCCGACAGAGAAGGGGAGGAAACCAGTAATTCCAATACTTCCAAAGGCCTGCTTGGGCCTGGAACTATACCAAGCCTGCACAACACAATGGTAGCTATTTCTCTCCGTTTTATTGATTGGAGCTGTTTATAGAATTAGTAAGTGGGGGAGCCAGGAGAGGACCCATTCACTCTTTCATTCATTCAACACACTCATTAAGCGAAAATGACGTGCTAGGCGCTGTGCCAAGTGTCAGGCGCTCGCCTAGCCCCTGAGTAAACCAGCCAGCCAGACTCCCTCACCCCTGCCCCGAAGTAGCTGAAGGTGGGTGGGGGCAAAGGGCCGACCCGGGGACGTCAGGAAGTCGCAGGGTCTGGTGTCCCCGCCCCCGGCCCGCCCCGCCCCGGAGGAGGAACCCCGCGCGCCGAGCCTGTAGCTCGGTGGAGTCTGCGGGCCGCCACCGCCCCCAGGGCCCGCCGCGCGCGTCCTGTCGCGGCGCCCATCCCGGGAGCGGAGGGCGGGCGGCGAAGGCCGGCTCCAGGGACTGCGGCCGAGGCTGGCTTCCCAGCGGAGCGGCGACACGCGCCTGCCGAGGTACCGAAGGGCGGCAGGCGGGGCGGGGGAACGGGGCCGGGGAGGACCCGCGAGGGCGCGCGCCGCCTCCCGAAAGCCCCTGGCGGCCGCGCTCCCGGCCCACACTCCTCCCCCGCCGCCTGCCCAGCGCTCCGCGCCGCGCCCCCTCCCGGGTCGTTTGGGGGCGTCAGCTGACTGTGCCCTGTGGCCACCCCGCGGCCCAGCCCCTCGCGCCCCGCCAGGGATGCCGAGGATCCCCGGCTCTGCCGCCGCGGGACGTGAGCCATAGTGAAGTCCGAAGGTTAAATTCCTCAAGATCCGCTCTGCCTGGCGAAACTGGGCGAGCGGCCCGGGTCCGCCGTTCGGGGTGTTGCTCGGCGAGAGCGCTGGAACTCACCATCCTTTGTTCCCGGGCGGGAGAGGCCTGCGTCCTTCCAGATACTTCGCGTAGCTGGAGGGAGGACAGCGCAAGGACCGGAGCGGCCCCTCCAGGGTCGGCAGGGGAGCGGGCGCTGGCGTCGAGCCCCACCAAGTCAGCCGGTTCAGCCCGCCTGTGTGGCTAGCGAGGGCATTACTGAAAAGCTGTAGATATCCCTCCCCCTTTTTTCTTTTAGTATTTGTTTCATTTCCTTGCTTTTGTTTGGCAAATGGCTCAAATGTGCTTGAGGGTCAGCTCTGAGCTGGACGAGTTCCGGGAGTGGGGAGGCCGGCCCCGAGACTCCTGGACTACCCCGCCTCCGCCCCCCCTCCCGGCCCTGCTAATTGACTCCGGGGCTGAGAGCCACAGGCTGACACCAACCCCACATCCTGGCAGGGTGTCTGAGTACCTGCCCCTCCGCACCCACCTGCTGTTCAGGCTCCGGGGAGAAAAGGGGTGGAGCCGGGGACGTTACCAAAATCTGCTCTACAGTAATTGAGGTGTGAGCATCTTACCGTTGATAAGGTTTGACCTGTTTAAGGAAATGGCTTGAATTTTTAAGTGCTGTAGTTCACAAGTTGCTTTTCAATTTTCAACCATCAAAAATCTGCATGGCTCTTTTCTTCTTACCAGCATTTCTCTAAAGTTTCTCATGTATTTATTAAAAGTTAAAGAAGATCTGCTTGTAATCTGGTCTAAGAAAAGCAAAACAAAACAACGAAGAGAAAAACCATAGACCCAGAGGTACTGTCTTCAGTCCCTCCCACATGCATACACAGAGCTGTATTGGACTCATTTTTCTATTCCATAAACCTTTGAACTATTGAAGAGTCAATGGCATATATATCCTTTGACTATCAGTCATCATATTTTATCAAAACTGCAATGTCATTGAGTATAAAATGCACCTTTATTTTATGTCACTAAGAAAAAACACTGTCAGTTACACTGCTATGCCAGGGCAGGAGGCACTCTGGTTTCAGAGATGTTCAAATGTAAGATGTGCATTATATAATTTGTGAAATATAATTTGAGCTGGAGCAGAGCTTGGCTGTACTTTTCTCTGTGGACTTGTCAGTCCTGAGAATGGAACTCATCAAATTCAATTCAGGAAGAATAAAAGAAAAGTAGTTAGTTGGGAGAGCAAGTTGGCTGAAGTAAGAGCAATTAGAAGTAGAGAAAAGTGAAAATAATAGAGGGAAAAAAAGAGATGTAGGATGGGGAGTGATTCAGAGCCACTGAACATTTTCTCTGGAGCCAACAGGAAAATGAGTTAAGTTTCCCCACAAGCCAGGGTTTGCAAACTGGTATGTGGGGGGTTATGCTTACTGGTCTTGTTTTAATTCTGAGATTTGTAGGAATATATTTAAAATTTGAGTGTGCCCAAACAGCAGAAATTATACAGAAATCTTGAAAATGCTTTCTTAGAAAGAGGAGAGAAGAAAACTTGAGTCTCAGCATATTTCACTTTTTCCTTTTCTGACAAAAAAAGCACTGGGCTTTTCACTCTGGTCAGAGGCAAGTGAGTGGAGCAAAGTCAGCCTGGCTGAGGGGGGCGGAGAAAGCCAGCACAGGGTGACAGAGCCACCCAAAGGCTCTCCCCCAGAGGCAGGCACCCCACGCACAGGACACTTAACAGGCCCAGGTATCCTGTCAGACTGCATTCCTTTGACTGGGCTCCCCCATCCCAGCACCAATCCTTTGTTCTAGAGAAACTGCCAAGTCTTTGCAGAACAGACTGCAATTAGGGTCAGTTATAAAAAGGAGGTCAAGATTTCATGCCACTGTATCAGTAACAGGTGACAGCCATCCAAGACGAACAGAAAAAAAGGAAAGAAAGAACAGAGCTTACAGGGAGTTTTGCTAAAAAGAAATACTACTCTTGGGACAGAAGGAAATTCTCTGTAATAAATAGCCTTATAGCTTACCACAACTTGACCACAATATGAATTCAATAAAATAAACTCAATGATGAGAACATTTTTAAATCAAGATAAAAAAGGATATTGTGGATTTAAGGGAATAAATTGAAAACCATAGACACATAATTATAGGAGAAAGAAAAAAAAGAACAAAATAGATCCTGAACATTTTAATACACAAAAGGCATAATTCAAGCCCAGTGAATGCAGATGAAGAAGGGCCAAGATTAATTACAAAGAATCTGGTGTGGAAGACAAAGCACAGGAAGCATGAGGATAATTGAGATTCCTGATGTAGAAAAACCAACAAATAGGTCAGAAAATGCAAATAAAAACAGGGTGAAAGAAATTTTATTGAAATGAAGAAGAAATGGTCAAAAGAACACGCCATTTTCTAGGAAATTCTCCTTTGGAAATACTCAGCACCAAGCTATCTTCAATTATTTAAATTTAAAGAAAAAGAATTTAGGAACCCAAGAAGAAAACATAAGGTGAAAAACAAGTCAAGCTGGCCTCAGACTTCTCCGCTGTCAGGCTAGCTGCCGGAATGTGAGGGCACTGAGGGAAAAGTTCTATGAAATGAACTTTCCCAAGATGGTATTTCAGCCAGCTAAGATTCCATTCACATTGAAAGTCAATAGGCCTTCTCATATATGAAAGAACAAAGGGAATTCAGCACCACGAGCCCTTTTTTTTGGGGGAGGGGGACAAAAAACTGCTGGATGACAAAATCCTGCAAATAACATATCAAGAGAGAACTCAGAAAAAAGAACACAGGCATGGAGAACACATGATACAAAAGACTGTTGGTGTTTATTATTTAAATGTAGCGTTAGTGCAATACATCTTTGGAAGTTGTAGGTAGAATCAATGTGATTTTTGGTACATAAATCGAGGCACACGCACACCCAAGAACAATAAAGCAAAAAAAAAAAAAACTAAATGGGGAGGAAAATGGAAAAAAAATCAACCTTAAACTCCTCATCATTGAAAATATGGATCAATAAATATCGTTTAAAATTGAAAGGTGCTGTGAACATAAATACTCTAACTTTGTAATATCTCCCTATCCTTTTTCTTTAAACCTTAGGTGTTTTAGGCAGTTACCCTTTTTTATGGAGAAAAATTAATTTTGACAATTCCTTTAGCCTTTGCTTCAGTTTTTTTCCAAGTATATTCAATATAGTCAGAAAGACTGTGTGTGGATGTGTAGGTGTTTGTGCACAGAAAGATCTCCAGGATTATATTCGCCTTATGTTAATGATAGAATTATCTGGATGCTGGGTCTTACACTTGTATACTTTTTTTTTTTTTTTTTTTGAGAGGGCATCTCTCATATTTATTGATCAAATGGTTGTTAACAACAATAAAATTTAGTATAGGGGGGGTCAATGCTCAATGTACAATCATTAATCCATCTCAAGTCTAATTCTCGTCAGTCTCCAATCTTCTGAAGCATAACGAACAAGTTCTTACATGGTGAACGAATTCTTACATAGTGAATAAATTCTTACATGGTGAACAGTACAAGGGAATTCATCACAGAAACTTTCGGTTTTGATCACGCATTATGACCTATAAACAATCAGGTCAAAAATGAATATTCGTTTGATTTTTGTACTTGATTTATATGTTGATCCCACATTTCTCCCTTTATTACTATTATTATTTTTATTTTTAATAAAATGCTGAAGTGGTAGGTAGATGCAAGATAAAGGTAGAAAACATAGTTTAGTGCTGTAAGAGGGCAAATGTAGATGATCAGATGATCAGGTGTGTGCCTATGGACTAAGTATTAATCCAGGCTAGACAAGGGCAGCAAAACATCCACGGATGCAGAAGATTTCTCTCAAAGCAGGGGGGGTGAGGTTCTGAGCCTCACCTCTGTTGATCCCCAAATTCTCACCTGATGGCCCCCCTGCGACTGTGCCTGTCTTAGGTTGTTCCTCCCTTGAGGAATCTTACCCGTCTCTGGCTAACCAGTCATCTTCCGGGGCCATACAGGGAAATGTAAAGTTGGTAAGTGAGAGAGAAGCCATATTGTTTGAAAAGGTTAGCTTTTTACTTCTTTGCAGATTTATGCCCTGTGGCTTCTATGCCCAGCACTTGTCTCGAGGTATCTTTACCACCTGGAGGAATTATGATACTCGGTAAATTCGATATGAGGCACTAATTCTATTTAAGGGTTGTAATTAGGAAGAAAGAAGAAAAGCTACAGATGTAGCATATGGAAGGAAACATGGAAGGATTGATTATTTCTTTGACATATCTTCTTGTAGAGTACCTTAAGTATGTATAGGTTTTAAACTACTAACTAATTTGCACACACATATTAACATAATAGGAATACGGTGACATAAACAAAGCAAATCTATAATTACCATCCATCTCTAGTGAAGCCAAGAAAACCATTTAGGCACCCTAGGCATTTGTGAAAATTTGTCTATGATATGATGGATATTGTTCAACTGTACTTGAACAGTCTGAGAGAAATCAGACAAATTAAAGCAGCCCATTTCTGGGATCTGTTCACATCCCATATGTTCTTTTAACCATACATAGTCTATAGTCATAAGACTTTGGAGTGCTACACCTTGCACCCCTCCCAACTCCTGGTTGAGTTCCAACAGTACAGATCCGGTCAAATTCGTTGTCTCACTGTATGCACATGCCAGCCTAGACATCTCCCTCCTCATTCCTATGGCAAGTCCAGGAGACGGTGGGCTGGATGCAGCCACAACCACAGCATCGTCCGGATCCCTGTGGAGGCTTTTTGATGATCATCCCCCGGCACAAGTCCTCCAGAGAGTGCTGATGCCGGAAGCTCCTCCTCATATCGTATCTTAGTTCATTTTCTGGGTATCCAAGCTAGGCCTTGATCTTCTGCATAGAAACAAACAGACCCTTTGCCCACACTTTGACATGCCCTCAATACCATTGTGCAGAACTCATTGGAGGTCAGCACACAGTAACTGCTTTTTCTTTTTTTTTTTATTAAGAGAAAGGAATATTATCAGAAAAGAGTACCTCCATAGCTGATCATCTGACACCCTTTAAGTGATCAACATTAAGGATATTTAAAGCATGCGTTGATCTTTGATTTACCAATAGTTTTATCCTATCAAGGAGTAATCCCCCTTTTCTTTCTTTCTTTCTTTTTTTTTTTTAATTTTTAATCTACACTTACATGAAGAATACTATGTTTACTATGCTCTCCCCTATATCAGGTCCCCCCTAACAACCACATTACGGTTACTGTCCATCAGCTTAGCAAAATGTTGTAGAGTCACTACTTGTCCTCTCTGTGTTGTGCAGCCCACTCTCCCTTTTCTCCCTCCCCCCCATGCATGCTAATCTTAATACCCCCCTTCTTCTTCCCACCCCTTATCCCTCCCTGCCCACCAATCCTCCCCAGTTCCTTTCCCTTTGGTACCTGTTAGTCCATTTTTGGGTTCTGTAATTCCGCTGCTGTTTTGTTCCTTCAGTTTTTCCTTTGTTCCTATACTCCTCAGATGAGTGAAATCATTTGGTATTTCTCTTTCTCCGCTTGGCTTATTTCACTGAGCATAATACTCTCCAGCTCCTTACATGTTGCTGCAAATGGTTGGATTTTTCCACTTCTTATGGCTGAGTAGTATTCCATTGTGTATATGTACCACATCTTCTTTATCCATTCATCTACCAATGGACATTTAGGTTGCTTCCAATTCTTGGCTATTGTAAATAGTGCTGCGATAAACATAGGGGTGCATCTGTCTTTCTCAAACTTGATTGCTGCATTCTTAGGGTAAATTCCTAGGAGTGGAATTCCTGGGTCAAATGGTAGGTCTGTTTTGAGCATTTTGATGAACCTCCATACTGCTTTACACAATGGTTGAACTAATTTACATTCCCACCAGCAGTGTAGGAGGGTTCCCCTTTCTCCACAGCCTCGCCAACATTTGTTGTTGTTTGTCTTTTGGATGGCAGCTATCCTTACTGGTGTGAGGTGATACCTCATTGTAGTTTTAATTTGCATTTCTCTGATAATTAGCGATGTGGAGCATCTTTTCATGTGTCTGTTGGCCATCTGTATTTCTTTTTTAGAGAACTGTCTGTTCAGTTCCTCTGCCCATTTTTTAATTGGGTTATTTGTTTTTTGTTTGTTGAGGCGTGTGAGCTCTTTATATATTCTGGACGTCAAGCCTTTATCGGATGTGTCATTTTCAAATATATTCTCCCATACTGTAGGGTTCCTTTTTGTTCTATTGATGGTGTCTTTCGCTGTACAGAAGCTTTTCAGCTTAATGTAGTCCCACTTGCTCATTTTTGCTGTTGTTTTCCTTGCCCGGGGAGATATGTTCCAGAAGAGGTCACTCATGTTTATGTCTAAGAGGTTTTTGCCTATGTTTTTTTCCAAGAGTTTAATGGTTTCATGACTTACATTCAGGTCTTTGATCCATTTTGAGTTTACCTTTGTATATGGGGTTAGACAATGGTCCAGTTTCATTCTCCTACATGTAGCTGTCCAGTTTTGCCAGCACCATCTGTTGAAGAGACTGTCATTTTGCCATTGTATGTCCATGGCTCCTTTATCAAATATTAATTGACCATATATGTTTGGGTTAATGTCTGGAGTCTCTAATCTGTTCCACTGGTCTGTGGCTCTGTTCTTGTGCCAGTACCAAATTGTCTTGATTACTATGGCTTTGTAGTAGAGCTTGAAGTTGGGGAGTGAGATCCCCCCTACTTTATTCTTCTTTTTCAGGATTGCTTTGACTATTCGGGGTCTTTGGTGTTTCCATATGAATTTTTGAATTATTTGTTCCAATTCATTGAAGAATGTTGCTGGTAATTTGAGAGGGATTGCATCAAATCTGTATATTGCTTTGGGCAGGATGGCCATTTTGATGATATTAATTCTTCCTAGCCATGAGCATGGGATGAGTTTCCATTTATTAGTGTCCCCTTTAATTTCTCTTAAGAGTGACTTGTAGTTTTCAGAGTATAAGTCTTTCACTTCTTTGGTTAGGTTTATTCCTAGGTATTTTATTCTTTTTGATGCAATGGTGAATGGAATTGTTTTCCTGATTTCTCTTTCTATTGATTCATTGTTAGTGTATAGGAAAGCTACAGATTTCTGTGTGTTAATTTTGTATCCTGCAACTTTGCTGTATTCCGATATCAGTTCTAGTAGTTTTGGGGTGGAGTCTTTGGGGTTTTTTATGTACAGTATCATATCATCTGCAAATAGTGACAGTTTAACTTCTTCTTTACCAATCTGGATTCCTTGTTCTTTGTTTTGTCTGATTGCCGTGGCTAGGACCTCCAGTACTATGTTAAATAACAGTGGGGAGAGTGGGCATCCCTGTCTGGTTCCCGATCTCAGAGGAAATGCTTTCAGCTTCTCGCTGTTCAGTATAATGCTGGCTGTGGGTTTATCATATATGGCCTTTATTACGTTGAGGTACGTGCCCTCTATTCCCATTTTGATGAGAGTTTTTATCATGAATGGATGTTGAATTTTGTCAAATGCTTTTTCAGCATCTATGGAGATGATCATATGGTTTTTGTCTTTCTTTTTGTTGATGTGGTGGATGATGTTGATGGATTTTCGAATGTTGTACCATCCTTGCATCCCTGGGATGAACCCCACTTGGTCATGGTGTATGATCCTTTTGATATACTGTTGAATTCTGTTTGCTAATATTTTATAATTGAGTATTTTTGCATCTACATTCATCAGGGATATTGGTCTGTAATTTTCTTTTTTGGTGGGGTGTTTGCCTGGTTATGGTATTAGGGTGATGTTGGCTTCATAGAATGAGTTTGGGAGTATTCCCTCTTCTTCTATTTTTTGGAACACTTTAAGGAGAATCGGTATTATGTCTTCTCTGTGTGTCTGATAAAATTCTGAGGTAAATCCGTCCGGCCCCGGGGTTTTGTTCTTGGGTAGTTTTTTGATTACCGTTTCAATTTCTTTGCTCGTAATTGGTTTGTTTAACTTTTGTGTTTCTTCCTTGGTCAGTCTTGGGAGGTTGTATTTTTCTAGGAAGTTGTCCATTTCTTCTAGGTTTTCCAGCTTGTTGGCATATAGGTTTTCATAGTAGTCTTTAATAATTCTTTGTATTTCTGTGGAGTCTGTCGTGATTTTTCCATTCTCATTTCTGATTATGTTGATTTGTGTTGATTCTCTTTTTCTCTTAATAAGTTGGGCTAGAGGCTTATCTATTTTGTTTATTTTCTCAAAGAACCAGCTCTTGGTTTCATTGATTTTTGCTATTGTTTTATTCTTCTCAATTTTGTTTATTTCTTCTCTGATCTTTATTATGTCCCTCCTTCTGCTGACTTTAGGCCTCATTTGTTCTTCTTTTTCCAGTTTTGGTAATTGTGATGTTAGACTATTCATTTGGGATTTTTCTTCCTTCTTCAAGTGTGCCTGGATTGCTATATACTTTCCTCTTAAGACTGCTTTCGCTGCGTCCCACAGAAGTTGGGGCTTAGTGTTGTTGTTGTCATTTGTTTCTATATATTCCTTGATCTCTATTTTGATTTGTTCATTGATCCATTGATTATTTAGTAGCATGTTGTTAAGCCTCCATGTGTTTGTGAGCCTTTTTGTTTTCTTTGTAGAATTTATTTCTACTTTTATACCTTTGTGGTCTGAAAAATTGGTTGGTAGAATTTCAATATTTTGGAGTTTACTGAGGCTCTTTTTGTGAGCTAGTATGTGGTCTATTCTGGAGAATGTTCCATGTGCACTTGAGAAGAATGTATATCCTGTTGCTTTTGGATGTAGAGTTCTATAGATGTCTATTAGGTCCATCTGTTCTAGGGTGTTGTTCAGTGCCTCTGTGTCCTTACTTATTTTCTGCCCGGTGGATCTATCCTTTGGGGTGAGTGGTGTGTTGAAGTCTCCTAAAATGAATGCATTGCAGTCTATTTCCCTCTTTAGTTCTGTTAGTATTTGCTTCACATATGCTGGTGCTCCTGTATTGGGTGCATATATATTTAGAATGGTTATATCCTCTTGTTGGACTGAGCCCTTTATCATTATGTAGTGGCCTTCTTTATCTCTTGTTACTTTCTTTGTTTTGAAGTCTATTTTGTCTGATATTAGTACTGCAACCCCTGCTTTCTTCTCACTGTTGTTTGCCTGAAATATGTTTTCCATCCCTTGACTTTTAGTCTATGCTTATCTTTGGGTTTAAGGTGAGTTTCTTGTAAGCAGCATATAGATGGGTCTTGCTTTTTTATCCATTCTATTACTCTGTGTCTTTTGATTGGTGCATTAAGTCCATTTACATTTAGGGTGACTATTGAGAGATATGTACTTATTGCCATTGCAGGCTTTAGATTTGTGGTTACCAAAGGTTCAAGGTTAGCTTCTTTAGTATCTTACTCCCTAAGTTAGCTCGCTTATTGAGCTGTTATATGCACTGTCTGGAGATTCTTTTCTTCTCTCCCTTCTTATTCCTCCTCCTCCATTCTTCATATGTTGTGTGTTTTGTTCTGTGCTCTTTTTAGGGGTGCTCCCATTTAGAGCAGTCCCTGTAGGATGCCCTGTAGAGGTGGTTTGTGGGAAGCAAATTCCCTCAGCTTTTGCTTGTCTGGGAATTGTTTAATCCCGCCATCATATTTAAATGATAGTCGTGCTGGATACAGTATCCTTGGTTCAAGGCCCTTCTGTTTCATTGCATTAAGTATATCATGCCATTCTCTTCTGGCCTGTAGGGTTTCTGTCGAGAAGTCTGATGTTAGCCTGATGGGTTTTCCTTTATAGGTGACCTTTTTCTCTCTAGCTGCCTTTAAAACTCTTTCCTTGTCCTTGATCCTTGCCATTTTAATTACTATGTGTCTTGGTGTTGTTCTCCTTGGATCCTTTCTGTTGGGGGTTCTGTGTAATTCCATGGTCTGTTCGATTATTTCCTCCCCCAGTTTGGGGAAGTTTTCAGCAATTATTTCTTCAAAGAGACTTTCTATCCCTTTTCCTCTTTCTTCTTCTTCTGGTATCCCTATAATACGAATATTATTCCTTTTGGCTTGGTCACATAGTTCTCTTAGTGTTGTTTCATTCCTGGAGATCCTTTTATCTCTCTCTATGTCAGCTTCTATACGTTCCTGTTCTCTGGCTTCTATTCCTTCAATGGCCTCTTGCATCTTATCCATTTTGCTTATAAACCCTTCCAGGGATTGTTTCACTTCTGTGATCTCCTTCCTGACATCTGTGATCTCCCTCCGGATTTCATCCCACTGCTCTTGCATTTTTCTCTGCATCTCTGTCAGCATGTTTATGATTTTTATTTTGAATTCTTTTTCAGGAGGACTGGTTAGGTCTGTCTCCTTCTCAGGTGTTGTCTCTGTGATCTTTGTCTGCCTGTAGTTTTGTCTTTTCATGGTGATAGAGATAGTTTGCAGAGCTGGTACAAGTGACCGCTGGAAGAGCTTCCCTTCTTGTTGGTTTGTGGCCTTCCTCACCTGGGAGAATAGCGACCTCTTGTGGCTTATGCTGGGCAGCTGTGTGCAGACAAGGCTTCTGCTTCCTGCCCGGTCCCTATGGGGTTTATCTCCACTGTTGCTGTGGGCGTGGCCTGGCTGGGGCTGCTCCTCCAAAATGGTGGAGCCCCGTTGGAGGGGGAGCGGCTGGGAGGCTATTTATCTCCGTAAGGGGCCTCTGTGCTCCCTGTTGCCCAGGGGGTTAGATTGCCCAGAGATCCCCAGATTCCCTGCCTCTGGTCTAAGTGACCTGTCCTGCCCCTTTAAGACTTCCAAAAAGCACTCTCCAAACCAAAACAACAACAGCAACAATGAGAGAGGGAACAGAAAAAAAAAGAAAAAAAAAAAAAAAGGAAAAAACACTTGATTTTTTTTTTTTTTTGTCCTTAGGCGCCGGTCCCAGGCACCCGCTCACTGGTCCTGCTGCCCTGCCTCCCTAGCACCAGGGTCCCTGTCCCTTCAAGGCTTCCAAAAAGCACCCGCCCACTGGTCCCGCAGGGAAAAACGTCCGATATTCTTTGTCCTCAGGCGCCGGTCCCAGGCACCCGCTCACCAGTCCGCCGCCCTGCCTCCCTAGCACCAGGGTCCCTATCCCTTTAAGGCTTCCAAAAAGCACTGACCAAAAAGAGATAAAAAAAGGGGAAAAACACGCGATTTCCTCTGTTCTCAGGTGCCGGTCTCAGGCACCTGCCCACCGGTCCCGCAGGGAAAAACGCGGGTTATTCTTTGTCCTCAGGTGCTGGTCCCAGGCACCCTCTCACCAGTCCCACCACCCTGCCTCCCTAGCACCGGGGTCCCTGTCCCTTTAAGGCTTCCAAAAAGCACTCGCCAAAAAGAGGAAAAAAAAGGGAAAAACGCGCGATTTCCTCCATCCTCAAGTGCCGGTCTCAGGCACCCGCCCACTGGTCCCGCAGGGAAAAACACGGGATATTCTTTGTCCTCAGGCGCCGGTCCCAGGCACCCGCTCACCAGTCCCGCCGCCCTGCCTCCCTAGCACCGGGGTCCCTGTCCCTTTAAGGCTTCCAAAAAGCACTCGCCAAAAAGAGAAAAAAAAAGGGGAAAAACACGCGATTTCCTCCGTCCTCAAGTGCCGGTCCCAGGCACCTGCTCACCTGTCCCGCCACCCTGCCTCCCTAGCAATGGGGTCCCTGTCCCTTTTAGGCTTCCAAAAAGCACTTGCCAAAAAAAAAAAAAAAAAAAAACCGCTCCGGTTTCTTTCCACCCGCCGGGAGCCGGGGGGAGGGGCGCTCGGGTCCCGCCAGGCTGGGGCTTGTATCTTACCCCCTTCGCAAGGCGCTGGGTTCTTGCAGGTGTGGATGTGGTCTGGATGTTGTCCTGTGTCCTGTGGTCTATATTTTAGGAAGATTTTTCTTTGTTATATTTTCATAGCTCTATGTGTTTTTGGGAGGAGATTTCCACTGCTCTACTCACGCTGCCATCTTGGCTCCGCCTCCTACTTTTTTATTTTTTAAATGAGCACATAGGAGAATTAGTGCAGAAACAAGAAAAATATTTGAAATATATCCTAGAAACAAATATGCCAGCCTGTTACCAATGGTTGTTATGAACACGATGGTAGAAATAAGGATGATCGTTACTTTCTTCTTTGTACTTTTTTTAATTTCCAAGAAAAAATTATGAATTTTATTTGTGTAGTCTTTCTGAATCTGGTTCATCCATTACTCAGGGACTACCAGTGATATGCCAGGCATCAGGCTAAACCTGATGGAAGAAAAGACAGTTATGCTCACTACATGGAGACTGGGAGGCAGCAAGTTCCTTGAAAGTGGTCTGTCTCTCAGTCTGTCTAGTTGGAACTGGAATTCACATTAGAATCCGGTCCCCTGGGTAGTACCCCTTTGAGCTGGGCCTTGAAAATTGATAGTATCTGTTCTGGTATCAGTGGCAAGGTTTACTCCCAGGGAGGAATGGAGAGAGCCAGACAGGGTATGACGTATGGCCTGGAGCTTGGCACTTGTATGGGACAGTAACTCCAGGGAAAATTAGAAAGGTCGAGGACAGCCTTGAAATGAAGCAAAGGTGCTTGGTGCCTTGGCAGGCAACAGTAAACTCCAGACAGGTCTGGCTACAGAATTTGCAGGGCCCAGAGCAAAATCAAAGTGTAGGGCCCACTTGTTTACAAAGCAGGTAAAAAGTACCACTGGAGGAACTAAAATATACAGCTTTTTCTTTTCTTCTATGGTCTCTTTCTCTCAACCTGTCATTTTTATTGTTGCAGTTTAATGTCGTTGTAACTTAAAAAAAAAATTTGATTACTAGCATGAATGTCACTATTCTACTTTTTTTTGGTATCATTAGTCTACAATTAAATGAGCAACATTATGTTTACTACACTCCCCCCATCATCAAGTCCCCCCCACATACCCCATTACAGTCACTGTCCATCAACATAGTAAGATGCTATAGAATCACTACTTGTCTTCTCTGTGTAGTACAGCTTTCCTTGTGCCCCCACTACATTATGTCTGCTAATACTAATGCCCCCTTTTTTCCCCATATCCCTCCCTTCCCACCCATCCTCCCCATTTCCTTTCCCTTTGGTAACTGTTAGTCCATTCTTGGGTTCTGTGATTCTGCGGCTGTTCTGTTCCTTCAGTTTTTCCTTTGTTCTTATACTCCACATATGAGTGAAATCATTTGATACTTGTCTTTTTCCACCTGGCTTATTTCACTGAGCATAATACCCTCTAGCTCCATCCATGTTGTTGCAAATGATAGGATTTGTTTTCTTTTTATGGCTGAATAATATTCCATTGTGTATAAGTACCACATAGTCTTTATTCATTCATCTACTGATGTACACTTAGGTTGTTTCCATTTCTTGGCTATTGTAAATAGTGCTGTGATAAACATAGGGGTGTATCTGTCTTTTTCAAACTGGGCTGCTGCATTCTTAGGGTAAATTCCTAGAAGTGGAACTCCTGGGTCAAATGGTATTTCCATTTTGAGTTTTTTGAGGAACCTCCATACTGCTTTCCACAATGGTTGAACTAATTTACATTCCCACCAGCAGTGTAGGAGGGTTCCCCATTCTCCACATCCTTGCCAACATTTGTTGTTGCTTGTCTTTTGGATGGTGGCCATCCTAACTGGTGTGAGGTGATATCTCATTTTGGTTTTAATTTGCATCTCTCTTATGATTAGTGATGTGGAGCATCTTTTCATGTGTCTGTTGACCATCTGAATTTCTTCCTTGGAGAAGTGTCTGTTCAGATCCTCTGCCCATTTTTTAATTGGATTATTTGCTTTTTGTTTGTTGAGGTGTGTGAGCTCTTTATATATTTTGGATGACAACCCTTTGTCGGATATATCATTTATGAATATATTCTCCCATACTGTAGGATGCCTTTTTGTTCTATTGATGGTTTCCTTTGCTGTACAGAAGCTTTTCCGCTTGATATAGTCCCATTTGTTCATTTCTCCTTTGTTTCCCTTGCTTGCAGAGATATGTTCATGAAGAAGTTGCTCATATTTATGTCCAAGAGGTTTTTGCGTATGCTTTTTTCTGAGAGTTTTATGGTTTCGTAACTTAAATTCAGGTCTTTGATCCATTTGAATTTACTTTTGTATATGGGGTTAGACAATGATCCAGTTTCATTCTCTTACATGTAACTGTCCAGTTTTGCCAACACCGGCTGTTGAAGAGGCTGTCATTTCCCCATTGTATACCCATGGCTCCTTTATCATATGTTAATTGACCGTATATGTTTGGGTTAATATCTGGACTCTATTCTGTTCCACTGGTCTGTGGGTCTGTTCTTGTGCCAGTACCAAATTGTCTTGATTACTGTGGCTTTGTAGTAGAGCTTAAAGTTGGGAAACAAGATTCTCCTTGCTTTATTCCGCCTTCTCAGGATTGCTTGGGCTATTTGGGGTCTTTTGTGGTTCCATATGAATTTTAGAACTATTTGTTCCAGTTCATTGAAGAATGCTGTTGGTATTTTGGTAGGGATTGCATTGAATCTGTAGATTGCTTTAGGTAGGATGGCCATTTTGACAATATCAGTTACTCCTAGTCAAGAGCATGGGATGAGTTTCCGTTTGTTAGTGTCCTTTTTAATTTCTCTTAAGAGTGTCTTCTAGTTTTCAGGGTATAGGTCTTTCACTTCCTTGGTTAGGTTTATTCCTATGTATTTTATTCTTTTTGATACATTTGTGAATGGAATTGTTTTCCTGATTTCTCCTTCTGCTTGTTCATCATTAGTATATAGGAAAGCAACAGATTTCTGTGCATTAATTTTGTATCCTGCAACTTTGTAGAATTCAGATATTCTAGTAGTTTTAGAGTGGATTCTTTAGGGTTTTTTATGTACAATATCTTGTCACCTGCAAATAGTGACAGTTTGACTTCTTCTTTACCAATCCAGATGCTTCGTATTTCTTTGTTTTGTCTGATTGCCATGGCTAAGACCTCCAGTATTATGGTGAATAACAGTGGGGAGAGTGGGCATCCCTGTCTTGTTCCCAATCTTAGATGAAAAGCTTTCAGCTTCTTGCTGTTAAGTATGATGTTGGCTGTGGGTTTGTCATATATGGCCTTTATTATGTTGAGGTATTTGCCCTCTATACCCATTTTGCTGAGAGTTTTTATCATGAATGCATGTTGAATTTTGTCAAATGCTTTTTCAGCGTCTATGGAGATGATGTGGTTTTTGTCCTCCTTTTTGTTGATGTGGTGGATGATGTTGATGGATTTTCGAATGTTGTACCATCCTTGCATCCCTTAGATGAATCCCACTTGGTCATGGTGTATGATCCTCTTGATGTATTTTTGAATTCGGTTTGCTAGTATTTTGTTGAGTATTTTTGGATCTATGTTCATCAGGGATATTGGGCTGTAGCTTTCTTTTTTTGTGGTGTCTTTGCCTGGTTTTGGTATTAGGGTAATGCTGGCTTCATAGAATGAGTTTGGAAGTATTCCCTCCTCTTCTATTTTTTGGAAAACTTTGAGGAGAATGGGTATTATGTCTTCTCTATATGTCTGACAAAATTCAGCGGTGACTCCATCTGGTCCAGGGATTTTGTTCTTGGGTAGTTTTTTGATTACTGATTCAATTTCATTGCTGATAATTGGTCTGTTTAGATTTTCTGTTTCTTCCTAATTCAGTCTTGGAAGATTGTATTTTTCTGGGAAGTTGTCCATTTTTTCTTGGTTATCCAGTTTGTTAGGATATAGATTTTCATAGTATTCTCTAATAATTGTTTGTATTTCTGTGGGGTCCATTGTGATTTTCCCTTTCTCATTTCTGATTCTGTTTATGTGTGTAGATTCTCTTTTTCTCTTAATAAGTCTGACTAGGGGCTTATCTATTTTGTTATTTTCTCAAACAACCAGCTCTTGGTTTCATTGATTTTTTTCTATTGTTTTATTCTTCTCAATTTTATTTATTTCTTCTCTAATCTTTATTATGTCCCTCCTTCTGCTGACTTTGGGCCTCATTTGTTCTTCTTTTTCCAGTTTCAATAATTGTGACTTTAGACTATTCCTTTGGGATTATTCTTCCTTCTTTTAATAGGCCTGGATTGCTATATACTTTTCTCTTAGAACTGCCTTCGCTGTGTCCCACAGAAGTTGGGGCTTTGTGCAATTGTTGTCATTTGTCTCCATATATTACTTGATCTCTGTTTTAATTTGGTCACGGATCCATTCATTATTTAGGAGCATGTTGTTAAGCCTCCGTGTGTTTGTGAGTCTTTTTGTTTTCTTTGTATAATTTATTTCTACTTTTATACCTTTGTGATCTGAGAACTTGGTTGGTAGAATTTCAGTCTTTTTGAATTTACTGAGGCTCTTTTTGTGGCCTGGTATGTATTCTATTCTGGAAAATATTCCATGTGCACTTGAGAAGAATATGTATCCTGCTACTTTTGGGTGTAGAGTTCTGTAGATGTCTGTTAGGTCCGTCTGTTCTAGTGTGTTGTTCAGTGCCTCTGTTTACTTACTTATTTTCTGTCTGGTGGATCTGTTCTTTGGAGTGAGTGGTGTGCTGAAGTCTCCTAGAATGAATGCATTGCATTCTATTCCTCCTTTAATTCTGTTAATATTTGTTTCACATATGTCGGTGCTCCTGTGTTGGGTGCATATACATTTATAATGGTTATATCCTCTTGTTGGACTGACCCCTTTGTCATTATGTAATGTCCTTTTTTATCTCTTGTTACTTTCTTTGTTTTGAAGTCTATTTTGTCGGATACAAGTACTGCAATACCTACTTTTTTATCCCTATTGTTTGCATAAAGTATCTTTTTTCATCCCTTCACTTTTAGTCTGTGTATGTCTTTGGGTTTGAGGTGAATCTCTTGTAAACCACATACAGATGGGTCTTGTTTTTTTTTTCTATTCTATTACTCTGTGTCTTTTGATTGGTGTATTCAGTCCATTTACATTTAGGGTGATTATCGAAAGATATGTACTTATTGCCATTGCAGGCTTTGGATTCGTGGTTACCAAAGGTTCAAGGGTACCTTCTTTATTATCTATCCATCTAACTTAACTCTCTTATTAAACTATTATAAATACAGTGTGATGATTCTTTATTTCTCTCCCTTCTTATTCTTCCTCCTCCATTCTTTATATGCTAGGTGTTGTATTCTGTACCCTTTTGTGTTTTCCTCAACTGTTTTTGTGAATAGTTGATTTTATTTTTTGCCTTTAGTTAGTATTTGCCTTCTTTGCTGTGATTTTATTTTCTCTGGTAACATCTATTTAGCCTTAGGAGTACTTCCATCTAGAGCAGTCCATTCAACATTCCCTGTAGAGGTGGTTTGTGGGAGGCAAATTCCCTCAACTTTTGCTTATCTGGGAATTGTTTAATCCCTCCTTCAAATTTAAATGATAATCTTGCTGGATACAGTAGTCTTGGTTCAAGGCCCTTCTGTTTCATTGCATTAAATATATCAGGACATTCTCTTCTGGTGTGGAAGGTTTCTGTTAAGAAGTCTGATGATAGCCTTATAGGTTTTCCTCTGTAGGTGATCTTTTTTCTCTCTCTTTAATACTCTGTCCTTGTCTTTGATCTTTGCCATTTTAATTTTTATATGTCTTGGTGTTGTCCTCCTTGCATCCCTTGGGTTGGGAGATCTGTGGGCTTCCATGGTCTGAGAGACTATTTCCTCCCTCAGCTTGGGGAAGTTGTCATCAATTATTTCTTCAAAGACACTTTCTATCCATTTTTCTCTCTCCTCTTCTTCTGGTACCCTTATAGTGCGAATATTGTTCCATTTGGATTGGTCACACAGTTCTCTTAATACTCTTTCATTCCTGGAGATCCTTTTATCTCTCTCTGCCTCAGCTTCTCTGTATTCCTGTTCTCTGATTTCTATTCCATTAACAGTCTCTTGCACCTCATCTAGTCTGCTCTTAAGTCCTTCCAGAGATTGTTTCATGTCTGTTATCTCCCTCCAGAATTCATCCCTTAGCTCTTGTGTATTTCTTTGCAGCTCCATCAGCATGGTTATGACCTTTATTTTGAATTCTTTCAGGAAGATTGGTTATATCTATCTCCCAAGACCCTCTCTCTGGGGTTGTCTGAGTGATTCTTGACTGGACCAGATTCTTCTGCCTTTTCATTGCGATAGAGGTGGTTGTAGGCAGGTGGCATGTGTGTCAGCTGGGAGAACAAAGTCCCTCCCTGCTTGCTGGTTGCCTTGCCCTTCTCCACTGCCTGTGTAGGTTCCCTGCACACCAGGAGCAGTCTCTGGGATAATCTCCTAAGCTGCCATGGGTGGGGCAGCCCTCAGGATAGCCCAGAGCCTTACAGGTAGTGGCAGCTGTATAGGGTGTGTTCTCCTGCAAGAACAGTGCCCCTTCGTGCCTTCCGGACCTTGCTTCAGCTTCCTCTGTCTGTGCCAGGCAGCTGCACGCCAGTGGCAGCCTCCAGGTGTGTCCCAGGTAGCTGCACGCTGGGGGGAAACTCTGGGTGATTGCTGTGGGCGGGGCCGCTCTCCAGCTGCTCTGCCACTGTGGCGGGTTAGCTGGTTTGCTTGCAGCGCTGGCAGGGGGTATGAATGGCAGGCTGCTTATCACCATGAGGGGCTTCGGGGCTGCTTTACCCCCCAGGGGGTTAGGGGGCCTGAAGTTCCTCAAGATTCCCAGCCTGCTGGGCTGAGTGTGCTGGGACGATTTTGTTCAGTTGTTGAGCCCTTGCCCCTTTAAGACTTTTAAAAAGTGCCCACTTTTATTTTGTCCCATGGGAGGCGGCTGTGGGGACCCGCTCGCAGTCTCTGTCTCAGACCCTGCCCTTCCGTTTCTCTAATATCCAGCACACCATGCAATGTGTGTCTGTGGTCCCGTGCAAATTACTAGGGCTGGTTGTTTAGCAGTCCTGCGCTTCCACTCCCTCCCCACTCCAACTCCTCTCCTCCCGCTGGTGACGCTGGGGTGGGGGGAATGCTCAGGTCCCGCCAGGTTGCGACTTTGTATCTTACCCCCTTGGTGAGATGCTGAGTTCTTGCAGATGTAGATGTAGCCTGACTGTTGTGCTGTATCTTCTCATCTCTCTCTTAGGAATAGTTGTATTTGTTGTATTTTCAAAAATATATATGGCTTTGGGAGGAGATTTCTACTGCCCTGCTCACACCGCCATCTTGAGCCCTCCTTCTTTCCACTATTCTACTTTATATTGTGCAAAGCCAGATCTAAATGCAAAGATAAGAGCATTTTGTACCTATGGGGAATCACCAGTTTACACAATTGGCATTTCATAGTGCTTTGAATGCATTTCTGGGGGGCTTCCTACTAGCCAAAAGAAGCAAACTCAAGCCAGACTTGGAGGAAGAAAGGGTTCCCCCAGGCACCCAGCCAGCCAGAGGAGCACACCTCATTCACCAGGATACACTCAGGGCCAGGGAAGTTGCCCTGGGACCCCCTGCCCTGATCTCTGGGCTCATGCACTTGGGCCTGAAGGATGCTGGGATCCCCCTCCTGCTAGCCACCCCACACTCTAGCCTGGAATGGGCTCTGGGCAAGTTGAGCTCTGAGTCTCCCCTTCCCAAGGACCTGCCATCCCAATCCACAGAGTGCTAGCAACATCCAAGCACTTTACACCTGTGCTCCTGTGCATGCTAGGTGCCTGGATCAACACTGGCTAACTGCCCACCCACTCCAGACAAGCCTCCATCCTGCCTGGCCCCACCATCCCCGCACACACACCAGGATGGCATCGATGCAACATGGGACTCTCCGACAATGTGACCCAGCTGCCACTCCACACACAGGGCATCAGCCGGTCATGGGTGTAGAGACAGAGGCCAGGCCAGGCATGTGTCCACTGTCTGTCAGACTTCACTAACAAAACACAAGGTCAAAGATAAAATTATTAAGAATTTCAAGACAGCTACAGGAGAGCAATAAACCAAGAGTGGGACCTTTCTGCACACAGGGCCCTGGGAGCTGAAGCTGGCCCTGGCTACTGGATGAGAGTAACAAGAGCTATGCTTTAAGAAGGCTGATCTGTTTGTAGTCAAAGTTTAAAGAAGCTTCATTAACAGTTTCAGGCAGGATGCCGCAGCAGGAAATCAGATTTTCCAAGCAAGTTTCTAGTTGCCAGATACCTTGTTGGACGTGGAGTAGTGATCCTCCGGAACAAAGAAAGTGGGGAGGAGGAATTCCCTGGCCCAGAGGAGAGACCAGACTTGTAATTGCATAATTGTGTGTGTCCGGGCTGCCCCCCTGTGCCAGGTCTCTTCCATCTTCCCCTCCAGACCCAGCCTCCACCTTTCCCACCCTCTACTCCACCCTAAGACCCTGTCTTGTATGGGTATGGCCCCCAGCACCCTTGTTCTATGACTTCTAGTTGGGTTCAGTCAACAGAGAGCCTCAAGTAAGAGAAGGGAGGGAAGACAGTGAGATATTTATCCCCCAGCCACCTCCCTGCACAGGCACCTTAGGGGGCTGTGTGACTACATGGTGTAAGTGCCCACACAGGATTTCCTCCTTCCAAATTCCAGGGTGGCAACTTCCCTTTGTGCCCAGGATGGTAACAGCCCCCGCTCCTTGGCTCCTGGTGCTGCACTCTTCCTTGCGGCTGGCCTACTCCTGCTCACAGCTTTGTAAAGAGTCCCTGACTAATGTCTTCCTCAAAATGTCCTAACTTGAATGTGCTATTTCCTTCTGGGTCCCTGACCGATGTACCCTTTGCCCTGGCAGTCCTACTTCTGGAAAGTTTTCTTATACTTAGACCTGCATAATCAGAATGACACATGTTCAAGCTAACCCACTGCAGAAAAGACTGGAAGCGTACTTGAACATCCATCATAGGCACTGATTATATAAATGGTACCAGGTTCACAGAGTAGACTCTACAGCATTTTTTTTTTTTAAAAGGAAATTCTCTTTGGTGCTGATGTAGAAAGGTCTCCCAAATGTATTTTTAAGTGGAAAAAGCAGGGGTAGTCCAGGGAATGTATATGCTCTCTCTTGTATAAAAAAGGAGGAAGATAAGAATAGATATTTGTTTTTGCTTGTGCATAATGGTGTTTTGAAAAACACACACACACAAATAAAAGTGGTTTTCTGAAGGAAGCAAGACTCTTCACTGTTTACTTTTTTGTATATTTAAAAAAACTGTTACCTGTTCAAAAGTTAAACTTAAAAAATCCGAGAGGCTGAGCTAAGGCTGCCTGTGTCAACGGGATAAAGAGTCCAGCCCCTAGAAAGGCAGGGGAAGCCTGGAACCGGAAATTTCTTCCTGGTCTTCCATTGGCTTGACTTTGCCTATTTTCATCTTTGTACTTTAATTATATACTTCAGAATTTTGATCATCTAATATTGATTTCTTTTCAGATGTGAAAGTAAGGACTTACACAATAACAAAGATGCTTGTGAGCCAGAATGCCTCAGCGATTAGACCACGGAATTTGTACCCCATGGGTGAGCATTACTTTCTTTCATAGTTCTCATACGAGCAAGCAGAGAAGTACCATCACTGAGAGAGCCCTTCGGGGGGCAGCGAATTGATTTCCCTGATGAGAGGACCCAGTACAAGCCTGCACAGTGTCAAGAGCCAATAGAATGTAGATAGGAAGCCTGTGCTGATTCAATATGGGTTTCGGTCCTACTGTGAATTTGGGGAAAACAAACAGGAATAACGTAAGACCCAGTGATGATGGGGAATATCCTCCTGTATCATTTGAAGAGTAATGTCTGTTAATGCCCTCATTCTGACCCAGGGTGCAGTTTATCACTCCAAAAATATATCTGAGAAGTGGCCAAACCCCTTATCTCCTGCCTCATTGCATCACGGGTGACTGAAAAGTCACCACTGAACTTGGGTTTCTGCACTTCATTTATTATCGATTTTTTTCTGTAGTCTTACGTCCATGCCTTTTCAGTGCCCTTTTCTTTTTTATCCTATTTCAGTATCACTGTGTCCTCTGTCCCATAGTTTGTCAGTAGGGGTCCGTGAGTGGGACCCTTCTTCCCTGTCACAACTGCCTAGGCACTGGAATGTATCCCATCCCTGGCCTCCACCTACTAAAAATGCCAGTCACCCCTCCTCCCCACTCCAGGTTCTTGTGACATTCAGAAAACAAACTGAAAAAAAACAAATGAGAAGCCCCAATTCCCACCCCAGCATGTTCCTCCGCCACCGTGGAATGTATCTTTACCTTCCAAGTGTGTTAATGAGCACCATCCTCATATCCGGAGAACTTCTGTAGACAGGTAACTGCTTCTCAGGACACTCCCCCAGCCACCCTGCATCGGAAGGGTCAGCCCCCAAACAGATCTTATTTTGGATCCACTCAGGATGAAATCCTTGGACCACTTGCTGCTAACACCAACATCAACTCTGTTAAGAAACATTTACTTGAGCATTTTTTTTAACACAATAAAATCTCCATCCAAGATAACTACACGTGTGTAGAATACCAGACTTTGAGCAACAACTGTACATTGGGCTGGGAGGGAGGAGTATCCTTTGTGTAACGTCTTTTTCTTCTTCCTAGTGTACATCAGCCTCGTGTTTGGTATTTTACATGCTTTGCCTGGTAAGAGATTTTCTTGGCTTGCTTAGATGTTATAGAAGGGCCAGGGTGCTGGGGCAACAGCTCAGGAGTCTGAAATGTGGGAAATTTGGTTTCTGATCTCAGATCTGTGGCCCACTTTTTTTGTGTACTCCTTTTTCTCAACATTTTTCTCAAATACTCTCCTTTTCTCTGTAAAAGGAGCCAAGATTAGCCAATTCTGCTTCTCACATTTGTCTCACAACTGTTGTAAGAAATTAACACTAGAGATAATTTTAAAACCCCTTAAAAGAATATTTGATTTAAAGCCCTTATAGAAGAATAAGGAGACATAGACTATGCCAAACCTAAATAATCCAGAAATAGTTTCCCTTTAATTGGCTTTCTTCTACCTGTTATCTGGTACCTGGTACCAGACCTAGGAAAATAATGTTTTTAAACTAAACTTCTTGCCTACGTACATAAATCTGCCCACAAGACTTGACTGTGCATCAAGTATGTGTCCTTGGGATGAGCACTGGGAGATGAAGAATTTGCAAGCAAGGAAGCAAAGGCCCAGGTCCTGACCAGAGGGAACAGATGACCTTAGAAACTTTAACCCTGTAAGGCAGGATTTGACAAGCATAGCTTCAGTCCCATTGGCTGCTGCCACTCGGCAGCTCTATGTAAGTCAACCTCTCAGTTCCACCCATCTGTAGAATGGGTCTATTAATAGTATCTCGTTGTGAGAATGAAATGCCTGGGCAGGGCCCGTGTGGGCCCATATTATCTCTCTCCCTCCACTCCATGCTTGGGGAATCCGTGTGGTGAGGAGTCCAGAGGAGGGAAAGCTCGCAGTGGGCTGAACTGCTTAGGGAAGACTGCGGAGTCTTTGCATTGAGAGAACGGGCCCAGGATGACCTGGATCATGTCAATAGAATGAGCCACCGAGAGTCAGTGATAATTGGGCCCAATCCTGTTAACACAGTGTCAAGTTCCTGTTTCCTGAGCCTGCCCTCCCTGACACTGTGCCGCTCATTAATTCATTGTATTAGTTCATTTCTCGTGTCCAGTGGAACCATTTCCTTACGTGTTCCCAAGACCCCAGAGCTCTTGGAAGGGCTTCTTGGCTAGAAGTTGGGCTCCCAATCCCAAGGGACAGTTTGGACAGCGGCCAAGATAGACAATCATGGGTTCTAGATTTCAGTGTTTCTTCTTTTTTTTTCCTCCTGTTCCCTTTAGATTTTCCAGGTGAACCTTGTGTTTTAAAGATGACATTACGAAATTTCCGGACAATCTTATCATGGGAATTAAAAAACCATTCAGTTGTGCCAACTCACTATACCTTTTGGTACACAATCATGAGGTTGGTTTGACATTCATTTTTCTCTTACCAAATATATTATCTTCCTGTTATGTGGAGAGTGAGAAGAGGGATCCTACTAGTGACAGAGCCTCTCTCTCTCTCTCTCTCTCTCTCTCTCTCTCTCTCTCGCTCTCTCTTTTCTTTAAAGCTTTAAAAGTCCATGGACAAAACACAAATCCACTTTTAATTAAATTGAATACTTTAGCAATCTGAAGCTATTTTTGCCAAAGCTTGTATTTATAACCAAAGCCAATTTCTAAAAGACAAAGCCTCAGAAACAACATAATTATTATGTGTGGTTTTCACAATTATTTCTCTAATCCCCTTAAGTCTAAAAGCTTAAAAGTGCTGTATTTTCTGAGAACAGGAGTCCAAAGGTCTGGTGACAGTATTGATGGCTTATGTCTGCTTTACTTAAGGAAGCATGTGACAATCAGAAAGATGCCTGGCCCAGTCAGAGAGGCCCAGGTCCAAAGTCTGTCTTGATCACCAACCAGCTGTGACCTTGGGTGCAGAGCTCAGCCTCTCTGAGCCAGTCCTCCTACTTTGGGGTTGCTGTGCAGATGAGCAACAAGATGAATGGAGCCTTCTTTGGCTCTCTTCTTCCTGCATCTAACAGTCAACTTTACAAGTCATTAGTTTGGTCCAATAGCCCCTGGGAGGATCCTTTTGTTCATTGTTTATTTGGCTTTTGGCTGTTATTACTGCTGCCTGACCCAGTAGAGGGTCTCATGAGCTTCTGTTTGCTGCTTGCTAAAGTTTTACATTTCTGTCTGCATTAGGCTGTCACCTGTATCACCTGCCTTTCTGAGGCTCAAAAGATAGATGCCTGTGTTGTCCCTAGGCTGACTTAGGACTGGACAATGCAGTCCTTAGCCTGAGAGGAAGCTGTCTTAGGGAGGGCATTCATGATTGTCCACAGAACAGGGATGCCTGGGGCATCTACCGTGAAAGCCCAGGTTCACTCATTCATTCATCCAGCAGATATTTACTGGGCACCTACTATATCCCAGGGGTCCAACCATGAACCATAAAGCCCCTTTCCTCCTGGAGCAGACATCCCCAAAGGAGGTGGAGGTATGCATAAACACATGAAGATATAATGTGGCAGGTGGCAGTAAACAGTATGAAGAAAAACAGATAAGAGGGATCTGGAGAGAGGGAAGGGTAGGGTGGGTAAGTATGTTCCGTTAAACCAGGTGGTCAGTGCCAATGACTTACTTGATACAGTGATATTTGAGCAGAGCTCTAAAGGAATGAGGAAGTAGGGCATGTAGTTAATGGATGCTTGTCACATAAATACTCAAGTTTTCCTTTTATCATTTCTTTTCCCTTCAAAGTAAACCAGAAGGTATGAAGATTGTTGAGGACTGTAGAAATATCACAAGATCATTTTGTGATGTAACAGATGTGTGGGGAAACATGCGTGAGACGTACGTCCCCAGAGTGGATGGGTTCAAGGGGAACACAACACTGGTCAGCTGCACGGGCAGTTTCTTCCTGGCAACACACAGTGAGTCCATCTCTGTTTGTCATCATCATCATCAAAATCGTCATTATTGCTTTGCCATGAAATAGGAAGGTCTGCAGAGGTGTTTCAGACTCAAGGCTGGTTTCAACTCCTGGCCCTGCTGCTTCCTAGCTCTAACTGTGAAGTAGTTACTTTGCTTCTCTCAGCCTCAGTTATCTTATCCAAAAGTGCAGTGATAATCTGGACTTACCAGATAATTACTCAATGCTTATATAAGAGCTGCATTTTCCTGAGTTGTTTACGATCTGGCAGGAAGTAGGGAGTGCCTTTCAGATGGGCTGTATCTAAACATCACAGCTCTTTGAGCCAATGTTTTCCTTAAAACTAGGATCCCTCCCCCAGATCATAATGTGATAGCTCTTCCGCGTGTGAATGCCCAGGTATGCATGTACCTGGGGCCCAGACTTAGAGAAGACTGGGACCCAAGACTGGGTCTGCCCCTTTTTCTTTCCGTATGGCTGGAGTCAGCTCTCTGTGGCACTTGTCATTGGTCCTCAGGCAGACTCCATCACTTCTTCAATGTCCTAATTTACAACCTGTTTCCAGGAGAAGATTCCATTTCAGCTCACTGTTAAAGGTTTGTGGGTGTGCACTCGCATGTACATGCTTAGCAAAGTGATCGGACAACTGAGTCTCACCTTAGCAAACAACTGAGATACTGTGAGACTCACTGGACTCATGTGTGTGTTTATGTGTGTGTGTGAATAGCCATATCTATGTCTGCATGGAAAAAAAGAAAAGCACAACTTACAAGATCATGGTATTCAGACTGTTGAAGTATCTTAAAGTAATAATGAGATATCATTTTTCAAGATTCAAAAAGGTAAATACTGAAAGTATGTCAATACCCAGGTTTAGAGGAAACGGAAGGAGTTTACTTCAGCATAGTCTTGCTAAAAGTATGTGGCAGAATGTATTAAAAACCTTAATACATGTCTGCTGTAGTTCAGAATTCCACTTTAATAATTTGTCCTAAAGAAATAATTGTGAACAAATGCAAAGATTAAGCTCCAAGAATACTACATACATTCTCTTCAGAAAAATTACAATCTAAATGATCCAAACAACAAATCAGATAAATCATGGTACAACAAACCAGCTACTTGATAGAATAGAATTAGCTCCAAAAAATTGTGATAAACATCAGGTGTCAGCCAACTTTCTGTAAAGGGCCAAAAAAGAAACACTTTAGACTTTGTGGGCCACATCTGGTCTCTGTCATGTATTCTTCATTTGTTTACAACCCTTTCAAAAATCCATTCTGAGCTTGCAGGCTATGCGAAAATCCAGTCTACAGGCCATAGTTTGTCAGCCTTGATATAGATAAATATGCATTAATATATTTATGAAATAAATTAAATGAAAAATATACCAAGCAAAACAATGTAAGAATGGCAATTTAGATGTGTGTGTGTGTACACTAGTTCAGTTTATATATGTGTATATATATTTACACACATACAAGGCATAGAGAAAAGGTGATTAACCACATTCAGGGATGGATAATTGCCCATCTGTATTTTCTGATATTTCTACAGTGGTTATGTATTATTACTGCAATATGAAAAGAAGTCATTTTTACTTTTATGTTTAGAATACAGCTTAAAAATGGGGAAAGTACTAACTTCCACCTGAAATCTGTCTCCATTTCTTGTAGGAATATTAAGCGAATCACTTCACTTTTCTTACTCGGTTTTTCACCAGTAGAAAAAATATAACCCATGTCAACTAGGATCATAGACAGATGAAACAGAACACAGCTGTAAAAATGTCAGATTGTATCATGACAGTGGGAACATCACCATTACGCAATCATTGACTGACATTGGGGTTGTTTCTGATTTTGTTTTCTAAAGTGTCTTTGGAACCACCAGAATTTGAGGTTGTTGGTTTTATTGACCACATTAATGTAACAGTGAAATTTCCACCCATCATCCCCAAGATACTAGATGGGGAAGGATTATGGTTTTACTCACCACTTGTCATCGAAGAACAGTCAGGGAGAATTGTTAAGAAGGTAAGTAGTCAAAACAATTCTGCATGGGCAATGAATACATTTGACAGTCTTTTAAAAAAACAGGCAAAATAATTTGAACAATGAAAACTAAAGGGTCTAGGTCACTGTGGTCTGACTTTAGGGAAGTAGTTCACCATCGTTCAGTTGTTACGAAGTACGTTGACTTAGCCCAGCAGTGCAGTCTTCTTTCAAAGAATAAGTCATGTGCACAGTGTCAAGGGACACCCAGAAGACAGAAGCAAGTGACATAGATGGGAGAACAAGCAAATTTCAGCACCCCAGAGTGAGATTTTTCTTTGGGGTGGTTTAGCCTCACAGAAAAAGCATCTGTCTCTACCGCTCCAGCCCTCATACACTGTAGGGAAAGTGGCTCTTTCTGGCAATTCTGTCCCCAACTGATTCCCCTGCAGGACCTACCCGCATGTCAGTAACCTCAGGGTTATCCTGGTACCAGACAGACCTGCATCTTCATTATGTTCTCTCAATCCCTCAGAATGCTGGAATGGGTGAAAATAGACAAACTTCTCACTGGTGGGACCTGCTGTTACAGCAGCTTACACTTGTATAGCCCTTTGCCAATTAGAAAACCCTTGCAAGTAGTACCAGTCTGCAAAATATCAAGGGAAGAGCATTTTTAAGCAGAGGGCACAGTAAGTTAGAGTTCCTGAGGCTGGAGTGGGACCACTGGGTTTAAGAAACAGCAGGAGCTGGAATTGGGTGACCAAGACAGGAGAATGGAAGGAGGTGAGGTCAGGGAGGTAATGCAAACAATCTTGTAGGACTCTGGGGGTCTGAGTCTTTGGGGTGGGGTGGAAGCCCGTGGAGGACCCAAGGCTTTATAGGGTATCCTGGTTGGTGTGTTAGGAATAGATCATAAGGGCCAAATGCTAAAGTTGGGAGACCAGTGGAGAGGCTTTGGGAATGGTAAGTACTCAATAGGACATAACAAATTATATAATTATTATATTTTTCCTTTAATGTCCACCTGGCTTATAATCAACATCCTAATCCTTTGATAAGGAAAAGGGAGCAAAAATAAGAGAGGAAAAAATAAGCTTATGTAACTCAGAGACTGCTATTTCAATAAATATATTCCATTCATATCTAATTTATATTCAACCATGAGCTACTAACTCTGTTTAAGATTGTGATTTCCAAGATAAGAGATCTATGCTTATTAGGATATTGACAACACTATAAGCATAATAATTACTCTTTAAATTAGATGAAAGGGAAAAAGGCTACTATTGTCAACCAGGTGACAGATGGTTGTGTGGCTTGGACCGCTTGGCAGAAATGAGAAGTGGTCAAACTTGGCATCTATCTTGCAAGTGGAGCCAGCAGTATATTTGGATGGATTGGATACGCGGGGGTGGGAAGAAAGAGAAGTTAGGACTCCAGCACTTGTAGCACAAGCACCTGGCTAGACAGAATTACCCTTAATTAAAATGGGGAAGGTTATGCATGCAGCAGGGGGAGCTTGGCTTTTTACATGTTAGATTTGAAGTACCTATAAGGCATGTAGGAGGTGATGGGCAGGAGTTGAATGTACCAAGTCTATAGAGTTCAGGGGAGTGCTCCCAGCTTGAGAGATGTCCTGGGGAGCCATTTGCTTCTTGGTGTGTATTAATACCTTGAGACCAGGTGAGATACCCAGAGTGGACATGCAGGGAGAAGAGAAGACATCCAGGGATGGAGCCACAGAAGACTCCAAAATGTGGTCAAATAGCAAAAGACACTGAGAAGGAACAACCAGCATAGCAGGAGAACTAGGTGAGAGTGATGTCCTGGTGAAAGAAGGAAGTTCGAGAAGGAGAGAGTACTCAACTAAGTCAGTGCTATAAATGGAACAAGTTAGAAGAGGACTACATGACTTGAGTATTGGATTTAACAGCATGGAAGTTTTTGGTGGAGTGATTGGCTCAAGACCTAGGGGGAGTGGATTCAGGAAAAAGAAAGAAGAGAGAAATTGGAGACAGTGAGGAGAGCTCATTCTTCCAAGTATTTTTTCTATAAAAAGAAAGTGAGATACACTATGCTGGCTGGAGGGTAAAATGGAGTCAAGGAGAAACTTTTTAAGGTGGGAGCGATTACAGGCTGTTGGGATGCAGATGGAATGTTCCAAGGGGGATTAGTGGGGTAAAGCCTAGGGGAGATGAGTAGAGGAATTCCTGAGTTGGGGAAGGGGTTGGCCTTGGCTCAGAGCAGGGCCTGTGCATGCAAGTCACAGCAGGGGAGGCAGAGTGCAGGGAGGGCACCAAGGTGAGCAGGAAGGAGCTTCCATTTGCTGGGTAGAACAGGAAGCAAGCATGGCAGACTCAACCCACCTCACACAATGGCAGCACCAAATGTGGGGCCCAGATGTTCTGACTCTCAGCTGCCACTGTGCTTTTCCACCATGAGGCGGGAGCCCTCCTCCCTTGACACTGTTCCTGCTCTGTCTCCTTTTTCTTCTTCATTGATTATTTGCTGTGCAGCAGCTTTCACTTGGTTGGTTGGTTGGTTGGTTGCTTGGTTGGTTGATTGCTTGGTTGGTTGATTGCTTGGTTGGTTGGTTGGTTGGTTGGTTGGTTGGTTGGTTGGTTGGTTTGGTTGGTTAGTTGGTTGGCTGGTTGGTTGGTTTTTTTAATGATTCCAAATAGAAACTTGCAGAAAAATATTATTACAGAAGGCTGTATTTGAACTGCTGGATATCCTAACTTATAAAACTGCTAGTAAGAATGTATTTTGAAAACTGAAACATTATACAAAAGTTGTGTATGCAAGAACCTTTATTTCATCTCTTTAATTCCAAAATGGAACAGAGCTACCTGGGAAAGAAGAGGCCAGGTGTTTTACAGGAACACACGAGGAAGTAGACAGCCCCTCACTTCTGCCACAGACAAGCTGCGTGGCCTTGAGAAAGATACTTAATCCCACTAAGCTGCAGTTTCCTCCTCTGGAGAATGGAGATAATGCCTGTTGTGCAGATTGTTTTGATAATCAAATGAGTTAATATGTATGAAAGCTCTTTCTGAAGCATAAAATGGGCACATACCATTAATGAAATAAAATAATCTTTTTTATTCTCTTATTTTTGCAAGATTATCTAATTGTCAGATAATCTTGCAAAAGGACACCATGGAGACCTTTACCCCTCAGTAGGATTATTCCTCCTCATTTGTGAAATGAAGATGCTGGACTAGATTTCATGGTTTAAAATGTGGGAGTGGGTACATGTACCTGTAGTTTTGTGATAAATTGCCTGTCCCAATGACTTGTAATACTTTACCTTGCCAAGCGGGGGCTATTTCTATCCCTGCTTAAGATCTGAAGACAAACTCTCAAGAGATTTTCAGGGCCTGCCTTTAAATGACATTCTCACTCCGAGTCTTACTCATTTTTTGTTTATTTTTACAGCATAAACCCAAAATAAATGAAAACGTCACTGGAGATTTCACTTATGTCATCGACAAATTAATTCCAAACACGAACTACTGTGTGTCTGTTTATTTAGAGCCTACAGATCTGAGAGCAATAAATAGATCTCCCTTAAAATGTACCCTGCTTCAACCTAGGCAGCAATCAGGTATGACAGTTTTTGAAAATTTGTATCTTACTGTTACTCTGAGGGAAAACCTAGTAAAGAAAAGAATCTGAAAGTCACAGAGCACTAAAGGTATTTCTTCCATTGAAGGCGCATCGCAGAGATGTTTTCTATTGGTTCAGCGTCTACCGTATGTGGAGTCACTTTTATGTTGCCGTGTCATAGGGACAATCAGATATCAACCTTTATAAGGTCAGGTCCTCCTGAAGTGGAAATGCTTTTATTTCAGGGAGCCCAGATGAAATTGCATTCGGTGTGCCCTTAGCTTGGCCATTCTCCGAGCCAAGTGCTGGCAGCCACGGCACCAGCAGTGTCCTGGTGAACCAGTGCACCCAGCCAGGTTGCTGTGGTTGGCTGATGTGACCTAGCTCTCAGGAAGGTTTACAGAAGCTCATAGATGGCAGTGAAATTCCAGCATGGATGGATAATCGGTGACAAAGCCTAGAGCTCTTACAGAAAATGTAAACCCAAAACAAATTGACATTTATGTTCTAACTTCAGTTCTCTGACATCAACCAGGCATCCAGTGGTTCAATTCATTTCTGACACAACCCACCTGGAGTTAGCATAGACCGCACAGGTTAAGGGCTTCAGTCCCACAAGACTGTCCCCACATCAGGGGCCAGCCATGGGTCCTTGGTCTCCAGGCCACCCAAACTTCTGTCCATCTTGGCTACATATCCAGAGGTTCCCCAGGACCTCCCTTCAGATTTAGTAATTAGCTAGAATGACTTACAGAACTCAGGAAAATGCTGTACTCACGATTACTGTTTTATTATAAAGGATACAAGTGAACAGACACGTAGACTGAAGAGTCCTGAGTGCAGGAGCTTCTGTCCCCTGAGTGTCCTCCCAACACTTCAGTTGTGTTCACTGACCCAGAAGCTCCCCCAAGCCTTGCTGTCCAGAATTTTTATTGGGTTTGATTATGTAGGTAGGGATGATCAATCAAATCCTTGAATCGTTGGCCATTGGGGCTTAACTCAATCTCTGAGGCCCCTCTCCCCTCCCTGGAGGTCAGGGGGTGGGGCCAGAAGTTCCCTGCTACTCTGTGCTCCTGCCCAGGCCCACCCCGGAGTGTCTAGCCCTCCTCGCATGAGTCACCTTGTTATGGTCCCTCAAAGACACTCCTGTCACTCAGGAAATTGCAAGCGTTTTTGAAGTTCTGTGCCAAGAGCAAGGGATAAAGGCCAGATTTCTTATTCTTACAATTTCTATTATATCATGACCTTATAAACAAAATTGCAAAACCAACTGAATAGAGTTTTCTCCTCTACTCCAAAGTGTGGGGTTTTTCCCCTCACCAAGCGATTCTCTGATACCAGCTCAGAGTCTTACAATTTAACTCAATTCTGATTTTGTCTACCTAGAGGTAGCATCAGATACTGCAGGTTAAGGGCTCTGTCCCACAAGACTGCCCCTTAGCACCATTTCAAATGTCAGGTGCAGGTCCCCCTGGCCTTCCAAGACCAACCAGCTATAAATCAGAGATTCCTACACCCCCTTTCTCCAGATAATTTGCTAGAATGGCTCACAGAACTCAGGAAGACAGTTTACTTACTAGATTCCTGGTTTATTATAAAAAGACACAACTCAAGAACAGCCAGGTAAGAGATACACAGGACAAGGTGTGGGGAAAGGGCAGGGACTTCCATGCCCTTCTCTCCAGACATGCCACCTTCCCAGTGCCGCCATGTGTTCACCAACCTGGAAGCTCTCCAGACCCTGCCCTGGGTTTTTAGGAGGCTTCACTACATAGGCATGACTGATATAATCCTTGGTGGTTGGCAATTAATTCAACCTCACTTCCCCAGCAGCCAAGGGGTGGAACTGAAAGTTCATGGTTCCCACCCCCTAATCACCTGGTTGGTTCCCCTGACAGCCAGCGCCCATCCTTAGGGGCTTTCCAGAAGTCACCTCTTTAGTAGAAACTCAAGTGCAGTTGAAAGGGGCTTGTTATGAACAACAAAAGACACTCCTTCACCTTCCTTGTTTGCTCTTATCACTCAGGAAGTTCTACAAGTTTTCAGAGCTCAATGCCAATAATTGGGGACAAGACCAAACATGTATTTCTTATTATAAATCACAGTATCACACCAATAAAGACTCAAATTACTAATATAACGTGATGGGTTTGGCGAAACTCAGTCCCCACTTAGAAAGTGGATGTAAGGCTGACCTATTTTTGGGGGGTGGACATGCTCTGTAATGATTCCATTTCTCCCTTGACTTCTCTCTGTTTTACTTGCTAAGAAATGGTCCTGCCACAGCATGCTATCCTGTCATTTCATCTTTTCTGGGTGTGACACATCACTTTGCATATTAAGTCAGCCTCCATTCTTTTATCATTGCGCACTCTTTATTAAACTGATGCCCCAATTTTTACTGTCTCAAACTCAGGAACCAATGTTCAGATAACATTTCACTGTCTACGCTTGCTATCCGAACTACCCGTCCCTAGCCACACTTGGAAACCAGACAGGTTTGGATGGTGAGAGATTCTTGAGAAGCCCCTGGGACCAGTGTTAACTTGGACTCAGTAATGAACACTGTTATCTTAGGGCAGCACTGATACGGGGAACTTTTAGTCCGGTGATCTGGAAAAATGCCCTTTCCTTCTGTGAAGTCCTAAATTAACTGGTTGGCTCTTTTGAAAAGGCCTGGAGGAAAAGCTGTGTTCACTCATGCCTTTAACAAATATTTACTACAGACCTACTATTAGCCATATTCTCTTGGAATCTTATACTGGGGGTATAACAATGAACAAAACATAAAAATTTGTGACCTTGTGGAGCTTACATTGCAATAAGGAGATGGAAAAACAAGATTTTAAAAAGTAAAAATATATAGTATGGTAAGTGTAAGTGCTATGGAGAAAAAATATGCAGGGAGCAGGTAGGGGCAATGTCAGGTAGAGGGTGGCAGGTGTCTGTTTTAAATAGCATGCTGCCTTGTTTTACGTTCCATAGAAGCAGATCCTAAAGTAGACATTCTGATTCACGTGATTTCCTGGGGGCCGAAGAGTGGGGAACACACCTGGGTCAGAATCCCATGACATCACGGCTGCTCCAAAGGAGTCAGTTTAGTTCACAGAATCCTTTTCAGGAATGTAAACTTATGTGTAAGAATTTTGTGACATAAAGCTGTGCCTTTGTGGCTGGGTCTGATTCTAAAACTGTTGTTGATATGACCCTCCTTCATTCACTCTTGACGGAAACGAGAATGGGCTCATGAATCTTCTGCCATCTAACAGTCTTCACCGAGTTTCCTTCTGTTCGTTCTTCAACTTACTGACAGACTTTTTAAATGTATAATCCATGTTTATTTTCCTTTTTTCTCTCCTGTGTCTGTTTTGCCTGAGGCTGTGGGTTACAGAATTAATATTAATAAAGGTCTTTCTGGAAATTGGAGAGAGCCTTAGTTATGTAACTACTGATTTCTTCTAAGTCCAAAAGTTAGACTTCTGGAGACCTGTTTTCAGTCAGAAGGTGGAAATGTTCCAAAAGGAATTTTGACAAGAAACTAAAGGGAACTCATAATAAGACAAAGTGAGTTCTGCAGAGCCTGGTTTGGGGTCCTGGCATGGCCAGAGTCCACCTCTGCATGACCCAGTTGGGTATTTTTTTCAGGCAAATACTCCTTTCCTACCTCCTCCTTGCTGTGCCTGCTGTTAAGTAACAAAAATTCAACTGAGTAAATTTTAAAGATCTAATTGGCTTTATTGAATGATTCATGAATCAGTCAGCATCTCATCTAGCAGGTAGAGGGAAAATTGCCCCTACAGAAAGGGGAAAGTTTTTCAAGCCAGCATAAGGAAGTCATCAACAAAAAGACAGTATTATTTTGGGCAAGGTCACTTCTCTTTGGGTGACAAAGGTCATTAGGTGGTTTATGTCACCAGTGCTGCCCAGGAAATTCCAGGCTGACTGCTTAAGATTACATACCTGGGGAAGGTTGACTCTGCCTTTAGGTGGGCATCAAGCTCAGGTTTGGTGACGTGGATTTAGCACAGGCGACTCCATTTTGGGCCTGAGGTCTTTTTTAAGAATACTGACGTGTGGCTAGTGGGCATTTTGGATGTGGCTAATGTGACTGAGAAACTTTTTCTCTTTCAATTTTAAATAGTCTCATGTGGTGAATGGCTACCATATGGGACATAGTGGTCATAAGGCATAATTATAAACTGAAAGAAATTTTACTTTTAAAAACTACATCTGTCATTTTTATCATTTTAAAGAAATGTGTCCAGTTCACCCTTGAGCAATGCAGGGGTTAGGGGCACTGACACCCTGTACAGTCAAAAATCTACTTATAACTTTTGACTCCCCCAAAACTTAACTACTAATAGCCTACTCTTGACCAGAAGCCTTATCGGTAACACAAACTGTCAATTAGTACATATTTTATATGTTATATGGATCATATACTGAGTTCGCACAATAAAGTAAGCTAGAGAGAAGAAACTTATTAAGAAAATCATAAGGAAGAGAAAATAAATTTACAGTACTGCACTGTAATTACTGAAAACAATCCCTGTGTAAGTGTACCTGTGCAGTTCAAACCTGGGGTGTTCAGGGGTCAACTGTGCTTGGATTACTTCACTTTTTTTTTTTCAACTTTGCTCCCTTGATATCTCCTTCCACCACCTCACCAATGCGCATTTATTCCCAACTGCAAGTACTTATTGGATTTATTTCGAAATAAAGTCATTTGATTTTTCATCAACAGGGACATCAGAATCTGCCAAAATAGGAGGAATAATCACTATGTTTTTAATAGCAGCTGTTGTCACAAGCACCATAATAACAATGAAACGGATTGGTTATATATGCTTAAGAAGCGATTTCCCCAAAGTTTTGGTATGTCGCTTTCTTCTATTTTTACCCTTATTTTTTATTTTAAGAATTTTTTTTTACATACTTAGGTATTTTCAAAGAAGAAAAGTCCCATTTTCTAAAAACCAAAGTGGTTTATCATTCTAGTTTATTTTCTATCCCTATAAATATACATTTGCATTTTATGTTTCCTTTTTATCCTTTGTCCACATATTTTTAATGGTCATGTATTCCATTGTTGTTAATGTGCTATTGTTTCCTTAATCATTTCCCAACTGTAGGGTTATTTGAATGGATTTCTTTTTCCTTGCTTTTCCATCTTTCTTTGACCATTACAAATAATGCATTAAACGCTTTTATAAAGATCGTCCTTTACTTTGGATTACTGCAGTGAACATATACACAAGGAGGATTTTTGTTGTAAAAAGATAAACAACTAACTTGTAATGCCAGTGGTGACATCTAGGTATTCACATTTCTCTGAAGCTTTGCTGACATGGATTAATCATTTTTACTACTTTTGTTCATTTGTCATGTGTACAAAGGTCCCCCGTTGCTCTCATCTGTGCTACCTTAATAACTAGTGAAACCAGCCACTTTGCTTGTCTCTGTGCAACCGAGACGTACACTTTCTGCTCAGAGCCTTTGACACTTAGCCAGGCCTGGGTATTTCTAAACCTCCTCGTGTCTTTTGACTTAACTATGTTTATCCATCATTTGTCATTTTCCCAATCTCATTTCTTTCTTTCTATATTAGTCTTGTAATTTTCCACTCACACGTATCTTATTTTCTATGTTTGAACCCATTCACCTTTTCTTCTCATTTTTTAACAGCCACATGTTTAAATATTCTCCCACAGTTGATAAAACTGTACTCTCTTTTTCTTGTTGCTTTTATTTGTTTGGGTTGGGTTAGGGAGGGGATTGTTCATCGGGTGGTATGTGTATACTTTTGGAGATTTTAGTATATAATTAGTACTTGAACCTAGCCGTCACTTGGCTCTGCTTTGTGAAATACAAATGTCTCTGTGTTGGCTTCCATCCACACTGTGGCCATCTTGCAAGAATGGACATTTTTGTATCCATCAGTGTCAGCCTCTACTTGTAGCTTTAGCCTCAGCCTTCACTCCAGTCCTGCTGTCTGCCATGAGCTGCTTTGCCCAAGGGGTCTCAGGTAAATCCTACCCCAACTCACATTTCTCACTATCGCCTTGAGATGTAAAGGCCTTTACCTTAGGACCACACTTATCTCCTCCTAGACCAATCTTCTGCCTGAATTACCTAAACTGGTGACTAATTCTCCTGCCGGGTCTCCTTGGGATTCCTCCCCTCCCTACGATGCCCTCAAATTACATGCCAATTGTATATGGCATATAATGTATAATATAATATGCCTGTTGTGATAATCCAAATAATGGGGGGAGATGTTGTTATCTTGTATCTGTCCAATATTTCTCCATTTAAAATTATCCATTGTTTAAATAAAACTCTAGAAATAGTAAAACAGAACACTCTAGGCCTAGTGCATTTGCATATGTGTATTTAATTAAGATGAGATGTTAAAAATTTTAAATGACATCTTTTCTTATCTTGTCCTTTGTCATCATTGTCTTCTGCTGCTGTTTCTGTGTGTTTCACAAGTATTTATTGAGGATCTATGTGTCCACATGTTCTAGGTGTTGGGCATATAGAAGTGAACAAAAACAAAAAACCCTGCCCTTATGGAGCTTACCATCTGAAGAGTCAGGGTAGAGACCACGATAATTTATAGATGATATGACTGGCTAAGTAAAAAAAGTCACAGGAATCTAGAGATGAATTACTAGGATTACTAAGTTTAGCTAAGTTGTTACATACAAAATAATCACTATAAAAATGCTTGCATTTTTATACACTAGCAACAATCAACTATAAAATAACCATGAAGCTGCTTTTCAACATCTAAGAAATTAAGTATACAAATCACAGTGTAAAGCTCTGTGAATTTTCACAAACTCAATGCACCCCTGTAACTCATGCCCAGATCATGAAAGAGACTATGACCAGCCTCCCTGGAAGTGCCTCTCGCCCTCTTCTAGTTACTCCCCACCACCAAGGGAAACCCCTATCACAATTGCTAACAACGTGGATTCGAATTTGGAATCATACAACTTAAAAAAAAAAAAACCATTACAGTAGAAACATACTTTTTAAATGTATTTTAAATGGCCAGAGTTATTTATTAAAATTATTAAATATGAAAATATTTTTAAATATTTAAAGAAGGAATCTAACAGATATTATAAGCCCTTTGTGGAAAAAATGATCAAACCTTATTGCAAGTCATTAACAAAGATCTAGTCAAATGGGGAGCCCAAAAGCCGACCCATACATATGAAACATGTCTAAAGATGGGTAGAAATTACAGGGGAAAGGACTGACTGGTCAATAAATGTTATCTATATGAGAAAAAATGAAATTGGGCCCCTACCTCACACCATACACAACATCAGTTCCCAGTGTATTAAAAGAATATACTGTGAAAGGCAAACCTGTTAATATTTTAGAAGGCAACGTAGGATTTTCTATATGACTTTGGGGTAAGGACATTCTTTCAGACACAAAAAGGAAAACCACAAAAGAAGAAAATTAATATATTTTCTTACCTTAAAATTAAGAATTTCTTTTCCTCAAATGTCATCATAAGGAGGATAAAATGATAAAACAAGACCAGGGGAAAACATCTAATGTAAGTAATAAACAAATAATTAGCATCCAGATTATATAAAGAGGTCCAATGAACCAATAAAGGAAAAAGGTAGGCAACCTAATAGGTTCAGCCAAAGGCTGGGTCAGGGCAGAGTAGGGCAAGAGCAGGTTTGTCCATTTGGGCAGCCCAGGCAGGCATAGGGGAACAGAGGAGGAGGAGGATGCTGACATTCCAGGTCTGTGAAAGACATCCCTTGACCATTCACCCCACAGTCAACCTGGAGGCAGGACCCACCAACAGAACAAAACTCAGCCTGCCTCGTATTCTCTTTACTCTCCTTCCGCACTGTGTCCTGGAAGTATTTTCTTCCAAAGACTGGTCTCAGTCTCCCACCCCCCTCATCTCTGATCCTTTAGGCATCATCTGTTTCTGCAGTCCAGGGAGTTTGACTCCAATGGAATCAGCTCACTAGAGTATCTCCTCACCCATAGTTCCTTGACATCCCTTAAGAATGTCTTGGCAATGCAGAATTGAAATCTGTCTAGCCTAAATGGACACATTCCCCAGATGTTCCAGAAACAGTGAGGAGAGAGAATAAAGAAGGAGAGGGCCAGAACATAGTCTGTGCTGTGGACAAATGGCCCAGTTTGAAATCCAGCCTCTATCCCTCACTGTACATGAACCTTGAGCAAGTTTCTTAATATCTGCACCTCATTTTCTCATCTATAAAGTGGAGACAAAATAAGTAAGCCTACTTAGAGCAGCTGTGAGGGTAAAACAAATTATAACACGTGTAAAGTACTGAGAGCAGTGCTGGGCCAACAGCGAACACTGTTTAATAGTTAGCTAGCTATTGTTATCATCACCACCATCCTCATTACCATGCAGTGAATCTCATTCAAGGTTTATTATGTCAAAAAATAAAGACTAAACCATCAGAATTGATAGACTTTTCTTTGTTTTACAGAATTTCTGTAACAGGTCGGGCTGGGTATTTCCTGAGCTGCCACCACTGGAAGCTGTGGCTATAGCAGAGGTCATTCATATTAACAGAAAGAAGAGAGTGTGGGATTATAATTATGATGAAAGTGACAGCGATAACGAAGCAGCCCCCCGGACAAGTGCAGGCGGTTATACCATGCACGGCCTAATAGGCAGGCCTCTGTGTCCAGCCTCCACCTCCGCAGCCCCCTCAGAGGATTGCATCGACTCAGATGCTGAGGAACCTGGCCTGCCTGAGCCCGACGCTGACACTGAGCCCCTCATGGCCCCAGGGCCGAGCCCCTGGCAGTCAGAATGCACAAGTGAGGCGTACAGGGGGAGAGGCAGTCTGCTGCAGGACCCCTTTTCCGAGGAGGATGGCAGCTCCACTGAGGGGTCTGGGGACAGAATTGCCTTCAACGTGGATTTAAACTCCGTGTTTGTGAGGGTTCTTGATGACGACTCAGAAGTCCCTGCAATGTTATCATTTCCAGAAGAGACAGTCTACCTGGAGGGTCCCGATGAAATGGATCTTGATGAAGCAGAAAGCCTTCTGGTGGCTAGTGGAGACAGGACACAGCCACCCTTCCCTGGCCCCGCTGCAGAGTGCCTGTGGCCTGAAGATGCTTCTTCCAATAAAAGCGACACTTCTGAGTCAGATGTTGACATTGGGGATGGTTATATAATGAGATGAAGCCAAAAACATTTAATGAATTTGGACTGACAGTACCTCCAAGGGTCTCCCTCTTTGCACTGTCACCTGCTCCTTTGTGGTCTGCAGTGTTCTCTGGGCCAGGAGTTGGAGACTGTAGTCCGCTCGGGGTTCCTGGTGATGTCACTGATGTACATTCCCAGTGGGGTGGAAGGGAGTTGGGAAGTGTGGTACTTTATCATAAAATCACCCAGTGCTTTGTTTACATGTTCAAAGTGCTATACTTTGAAGGGAAAATGCCCTGCCAGCTCCCTTTACTCTTGGGCATTTATAATGTTTCTATACCATGTTTCCCAGAGTAAGGAGCAAGGCTCCCTGTGGTTTCCAGGGATGGGCCAGGGCCCTGTAAGATTTCTGGGAAACAATTAAATTGGGCCAAGGTGGAAGTGGGGAAAGAAAAGGAAGACACCAAGGGTTCATGGCAGCAGCATTCAGCAGTGCTGAGCCTAGCAGGCTCAAGGAAGGAGCTGGAAAGCAGGCAGGAAAGGAAGAGGGAGGGAGGGCAACCCGGGGAAAGGAAAGAGACACAGAGGAAATGGAAGCACATGCTCTGAGCTGGAACCTGAGATCCAGCCAAATCTTGGGCACTTCCTAGATATCATATTCTGTCGTTAGAATTGGATTCTCAGCCCCTTGATTTTAGTGAGGAAGACAGATTGCACACACAAGTAACTCTAGTCACAAGCAGGTAACTAAAAGGAAACATTTGCATGAAGGAGAAGGCTAGAATGTCAATAATCATATTTTAAGATTTTTAAGTAAGTGAGAGAACAAAATGCAAAAATGCTTCAAAGTTTTCAGAAGAAATGTCTACAGATCCTTTTTAATAATTTAAGAAATGCTGTGTGCGCTGATTCCAAATGTCCTATGTGTGACAACAGTTCCTGTGAATGGGGCTGAAAGGGGAGAAGAAACATTCTAGAATATGATGTAGCAAACATGACGAGATCTGACTCTGCTGACATTTCACTGTGTGGTCCTGGGCACTGGGCTTAGCCTCTGAGCCTCAATTTCCTCATTTGTGAAATACAGGGTTTGGCCTGAAATCTCCAAGATCTTACAATGCTGGAGAACTATTAGAAAATACACAGGAATAAAGATTCTGGTGTAGGAACTACAACCCAGAACTGCTGCCTGAGTGATGAAAGGCATCATGTTGCCCAGCTGCACCTGGGGGGGTCTCTCCCTGCACTCTAGGTGAAGCACTAGGAGAAACCTCAGCCTGGACGGGGGAGGGGTCTTGACTCTGAATGAGGAAGAATTCTCAAGGAGGTCAGAATGTAGGTAAAGAGGGAATTCGTTAGAGTGAGAGCAGTAGGAAATGACAGCTGCCTGGCAGGGAGCAGAGAATAGGAAAGTGCAGAGGGAAAGTTCTTGGCCTAGGACAGATTCCCTTGCCAACTCCTGAAGCCAGGGTCACCTGGCATCCTGTGTCTGCTGGGATCTGCACTGCATGGGGAATAGCCCCAACCACTCCAGGATTTGCAGCCGCGGAGCACATGATGGAGTGAGATTATGTTCTCAAGAGTTTCCCAAAGGAGATTTTCAGGCAGGCTACTGAGAGCAGATCACACAGCTGCAGTTTCATCCGGGTCACCCAGGCAATGGAAACATGCAGGCCCAAATCTTGAATTTAGCAGCCCCTTCCTACTCATTAGGAGTAAAGCAGAACAGAGTGAAGACTTGGAAATAAAGTGAAATAGCAAGGAGACAAAACAATAATTTGAGCAGTGAGAAAGCTTTATTTGAAAGTACACACTTAAAGGAAAGTGCGGGCATCCTCAGGAGGCGCACTGAAAGTTTGGGGTTTCTTTTCTAAGGCTTTCAAGAATGGGGCAAAGGGCAGTGAGGGGGTTGTTGGGCATAGGCTTGACTTGGTCCTAAGGTGCTTATCTGGTGAGAGACACCATGTCTCCTTTATTATCACTCCTCCAGCTGATTCTGCTAAATTAACCCAACACAAGGAATTTATTTATCCTGTTTTCCTCCAAGATAGTGGTTACCCTCAAGTAGTGGGAACATAGCAGTCAGGACTGCCTGCCCTGCCTTAAGATAGGCTGTTAGGTTATTGTCTGATTGCCAGAGAATGTGTTAGGAATCTTCTCAACTCTCTGCTTTTTAAAATGGAATCTTAGCCTTAAGATGGGGTCCCTCCTGTGCTTACTATACTGTTTATATATCAGCATTTTTCATCATAGGCAGGAAAAGTTAATCATGTTTGTTCCATGTCCCTGCCCTGCCTCAGTAGGACCCTCCAATCTCTGTCCTCATGTCAAGAGGAGGTTCTGGGACCTTTCTTCTGGAGCCATCCAAAAGGGAAAAAACAAAAATTTTATTAGTTCTTGTTCAAAGACTGAGTAGGATATTTTTGTAACTGCTCTAAAGTAACTCAAAGGTGAGGGCCTTAAAAAGAGTAAGCCTTATTTAATAGTCTAATGAAATCCCATAAGGGAATTCCTCATATACATCCTGAATGCATCAATCTTGTTTTGAGAGATTTTCAGAGTGATCTTTTGGGGTAGCCTCTTTATGGCTGCATTTATGTGTCTATATGAGTGTACATATGTGTTTTTTAATTTTGTATAATGTTTGGATGTTGATAAATGATAATACATACTTTTTCATACAAGCTTGGTGATGCCTTTCAAGCTGTTTCTCATTGGAGAATGTAAGTATGCAGCAGGTTTGTGATTCTGCCGGCATCTTTGGGACTGCAGAAAGCTCGCCCTGTCTCTGGGCGGTACTCCGCGGGGGCCATGCGGACATCCCTGTGCTGGCGTTCCCATGGACGGTTCTGGCCTCAGACCTCAGGCAGTGCCTTACATCACCCAGTACTTGCCTTGCTCCGGGTTTTCCAACCTCACCACTGTACAGGTTTACAAACAGTAATCTTTCTCACCAGTCCCGTGAGAGGAACGAGTTATTGCCAAAATAAATGTCTTGGTTTTGTGTTGCTGTGTATCCCTGGTGGAGTTGGGTGTAAAGAAGAACTTCTCAAACTGGATTTGCTAATGAAGCGCTTTAAAATCAGTTTATCTGTGGAGAGAAGGAATTACGGAGGCAGTGCCAGTTCACTGGAGAATACTGAATGGTGTAAAGAAAAACTATCACCACCCACATTTCCACCAGCCCAGATTCAACCTCTGGGTTAGCTGAGGAGGCTCCCCTGGGCTGTTACACTTCTTTTAAAGATTACGTAATGTCAGGGTTGTCCCCCAATCCGGAATCCCTTGCACTCTCCGTGTTTCCCATTGCAGAGGGCGGAGCGAGGTCTCAGCCATGGACAGAGGCCAATCCCGCGGCGGGGGCGGGGCCTCGTGTGGCCCCGCCCCGCCGGCTCCCGGAAGAGACCTCGGGCCAGGGCGGCCGGCCGCTGCGGGCTCGGGCACGGGGGCGTGTGCCCGGCGGCTGCCCGCAGGCCCCCCACCCCCCCGTGCGCCCTCCGCTCTGCTGGCGCGACCATGGCGCCATGGCGATGGCTGGGCGGCTGCTTCCTGCTGTCAGGTGAGGGGTTCGCGGGAGGCGGCGCCGGGCAGCCTCCGAGGCGCGCGACCCCCGAGCCCGGCTGCCTGCCCGGGACCCGGTCCTGCCGCCGCGCCGCGTGCCGGTCCCAGATGGGCTTGGACATCGCGAGGCGCGGCCGCTACTCCGGGCAGCGATGGGCCCAAGGGCGACCCCCGGGCGGACCGCATAGGCGCGCCTAAGTGCCCCGCTGGGCCGCCAGGGCCTCCCATTCAGCCCTCGGCACCCCGACACCTGAATTCCCTCCGGCCACAGCGCTGTGGCTTCCGAGTTCTGCCCTCCTCCAAATGGCCTGCCCCGGTTCAAGCCGCGATGGACCCTTCCTTTCTGATGACCTCCTCCCCGGCCTTCCGGGATACCACACTGGCCAGTTTTCCGACCTCTCAGGCTTCTCCACTCAGGGCCCGCCGCCGTTACCAGGTCTCTGTAAGGCCAGGTCTCTGTGCCCCAGCCCTCTGATATCTTCCCCTGCACTATCCCTTTAGGGGGTTATCTGCAAAACCCTGGCTTTGAAGACCAGCTCCACCGACAATGAAGTTTGTATCTCTTGGCACTAGTTGGTTGACGGATCAGCGGTGGTTTATATTTCTTCTCTCTGCTTTTGCTTTTGTGTATGGTTAACATTTTCTTTTGGAAAGTTTAAAAATGATTTCTATCTCTAGCCCAGATCTGTCCTCTGTGCTCCAGGCTCATTCGTCCAGCTCCTTCTGACATTTCTACTTATATGTCTGTCCAGCATCTGGAGCCGAATGCAGCTAAAATGGGACTTTTGATTTTCTGCCTCCAGCCCCAATCAGGGCATCGGATGCTTAAGCCAGGAATGGGTATTAACTACTTCTCCACATTCGATGTATCAGGAAGTCTGGACTTCATATCTCTGGGAATATATCTGAAATCCATCTACCCACCCCTCCCACCTTTCTACTACCACCCAAATCCAGGCCACCCCCGATGGGTTCCCACTTCACCCTGCTCTCCACCCTACCTCCCCTACCTAGCAGTTCCTTCTCTGGCTCTTGAAATAAAATCCAGATTGCTCAGTACTGCTAACATGTCTTTCTCTCCTGCATGCATGTGGCCACTTGAAGACACAGGGCCCATAGGGGAGTGTTGGGTATGGACATTTTGGGGGGCAGCATGTTTGAAGAAAAAAGTTGCAAACTTTTCCCCTTTATTTTTACAGCATTAGGAATGGTACCCCCTCCTGAAACTGTCAGAATACATTCAGTTAATTTCAAGAACATTCTACAATGGGAGTCGCCTGCTTTTCCCAAAGGGAACCTGACCTTCACAGCTCAGTACCAAAGGTGGGTCTGGGACACTTGGCATGAAGACACCAGAGGATGGGGGCCCCAGGCTAGTCACTGGGCTAGACCACAGGAGAGCGTCTGACTGCTGCCACTGAGTTACTGTAACAGTCCATGGGGAACCCCCTGCTGGCTTTTTTCTTCCTGTCCCTGAAATTCTTATGAAAGCTCTGTTCCCTGAAAATGGGCAGGCACACTCTTCTTCACTTTTTCTTCTGATGTTTCATGGTTTGACCATTGCAGGGCCACTGGTAAAAACAGATATTTTATCACATGGGTGTGGATTTCATTGGCCACAGTGGTAGCCTACTGCAGTATGACACTTGTCACATTTGATGTTTTTTTGGAGAAAAAAATGTCATAGCATCTCCGGTTATTAGAGTCATATTGCTAGAAATCAACAATGTACAAGTGGAAGCCATACAAGAAAACCAAGGTATGCAAAGCAGTTAGGAAGGCCCTTGCCATCTTACCACCCATCCCCATGCTCGTTGATTATAACAGCGCACCTGGGTGCTGTTGGGTGCAGATTGTTTGCATAGTGGTGGCTCAGTTACTTAGTGGCTATATCCTGAAATTGAAAGTAAGACAGCTGCTGGCTGTTAAAAGCTCTGTTCTCTGAAAACAGCAAAGGCTTATGTAGGAAGGGTGAACGTCACCTAAGACAAGTATCTCAGTGGTGCCCTGACCCAGTCCCCACCCTGCCTATCGATTTTTCCCTGTGCCAGTTCTCCCTTAGCAGCCTGCCACCATGTACCATAGGCTGGACTGCTGGTGAAGCACAGTAATGCCAGATGCAAACAGCAGCAGGAGGCCAAAGGCTGGTGAGCCATCATACCTGCTTCCAGTGCGGCTCAGAAACTTGCAAAGATGGGCAATTCCTTCTGTGTAGCAGGAGGAAATATGGGTCTGTGATCCATTAATCCCACTCTCCTGCTCATCCAGCTTTACTGTACAAACATACCCAAGGCCTCAGTCAGAGAAGGAGGAGAAAGGTGAATAAGATAGTCCTTGTTTACTTTTTTAAAAAATTTTTCACTTCAAAATGATTTCAAGCTAACAGAACACCTCAAAATTCCAAGTACAGTACAAAGCTCCAAACAGCCTATATCCAGATTCACCACTTTTTAAAGTTTGCCACATTTTCTGCCTGTCTGTCTCTCTCCTGCATCATGCCCTTTGCCCCTTCAGACTTCAGTGTGTATTTTGTAAAAACCAGGGTAATCTTTCACATCACCACAGTACAGTCATCAAGATTGGCCACTTTAACATTGAGGCTATACTTTCATCTCCTCTGCAGGCTGTATGCCAGCAGCAGGTGTTCAAATTCCACACTTGTCACTTTTCCCAAAGACTCAAGAAAAGGCATACTGCTCCTTATTCTTTTCCTGTGGCGTGTTTTCTGTTGTCTCGCACTGATTGGTATGACAGTCTCATCTCTGTTTCCTCCATGCGATCTTAATAGCTCTAGAGATTTCACTGTGGAAAATTAACTCCCCTCCCGCTCACTGTCCCCTGTAGCTTAGCCTTCTGTGCTGTGCCTTTGCAGCAGAGGTGTTTGCGTTGGGGTGTCTCTGCTGGTGAGGGTTCAGTGACTTCCCAGTAACACGAGGGTCAGTGCCCGGGTTCCAGATCTCCTTAGCATGGAGGCGCAGACCCAGGATGGCAGGTGCCGAGGAGAACAAAACTTGTGCTAGCTGTGTCCTGGGGGAAAGAAGTACGATCCTAAAAATTCTGATTACTCTTCCATGGCTCTGTAAAGGTTTATTTAAAATTCAGCCTGAGTGGCTGCATAGCACAAACTCTCTTATGTGTGCATTGGGTAGGGGTGACCAGAGGGGCACTAATACAGAGAATGTATTAGTGATTCTAATACGGAAACATCTAAAAAGGTTAGATGTAAATATGGGGAATTGGACATAATACCTATTGAATGGGAAGAAAAGTATTTTTTAACTCAATAAAAACAACCTAGTGAAAGAGAAGTTATTGCGAAACAACTTTTGAAATACCCTTGGTTCCAGCCAATTGCTGGATTAGTTTAAATGAAGGAAATGGCCATACATGAAAAAAAGCCCTTAATGAAATGACCCCTGAATTTCCCAAATGATGGGCTATTAGGCATTCATGAAGAGTTGATAGATTTGCAGAATGTTTGTGGTATATTAAGTGAAAAAAAGCAGGTTGTAAAATAGTATAAGCCCAATTATCACTAAGCTGCTTTTCTGCAAGAGATTGTTCTGGGCATGGCTAAGAATGCGGTGAGGTGTGTGCCATGGCGCCTGAGACTGTGTGGGCTCTGAAGTTAAACAGATCTGAGTCCCACTGGCAAGAGTCTTAGGTTCTCCCCACTGTGCCTCATCTATAAAACAGGAATGGTTTCAGTCCTGCCCTCCTGGGGTTGTGAAAATCGACTGAGAAAATACCTAGCACCCTATCTGATACCTAAGCACTTGACAGGTGTTGATTGTGATTATTTTCATCACCATCACCTCACTGTCACCTCCAAGAGCAGCTAACTTGACTCGTCAAGACAGGAAGGTGCACCGAGGAACCAGACAGACAGTCTTCACTTTTTGTAAGACAAGACCCTGGGATTCTTTAAGTCAGATGGAGCTAATTACCCATCCTTGGGCTGTTGTGAGGTTACACGCACGTGGTTGGTATTCCCAAACATCCCTTTTCTTCTTGTTTACATTCCTGACACCCTCCCTTCAAAGGCTGGGGTCAGGGCCTGAGATCTAAGGTCAACAAATTGTTTTCTAATTTTTCCAGAGGAATTGCAACAATAGTCATTTATAGGACATGATTTGTCATTGTAATATACTTATTTTGGCTAATCTTTGTGTATCAATATTTAACAGACTTTGTCCACTGCTTTCAGAAATGTATAATCAAGGACAGAAGCTTTCTTGGTCAAATATGTTGCATACTCAAACCCTTTTTAGAGAGGCACATGCTCGTTAGGATACGAAAGTCTCCGAGTTCTGTCATGAAGACAAACACCTCTTTATCATTCACCCCAAGTTGGCTATAGGACAGATTATTTTTGAAACATATCTCAAGGATCATTACGGTCCCCTAGAGCACAGTTTGGAAGCCCTCATATAAATCATATATGTTATTCATCAAAATTGGTGATTAAGAATTTGCTGTATTTTTCTTTCGTTATCCTCCATTACCCTTTGGCAGCAGGGAATACAGCACTGGTCAGCCTCAGAGAGCCTGGAGTTAAGACTCTTGTAATATTATTTTTCTGATTTCATAGTTATAGGAAATTCCAAGATATGTGCACAAGTACTTCCTTGAAGGAATGTGATTTCTCAAGTCTTTCCAAGTATGGTGACCACACCTTGAGAGTCAGGGCTGAATTCGCCAGCGAGCATTCAGACTGGGTAAACATCACCTTCTGTCCTGTGGATGACAGTAAGCCACTTTGTTTTCCATTTCACCGTAATGTTGTCATCATGCCTTGATTTTTCCCCATTGGTTGGCCCACCCGCAAGAATTCTTGGAATGCCCACAAAGTGGATGGTCTTGCACAACAAGTTTAGGGAATATAATAAAGGGGACTGAGGCCTTCAAGAAGTCTGTGGGAGAGACAGGAAAGGATAGTTATAAATCCAATAAGATGATTAGATATAAATTGAGCAACTTTAATGCCTTGAGAGTAAGTATGAGTCAGGGCCAGTGCTGTTAATGAGAAAAGCTGAAAGGATTAATGTAGTACATTTTCTGGAAGTCAGTTTGGAATCATGACCTACACAAGGGTGATTGTAAGAATGAAGGATATTCTAGGCAGGATGACGAGATGCAGACAGCTAGCTTACCCAGAATGAAGAACAGAGGGATGGAAACAGCTAATGGCAGAGGTACTGGGTCAGGCTGCTGGTAAGCATTAAAAAGAATATTCCTAGGTTAGATCCAGGGAGTCATGGGGACCCACAAGAGGGCATGAGATGAACATAATTAAAACATCAGGAATTGAAAACTTGTGAAATGACTATATAGCAACTGAGAATAAGGGGATAAGGGATTATAACAAAACTGAGGTGCAGTCTTGCCAGGAGTAGACAGAAGCAATAGAGGGACTGGCTCTGTGTGGGGAGGGGTCTTTATATCTCTCCCCTGCTCTGGAACCCCATGCCTCCCACAGCTTTGCCCACTCTGGTCAGGAATGTAGCCAGGATGCCCTTCTGCCCTTTCCCAGTTCCATCTCAAGCTTGCACAAAAAACTCTAATTTCTGGAGTCAGAAATTATCGAAGATGTCTTATCCTTTCTAACAGTATCTTTTTAAAAACTAAGAAAAAACACATATTAAAAAAATACAAACAGCTTAACAGTAGTCAGGTTTCCAAACACAGTACACGTTTCTGCCCGTTTAACTGCTAACTGACTTGCCAGGTCTGACTTGTCCAAATCCTATTTCAGGGCTCATCTACGGACCCTCCCTTTAGCAACTGATACAGAATAGATAAGAAGCTTGCCCAAAGATCACACAGCTGCCAAGCAAGGATTCAGAACCAGGCTCCTCCATCCATGCTCTTAGCAATAACTAGCCTACAGTGGATATTTGCCTCTTGAAATTTATATGATAGGAAAATGTTTCAAGATATCATGTAGAACCTATTTACACTTGCTTTGGAAAAAACACAACTTTTCTTATCTGGTTTTTAGCTACCAATGGATTTAAAATGGGGTACAAGCAGACCCCCAAAGATAACAGCAGCCAGAAAAGAATATAGAATATAACTCAGATAGCATGCATGCCCAGAGCCATTTATTATTCATTCTACAGCTGTTACTGAGCACCAACTATGTGGCAGGCACATCCTTAGTGCTGAAACTATAGTGGCAAACAAGACAAAATCTCTATCCTCAGGGGGCATATGTTCTAATGGGGAAGACATAATAACAAGATGCAAAGTTTATGACAGATATTTACTATGGCTGTCAAGAAAATACACCAAGATACTGGGGCAGGAAGTAGTAGGAGCTGCTCTTTATATAGGGTGGTAAGAGACAGTCTCTCTGAGCAAGTGACATTTGAACCAGGACCTGAACAAAGTGAAGGGGCCAGCCACATGAATATCTAGTAAAAGAGCATTTAGGAGGGAACAGCTTCAGCCCTTGTTAGAAATGTATATGTTTAATTATATGTTAAACACTAAAAATACTAAACATACCATCTGTAGCTTCCAACCCAGAAAAGGAAATAAAATTCAACCCAAAAGAAAGAAAAAAAAAAGAGAGAAACAAGCCAAAAAAAAGTCTTTTTAGAAAACAAAAAAATATATAGTTGGAATAATTTCAAATGTATCAGGAATCACAATGAACATAATTGGACTAAACCTGATAAACAAAAGGTAAAGGTTATCCGATTTATTTTAAGAAGCAAAATTCAGGTATCCTCCTTAGCCATATCACAGCAATCAGCGTCACAGCTGGTACTTCAGAGAGCAGAGTACTTCAGAAGACTGATTTGCATAGTTACGAAAAATAAATATCAATGCTTTTAAAACGTGATTTTTGATTGTCATTCTGCTTTGTTCCCATACTTAGCCATTCTTGGGCCTCCTGGAATGCAAGTAGAAGCACTTGCTAATTCTTTACATATGCGTTTCTTAGCCCCAAATATTGAGAATGAACCTGAAACATGGACCATGAGGAATATTTACAACTCGTGGGCTTATAATGTGCAATATTGGAAAAACGGCTCTGATGAAAAGGTAAGCTCAGTGAATCATACGCATTTCAGACATAGGCCCTCTGTTTCACTCAGTGTTGGTCTGAGGCCATGAAGATGGAGAGAAGAGGTCAGGGTGCCACCTTGCCAGGTGGTAGCACCTTACAGTCCAGAGGATCTGAGGCCTGGTGCTCTGAGTGCCAGAAGCTTCCCATTCTGAGGGGTGGCCAGTATCTGGCTTGTGCTTTCCAGGCCACAAGGGAAGCACGTGAAGCTGACTTCCAGGGTGCTGGGCAGTGGGAGCAGGCCTTTCTCTCCCTGGAGGGAAGTTGGCAGAAGGCAGAGCTGACCTAGAGGTTGGCTGGGGGAACTTTGAGTCACCTGAGTCAGGTGATCTGCTCCGTGACTGCTGTTCATGGCATGAACCCCTCTGTCCCACGGATACCACAGAACAGTCAAGGCCACGGTCAGGGCAGCCCACCCCTGAGTGCCACATGCACAGTATCACAGTATCTGTCCCATTTTTTCGTGCTTGCTGTTCTCTTCAGGGGGCAGTTCCTTTAAAAACGTGAACTGGACATGGAGAGACCTGGTTGGAAGGTTGCTCCTGCCACTGTGTGAGTCTGGTCACGTTCTTGACCTCAGCCTCCTCATATCTGCAAAATGGGCATAATAACCCACTTTATTAATAAATTATAACCCATGTCATAGGATTGTCAGAAAATTTAACGATATACTGAAAAAAATAACCTTGTCCCATTATCTGAACACTGTATATGGTCAATACATGAGGTTTCCTTCCCCCGATGTGGACATGTTAAAGCTGTTGTCATTCATCTTTGGTCAAATTTTATTCTTTTAATTAGTGCTTCTGAGTTGAATGCCATTTGTGGTTCTAAACTGACTTACATATATGTTATGTAACTTACATATATGTTAGCTTCTCTACGTTAAAGTTGCCTTATCACATAATTCTCAAGAATTTGGAAGGAAAGGATCACCATGTATGTTGTCGTAGTAATGATGTAATTAAATTTACATGTGCCTACTGCATAGCCCTCCAATATCTTAACTATTTCCTCCCACAAAATGCTCCATTAAGTGCTGCAGGAATCTGCCTTCTTCATAGAAAAGAAAATTTTCCTTATAATCAAGTGTCAGGAAATGTATGCCTACAAAATAGTATAGAACAATGAGTTTTATGATCACTTAGCAAATGCCAGTGTCTCTGCTCAGCTCTGAGATGCAAAGCTAAGACAGGATTGGCCTGCTCAAGGAGTCAGTGGTGTACTTTCATTGCGGATGGGATTCCACAGTTGCCATGCCTGAGTATCTCCTGCACCAAGCAAAACACAGTTTGTCTTTAGTTTCTTATCTGGAATATGTGCACAGGACAGGCCTCTGGTTACACCTGTGGCCTGTCAGTGCAGCCGGTTGTGTGGAAGCCCTTGGTGTGACCCGCTGAGCGTGGGAGGGGCGGCTTGCACCCTCGTTTTCCCTCAGTGGTGCCTGCACTGGCACTGTCACTAGTTCATAGGTGCCACAAACAGAATGTTTGTGTCACCCGCCCTCTCCCCCCAACACACACACCCAAATTCTTACGCGGAACACTAGTCCCCAGGGTGATGCTCTTAGGAGGTGGGGCCCTTAGAGCTGATTAACTCATAAAGGTAGGGCCCTCCTGAATGGGAACAGTGCCCTTATGAAAGAGGCCCCCGAGAGCCCCTCGCCCCTGCTGCCATGCTGACTCCGGGAGGAGATGGCTGGCTGTGAACCAGGAAGAGGGCCCTCCCCAGGCACCAAACCCGCAAGCGCCTGCATCTTGGACTTCCCAGCCTCCAGAAGTGTGAGAAACAAGTATTTGCTGTTTATAAGTCACCCAGTCTGTGGTGATGTATTATGGCAGCCCGAGAGGAATAAACCTGCGGGGCCCTTTTGGAATGCAAATGTTTCTGAGCGGGTGCCACAAATTAGGCCCCTAGACTAATAGCAAAGAAGACTTGGAAACTGTCCATTTCTTCCTGATGGGAGAAAGTGAGAAGATAAAACCTGAATCTGCCCAGAGGTGAAAGAAGGCTGGCAAATGGCAGTCACGGGGGACTTGAGCAGATCCCTTCCCTGTGCCACCTTCTTGTGGGTCAGCCTCTGAACTTAGTCTTTGAAAAAATAGCATAGGTTTTAGAGGTATTGGAGTCCTAGAAATGCAAGCGAGGATATTTTGTTTTTAATTACTAGAAGTTAAGCCATACGAGAAGGTGGCACAGGGGTGGAGGGACCTGCTCAAGTCTCCTGGGACTGCATTTTCCAGCCTTCTTTCACCTCTGGGCAAATTTGGGTTTTATGTTCTTGCTTTCTCCCATCAGGAAGAAACAGAAACTTTCCAAAAGCCTTTTATGCTGCGAGGGGCCAGATTTTTGCCACCCTCTCGGAAACATTTGCATTCTTAAAGGGCACCATATTCTTACTCCATTTGGGCTGCTGTCATATACCACACTCTTCATGTGCTCAATCGGTATAATCCAGTTCTTGCCCTCTGTGAGCTCAGCTTCTCATACGATAAAGGAATATAGACAAGCTGTCAACAAAGCCAGCCCCAAAAGCAATATAACCAATTACTAAAGTAAAAGTCTGTGCTCACTTTCTCCTGACATTCCTGTTCATGTGACAAGTTTTACATAGGGCCCTTCTATTAGGAAATCATGAGCATAATGGCAATACAGGTAGTATATACCCTTAAATTCACTTTATTTTGCCAGAAGCCATTTTAGTTTCTTAAATTTGGGACTATATCATCAATTATGGTCTCTTATCTTCAAATTACACTGAGATAAGTCAGGGATGTCACCCCCAACCCCGAGGTAGGCTGTGGTATGTGACCCCAAAGCGGCTGGCCGCTGGGGAAAAGCAACCCAGATGCACAAGTAAAGTGATTCAGAGGAGAACCCCAGGCTCCTGGGCCAGAAACACGCTCCCAACTTAGAAGGAGAAGCATGTTGAGTCTTCATGTAGATGATCGTTGCTGGGGCTGCTGTGACAAAGTACCACACGCTGGGCAGCTAAATCAGCAGAAATGGAGTGTCTCACAGCTCTGGAGGCCAGAAGGCCCAGATGAAGGTGTGAGCAGGGCTGGTCGCTCCTGAAGCTGTGAGGGGGCATCTGCCCCCAGCCTCTCCCCCAGCTGCTGCGGGGTTGCTGGCAGTCCTGGGTGTTCCTTGGCTTGAGGAAGCAACACCCCAATCTCTGCCTCCGTCTTCACATGCCCTTCTGCCTGTGTGCACGACTGTGTTCAGACTTCCTCTTATTAGGACACGAGTCATGTTGAACTAGAGCCCTAATGACCTCATTTTCACTCAGTGCCCTCTGTAAAGATTAGCTCTGTCAAGATCCAACTTAGTCACTTTGTAAGGTTCTACAGGTTAGGACTTCAACATAAGGATTTGGGTGGGGACACAGTTCAACCCCTGCAATTGGTGTATCTTCTTAAAAGGAAGTAGGATGGTTTGTTTGTTTGTCATTTAAAATAGAGAATTCAGGAAACAAGATGTTCGTTCTGTCAGGAGACAATCAGTCATTGCCCCATCCTACAGAACAGCGTCAGGGTGCCCGGAAAGGAACTGAGAGGAGCACGTGCTTCCTTCTCCCTGCTTTGAGCCTGAAGTAAAGATTATAACTGGTAAGGGGGAAGCAAATGGTGGTGTCCCTTCACTGCTGAGGCATTCTTACTTTTTTCTTTGTCACTAGTGTTCAATTACTTGTCAATATGACTTCGAGGTGCTCAGAAATCTGGAGCCATGGACAACTTACTGTGTTCAAGTTCAAGGATTTCTTCCTGATCGGAACAAAACTGGAGAATGGAGTGAGCCTGTCTGTGAGCAAACAGCCAAGGCCGGTGAGTCCTGAGATGTGCCATCTGTAATTCTGCTTCCTCTGAGCATTTTCAATAGTTAGAGACGCCCACCAGGTGTCAGGCTTGGAGGCCCCTTAGCTATCATCACGCCCAGCGTGGACTCTGACCCAGTTCAGCCCTGACCGGTCGGCTTCTTGCTGGGAAGGAGACCAGCACCTTCTGAGGCGGCTCCTTCGCTCTTAGACCAGAGGTGTAGACGGAAGCACCTTCTGTCCAGGGAGCTGAGGTCTGCCTCCTGAGCTCACCTCTGCCCCCCTTGTTCTGTTCCCAGGCTCCCAGAGCAATCGTGGCCGTCCTGCCGGGACCTCCCAGCACACCCCCCAGAAGCCTCTCCCTCCCAGGCTGCTCATCCCCAGTCCCTTCAGACACAGAGAGTTTGGGAACCCCCTCACTGCCCTCAGCTAGGGCACCGTGTTTCAGGGACTCTCATAAAATGTGATGGCAGGTCCTCAACACAGTCCCTCACATAAGACAGGTGTGCAGTGTCCAGCAGAGCATCTGCACACCTGGTGTCTCTTAAACAGAGGGAGGAAGGGAAGGAGGAGAAGAGAGGGGAGGGTACCAGTTGGCTGAGACACTGATTATTTACATAAAACGCTGGTACGTGGATACAAGGTGATAAAAACTCATGGCCTACATAAAAAGAAAAGAAATCCTGCCATTTGCAACAATGTGGATGAAGCTAGAGGGTATTATGCTCAGTGAAATAAGCCAGGCATAGAAAGACAAGTACCAAATGATTTCCCTCATTTGTGGAGTATAGCAACAAAGCAAAACCGAAGGAACAAAACAGCAGCAGATTCACAGACTCCAAGACGGGACTAGTGGTTACCAAGGGGAAGGGATTGAGGAGGGAGGGTAGGGAGGGAAGGAGAGGGGGACTAAGGGGCACTATAACTCCCAACACAATATAGGTGGGTCACAGGGAAGGCAGTATAGCGCAAAGAAGACAAATAATGACTCGGTAGCATCTTACCACACTGATAGGGACTACAGTGAGGGGTGAGGACTTGGTAATATGGGTGAATGTTGAAACCACAGTGTTGTTCATGTGAAACCTTCATAAGATTATATATCAAGGATACTTTAATAAAAATAAATAAATGACTCATGTACTGAAAAAAAAAATACTCATGGCCTATATGTCAGCACATGCACAACAGGCCTTGTTATTATTAAGAATGTTGTGAGAGGCCCAGCCAGCTAGACCACAGAAGGATGCGTGCGGGCCCGCTCTCATTTAGCAAGGCCCCTCTGGAAGCAAGGCGCTGACCTGGGGCTACCGAAATACAGAGGAAGGTGATAAAGAATTCCATCCAGAGAGAGCAGAACTTTTCATCTTCTGTGTCACTGCGCAGTGCTGAAAAATCGCAATGCTGTGCTTGCATTAGTTCATTTTACTTACCAAGTGCTTTGTGAATGTTGTTTTTTGTCATTTAATTTATTTCTTGCCCAGTTTTGCTTCGTCTCATTTACCAATATGCTGGGAGGAGCTTCAGGGTCCTCACTAGTTTGTCTTTTAAACTGTCAGTGTGCTTTTTCTGTACTGCTTAACTGGTTCCCTAGTGATCACTCATCTGAGTACAGTGAACTGTCATACAAGCTATTTTGTGTCCTTGTCTACAAAGTCATTGTGAAAGACTTTGGCAAATAGCAGCTGAAACTGACACCCAATGCAGAGAGAGAGAGAGGGAGGGAGAGAAGGAGGGAGGAAGAAGGGAGGGAGGGGAGACTGGCATTTATCAGGCAGGCTTCTGCCCTCCAGAGACTGGGAGACCAGCCACTCCTTCCTAATGATGCCATTATAGAGGAACGACTTTCAGGTCCTTGAGAAAGGCATTCCTGGCTTATAGGAGATAAGCATATGTCTCAAAGGGACAGAAGAAGTATTTACAGCCATACATATTTTTGTAGTAAATGCATAAGTAAGAAATACAGTACATGCATCCTTCTAAGAAAGGAAGGTCAGGTGTCCGTGGAACAAATGGCAAGTTCCTTTGGCCATCTTGAGTTTCTCCAGAGAGGAGCTCAGCTTGCAGCCTTGGGCTGCTGGAAGCTGCGCTGGAGTCCGCGTCCCGAGTGGGGATTTGGGAGCAGCTGCTCCTGCCGGGAGCTCCCGCAGTCATCAGTACATTCTCAGTACAAGGCACCCTAGCACATGTGTTTGTCTGGGGCTCTGGGGTCTGGAGAGTCCTGTTTTCTGTTTCAAGGCAGAAGAGGTTTATCCAGAGTAGGAGGCTCCTTGCTACCCTGTGAGTAATAAAGTGGCTCAGAGTTCTTGCTTATTCCGTCCGTGTCAGCCATCATGCCAGAAACCAGGCCTGGGAGAAGGTAGGAAAGGGGGACACTGGCTGGAAGCCCCTGGCTCCTTGAGCAGGTGCTCTGTTGACGTCTCAGAGGAACATACGGGCCTCTTTTCAGACTCACCGTTGGGTTGTGATGGTGAAAATAGTGTTAGGGTCACTGGGACCCAGCTGAATGAGACAGGACTGTCACACACCCTGTTGTCCCTGCAGAAACCACCCCCTCCTGGGTGGCCATCGTGGTCCTTGTAGGCTCAGTGTGCCTGGCCTTCCTGTTTCTCCTTGGCTGCTTCGCCTTGCTGTGGTGCATTTACAAGAAGACCAAGTCCACCTTCTCCCCTGGGACTTCGCTTCCACAGCACCTGAAAGAGGTGGGTAGGATGGTGGCGCAGACGTGGACTGGGAAACCCGACTGGGAGGAGCTTTCATGTGAAGGCAGGGCTGGTGCTTCAGCACAGCCTGTTCTTCCAGAGAGCGACACACATCTGACACGCAGCTCCATCCCTGGAGCCCCTGCAGGGCATCTGTGGTCACTGAATAGCCCTGAGGGGGGAGGCAAAGGTTTGTTCCCCAAGTCCTCCAGCCTGGACCTTGTTCCTCTCCTGCCTTCCCCGCCCGAAGCTCAGGCCATGAGGGCACAGCAGTGGTGGCGCTGGGGCAGGAGGAGACAAGGCAGAGCTCAGAGTGGAGGAGGTGAGGGAGAGAGAAAACTAGGCTGAATGCCAGCAAACAGCCCGGGAGAGAAGGGGGGATGGACAGGTGCGATTTCAGTTTGGGAGTGTCTGAGAGTGATTGAAATCATGAGATGCATTTCCTAGACTTTAGGAAAGCTATTTTCAGAAGGTTTAGGAAGAAGAAAGGATGTTATCTGGATAGAGACTAGGCCTGAAGCAGCCCTGAGAAATGAAATCCCGGATACACGCTAACACCCACATGGGCCCAGACTCAAAAAGAACCTGTCTTTGGTCTTGTTCCCCGGGAAACAGACTCTGAGATGGAGGTTTGCATTCAAGAGGCTTAAGGGGAGCACCCTTGGTAGCCATGCCTCCAAGGGAGTGGGGCGGCGGGACGGAGGGCTAGGAGGGGCTGTGCAGCCACAGCAGAGGCCTCAGCTGTTCCCAGAGGGGTGCAGGAGCTGGAAGAGCCCTTCAAAGATGTCCTCAGTTGAGGCAAGAGGGCCTGTGAACTCCATATTAACTGGCCGGGCTGTGAGCTGAGGCAGCGGTGGCTGGTGGGGAGGCTGGGCCACCTGCACGTGGGCCCTCTGACACCTTCCTAGGACCTGTCGATCTGACGTGCCCTGTGACTGTCACTTTAGGTGTCCTGGTGTCCTGGGGCAAAGAACCCTGACTATCCCAGGTCCCCAAAGCACTCCAGGAGCTATTTCTCAAATACGGTATAATTCTCCACTGCACATGGCCCAGCCTGGCTCCCAAACTATGGTGATCTGCGTGGTGATTCTCCCCTTGGCCTTTGCCATGAACTGCTCTGAGCATCCTTTCCCCACACAGACCCTTCAAGGATCTGCCAGGACGCACGGCCACTTCACATTCATCAGTTCCACTGACATGTTGTCACTGGTAGACTGTGCCAGGCCTCACTGCATCAGCCAGTCATGAGGTGTGGCCAGGGTGGCTGGCTCCAAGTCCCCCTTCTGCAGGGGTTTCTCCTGCCCAGGGTCGCTGCACGCACACGGGAGTCCTGTCACTTGGTGAGGGGTGCTTTGCCTGCAGGACACAGGGGCCCATCCAGCATGGTGCTTCCCCCTGACGGTGGGAGGAGTGCGGTACAAGGACGGGCCCATCCTGGAGAGGACATCCAGGCGTGCACTGCTCCACGGGACCCTGAACCCTCACTGAGGTGGCAGGGCCCTCAGTCTTCCCAGGGCAAGGCTCCCACCCTCGGAAGTGTGTGTGTCTTACCAAGTCCACTTCTGGCTCTTCTGGTCCTATTACTGTACCGTCCTGACAGCTGATGCCAGGCCTTGTCCCCACACCAGCCAATGGCTGCAGGCTGCCTCTGGGAGGACAAGTACCCCTGACCAAGGCCACTCCCTCCTGCAGGGGGCAGTTCCTCAAGAGGTACCTGGCTGTGAGCCACTTCAGCTTCATGTTGCTGGAAGCTGGGGAAGTAGCACCTTCACTAGGAAGGGGAAGCTGGGGCGCACAGCATCCGCCATGGATGGAAAATGAGACACATGACCACACACTTTCAGAGCAGCTAGAACCTTCTAACAAGAGTGCCAGCAAGCCTGCAGCCCCAGAATGAGCCAAGAGTCCACTGTGAGCTTCTGAGGAGCCACATTTGCAGCAGCAGAACACAAAGGAACGGCCCTCTGCTCTGGGTAAAGGTGTGTCGTAAATGAGAACCAAGAGGAAGCAAAATTGTTCATCTGCTATTTTTGCTCCTGGCTTCACCATCAAAGGACTGGTCAGACAGGAAAGGACAGAGGGGAGGACGTGCACCATGCAAATCAAAGCCAGAGAGAAGCACGGGAAGGGGGCCTCTGGAATGAGCTCTGGCCTGCCAGGCTGGGAGAACTGCAGCGCTGCCTGCCAGGCCCTGTAACACCTGAGAAATGTAGGCGGGGGCGCTGGAGAGGGCCAGGAAGCTAGCAGACATTCACTGGGTTCCAGCCAATAAATGTAGAGAATCTGTTAGCCGTAGTGCTGAGAATAATTTTGAGTTTAGGGAGACTTCCTGGGGATGGAGACTTTTAGTTGAGGTGATAGGGATGTTTATCCAGCCTAGACACACTGAGCTGTTTCCGGTCCAACCCGGAGAACAGCCTGATACTTGCTTCCTTGAGGTTTAGTGCATCGTCCCTTGTTCCTCGCTCCTCTGCCCCTTTCCTCCGGGAGTCAAGGGTAGCTTCTAGTCCATTGTCATGAATCCACTGCATCTGGACATGAGGACCCTTACCCCTTCCCGCCTCCCACCGGCAGAGGGGAGTTCCGACAAGCCCACCCCTGTGGGCAGGATGGCTGCCAGTGGCTGGAGGGGAGAGGTTTACAATGCAGAGCTTTAAAGAACGTGTCTGCATCTCATCCTGAAGATTAAGAGTGTTGGTGGACCTACGAGAAAAGAAAATGGAGAACATGAAATCAGCAGCTATTCCAGGAAAAACAGGGGCATCTTCATGGTCCAGAGTAGGAGAGACAGGGATGCTGAGACCGTGGTTCCTGCCTGTAACTGGCCCTTTCTCCTGGGAGGAGAGAAACTGATGTCAGTGTCCATAACATGTGCTAGAAGGAAACAAAGCCACAAGCCACAGAGGTTATAAATTTGCTAGTAGCTACATTTTTTTAATAAGTGAAAAAGGAACAAATGAAATTATTAGGTTTATTAGTAACAGAATAAATGATGAAATGTTTTATGTAACCCAATATAGACACAATATTTCAACATGTAATCAATATTCTGTTTAATTATTGAAATATTTACCTGTTCCTTTTTCGTACAAAGTCTTCAGAACCCAGTATGTATTTCACACGTGCAGCACATACTGGTCAGTAGCCACATGTGGCTCGCAGCTACCGTACTGGACAGCACAGGGCTGAGGGCTGAACCAGGAGGCATGCAGGGTGCTGGGGAGCACAGAGAAGGCCCCCAGCTCAGCCACAGGACACGTGGGAGCTTCTGTTTGTTATTCCAAGACACGTTTATCCTGGGCCTGGTGTAAAAGGGAATCCATCAGAGAAGGACCTGCCGTCACTTAGCAATGATGTGGATTTATCGTCACCTTTTTAAAACTGTGGTAAATACAGGGAACATAAACTTTACCATCTTAACATTTTTTATGTGTACAGTTCACTGGGTCAAGTGCATTCACTCTGGGTCACCCCAGTGTGCAGCCATCACCACCATCATCTCCAGAAATTGGTCATCATCCCAGACAGAAACTCTGTCCCCTTAAACAGGAAGTCAGTCCCCATTCCCCTCTCTCCCAGCCCCTGCTACCCTTGCACTTCTTGCCTATGAATTTGACCTCTCCAGGGACCACATATAAATGGGATTAGGTTGTATTTGTTCTCTTGTGTCTGACTTAATTTCACTTAGCCTGTCTTCAGGATTCATTCACATTGTAGCAGGTGTCAGAAACTCTGGCCTTTTTTCAGGCTGCACAATATTCCAGTGCACGACTAGGCCACATTTTATTTACCCAGCCGTCCCCCGGGGGCTGCTTGGGGTGCTTCCCCCTTCTGCTCTTAGGAACAGTGCGGCAGTGAGCATGGGTGTCTAGGTCTCTGAGACCCTGCTTTCAGTTTTTCTGGGTATGCATCCAGAGGTGAAATTGCTGTATCATATGGTAGTTCTGTTTTTTAATTTTTGAGGAACTTTCATATTGTTACTGTCAAATTTTTTTAAACAGTCAGGAGTTCTTGATAAAACCTTTGTAAGCCCAGGAAAAGAAATGGTTGAATTTGATAATGAAATTTGGTCTCTTCCTCCTGTAGTTTTTGGGCTGCCCTCAACACAGCCAGCTTCTGGTTTTCTCCTTCCCGCTCTCTGATGAGAATGAAGTTTTTGACAAACTGAGCGTCATTACACAAGAGTCTGAAAGCAGCAGGCAGAACCCCGGTGATGGCCACAGCCCCAGGACCCCGTCTGGGCAGGGCCCCGTCGAGCTGGCCTCCAAGAAAGACGCGCACTCAGCTGGGTACGGTGACACGCTGCTTCTCCTGTCTGCCTCTGCGGGCGATCCGGGCAGCAGTCGAGGGCCAGGCCCACCTGAGCAAACCTCAGATCTGGAACTCTCAGACTCGCACGACATCTAAACCACCAAAGAGCTACGTGTTACAGGCTCACATGGCAAAAATAATCCATTTTGGGAACTTGCTGCTCTATAAAGACTCTAATGATAAAAAAAGAAAAAAATAACTGGCTATTGACAGTGTAATTTTCAGCATCTTATGTTCACTACTAATAAGTAACATGTTTTAATGGTGAAAAACAAAAAACATTTAAAAGGAATAAAAACTGAGATGCATAAAAACAGACCAGACTGCCAAAAGACTGATCCAAAAACCACCTCATCTCAAAAGTGGTCAGCAAACGCCATCCAAAGTGCAGGCTTTGGGTTCTCATGGGGCACTTCCACTGGATTTATTTTTCTACCTGTACGTGTTTGATGTACTACTGGTGCTCTATTAAAGTTTTATTCTCTATTTAATCTGTATGTGTTAATGATACCACATTTGTGTGATTGGCAGATACCGAAAGAGGCCCTCATCAGCCATCATTGATGTCCAGTCATTCAGCAGATACTCCCTCACCCCCACCTGCTGTCTGTCAGGGGAGGGTCTGATGGCAGCAGGCGCTCAGCCTAGGAAGTTTCAAAGAATAAAAGGGCCCCGGGCTTCGAATTCCACCTCAGACATTCACTCATGACCTCTGTTTCCTCCTCTCTACATGGGAATGGAAAGACCTAAAGATCAGCAATACTCTAGGAAAAAGTCCAGTCTTGTTGCCCATGCAGTAGGCACGAGCACTCAGTGAGGGGTAGCCATTCTTACTAGCAACGTGATCTCATGTGTGGGACTTCAGCTCTGCAGACTTCAGTCAGCAACAACTGTCCATTCCTCTGTGCCAGATTGCCCAATACAGCAGATGCCTCAAAGGCCCCCAAGTTAGGAAAAACACTTTTTTCAAATAATTTGATGCTTTTAAAAGTGAAGCATTGTGGGGAGAAAGATCAGGAGTTTGCTGACCTTCCTTGCATTCGTTTTATAGTTCAGTATTTTTTAATCGTTTTTCACTAGCATTGTGAGGGAGTAGGCACCATATCTTCTGTTCTCAGTTCCCCTGCAAAGATCCTACTCTGGTCTGGGGCTAATCTTAGAACAAGGGAGAAACTGATTCGCTTCGCTAGGTAAGCTCCTCCTCCCCAAAGGCGGAGTGGTAGGAGGGCTGTCAGGTCCTGCACTGTGGGAGGCAGCTGGCTCTGGAGACAAGGAGACACCCCTTTATTCACCCCATCCCTGCTGTGGACACATGGCATTCTTTCTGCTGCCTTGCACTAGAATCCCCTTCAGACGTTTGAGGAATCCCCCAATATGTGAGGGTACACCCCTCTCCCTTTGTAGGGTCTTAAAGTGCTGCATGCTCACTGCCCAGTCCCTTGCCACTGGGCACACAACTTGGACTACAACCCAGCTTGGTGTCAGAAGCCACACAGCAGCAGCAGAGGCCGGGGTTCTGGTAGAAACGTCCAGAGACCCGGGCAGGTGGCACGACCCCAGCAACAGTGGTGTCCCCACTCCTGGGCCTCATTTGGACATTGTTTCTGCCTTGTCCCCCCAAGGCTGCTGCTCCTGCCCTCCCAGGGATTCTGTGAGCTCCACTACCACACACTGAGAAACTCCTTTTCTGCTTCTATCAGCCAGTCGGTTCCTCAGATTTACAAGCTAAAACCCTGAGCAAGCCTCTGAGAGCTAAATGGAACGGATGTGGACTTCCCAGTCCTAAAACTCCTCCTTGTCAGGTGCAGGAATAAGACGGGAAGGTGACATCTCCCTGCATGGTTTCCTAGCAGAGGGGGTTGACACAGCCCCTTGCATTGCGGTCCAGAAGGGCTTGAGCAAGAAGCAGTTGAAGCCCGTGGCCATCTGGAGACTGGAGACCTAACAGCCTCCCATCAAGCATTGGAAACAACAGAGGAGGGACAATGAAGAGAGAGAGAGGCACAGACCCTCCTCAGCTGCTTCCTGCCCTGCTGGGGAAGCCCCCCATATTTCATGTTGTGGGGGCGGAACCCGAGGCATCACAGCAAGCAAGGAGATGCAGAACCACACAGAAATGCGCTATCGTCTGCTCACCCCCACCCTGCACACATACCCCCAATTCCCATCACCGATGGCATTTGCTTAGTGCTGAAACAAGTCCCCCTATATAGTCACCATCCTAATAACTCCATTTATCTCTTTAATGATGAAAGCTGCTCGTGTGTCTGGCACAATAAATAGTAAAGGGACACACCTATCATTTGTCCCACAAGATAGCAGAAATCTTGGTGATGGGGATGTAAGGACTTCCATTTCCTGCGGTTTGGCCAGGGAACTAGGCAGCCTCCCTGACCCTCAGATGAAATCAGTTAGAATGCTGGAGGTAATGTTTTAACAACAATGTTTCAAACATTCAAAAAGGAAGGAAGGAGTATTTAGAGGCCAAAAACCTAGAGGAGCTGGTCTGTGCCATCTTTCACCTTGAGGGCATTTGACGATCCCTGTACATTTAGGCCCCTCGGAAGGACTCAGGGCACAGAAGACAAAGCTCAGGGCTCAGAAAGGTGGGCTCTAAAGGAGGCCTCCCCATAAATCTGAACCAAAGAGCCACTCCTCTGTAAAAGGGGGAACTATGAATAGATGAATTCCATCCCACCACCATACTAGTGTCCTGGGGCTGCCCTAACAAAGTACCACAAACTTAGTGACTTAAAACAACAGAAACGTATTCTCAGTCCTGGAAGCTATAAGTCCAAAATCAGTATCACTAAGCTTCATTCAAGGTACTGAAAAAGTCTTCAGAGGTTCTAGGGGACGATCTGTTCCTTGCCTTTTCCAAATGCCAGCAATTTCCTAAACTGTGGCCGAATCACTCCAATCTCTCTTGTATTCATATCACTTTCTCTGTTGTGTTTGTCTCCCTCTGCCTGTCTCTTATAAGGACACCTGTGGTTGCAGAAAGCCAAACCAGATCATCCAGGATAATTTCCCCCATCACAGGATCCTCAATTTAATGACATCTGCGAAGGCCCTTTTTCTACATGAGGTCACATTTACGGGTGCCAGGGACTAGGACCTGGTATCTTTGGGGGTCATTATTCAGCCTACTACACATCCCACCCCCAGGTGATAGATGTGTTCCCTTACAGTTTATGGCATAAGAGGCATGAGCAGATTTCATCATTTTATCAAGAGATAAACACAGCTATAGGGCAGACGGTGAGTATCTGGGAGGACCTGTTTCAGCACTAAGCAAATATCCATCAGCAGTGGGAGTTGGGGAATGTGTTGGGTGGAGGTGGGTTTTGTTTGTTTTCTGAATGAAGGGTTCAAATCCATCTTTTCTGAGAAGTTACTCCAGCTGTAGGTTTGCAGCCCCAAGTCACACTATCTGGATGGTCAAAAAAAACTTTAAGAAGTCACAAAACCCAAAAGGAAAGCATCATAAGGAAGAGCCAGCAGAAAAAACAAACAGCTAAGTCAGATGTACAAAGACTTCAGATCCTGATATAAACAGTCAGAAAATACACAACTTAGTATAATTTAGTAAATGTAAGAAGTCATTGATAATGTCAGGAAATTGCAAGAGGCTGAGTCATTCAGCTTTGTTGTGGTAGCACGTGTATCCCAAATCCCAGTATATTTTAAGAACAAAGATTTGTTTTTCACTCATATTATGTGTGGCTGGATGTCAGCTGTGGGTCTGTTTTATTCTCAGCGATTTCAATTCTAGGATCCAGGCAAACTGGGGAAAGAAATGCCAACTCTACAGTAGATCTTAGAGCTCTGCTTGGATGTGGAGCATATCACTTCTGTCTACATCCTTTTCTTTAAAGCTATGCCAAGTTCATCGTCAATAGAGGGGCAGTGTATCCCTTCCCAGGGAGGAGCTATAAATCATGTAGCAACAGGTGGGAATGTATAATTCTCTTGCAAGAAAAGGAGAGAATAATTGAGAACAATAATTACAATCTACTACAGCCTAAGAAATGGCCAAACAGATTGGGGTGGGGGGAGACATATAGACCTCATATAGAAATGAAAAATAGAATAAGTGAAAATTAAGTCAGAGGATAGGCTTAAAAGCAGATTAGACACAGCTGAAGAAAGAATAAGAGAAGTAAATTGGGCAGAAGGGGGAATGTATTAGCCAGGGTTCAGAGAAACAGAATCAATAGGATATGTGTATATATATATAAAGAGAAATTTATTTTAAGGTATTGGCTCACAAAATTGTGGAGGCTGGCAAGTCCAAAATATGTAGGACAGACAGACCAGAGACCCAAAGAAGGTTTCAGTTGAGTCCAAAGGCAGTCCTGAGGCAGAATTACCCTTCTTTTGGGAAGCTCAGTCTTCTTTCTCTCTCTTTTTTCTTTTTTACGAGGAAGTAGTTTTTATTAAATTCAGACTCACATGCTAATGTCTCCAGTTAACGATAGTTTCCAGTGCGAGGTCTTTTTACTGTTGGCTTGAGAAACACAAGGTGATTGCTGATCAGCAAATGCCATTTGCACACAAGGGTTTATTTTCTGTAGGTTAAAACTTGGACTTCCAGATTCCTTGCTTGGCCAACTATTCATTTTGGTACCAAATGGCCCCCAAACAAAAGTGTTTGTTTGAGCCACACTGGGTTTTTCCTACTGTGTTATTTTGGGTAGGATCCTGTTTGCAGTGTGGTCAAGTGAAAACAGTGGTCATTTACTTCTTTATTCCTGATCTAGCTACTTGAATGGGCTAGGTTACGCAGGAGTCCAGCTCAGACATTTTCCATGCTAGGCCACACCTGTGGAGTCAGGTGGCATCAAAGACTGAAAAGAGCAGAAGGTAGTTCCTGTGAGAAGAGTCAAAATAAAGGGGATTTAAATTAGAGGATCCTGAATGCTCTGGAAACTTCTTGCAAGGCAGTTAAGAATGAAGGGAAGTGAAGGGATTTCTCAAGATGGTGGCGTGAGTAGGGAGGCAGAAAATTCCTCCCAAAACCATATATATTTTGAAAATACAGCAAATACAACTATTGCTAAAAGAGAGACCAGAAGATACATACAACAGCCAGGCTACATCTACATCTGTGAGAACTCAGCATCTCACAAAAAGGGTAAGATACAAAGCCGTGACCCAGCAGGACCCAAGCACACCCCCCACCCCAGCTCACTGGTGGGAGGAAAAGAATCAGAGTGGGGAGGGAGTGGAAGCACAAGACTGCTAAATAACCAGCCCTAGTAATCTGCACCAGGAGCACAGACATACTTTGCATGGTGCACTGGATATTAGAGAAATGGAAAAGTAAAATCCGAGACTGAGACTGCGAACAGGTCCCCACAGCTGGCTGCCCTGGGACAAAGAGAAGTGGGCGCTTTATACATCTTAAAGGGACAAGGGTTCAACAGGTGGAAAAAATCATCCCAGCACACTCAGCCCAGCAGGCTGGGAACTTTTTTTTTTTTTTTTGCGTATTTATGAACTTCTTTTATTCAAATAGATTTTCAGGCTGGGAACTTTAAGGAACTTCAGGCACCCTAAACCCCTGGGTGACAACACAGATCTGAAGCCCCTCACAATGATAAGCAGCCTGCCGTTCATTCCCCACCACCAGCACTGCAAGCAAACTGGCTGACCTGCCATTGCTGCAGACAGCAACCACACAGAGTCTCCTCCCAGTGCACAGCTAACTGAGATAGACCCAGAAGCTGCCCCCTGTGCACAGCTAGCCGGCACAGGCAGAGGAAGCCAGCACAAAGCCCAGAAGGCATAAAGGGGTGTCATTCTCACGGGAGAACACACGCCGCTCACCTACGACCCCCATCAGTGCCCTAGGCTATTCCGAGGGCCGCCCTGCCCATAGCAGCTCAGGGGACTAATCCAGAGACTGCTCCCTGTGTGTGGATAACCAGCACAGGCAGCAGAGAATGGCAAGGAGACCAGCAAGCAGGAAGGGACTTTGTTCTTCCAGCTGACACACATGCCACTTGCTGGTGATCACTTCTATCACCATGAAATGGCAGAAGAATATGGTCCAGTCAAAAATCACTCAAATCCCTGGTGAGACCAATATAACCAATCTTCCTGAAAAAGAATTCAAAATAAAAGTCATAACCATGCTGATGGAGCTGCAGAAAAATATGCGAGAGATAAGGGGTGAATTCTCGAGGGAGATAACAGAAATGAGACAAACAATGGAATGGAAGGATTGAAGAGCAGACTGGATGAGGTGCAAGAGACTGATAATGGAATAGAAATCAGAGAACAGGAATACAGAGAAGCTGAGGCAGAGAGAGATAAAAGGATCTACAGGAATGAAAAAATATTAAGAGTACTGTGTGACCAATCCAAACAGAACAATATTTGCATTACAAGGGTACCAGAAGAAGAAGAAGAGAGAGAAAAAGGGATAGAAAGTGTCTTTGAAGAAATAATTGCTGAAAAGTTCCCCAAGCTGGGGAAGGATATAGTCTCAGACCATGGAAGTCCACAGACTTCCCAACACAGGGACCCAAGGAGGACAACACCAACACATATAATAATTAAAATGGCAAAAGCCAAAGACAAGGACAGGGTATTAAAAGCAGCCAGAGAGAGAAAAAAGATCATCTACAAAGGAAAACCCATCAGGCTATCACCAGACTTCTTAACAGAAACCTTCCGGGCCAGAAGAGAATGTCCTGATATATTTAATGCATGAAATAGAAGGACCTCGAACCAAGGATACTGTATCCAGCAAGATTATCATTTAAATTTGAAGGAGGTATTAAACAATTCCCAGATAAGCAAACGTTGAGGGAATTTGCCTCCCACAAACCACCTCTACGGGGTATGTTAAAGGGACTGCTCTAGACAGAAGTACTTCTAAGGCTAAATAGATGTCACCAGAGAAAATAAAATCACAGCAAAGAAAGCAGACCAAACAAATACTAACTAAAGGCAAAAAATAGAATCAGTTATCCACAAAAGCAGTTGAGGGAAACACAAAAGAGTACAGAATACAACACCTAACATATAAAGAATGGAGGAGAAAGAATAAGAAGGGAGAGAAATAAAGAATCATCATACTGTTTAAAATTAGGTAATAAGTGAGTTAAAGTTATATAGTTAGATAGTAAAGAAGCTACCCTTCAACCTTTGGTAACCACGAATCCAAAGCCTGCAATGGCAATAAGTACATACCTATCAATAATCACCCTTAATGTAAATGTAAATGGACTGAATGCACCAATCAAAAGACACAGAGTAATAGAATAGATAAAAAACAAGACCCATCTATATGCTGCTTACAAGACACCTCAAACCCAAAGACATACACAGACTAAAAGTGAAGGGATGGAAAAAGATATTTCGTGCAAACAATAGAGAGAAAAAAGCAGCTGTTGCAGTACTTGTAGCAGACAAAATAGACTTCAAAACAAAGAAAGTAACAAGAGACAAAAAAGGACATTACATAATGATAAAGGGGTCAGTCCAACAAGAGGATATAACATATAACCATTATAAATATCTATGCACCCAACACAGGAGCAGCAACATATGTGAAACAAATACTAACAGAATTAAAGGAGGAGATACAATGCAATGCATTCATTTTAGGAGACCTCAGCACACCACTTACTCCAAAAGACAAATCCACCAGACAGAAAATAACTAAGGACACAGAGGCACTGAACAACACATTAGAACAGATGGACCTAACAGACATCTACTGAACTCTACACCCAAAAGCAGCAGGATACACATTCTTCTCAAGTGCACATGGAACATTTTCCAGAATAGACCACATACTAGGCCACAAAAAATGCCTCAGTAAATTCAAAAAGATTGAAATTGTACCAACCAACTTCTCAGATCACAAAGGTATAAAACTAGAAATAAATTGTACACAGAAAACAAAAAAGCTCACAAACACATGGAGGCTTAACAACATGCTGGTAAATAATCAATGCATCGATGAACAAATTAAAATAGATCAAGCAATATATGGAGACAAATGAAAACAGCAGCACAGTGCCCCAACTTCTGTGGGATGCAGCAAAGTTAAAGTTAGACAGTTAGATGGTTCTAAGAGGAAAGTATATAGCAATCCAGACCTATTTAAAGAAGGAAGAACAATCAGAAATGAAGAGTCTAAAGTCACAATTATTGAAACTAGAAAAGGAAGAACAAATGAGGCCCAAAGTCAGCAGAAGAAGGGACATAACAAAGATCAGAGAAGAAATAAAATTGAGAAGAATAAAACAATAAAAAAATGAATGAAGCCAAGAGTTGGTTCTTTGAGAAAATAAGCAAAATGAACCCCTAGCCAGACTTTTTAAGAGAAAAAGATAATCAACACACATAAACAGAATCAGAAATAAGAAAGGAAAAATCACTGCAGACACCACAGAAACACAAAAAATTATTACAGAATACTATGAAAATCTATATGCTAACAAACTGGATAACCTAGAAGAAATGGACAACTTTCTAGAAAAATACAACCTTCCAATACTGACCTGGGAAGAAACATAAAATCTAAACAGACTGGCGTGGGCCATGCTGCTCATGCTGTTTGACAAGGTCCAGGCATGAGGAGGAATCCTGAAAACAGGAAACCTCATAGCTGGCCCCTATAATTCCCATGCTTATTTTTGCAGTTATGATGTTGGTGATTGGGCTCATATATGGGAAATCTTATGTGTTTAAGATTTATTAATCTTTAGTAAATAACATAACCCAAAATATTGATCAAAGCAGCAATTCTGGAAATGAAAGCAGTGTTATGGGACCAACTGTTCCAGGCAGACTGCCACAAATAAGTGCGGCAGAACAACCCAGGCCTCTCAAAACTAGATGCAGTTTGTTCCTCCTTTTGTAACAATTGAAACATGTTTAACCAGGAGTTATGGTAAACTGGGCCATAGAAAAACCCATTCTCCCAAGAAATTTATATGAAACAGCAAAGTAATAAAAAGAGATTAATAGTCCCCACTGCCCACAGCCCCCTTTATGTTGCTTATAATATTAGAAGACATCCCTGGTATCCCCCTCATAGAAAGAATTGATGAGCAAAATAGGGAGATTTATATTTATAATTATCCCATATATAGAAGTTTATAATGAATTTATGGTAAAATATTATTATATTAATGGTAAGGTAGTAAGAGCAGGTTTAGTGTCATTATATAAAAGATTAAAGAAGACTGCAAGGCCCTGGTGCCTGTGGACACAGGAGGAAAGGTATAAACATCTGAAATTGTGGAATGAATATTATGAAAGAATAAGGTGTTTTTATTGTATTTGTAGGAATGTTGAGAAATGTTAAAACTTATGGGTGATAAAAGTACCATCCCTAGACTTTAGATGTAAGCCTAAACCCACATGTGTAGGATAAGATTTAATTAATACTACATTTAATAACCAAAAGACATATAGCTTGCATTTTATATAACCTGCTTAAACTTTATGTAGCCTTAGACACATATCTTAAACTCTATATAATTTTACATGCTTAAAATAAAAATCATAGCCCATACACTGTCTTACGCCATTTCCTGTCTAGCACCCAGCATATAACCTACATCTCTGGCCAAAAAGGTTAAGGGAAAGTTAAACATTAAATGTTACAAGAAAGCTGTTCAAAAAAATGATAACATCTGTAATGAACCAGAATTATACAAAAACTGAAAGGAAAAATCATAGTACCATCCATGATCAAAAAAAATGTGTAACATTATGTAAACCTTAAAAAGATATAAAAATAAAAACCCTGCCGCTTGATGTCAGGAGATGTTACAACCTTGATGTTACAACCTTTCGTCTCCTCACTTATCTCCTCACTCGCCAATGCTATCCTTTCCTTCGTGACCCACACCTGGGCTGGAGCTGGACTCCAGCAACAGACCAATTACCAGCAATGAAATTGAATTAGTAGTAAAAAAACTACCCAAATCAAAACCCCTGGACCAGACGGATTCACTGCTGAATTTTAGCACACATTTAGAGAAGACATAATACCTATTGTCCTTAAAGTTTTCCAAAAAATTGAAGAGGAGGGAATACTCCCAAACTCATTCTATGAAGCCAGCATCACCCTAATACCAAAACCAGACAAAGACCCCACCAAAAAAGAAAATTACAGAACAATATCCCTGATGAACATAGATGCAAAAATACTCAACAAGATATTAGCAAACCAAATTCAAAAACACATCAAGAGGATCATATACCATGATCAAGTGGGATTCATCCCAGTGATGCAAGGATGGTACAACATTCAAAAATCCATCAACATCATCCACTATACCAATAAAAAGAAGGAAAAAAATCACATGATCATCTCCATAGATGCCAAAAAGGCATTTGACAAAATCCAACACCCATTCATGATAAAAACTCCCAACAAAATGGGTATAGAGGGCAAGTACCTCAACATAATAAAGGCCATATATGATAAACCCACAGCCAACATCATACTTAACAGCGAGAAGCTGAAACTTTTCACCTAAGATTGGGAACAAGACAGGGATGCCCACTCTCCCCACTGTTATTCAACATAGTACTGGAGGACCTAGCCACAGCAATCAGACAACACAAAAAAATAAAGGGCATCCAGATTGGTAAGGAAGAAGTTAAACTGTCACTATTTGTAGATGACATGATATTGTACATAAAAAACCCTAAAGACTCCATTTCCAAAACTACTAGAACTAATATCTGAATTCAGCAACATTTATATTGGTGTTTGATCAATATTGGGATATTGTGGCCTAGTCAAGTTGACACATAAAATTAACCAGCACCGAAAGGGTAGATCTGAAGGGATTATCAAGAGTGCAGTAGACAGAAATGTAAGGATGGGAAATACAACAGAGTTAATAGATACATGAGGGGTGGAGTGAGATGATTGATTCTATGCCTAATCACAGTCTGAGAAGGGGACATGTGAAAGGATAAGGTAAAAGCAATATTTGAACATTTGATAAAGTGGCTGGTGAAAAATACCAGTCTGCAAGTTCAGGGATCCCAGTAAACCCCAACCTGCCCCCCGAAAAAAGAAGGAATCGCATCAGAATGAAACTGCAGGACATCAAAGACAGAGAAGGCAGATTACCTTTAAAGGAGGACGATAAATTTTTGGATGATTTCTCAAAAGTAGAGACCAAAAGTGACAAAGTACCTTCTAAGTGCATGAAAAAGCCTTGTCAACTTAGAATTGTATATCCTGAAAAAATATCTTTCAGGAAAGGTGATAAAACAGACTCAGACAAACAAAACCAGAGACTATTTCACATCAAAAACCTATATTTGATAAAGATCTAAAAGATGTATTTCAGGCAGAAGGATACACATTCTTCTCAAGTGCACATGGAACATTCTCCAGAATAGACCACATACTAGACCACAAAAAGAGCCTCAGTAAATTCCAAAAGATTGAAATCCTACCAACCAACTTTTCAGACCACAAAGGCATAAAACTAGAAATAAACTGTACAAAGAAAGCAAAAAGGTTCACAAACACATGGAGACTTAACAACACGCTCTTAAATAATCAATGGATCAATGACCAAATCAAAATGGAGATCCAGCAATATATGGAAACAAACGACAACAATAACACAAAGCCCCAACTTCTGTGGGACACAGCAAAAGCAGTCTTAAGAGGAAAGTATATAGCAATCCAAGCATATTTAAAAAAGGAAGAACAATCCCAAATGAAAGGTCTAATGTCACAATTATCGAAATTGGAAAAAGAAGAACAAATGAGGCCTAAGGTCAGCAGAAGGAGGACATAATAAAGATCAGAGAAGAAATAAATAAAATTGAGAAGAATAAAACAATAGCAAAAATCAATGAAATCAAGAGCTGGTTCTTTGAGAAAATAAACAAAATAGACAAGCCTCTAGCCAGACTTATTAAGAGGAAAAGAGAGTCAACACAAATCAACAGTATCAGAAACGAGAAAGGAAAAATCACGACGGACCCCATAGAAATACAAAGAATTATTAGAGAATACTATGAAAACCTATATGCTAACAAGCTGGGAAACCTAGGAGAAATGGACAAATTCCTAGAAAAATACAACCTTCCAAGACTGACCCAGAAAGAAACAGAAAATCTAAACAGACCAATTATCAGCAACGAAATTGAAGCGGTAATCAAAAAACTACCAAAGAACAAAACCCCCGGGGCCGGACGGATTTACCTCCACCCCAAAGACTCCACCCCAAAACTACTAGAACTGATATCGGAATTTTATCAGACATACAGGGAAGATATAATACCCATTCTCCTTAAAGTTTTCCAAAAAATAGAAGAGGAGGGGATACTCCCAAACTCATTCTATGAAGCCAGCATCACCCTAATACCAAAACCAGGCAAAGACCACACCAAAAAAGAAAACTACAGACCAATATCCCTGATGAACATAGATGAAAAAATACTCAACAAAATATTAGCAAACCGAATTCAAAAATACATCAAAAGGATCGTACACCATGACCAAGTGGGATTCATCCCAGGGATGCAAGGATGGCACAACATTCGAAAGTCCATCAACATCATCCACCACATCAACAAAAAGAAAGACAAAAACCACATGATCATCTCCAACATCCATTCATGATAAAAACTCTCAGCAAAATGGGAATAGAGGGCAAGTACCTCAACATAATAAAGCCATCTATGAAAAACCCACAGCCAACATTATATTGAACAGCGAGAAGCTGAAAGCTTTTCCTCTGAGATCGGGAACTAGACAGGGATGCCCACTCTCCCCACTGTTATTTAACATAGTACTGGAGGTCCTAGCCACGGCAATCAGACAAAACAAAAAAATACAAGGAATCCATATTGGTAAAGAAGAAGTTAAACTGTCACTATTTGCAGATGATATGATACTGTACATAAAAAACCCTAAAGACTCCACCCCAAAACTACTAGAACTGATATCGGAATACAGCAAAGTTGCAGGATACAAAATCAACACACAGAAATCTGTGGCTTTCCTATACACTAACAATGAACCAACAGAAAGAGAAATCATGAAAACAACTCCATTCACAATTGCATAAAAAAAAAAAAAATACCCAGGAATAAACCTAACCAAAGAAGTGAAAGACTTATACTCTGAAAACTACAAGTCACTCTTAAGAGAAATTAAAGGGGACACTAACAGATGGAAACGCATCCCATGCTCATGGCTAGGAAGAATTAATATCGTCAAAATGGCCATCCTGCCGAAAGCAATATACAGATTTGATGCAATCCCTATGAAACTACCAGCAACATTCTTCAATGAACTGGAACAAATAATTCAAAAATTCATATGGAAACACCAAAGACCCCGAATAGCCAAAGCAATCCTGAGAAAGAAGAATAAAGTAGGGGGGATCTCACTCCCCAACTTCAAGCTCTATTATAAAGCCATAGTAATCAAGACAAATTGGTACTGGCACAAGAACAGAGCCACAGACCAACGGAACAGACTAGAGAATCCAGACATTAACCCAGACATATATGGTCAATTAATATTTGATAAAGGAGCCATGGACATACAATGGCGAAATGACAGTCTCTTCAACAGATGGTGCTGGCAAAACTGGACAGCTACATGTAGGAGAATGAAACTGGACCATTGTCTAACCCCATATACAAAAGTAAACTCAAAATGGATCAAAGACCTGAATGTAAGTCATGAAACCATTAAACTCTTGGAAAAAAACATAGGCAAAAACCTCTTAGACATAAACATGAGTGACCTCTTCTTGAACATATCTCCCCAGGCAAGGAAAACAACAGCAAAAATGAACAAGTGGAACTATATTAAGCTGAAAAGCTTCTGTACAGCAAAAGACACCATCAATAGAACAAAAAGGAACCCTACAGTATGGGAGAATATATTTGAAAATGATACATCCGATAAAGGCTTGACGTCCAGAATATATAAAGAGCTCACACGCCTCAACAAACAAAAAACAAATAACCCAATTAAAAAATGGGCAGAGGAACTGAACAGACAGTTCTCCCAAAAAGAAATACAGATGGCCAACAGACACATGAAAAGATGCTCCACATCACTAATTATCAGAGAAATGCAAATTAAAACTACAATGAGGTATCACCTCACACCAGTAAGGATGGCTGCCATCCAAAAGACAAACAACAACAAATGTTGGCGAGGCTGTGGAGAAAGGGGAACCCTCCTACACTGCTGGTGGGAATGTAAATTAGTTCAACCATTGTGGAAAGCAGTATGGAGGTACATCAAAATGCTCAAAATAGACTTACCATTTGACCCAGGAATTGCACTCCTAGGAATTTACCCTAAGAATGCAGCAATCAAGTATGAGAAAGACCAGTGCACCCCTATGTTTATTGCAGCACTATTTACAATAGCCAAGAATTAGAAGCAACCTAAATGTCCATCGATAGATGAATGGATAAAGAAGATGTGGTACATATACACAATGGAATACTACTCAGCCATAAAAAAGGGCAAATCCTACCATTTGCAGCAACATGGATGGAGCTGGAGGGTATTATGCTCAGTGAAACAAGCCAAGCAGAGAAAGAGAAATACCAAATGATTTCACTCATCTGTGGAGTATAAGAACAAAGGAAAAACTGAAGGAACAAAATAGCAGCAGAATCACAGAACTCAAGAAGGGACTGGGGAGGATGGGTGGGTAGGGAGGGATAAGGGAGGGGGAGAAAAAGGGGGGTATTAAGATTAGCATGCATGGGGGGGTGGGAGAAAGGGGAGGGCTGTACAACACAGAGAAGACAAATAGTGATTCTACAACATTTTGCTACGCTGATGGACAGTGACTGTAAAGGGGTTTATAGGGGGGACCTGGTATAGGGGAGAGCCTAGTAAACAAAATATTCATCATGTAAGTGTAGATTAATGATAAAAAAAAAATGCAGTTCCTGTGTGGTGACCTCCAAGGAGTTCTACACAATGATATAAAGGGCATATAAAAGTGTAGGCAAAGGGTCTGTTTGTGTTTATACAGAGGATCAAAGCCTAATTTGGCTACCCCGAAAATGAACTAAGATACGATATGATAAAGAACTTCCAACATCAGCAATCTTGGGAAGACTCATGCCAGAAGATGACCATCAAAAAACCCCAACAAAGATCCATGCACTGCTACAGGTGTAGATGCACTCATCCCACCAGTTCCTGGACTTGCCATGGGAATGAAGAAGGAGATATCTAAGCTGGCCTGTGCATACAGCTAAACAACAAATTTGACTGGATCTAAACTGTTGGAACTCAACCAAGAATTAGGAGAAGTGCAAATTGTAGCGCTCCAAAATCTTACAACTACAGACTATTTACTGTTAAAAGAACATATGGGATGTGAACAGTCCCCAGGAATGGGTTGTTTTAATTTGTCTGATTTCTCTCAGACTGTTCAAGTTCAGTTGGACAATATTCACCATATTATAGATAAGTTTTCACAAATGCCTAAGGTGCCTAACTGGTTTTCTTGATTTTACTGGAGATGGCTGGTAATTACAGGTATACTTTGGTTACGTAACTGTACTCCTATTATGTTAATGTGTGTGTGCAATTTAATTAGTAGTTTAAAACCTATACATGCTGAAGTTACTCTACAAGAAGGTATGTCAAAGAAATAATCAATCTTCCCAGGTTTTCTTCCACCTGCTACTTCTATAGCTTTTCTTCTTCCTTCCTAATTATAACCCTTAAGTAGAATTCGTGCCTCATATCGAATTTACCGAGTATCATAATTCTTCCAAGTGGTAAAGACACCTCAAGACAAATGCTGGGCATAGAAACCACAGGGCATAAAATATGCAAAGAAGTAAAAAGCTAACCTTTTCAAACAATAAGGCTTCTCTCTCACTTACCAACTTAACATTTCCCTGTATGGCCCCGGAAGATGACTGGTTAGCCACAGACGGGTAAGATTCCTCAAGGGAGGAACAACCTAAGACAGGCACAGTCGCAGGGGGGCCATCAGGTGAGAAAATGGGGATCAACAGAGGTGAGGCTTAGAACCTCCCCCCACTGTTTTGAGAGAAATCTTCTGCATCCGTGTATGTTTTGTTGCCCTTGTCTAGCTTGGATTAACACATAGTCTACAGGCACACACCTGATCATCTACATTTGCTCTCTTACAACACTAAACTATGTTTTCTACCTTTATCTTGTATCTACTTACCACTTCAGCATTTTATTAAAAATAATAATAATAAAGAGAGAAATGTGGTATCCACATATAAATCAAGTATAAAAATCAAATGAATATTCATATTTGAACTGACTGTTTATAGTTCATAATGCATGATCAAAACCAAAAGCCTCTGTGATGACTGCCCTTGTAATGTTCACCATGTAACTTATTCACTATGTAAGAATTTGTTTTCCATGTAAGAACTTGTTCGTTATGCTTCAGAAGATTGGAGACTGACAAAAATTAGGCTTGGGGTGGATTAATGATTGTGCATTGAGCATTGACCCCCCTATACAGAATTTTATTGTGGTTAACAACCATTTGATCAATAAATATGAGAGACGCCCTCACAAAAAAAAAAAAAAGTACACACTTCTAATTGCAAAATAAATAAGTAACCGGGATGTAATGTATAGCATAAGGAATATAGTCAAAATATTGTAACAACTTGGTATGGTGATAGCTGGTACCTAGAATTATCATGTATATAAATGTTAAATCACTGTGTTGTACACCTGAAACTAATGTAATACTGTGTGTCAACTACCCTTCAATAAAAAATAATTATCTAAAAAAAAAACCAAAAACTAAAATCAGTCCACGGGAGAAATAAAGCTTGAAACCCATTTATTTCTCACAAACTGCAGTCTCAGGCCATCTCTCATCTCTGCTCCAGCAGCCACAACACGGGCCCTTCCCCTCACCTCTCAGGTACAGATAACCCCTCTGTTGCCCAGGTAATCACCCACTGATATGGAGATGAACTCCTCCACCCCTGAGGAAAGATGCAAATGCGCTAAAGCCATACTTCTTTCCACCTCTGAACGCCTATTGATATACAGATATGCTAAAGCCAGGTGAGATATTCTGGAAATGTTACAATTTTACCCACAGGATGACCAGCCGCTGAGGCCACAAAATTTGCAGCTGGTAAGTGAAGAAAGAGGAAAGAACCTCACTTGTGAGAAAAAGTCCAAGAATTCTGAGACCAGAAGGGAAATCAGCAGGTCATCTTGTGTACCGCCACTAAGACAACGTAGCAGAAACATGTGCTGTTTGTTCGAAAGACCCCCTGAGGGAAGCCAACCCAGCCAACTTCTCCAGCTCCCCATCTTTTCTCTGTGCCTGCACCTACCAACTGCTGAGGAAATACCTACTGAATCAATGGATAATAAAAAGTGGTAAACTGAAGACTTCTTGAATCTGTGACATTTAGACACACAGATTAAGGAGTCATTAACACAAGCAGATTAAACAGAGCTCATTTTATTCAAGATAAGTAAGTTAACAAAACACTGTAAAACATAGGAAAGAGAACAAAACCCGTGAAAATATTCCAGGTAAAAGAAAAGGGTTATATTCCACAAGATTATACTGACTACTTTGAAATTGAATTGTCTTCCAACTTCAACTGTGTATCAGAAACTACTCAGAACTGTATGGCATCTCAGTTCTATTCTCCATTTTTTAATATTTTAGCTCTTGCTACTAAAAAATAGCCTCTTTTTTAGTTACCAGTGAACGAGTGAGTTCAATAGAAATCACAGCTCCAGGGGCAAACTTTGTTTTCAGTTAAAAGCCATTTTCGAGCACAAGGGCAATGAAGGAGTATTTTCCCCAAACAAGCTTTCAAAATTTGGCTCTTAGGCTATTTAGATAAGAGCCATGTGAGGGAGCTTCTTGATCCAGTCTTTGGTCAAATGTTCTCTGTCCTTATTTATTGCTCCAATCATCCTCAGATGCAGATGTGAGAATTAAGGGGTTGCTATGCTTCCAAATTTGTTGTATAGTTTAAGTTTTGTTTAAGGTCTCCTGCCAAGATGGGATACTGAGGCGACTGCCATTGCTAGGAGTTGGCCCACTGCTTTGAGAATCATCAGAAATGCCATTTATCACGACCTCATTCTCAGCAACAGGTGAGGAGGAAAGAAATGGAGAGCTGTGATAAGGATGGGCCAGATACCACAGAGGAAAGTTTAATTTTTAAATATCAATATTTTCCCTTTCTTTTCCTAGCCTTCCAGAAATTCAGTGTAGGACTCATGGCTAGGAAATATATTCTTAAAAAATGACATCTGACTGAGTTTGCCAAATAAAACAAGAGAAGGCTCAAACTTGGGTGGTTCTCATTTTAAACTGAGGAAACTTCTGTGGCTGATCACAACATCAGAGGACTTCCAGAAAGCAGTGCTGACACAAAGCCAATGATATCAGTGCAAAGTACACAGGAAGCTCTTGGCCAACCCTCAAGGGAATTAGTGGCTTCCTCCGTCCTGCTCCAGAATCTTCTGTGCTACAGCTCCAGTGTTAAAAAAAAAATAATAGCTTTGCTGAGATATCTCAGATGCCATACAATTCACTCGCTTCAAGTGTGCAACCCAAAGTGTTTAGTACACTCACAAAGGTATGCAGACATCCTCACTATCTCATTGCAGAATGTTTTCTTCACCCCAAGGAGAGGCCCCTCCCCATGTGCAGTCACTTCCCATTCCGCCCTGTGCTAGGCAACCACTAATCTATTTTCTGTGTAAACGGATGTGCCTATTATGGATGGTTTATACAAGTGGACTGACACAGTATGTGGTCCTTTGTGAATGGCTTCTTTCACTTAGCCATTTTCAAGGTCCACCCATACTGTAGGATGTGCCATACTTTGTTTTCATTACTGTGTACTATTCCCTTGTATGGAGAGACCATATTTATTTAACTGTTCATCAGTTGATGAACACTTAGGCCGTCTTTTGACTCCAATGAATAATGCCCCTGTGCACATTTGTGTACAGGTGATGCCGGGGTTCTTGTTCACAGAGCCAAAGAATGAACTTCGCCAACAGTCAAGGTAGGAGAGCAAGGCAGAGGCTTTTATTCAGAGAGAAAGTGAAAAGACAGAGCTTCTGGTTCAAGCCAGGAGGGGACAAGAGAGTCCCAGGGTGGTGCCCTGTCTAGGGGTTTTTATAGGCAGTTGAGAGACAAAGGGCTAGGGATGTACACCTGCCAAGTGGTCTCAAATACTTTTGAAGAAACACTAAGTTTCTTATTAGTCTTCCTGGTTATTTACAAGAATTTTACTGTTCTGATTTCCTCCCAGGATAGCAGCTTCCTGGTCTGGAAGCATATCACTCAAGACTGCCTGCTTTGTTCCCAAGGTGGGCTGCGTTATTATTTTACTTTTTAACTAATTGGGTTTCAAGATGGAATTCTTCCTGTTTTTTACTATGTTGTTTTGGGCTTGCAGTAGTTTGGGGTTTGCTTGCTACATTGCCCAAGTTGCAACAAATCATTTTGTTTAGGGCTGGAGGAAGAAAAGCAGCACTTGAGTAAAGTCAGAAAAATAAGCTGGGCCCCCCAGCAGGCCAAAGCAAATCTCACAATGGTTTTCTTGCTTTGTCTTTTTCCAGAGGCCCTCACCCTACTCTGTCTAAGCCCATGGTCCCTGTCTCATAGGTGTTTGTGTGGACCTATCTTGTCATTTCTCTTAGGTGAATGTGCAGGAGTGGAATTGCTGGGTCACACAATTTTATGTCTGCTGTTTGAGGAACTGCCAGACTATTTTCCAAAACTGTTCTGCCCTCTTTTTATCAGTCTTCCCAGTGTCTGTCCCCACTGGTAATTATTAAAGTGGTAGGATCATATTCTGATCTCACCCTTGTCTCCCCAGCACCTGGAACAACAAAGGTGCTAACAGATGTTTGTTGGGACTTAGGCCAATTTAAATTCCCTTTAAGGTCCATCTTCCTCAGCCCAGAAATGACTTTGTCATTTCCTCACTGTGAGATGGAGAAACATTTCCCAGTAAAGCTTTACATGCATTTACTTCCTCCTCCCCAAGCTAACTCCTTGTTACCACTCCCTCAATGAGTCTCTTCCCTTTTATATTTCTGCTACCAGCTTTGGACTAGTCCAGAGCTGTCAGGATTTCCCTTCACCAGCTTTGTGTCTTCATCCGCCTCATTGACATCAAACGGGGAAAGTGATGGAGGGGTGGGTGTAGGCAGGAGGGTCTGTGCCCAGGCTGGCTTCCAGAAATAAGAGACAGGAGAAGAGGAAGAGAGACTCTTATTAGTCTAATAAGAAGAGGGGAGGAGAGAGCTCCCAAAAGTGGATTCAAAAGATACATGCTTTTGATTCTCCTGGAAAAAGGCACAGGATAAACATTGAGAGAGGAGTGGCTGGTGAGCTAACTTAACATAGCAATATTGGAGAAGTCTCACTATTAATTTTTCAACTAAAAGTCTCCATCCCCAGCAAGTCTCCCTAAACTCAAAATTGTTCCCAGGACCACGTCTAAAATGTAGGGCTGGAACCCAAGAATGTCGTTACGGGAGGACCCATCTGCCAGCTTCCTGGCCCTCTCCAGTGCCCCCGCCCGCATTTCCCAGGTGTTACAGGGCCTGGCAGGCAGTGCTGCAGTCTCCCAGGCCAGAGCTCATTCCAGAGGCCCCCTTCCCACACTTCTCTCTGGCTTTGATTTGCATGGTGCACGTCCTCCCCTCTGTCCTTTCCTGTCTGACCAGTCCTTTGATGGTGAAGCCAGAAGCAAAAATAGCAGGTGAACAATTTTGCTTCCTCCTGGTTCTCATTTACGACACACCTTTACCCAGAGCAGAGGGCTGCTCCTTTGTCTTCTTTTGCTGCAAATGTGGGTCCTCAAAAGCTCACAGAAGACTCTTGGCTCATTCTGGGGCTGCAGGCTTGCTGGCACTCTTGTTAGAAGCTTCTAGCTGCTCTGAAACAGTTGCCGTTGGCTGTGTACTCACTTTGAATCTTTAGAATGGATCCTCTTTTGAGTCTGGGCTCAAAACACATTAATGGGTAAAAGCTATTTAGTTACACTTCCCTTTCATCTTCTCCTATTACTGTTTTGTCATAATCTCAATTCTTAGGGCCCCTTCCTCCCTACTGTGCCTTGCTAGCAGACTTAATTTGTTCTGAAGCCCTTGGAAATGACCTTCCTACAGTTTACTATTTCAGCACCTCTCAGATTTTCCACAGCCGGACCGTAACAGAGGCTGGTCCTCCACTTGGTCCACAAGGGCATCAGGCATTCACTAAATCATGGAATTAATCAAGCAGTAGGATGGGATGGTGTGGTAGGCTGAAAAAGGCTCCCCAAAAGACATCCAGGTCCTAACTGGTGAATGTGGCCTTATTTGGAAAAAGAGTCTTTGCAGATGGGAGTAACTTCATGATCCTAACGTAAAAATTTTCCTGGGTTATTGAGGTGGATCCCAAATGCCCTTACAAGCCTCCTTATAAAAGAGGGAAAGGGAGGTTACATAGAGAGTAGTGTGAGTGCAGAGGCGAGACTGCAGTGATGCAGCCATAAAAAAGGGTTGCCTGGAACCACCAGAAGCTAGAAGGGACAGACTCTGTCCATGACCCTCAAGAGGGAGCACAGCCCTGCTGACTCCTTGATACTGGATCACGGTACTGATTTTGGACTTTTGGCCTATAGGTCTATGTAAGAATAAATTTCTATTGTTTTAAGCCACACAGTCTGTGGCACGTTGCTACAGCAGCCACGGGAGACTCGTACAGATGGGGAAGTGCCTGTGCTCTAGAGACGGCCTGGCCTATGTTCTCCTTCCGGCTCTGTCATTGCTGGATGAGTGACCTTGGCAAAATACTTAACTCTAGCTATCCCAGTTTCCTCATCTGTAACATGGGAAGTTTGGAAAAGGATGCCCATCTTGAAGACAATTAAGGATTAAATGTGGGAAGTGCATTAAATAACACCTGATATAGATCATTCTTTTAAAGCGTTTGTTATTGAAATTTTAAAAAACTAACATTGAATTTATCAATAAAACTGTGACAATTTACATTCACAAGATAATTGAAATGCATTCTTTTTTCACATATTTAGACTAGATTGTGTCCCCCAAAATTCGTATGTTGAAGCCTTAATCCCCCATACCTCAAAATGGGACTGTATTTGGAGATGGGACCTTTAAAGAGGTAGGTTAAGGTGAGATCATTAGGTTGGGCCCTTATCCAATCTGATGTGACTGGTACCTTATAAGAGGAGATTAGGATGCAGAGATGTACATACATGGGGGCACACATACAAAGAAAAGGCCATGTGGAGGTGCAGCAAGACAGCCAGCGGCCAGCCAAGGAGAGAGGCCTCAGAAGAAACCAACCCTCCCCGACACCTTGATTGCAGACTTCCAATCGCCGTTAAGTATGAGGGAAAATATGTCTGGTGTTGGAACCACCCAGTCTGTGGGACTTATTGTTATGTAGCTGTATTAGTGGGTAGGTAACAAACACAAAGCCACTCGATCTGTACCCTGCCTTGCAGGCCTGCCAGAGCCTGCACTATCGTTGCAGAACCCAGCCAGTGAGATTGGGGAAATAGGGAAGGCAGTATACTAGATGCAGACAAAGAATTACCACATTTTCAGAAAGAAGAAACAGGCAAGATTCAGGAAACTATAAACCATTAAGAATTCTGATTCACCAGAAGGAAAAAAAGCCAACAATATCTAGGATTAATTACTGAATGGATGGTTTTGAACACTGTCAAAATAACCATTTCCTTCTATGGACGGGGTAACTTGTACAGTGAATCAATGCAATATTTCAGGCAGGCTTCTCCCTCTCACATTTCTAGTAACACTAGTGTTCCTTAAAATAGTAACAGTCAGTAGGGGGATTGATTGACTGAGGACTTCATAAAGCCCTTGGCTAAACAAAAGCGCTTTTAAGTGTATCCTTACAGGACTTTTCAGAGCATGTTGTATGCTAACACATGCAGTGAAGTTTCCCATAGGGGAAACACAGTACATATCATGTTTAAACATTTGATGATAAGACCCTTCTTTGGAAGAAATTCCATAAATACAGACACGAGTCAAGAACCATAGTTTGGAAACTACTACAACTGGCATTGGGTATGTGGATTTCAGCAGGTCATGTAACAATGTCTTAATGACAACCATGTGGAAAATAAGAGGAAACGTAGCCTGTCAATAATATAATTAGACGGATTTGTAGCCAAAGAAGCAATCAGTTAAAAACTTCACACAGCACAGAGAATCCACAATCCATAGTACGAAGACCACAAAAAGAAAGGTCTGGAAGCCTTTCTTTCCAAGTACTCAGATAAGACAGAAGGCTAAAAGTGAGCCTGAACACGTGACATGAGACAGCAAGACTTTGACAAGCTGCAATGATGGACCAAAAACAACACGATATCCTCACCAGAAGTTTCTGGTCGAACGGAGGCTTCCAGGGTGAGTGCCAGAAAGAAGGCAAGAATTGAAAATGAGCTGCAGAATGTATTTGATGTCACTCTCAGCCATGGTAGGTGTGTGACATGTCTCTTAGATGGCCATGTACTCTGCACCTGCTTTCTCCAAATCCACGTGCAGGCCACGAGGACCACCCACTGAACCCTGTGGCCTCGTCCTTGGCCCACCTTGTTTTCTAAAGAAACACCAAATGCTAATCCATGCACCAGGGCTAAGGGAATAATGGCATTCTTTACAGGATTCTTAAACTTCTCTATCAGTTTTAAATTATTTCAAAATATAAAGGTTTAAATGAAAAGAAAGAGAAACCCTAAGTGTCTAGGGCCTGTGTCCAATCATATGAAAAATTATATCCTTTGGAAGGAGCATGGCCCTGCCACACCTTCATTTCAGACTTCTACTCTCCAGAATTGTGAGAGAATAAACGTCTCAGTTTACGGTACTTTGTTCAGGCGACCACAGGAGACTGACACAGCAGTGGACGGTTCCATTACACTTCTGTTTCGCTTTTCATTTTATCCTGACCAGTTAGAATGTCTTCTTAGTTCTTAAACCCAGGAGGAGGGAGAGTGGGAGGTCGTCTGATTTGTTTTTGGGGAAGCAGATGCCACCTTCTCCTCAGCAAGGGACTTACCTGAAGGACTGACTGAGTGCCGTCTTGCTTCCTGGACCCTCTAGTTCAGACAACCACCCACTTCCTTGAAAAACAAAAGAAAAATAAAGCTTGTCTCATCAACAGAGACCCAGTGTGATTCTCTTCCTGACGTCCTGGCTCCTGGCTGCCTCTGTGCTCCTGTCTGGACCAAGCAGACCCTGAATAATGCCTTTGTTCCATGCCCAGCAGACTCTTCATTAAATAGCCACCTTCTGGTGGGCTGGTGCTTCTTGAGCCCAAATTTATTGCTCTTGGTTTGTGACTAAAAATATGCCCGGAAGCCTCACCCTATGGAAGTAAAGCGCCTGAGCAGGAGGAATCATGGCAAGGGCAGACCAGATGGGGCTGAGCAATTCTGCAAAAGCAGGAAATACAGGGCAGCTGTGCCTCCCCCTCCTCCGGGGCTGCTCGCACCCCTGCCCCGATGGATGGAGCTGGTATTACTGCCAGTCATTGTTTAGCACTGTCTGTGTGCAGGGCCTGTTCTAGGCATTTTTTGCATTTTTGTTGAACTCTTACAGCAATCCCACGAAGCAGATACTACTATCTGCCTCATTTTTCAAAGGTTGAAACTAAGGCACAGAGAGGCTAAGTAACTAACCTAAGATCACAAAGGGAAGAAGTGCCCAAGTGGGGATTTGAATCTATGTGGTCTGGCTCCACAGTCTGTGCTCCTGTGCCAGGCAGACCCACCTGTGACAGGAGCTGGCCACCCATGATCCCCACGTCCTGCTATTCACATCTTTGAGGAATCCCTTCCTCTCAAGTGTGGGCAGTACCGATGACTTAGTGGAACGTGGCAAAGGTGATGGGATACACTCATCCTTAGGTCACAGGTGACTGTCATTCCCACCTTGCTAGCAGCCTCTCTCCTGCCCTCTTGGCTTGCGCGCTTTGAGGAAGCCAGCTGCCAGGGTGGAAAGGCCCAGGCGGCCAGGACCTGAAGGGGCCTCCAGCCGACAGGGGGCCAGGAATTAAGGTCCTTTGTCTGACAACTCTAAAGGAACTGAGTTCTGCCAACAACCATGTGAGCTTGAAAGTGGCTTCTTCCCAGTGGACCCTACCTTGGGCTGACACCTTGAAGACCTTGAACCAAGGAACTAGCCAAGCTGCGCCTGGATTCCTGACTCACAGAAATTACCAGATCATAAATGTTGTTTTCAGCTATGAGTTTGGGGTGGCTTGTTACACAGCCCTAGGGAACTGACAGAGCCACCTGGGGTTGAGTCCCACTGCCCAAACACCATCACAGGCCTCAAGTTCTTCATCAGTTCAGTGAGAGATGGGTTAGTTTCATCCATTCATGCAACAATTATTTGCTGAGCAACTATTTGGTGCCAGGTACAATTCTGGGTGCTGGGGATACAACAGAGGATGAAACTAACAGATCCCCTGCTCCCATAGGACTTAGAGTTTAGGGAAGGAAGATAGATGTAATGGATAATTTTATGTGCCAACTTGACTGGGACAGGAGGTGCCCAGGTATTTGACTAAACCTTATCTCTGGGTGAGTCTGTGAGAATGTTTCTGGATGAGATTAACATTTGATTTGGTAAACTGAGTACACCAGGTAGCCCCTCAGCGGGGGTAGGCCTCATAGAACAAAAGGCCTGCATAGAACAAAAGAGGGAATTCACTAAAGGAGAAGGCATTCTCTCTACATGACTCATTTTGAGCTGGGACATTCAAGGAAGACTCAGGTCTTCCTCTTGCAGGCAGACTGAAACTTACACCATCAGCTCTCCTAATTCTCCCACAGGAACTCATACTCCCACAGGAACTCCACCACAAGTTCTCCTGGGTCCCCAGGCTTGCAGATGCAGATCATGGGACTTCTCAGCCTCCATAATCACAAGAGACAATTCCTATATATACATAAATAAATACATCTGTTCTGGCCATGTGGAGGAAGAATGAGATGCCTTCAAGATACCGAAGTCGAGATGCCGAGTGGGTGGCTAGATGTATTAGCCAGGAGCTCAGGAAAAGTTTTGGGCTAAAGACATAAGCATTGGCACCCAAGGCCAGAGTTTTTTAAATTGGCGAGCCTATGAGATGGCTTGGAAAGAAGAACCAGGGCAATGGAGTGCCCAGGAGGAGGGGAGCCCCTGAAGGACCTGAGGAGACATGGGCAGACAGGAGAGAAAAACAAGGATGTTAGTCCTGGGAACCAAGGAAAGAGGATCTTTCTGGAGGGAGAGAGTGGTCAACTGTGTTGAAGCTGATAAGAAGTTAGGAGTGGACAGAAACAGATGAACAGATGTCATGTCACAGAGCCCGTGGTGACTGTATGGGGGAACACTGTGGGGTGCCACCAGGTCCTCCACCAGGACAGAGGTCCTCATTCCCCCAGCTGCCAGGAGTGGTGACAGCTGACAGCTCCCGGCTGATCCCCAGCCAGAAAGAGGCCTCAGCCAAGGGAGCTGCCTTGTGCAAGCTTACACCTCCCCACCCGCCACCCACCCCCTGCAGCAGCCTACAGATATCTGTGCCCACCAGATGCAGGAGTGCAAGAGCCTGGGCCCATGCCTCAGCTCCACACAGCCCTGAAGCACCCCTGCTCCCAGAGCTGACCCAGACCAGGTCCTTCTTATGTGGGACATATATATATATATATAATGGAATATTACTCAACCATAAAAAAGAATGAAATCTTGGCATTTGCGACACCAAGGATGGACCTAGAGGATATTATGCTAAGTGAAATAAGCCAGGCAGAGAAAGGCAAATACCATATAATTTCATTTCTATGTGGAATTCAAATAACAAAACAAATGAAAAACAAACCAGAAATAGACTCATAGACACAGAGAATAAACTAGTGGTTGCCATGGGGGAGGAGTAAGGGAATGGGTGAAACAGGTGAAGTGGGGAAAATTAGTGAGACTGTTTACTATCTTTATCTGGGTGATGGTTACATGAGTGTATACATATGTCAAAAGTCATCAAGCTGTACACTAAGATTTGTGTATTTTATTGTACATACCTCAATAAAAACAAAAACAAAAAACCTCTTATTTCTTGGAATAAGTCATTGCAAATGGCTTATACTGATTGCATCATAAATACACACAGTTATACATAGTCTTTTATCAAGATCTACTTTCAAGATAAGATATTCAAACAACATTTTTCAAAGGATTATAAGACTAGGATACAAAAAAATCAAAGCAAAACTAATTGATTAGAGCCAATAACTTGGGCAGTTCCTCATGTCATGGACAAAGGCTATCCAGAAAAAGATGAAGAGCCTATTTTGCTTGCACAGAGTCCCCTGCATGGCAGATTCAAGTCTCCTGTCCTGGTTTGGAGCCTTCAACTCTTGATCTGTATCAGTCACTCTGGTCAGCAAATGTCACTCTGACCCACCAAGTCAGGCAAGTAAGATTGTGATCTGTCTGCAAGTCAGGGAGCTAACAGGAAAGAGACAGCACACTCCAACAGGGCGATGGTGGGGGAGGGGGAATGAAGATAGTATTTGTAGAGGGGTGGACAGGGTTAGGGAAACCAACAAGGAAGAATGCACTAGCATGAGGTTTCCAGGGAGCTTATTAGGTCTAAGCCTGGAGGAGACAGGGAGAAAATATTACCCCACAGATAGCAGGAGTCAGGGACAGCGTCTTTGGCCTTCTGTTGAAGGACACAGCCAACCCATGGAGACCCTGAAGGAGGGGAGCCCACCTCACTTCCCCTGCCCTCCAGTCTCAGGTTGATGCTTCCCACTGATGGGACACAACCGAAGTCAGAGGGTAAAGGCCTCTGTTGATGCATTTGCACAAGGAGTTTCCCAGGGCACAGAGCAGGGTTGATGACAAGGAGAGTGGGTCTGCGGATCTCCAGCAGCCCAAAGAAGTAATATGAAAAAGAGAAAATAAGAATGGGAACAGAGATCATGAAGAAGCAAATTTAGATCCATGATACCAGCATTTTTGCAAAAGGGTTTTTAAGGGTTTACACTGAAAATTCTGTAATCATTGGATTCATGCATGTCCTATTTTAAGGTGTTTAAGGCATTTTAAAGTATCTCATAATTTGCCTTATAATTTTCATCAAGTTTTCATTTGGAAGAGTTTAATTGATTAAGGCTTTCATCACTGTTAAAATTTGGGGGGAACTTGTTTGTAAAATTCATGTCTTTTGATGTAATAGTGGTCTAAGTGGAATGTGAATATTTAAATAATTAACTTTTTAAAAACAATAACAATTCAGTGTGGGTTCCATTCAGAGTACAGAATCCCCTTGGACATTACACTGTTGAGAATGGATTAAGTCCAGTGTCACTCTGAGCCAGGAGGCAGGTAAGTGCATGGTGACCTTGCACGTCTTCTTCACCAAGTTCATCTGTTGGTTCTGTCCTAGGTGGGCCCCAAAGTCTGGTTCTTCAGCCCAGAGTTTCTTAACCTGAGGTCTTACACGTCATGTTCTGGGTAGAAGAACTGGGGATTTCAAGAGTCAAAAAGGTAATAAAAAGACAAGTAGTTTAAAAATGGACAAAGGATCTGAGTAGACATTCCTCCAAAGAAGATACACAAAGGCCAAGACATACTGAAAAGTTTTCACAGTAATATATCAGTCCATCAGGGAAATGCTATTCTATTCAAACCATAAGATGCCACTTTCTCTAGGATGGCACTGAGAATGTGTCACAAGGGTATGGAGAAATCAGAAGTCTCATTCATTGCATGTGGCATTGTAAAATGGTGCAGTCACTTCAGAAAACAGTCTGGCTGTTCCTTAAAAGATTAAACAGAATTACCATGTGACCTGTAATTCCATTCTTAGGTATATACCCAAGAGAAAGGAAACATATGTCCACACAAAAATGTGTACACCAATATTCAGAGGACTATTATTCATAATACCCAGAAAGTAAAAACAACCGAAATATCCATCAACAGTTGAATGGATATATAAAATGTCATCCATCCATACAATGGCACATTATTCGACAATTAAAAGGAATGAAATACTGATATGTACTACATGGATGAACCTTAAAACATTATGCTGAGTGAAAATGGCCAGTCACAAAAAGCTACAGAGTGTATGACTCCATTCATATGAAACATCCAGAATAGGCACAGCCACAGTACAGAAAGTAGATTAGTGGTTGCCTAGAGCTGGGGATTAAGGGAGGGGGGAGGGGGAAAATTGCTAAAAGGTATGGGGCTTGGAAGGAGTGTAGAAAATGTTCTGGACCTAGGTAGTGGTGATGGTTACACAACTCACTGAATATACTAAAAATAATTCAATTGTACAGTTACAGTGTGCTTATTTTAAGTCTCAAAAGGGCTCAGGATTACTGGCTTAAATAAAGCTTGGGAGGTCCCCAGCTGAAAAGCAGGGATCACAAGCCCACAGGGAAAAGACCACAGAGAATGGGAGACCCATGGGGATCTGCCAAATGGCAATTTCATTTTTTAAAACTTAATAAACTACTGCCCTTGAACCTTTCGTAACCACGAATCCAAAGCCTGCAATGGCAATAAGTACATATCTATCAATAATCACCCTAAATGTAAATGGACTGAATGTACCAATCAAAAGACCCAGAGTCACAGAATGGATAAAAAAACAAGACCCCATCTATATGCTGCCTATAAGAGACTCACTTCAAATCCAAAGACATACACAGACTAAAAGTGAAGGGATGGAAAAAGATATTTCATGCAAACAATAGGGAGAAAAAAAGCAGGTGTTGCAGTACTTGTATCAGACAAAATAGACTTCAAAACAAAGAAAATAACAAGAGACAAAAAAGGACATTACATAATGATAAAGGGCTCAGTCCAACAAGAGGATATAACCATTATAAATATATATGTACCCAACGCAGGAGTACCTACATATGTGAAACAAATACTAACAGAATTAAAGGAGAAAATGGAATGCAATGCATTCATTTTAGGAGACTTCAACACACCATTCACTCCAAAGGACAGATCCACCAGACAGAAAATAAGTAAAGAGACACGGGCACCAAACAACACATTAGAACAGATGGACCTAATAGACATCTACAGAACTCTACACCCAAAAACAGCAGGATACACATTCTTCTCAAGTGCACATGGAACATTCTCCAGAATAGACCACATACTTGGCCACAAAAACAACTGCAGAAAATTCAAAAATATTGAAATTCTACCAACCAACTTCTCAGATCACAAAGGTATGAAACTAGAAATAAATTGTACAAAGAAAAAAAAAGGCTCACAAACACATGAAGGCTTAACAACATGCTCATAAATAATCAATGCATCAATGACCCAATTAAAACAGAGATCAAGCAATATATGGAGACAAATGAAAACAACAGCTCAATACTCCAACTACTGTGGGACACAGTGAAGGGAAGTTCTAGGAGGAAAGTACATAGCAATCCAGGCCTATTTAAAGAAGGAAGAACAATCCCAAATGAACAGTCTAAATTCACAATTATTGAAACTGGAAAAAGAAGAACAAATGAGGCCCAAAGTCAGTAGAAGGAGGGACATCAAAAAGATCAGAGAATAAATAAATAAAATTGAGAAGAATAAAACAATAGAAAAAAATTAATGAAACCAAGAGCTGGTTCTTTGAGAAAATAAACAAAATAGATAAACCCCTAGCCAGACTTATCAAGAAAAAAAGAGAATCTACACACATAAACAAAATCAGAAAAGAAAAAGGAAAAATCACTGTGGACACCACAGAAATATAAATAACTATTAGAGAAAACTATGAAAAAATATATGCTAACAAACTGGATAACCTTGAAGAAATGGACAACTTTCTAGAAAAATACAACCTTCCAAGGCTGACAGAGGAAAAAAACAGAAAATCTGAACAATTACCAGCAATGAAATTGAATCGGTAATCAAAAACTACCCAAGAACAAGACTCCCAGACCAGATGGCTTCACTGCTGAATTTTTACAGACCTTTAGAGAAGACACAATACCCATTTCCTTAAAGTTTTCCAAAAAATGGAAGAGGAGGAAATACTTCCAAATTCATTCTATGAGGCCAGCATCACTCTAATACCAAAACCAGGCAGACACCACAAAAAAAGAAAGCTACAGCCCAATATTCCTGATGAACATAGATTCAAAAATACTCAACAAAATATTAGCAAACAGGATTCAAAAATACATCAAGAGGATCATAGATCATGATCAAGTGGGATTCATCCCAGGGATGCAAGGATAGTACAACATTCAAAAATCCATCAACATCATATCCATTATACCGATAAAAAGAAGGAGAAAAATCGCATGATCATCTCCATAGACACCAAAAGAGCATTTGACAAAATTCAACACCCATTCATGATAAAAATTCTCAACAAAATGGGTATAGAGGGCAAGTACCTCAACATAATAAAGGCCATATATGACAAACCCACAGCCAACATCATACTTAATAGCGAGAAACTGAAAACTTTTCCTCTAAGATTGGGAACAAGACAAGGATGCCCACTCTCACCACTTTTATTCAACATAGTACTGGAGGTCAGACAACACAAAAAAATAAAGAGCATCCAGATTGGTAAGAAAGGAGTTAAACTGTCACTGTTTGCAGATGACATGATGTGGGTAAAATTATAATATTTCCAGAATCTCTCACCTGGCTTTGGTTCATTTGCATATCCTCAGGGGTGGAGAGAAGTCCATCTCCATGTCAATGGGTAATTACCTGGGCAACTGAGGACTTGTCTGAACCTGAGAGGTTAAGGGGAAGGGCTGGCTTGCTTGCTTGCTTCTTTCAGAGCAGGGGAGAAAGACGGCACTGAACTGCAGTTTGTAAGCAATAAACAGGTTTTAAACTTTATTTCTCCCTTCGACTGATTTCGGTTTTTAGAGGTATTCTGCCCTGGGATTTCCTCTCCCCAGACTTACACATGACATTGTACATAAAAAACCATAAAGAATCCACTCCAAAACTACTAGAACTAATATCTGAATTCAGCAAAGTTGCAGGATACAAAATTAATACACAGAAATCTGTTGCATTCCTATACACTAACAATGCACTAGAAGAAAGAGAAATCAGAAAAACAATTCCATTCACAATTGCATCAAAAACAATAAAATACCTAGGAATAAACCTAACCAAGGAAGTGAAAAGACGAACAACAACTGCTGGTGAGGATGTGGAGAAAGGGGAACCCTACTAGACTGCTGGTGGGAATGTAAATTAGTTCAACCATTGTGGAAAGCAGTATGGAGGTTCCTCAAAAAACTAAAAATAGAATACCAGTTGACCCAGGAATTCCACTCCTAGGAATCTTCCCTAAGAAACAGGATCACAGATTCAAAAAGACAAAAGCACCACTATGTTTATCACAACACTATTTACAATAGCCAAGAAATGGAAGCAATCTAAGTGTCCATCATTAGATGAATGGATAAAGAAGATGTGATATGTATATACAATGTAATATTCAGCCATAAGAAGAAAACAACTCCCACATTTGCAACAACATGGATGGAGCTAGAGGGCATTATGCTCAGTGAAATAAGCCAGGTGGAGAAAGACAAGTACCAAATGATTTCACTCATCTGTGGAGCATAACAACAAAGCAAAAACTGAAGGAACAAAACAGCAGCAGACTCATAGAACCCAAGAATGGACTAACAGTTACCAAAGGGAAAGGGACTGGGGAGGATAGGTGGGAAGGGAGGAATAAGGGGAATAAGGGGCATGACAATTAGCACTTTTAATGTAGGGGCAGCACAGGGACAGAGAAGACAAGTAGTGAGTCTATAGCATCTTACTATGCTGATGGACAGTGATGGTAATGGGGTAGGTGGTGGGGACTTGATAATGGGGAGAATCTAGTAACCACAGTGTTGCTCATGTAATTGTACATTAATGATACCAAAATAAAAAAAAAGAAATAACATTTGACCTTTTAAATATAAACAAACACCTAAAGATTACCAGACAATGAGAAAACTAGTAGAATAAAAGAGAAAGAAAAAATAAGCAAACAAATTTACTCCAGAATCAAAATAAGGGCAAAAATACAAGAGGAGAAAAACTAGAGAGAGCAGATTGAGGCATCAAGGGTTAGTCAAGGATATACAACTTTCTACTAATATGGAGAGAGCACAGAAAATGGAGAGGATAAATTATCTAAAAAATAGTATAATCCTTGGATGCCCACTCTGACCTTGATGGAATAATGCAGACCAGATTTACTCTCCTGCCCTAAACTAACAATAAACAAAGACAAAATCTATTTTAGGTAGATGAGAGAGACAGAGAGATACATATTATATAACAGGCAGCTCAGGACAGTAATTCTGAGAGAAGGCAAACAAACAAAATAAGCTCTAATTGCCCAATCTGATTTCCTGGAGATAATTTCCAGGCCTCAGCACAGAGACCAGAAACCCAGAGCCCTGTGAGTTGAAGATAAGGATTTGGGAGTACAAGAAGGCTGAGGCAGCTACATTTCACAGGGCAGAGTGCCAGGGAGGAGATGCTTCACACAGAGAGAAAGCTCTGAGATGTGCAAAAGGTCTTCCTCAGGTATTTGGCTGAATATTGATCAGAGCACATGTTGTGAGGAAACTTAAGGCCAGGGAAAAAACCAGCCAAAAATAATTAACTAAAATAAATAAACAAATAGAGCAACCTGTAGGGCTCACACAGGATGGGAATAGTTCACCAACCAGAGTTGAAAACTTTATAATTCATGGGGCATCAGGTAGAGTATTTAGAAGGATATTACTCAATAGTGGAACAAATGTAGCTGTACATTAAATATTTCTGTGGTCTCATGTAGCAAAATCAAGCCTCAAAATGACCAAAGTATTTCTGTGTGACTTACTGCATGCCAGAACAAAACTCGAGCAGGTTTATAGGATTACAGAAATTTTCAGCACCCACCAAAATAACATTTACAATGTCTTGCATCCAATCAGAAATTACCAGACATGCAAAAGAGGCAGAAAAATACAACCCATAATGAGAAGAAAAATAAATCAATAGAAACAATAGGTAGAATTAGTAAACAGGAATTTAACATAGTTATTAAAACTGTATTTCATATGTTCAGGAAGGTAGAGGAAAGTAATAGTATGTTCAAGATAGACATGAAAGATATAAAAGAATGACCCAAATCAAACTTGCAATATTGAAAAATACATGCCCGAGATGAAAATATACTGAATTGGGCTTAGCAGAGATTGAACACTGCAGGAGAAAAGATCAGTGAACTCGAAGACAAAGCAAGAAACTATCCAAAATGAAAGCAAGAGAGGGAGGAAAAAAGGCTACAAAAAATGAAAAGGATATCAGCAAGCTATGGCACAACTTCAAATAACCTAATATACATGTATCTTGGAAAAAAAGGAAAGAGAGGGCAGGAAAGAAAAAAATATCAAAGAAACAATGGTAAATAATTTTCTAAACTTGATGAAAACTATAAACCCACAGAGTGAAGAAGTTCAAAACTCCATTTCCTTCCAGAAGACAAACACAAGTTTTCAAATGGAAAGGGTGTGCTGAATGATGTCAACCAATCAAGTATCCAGGTAGTCAATTAGGACAAGAACCAAACTGAAAATAACATGCAAGCCTTTATTCAGTTACTGCCACAGGGCAGGCAAAAGAGGCCCCAGCTCCCAGTGTGCTGTTTTCCCCAAAAAGCTGCTCTGGGAAGTCAGATAGATGAGCACAGATGGGGAGAACTGTCTCACTGCCAAGGATCCCTGAACAAAAGGTTCCTGAGCAAAAGAGTAGGGGAGAGGGAGAAGGACTAGGAGTAGAAAAGTACTGAATCAAAGCAGAGAAAATGCTTCAGCTGAGACCTCAGACTGGAGGTGCTGCCATTACAGATATGCATATGTGCACAGCCGGCCTGGGGGGGCCTAAGTCCGTACAAACTCCCCCTAGAAAACTGCAGCGCATAGCTGAGCACCAAGTCCGGTGTGGGGAGGGCAGTTTCCCCCATGAGGCCTTCCAGGCAAAGCTTTGTAATTGCCTGTGGTCAGGACTGAAACATGGCAAATAGGATTTTGGCCTAGAACCAGGCTCCTCAAATTGGGGCAGAGTAATTCGGGAATATTTCCAATATGCTGGTGGGTGTAAAATCTGGATATCAGGAGACACATCTAGGCTGAAGACAATTTGGGGAGCCATCAGGATAAATGATAGCTAAAGAACTCATACAAGGGAAGAGACAATGAGGGGAGATCCCTTAAAATGAGAAGGGGTTGTGGGGGCAGATAGGACAAAGCAGTGATGGACATTTGTATTTAAATGATAAGCAGTGGAGTTCGCTTGCAATGGAGGTTAAGAAGACTGGGTAGACAAGACAAGAAAACCCATTTTTCTGGAAGTTTCTAGAGCAGTGGTTTCTAAATTGGGGTACATTCATTGTGGGTTTTATGTTGGAATAAAAGATCCACTGGGGAGCAATGAAATACTATTTGCCTTGCTAAGAAATGAGAGATATTATTTTAGGATAATTTATATTTGTATAATTTACATAAAGTATGATTTTTCTTAATAACTGCATTACCAAGAATCCACTCCAAAACTACTAGATCTAATATCTGAATTCAGCAAAGTTGCAGGATACAAAATTAATACACAGAAATCTGTTGCATTTCTATACACTAACAATGAACCAATAGAAAGAGAAATCAGGAAAACAATTCCATTCACAATTGCATCAAAAAGAATAAAATACCTAGGAATAAACCCAACCAAGGAAGCGAAAGACCTATACTCTGAAGACTACAAGACACTCATGAGAAAAATTAAAGAAGATACTAATAAATGGAAACACATCCCATGCTCATGGATAGGAAGTATTAATATTGTCAAAATGGCCATCCTGGCTAAAGCAATATACAGATTCAATGCAATCCCTATCAAAATACCAACAACATTCTTCAAAGAACTAGAGCAAATAGTTCTAAAATTCATATGGAACCAGAAAAGACCCTGAATAGCCAAAGCAATCCTGAGAAGGAAGAATAAAGCTGGGGGGATTACACTCCCCAACTTCAAGCTCTACTACAAAGCCACAGTAATCAAGACAATTTGGTACTGACACAAGAATAGACCCATAGACCAGTGGAACAGACTAGAGAGCCCAGATATAAACCCAACCATAGATGGTTAATTAATATATGATAAAGGAGTCATGGACATACAATGGGGAAATGAGGGCCTCTTCAACAACTGGTGTTGACAAAACTGGAGAGCTACATGCAAGAGAATGAAACTGGATTATTGCCTATCCCCATACACAAAATTAAACTCAAAATGGATCAAAGATCTGAATGTAAGTCATGAAACCATTAAACTCTTAAAAGACAACACAGGCAAAAATCTCCTGAATATAAGCATGAGCAACTTTTTCCTGAATGCATCTCCTTAAGCAAGGGAAACAAAAGCAAAAATAAACACATGGGACTACATCAAACTAAAAAGCTTCTGTACAGTAAAGGACATCATCAACAGAACAAAAAGGTATCCTATAGTATGGGAGAATATATTTGTAAACGACATATCTGACAAGGGGTTAACATCCAAAATATATAAAGAACTCACACACCTCAACACCCAAAAAGCAATAACCCAATTAAAAAATGGGCGGATGATATGAACAGACAATTCTCCAAAGAGGAAATTCAGATGGCCAACAGACACATGAAAAGATGCTCCACATCTTTTCCACACTAATCATGTGCTCCACACTAATCATCAGGGAAATGCAAATGAAAACCACAATGAGATAACACCTCATACCAGTTAGGATGGCCAGCATCAAAAAGACTAAGAACAACAAATGCTGGCGAGGATGTGGAGAAAGGGGAACCCTCCTACACTGCTGGTGGGAATGTAAATTAGTTCAACCATTGTGGAAAGCAGTATGGAGGTTCCTCAAAAAACTCAAAATAGAAATACCATTTGACCCAGGAATTCCACTCCTAGGAATTTACCCAAAGAATGTAATTTCTCAGATTCAAAAAGACAGATGCACCCCTATGTTTATTGCAGCACTATTTACAATAGCCAAGGTATGGAGGCAACCTAAGTGTCCATCAGTAGGTGAATGGATAAAGAAGAGGTGGTACATATACACAATGGAATACTATTCAACCATAGAAAAGAAACAAATCCTACCATTTGCAACAACATGGATGGAGCTGGAGGGTATTATGCGCCCTCCATAAGTAAGCCAGGTGGAGAAAGACAAGTACCAAATGATTTCCCTCATTTGTGGCATATAACAATGAAGCAAAACTGAGGGAACAAAACAGCAACAGACTCACAGACTCCAAGAAGGAACCAGCGGTTATGAAAGGGGAGTGGCGGGGGAGGGTGAGTGGGGAGGGAGGGAGAAGGGGATTGGCACACATGGTGTAGGGGGGATCATGGGGAAGACAGTGTAGCACAGAGAAGGCAAATAGTGACTCTGTGGCATCTTACTACACTTATGGGCAGTGCCTGCAGTGGGGTATGGGGGGGACATGATAATAGGGGTGAATGTAGTAACCACATTGTTTTTTCATGTGAAACCTTCATAAGAGTATATATCAATAACACCTTAATAAAAAATATTTTAAAATAAAAAAATAACTGCATTACTAAGAAATAAATTATGTTTTACAAACGTTTGATGTATGGTCTAGCGCTATCCTCTTCACTTAGTCCAAATGTCAGAAGACCACGGGTCACATTCATTGGGAGTCCTACAAGGTGGAAATGAAATAGTGATGTTTCCTCTTGTTCCCTTTTGAAGTCCGTTGCTATGTCTAGCTGTTTATTTGACGTGAGCAAGTGTGTTTACAGATTAGGTTAGTTTAAACTGATGCTCTGTAAATGGATGTGACAAAATTCCTGCAAATAAACTGGCAATTAAAGATAATACTATTAACACAAATGAATAAGATAACATCAGAACTGACCTTTTCATTGCTGGTGTGAACTTTCTTTGTTTTTTTGCCACATTATGATATAAAAACAATGACAATCTGATCAGACCCTTCAGGAACTCAGTGAAAACAAAAATCACAAAGACTATTTATGAAATGTTCTTACACATATTGTCATTAGCCATTCTTCTCCCTCTAAATTATATTGAGCCTTTGTACATATTAGCTAATGACAGTATGAAGCCACCTCATTAGGAAGATGGTAAAAGCAAACCTCTGAGTGTTTTAGTCATGTTATACTTATGTACTACAGTTCTTGATAAAATTTCCCTGTAATTGATGACAATGTTTAGAAGCTGCTTTGATGTTCTTAATAGTAAAAGACAGAAGTCACAGGTAATGGAGAAACAAACATTTGTTCTTCTTGCCCCTATATAATAAACTAAAGCACATTCTTTAGGCAGTAAATTCTACTGAAAGATGTATAGATAATATGGCTGAAGATTTGAAGAAACAAGCGTTAAATTTTACAACGTGGGAAGTTTGCCCTATAGTGACAGGGCACCATGCCAAAAAGGCAGCTGTTTCCAACAAGTCCTTTTCAAAAGTGAAAGACACAAGAACTACCTTTCTTAGCCACTAAGGAAAAGACACACAAATGGGAATTCACTTCTTGAAACAAAAAGTTTTAGTGCCCAGATCTTGATTCCCCACTAAAGGAAATAAGGGCCCCTTGGAGAAATGGTGATTCCAAACCTGTGGCAGAAATGTATAAAATGAGCCTACAAGATCTTATGCCAGAAGGTAAAGAGGTGCTTTAAAAAATGATAAGGCATATCAAAAAGAACAGGAGCCAGTTTGAAATGGCTCCCACTGGCCAAAACTGGGACAATTTGAGCATTAAAATAAATAAGGAGAATAAATAGGTAGAATAGAAGGGATTTTGAGTGCAGTGGAACTATTTTGTATGATATTGTAATGGCGGATACATGCCACTACTTATTTGGCAAAACCCATAGAATTACACAACACAGTGAGCCCAAACGATCTAATTATTAACAGATTTTGTTAATAACAGTTAATAATAATGTATCAATACAGAACCCTTAACTGTAACAAGCATACCATACTAATAGAAGATGTTAACAATAGGGGAAACTGGGGGGCTACAGAAGGAAAGGGAGTAGAGAGGAACTCTACTTTCTCCTCAATTTTTCCGTACACCTAAAACTACTCTAAAAAATAAAATCTATTAATAAAAATAAAATTTTAGTAAGTAAGGATAGTAATGAGCTATAAACAATTGGATAAAATAAAAACCTATAAATTCATACTGGTAATAAATGGAAAGAGAAAGCTCTCTGCTACAATACGTCGGCCAATAAATACTTGTATTTGGAGAGGCAGTGTTGAAAAATTACAATTTCACAACCATCGAAGTAGACTGGTTCAGGGCTGTGCTGTATATTTAAAACCAACATAAGATTGTATATCAGTGATACTTTCATTAAAAAAAAAGTAGACTGATTCAGGCAGGGATCATTAATGGACGCTAATTCAAGTTTGATGAAGAGCAGGGAATTTGCAGGAGCTGGGGTTGCCCCTCCACAGATTAGTTGCGAGGGAAAAAAGAGTAGCTATACAGTGGAGAAACTGGGTAACACCTTGACCATCTGATCAAAATTAGCATCGTCAATGAGGGGTTAATGAACACAGTGTGCTTGCAGATGGGATATCTGAGACCACCACACAATTATGCAGTACTCCAGCCAGGAATGTGTAATCTCAATCTAATCATGAGGAAACATCTACACAATAATTTTAGACAAACCCAAACTGAAAACACCTACACAATAATTGATCTATACGTCTTTTAAAAAGTCACTAAGGCCAGGTACTGTTCCAGATTAAAGAAAGCTAGAGAAGTTCAGGGAAAACTGAGTTAGTATGTATATGTGCGTCTGTGCGTGTATACACACAGATAGAGCACAAATGTGGCAAAATATTAAAGATTTGGTGAATCTGAGCAAAGGGTAGGCGGGAGTTCTCTATTTCTGCGACCTTTCTGTAAATTATTTCAAAATGAGTTTAAAAATATGTTTTATGGAAAAACTGCAAGTGTAATCCTCTGATGGAACATTTTTACTTAAATAAAGGGGGTGGGGAGACGTTCTGGGTTGAGATTGCATAGCTAGCACCACACAGGAAATTAATTCCGGCTTCACCCAAGGAGAAACTATTACAGTAAATAAGTTGAGACTGAAGTGCATAAAGTGCTACAAGGCATCACCCCCGTGGTAAATTTAATTAAAATGCAATTCACTTTTATTAAAATACAATCCAATCTTAACCATATGCTGTATTAAGAAGGGGAAAGACCATGAAAATCTGTGCCATGCAAATGCTGTCAACTTAAAGATGAACTGTGGCCTTTTTTTTTTACAGAAGGTATTTACTGACTTTTTGTTAACAAGTAGATAATATGAACATTTTACGTAACAATACTGGGGGAAAAACATTTAATCCCTTTAAACTTCTCATATGAACAAATGAAAATCAAATGAAACTATACTGGTATAGACCACATGCAACTCTTGCTTTTTTTAAATATTTGGAAATGTTTCCATTTGGATGTGATTTTTTTTGTTGCCCAAAATGCTGTGTGCGTCTATAAAAACTCTAGCTGACCTCTAAAGAAAGTGGGGGTGGGAGGTGTAATTGCCAATAGATTTACAAATATTTCAAATGAAATGTTTTGGGCTTATTGTTCTAAATATAAAAACGCAACCCATTCCAACTAATATGAAGGAGCAACTATTGGACAGCAGGAAATGAAAATCTTAATAAAACCTTAAGTCAAAGAGTCGTTGGAAAGGTTTTTAAAATGAGTTTGATTTAGTAAGTGCCGACAGGAATTGCTTCTTCCATTTGGATCCATACATATTCTGGTGTATTTTTCCATCTATAAGGTCATTATGGCAAAGCACTAACTCAGACTCAAACCTAAACATAGTTGAATCACAAAGTAAATAATGCAAGATTTTTAAAAATAAGGCCTAACAATTGGACAGATTTACTAAAACTTGTTCAATTAAAATGGATTAATTTTATGGTATGTAAATGATCTCAAAATTGTTGTAAGGCAGTTTTCAAGTGCATGGTTCAATACAAATACTCATTTTACCATATAATTCGTAACTCATGCTTGCTTAGTTGTTACAATTAACAGCTAAGCATTTGATTATTTCATCTCTCGTCCTTTGTATTTTTCGTTTTGTGTATTTTTAAAAGGAGCCTAATGTATTAAAACAGGTAAACCACCATTTGAATGGTAGGCTCAAATGGCTTACAGATAAGGGCAGACAACCAGAAAAGTTCAGAGATCGCTTTCTGAAGGCCACCCCAAGCCGGGACGTTGTTAGGACACTCTCAAGGGCGCGTGCACCCCTCGGCCAGGTCGCCCCCAAAACGAACGCTCGGCGTGTTAGCTTAATTCTGGACGCTCTTGCCCTTCGCTCACAGCGCTCTGCACACAGGAAACGGCCTGGCGCGCTGAGCGGCTTCTCCATTCCTGCTCCGTACGTCCTCAAGTCACCCAACACCGCTCACCAGACCCAGAGGGCTTAGCGCGCCCGATCGTGCACTCCGACAGCAACTAGCGGGAAGAAGTGGGGGAGCACCGGAGGGCGAGCCCTGCGCAGGCGCACTGGCAACGCACCGCCTTCCTGGGAGGGTCAAGGCCATGGTTAGGCGCGGTCTTCCGGGAATGGGAAGTTAGGCCGCGCGTGAGCGAGGAGGAGGCTGGGCTGCCCACTGCTTTCCCACGCCCGACGGGGCTTGCGCAGGGGGCGGGGCTGCGCGCGGAGGCGGAACCGGGGCGGGTGGCGCCGGTGACCTGTTCGCGCAGGCGTTCCTCGCGCGGCATCCCGAGGCTTGAGCCGGCGGCGGACGTGACTGACGGGGCCGCCGGCGGCCCGCGGACGATGCTCGCCCTGCTGGGCGCGGCGACCCTGGGGCTCCTGGCTGGCGCTCTGCGGGTGTCGCCGGCAGCCGCAGGTGAGAGGATCGGTACCGGCGCTGGCTCGTGGGTGGGGCACGAAGGCTGGGCGGCGGCGGGAGGTGGGCAGGAGGACAACGGCCTCTCCGCGAAACCTCTGGTCCCCGGACTGGGGACGCCCTGTGTGCGAGAGCCTTCGAGTGGAGTTCGTTTCTTTTCGAGAATTCCGGCCGCTCGCCAGGACGGCTGAACAATAAACAAGGCTTTAGCACGAACTGTACCGCGTTTCTGAAAGGTGTTTATAGATAGTTAACGGTGCGACGTGGGAGGGGATGATGACTGCAAGAATTTCTCTGCCTTCAGGGTTCGTATCGTCCAATAAAATGTAATAATAAAAGACAAATACACAGCCCAAATACGGGGGCTGGAAGTCACCAGGCTGGTTTGCTGCCTTTCCTGATGTTTAGCCGGGGTGCATCGCGGGAATGGCAACTTTTATAGGGTTGACATTGTGGTGAAGAGAGGTACCCAAAGAGAAACGGCCTAGCAACTGTGAGGTCAGTGAGGTTGCCTCCTGGGTTCAGAATATTTAACTCTTCGCTTAGAAAACTGTACCCTGATGTGGTACATGGTATCCTATTTCTCAAACTTTTCCACAAGTACAGTATAGCATATGGGTCCTGGGGTCCTGGTGTAACCCGTGGTAATTTCTTTGAAGTCTTCTTTTCATGAAAATTTTGCATTAAACTCCTATGCTTTAATATAAAAAGAATTTCCCCAGAACTTTCATATAAAATTAACTTTCTAGGAGGATGTACATTAAGATCCTAATTTTAATCTAGAAGAGAGCTGCTAAAATAAACTTTTTACACAACTAGCATTTATTACTGTCTTGACAGTGTACCGGACATTACTCTTCAGTGTTTTAAAATATAAACTCATTTAACTTTCAGAACAAAGCTAGGCACTGTTACCCTCATTTTACAGATGAGCAAATCAAGGCAGAGGTTAACTTGCCTAAGGCCATAGTCTGTTTTTCTAAAGGACAATTAAAGTTCTTGATGATCCACCTATATTCTAATGGCCTAATTATCTTTCAGTTAACTAATCAGTTTGCTCAAAGGAATAGTAATGTCCACAGCTAAATGAAATGCTAACCCTAAATTGAGATCAATGTTGCTCAGATCAAAGTCATAAAAATATTCAACCTTTTAAACCTAGTAAATGCAATTCTGGGACCCTATCCTAAGAAAACTATTCAAAATATTACAGGAAATTATATTTGTGTGGATGTGTTTGGATTTATGTCAGACTTGAAAAGATAGTAAACATTTCTGGTCATCAATATGGATGTGAAAGGTTGTAAGCAACCAATTGTACAAAAAGAAGTATTTGTTTAATTTATATATGTTACATGCTAGAAACATAAAATCAGCTAATACTATTATCACACCAAACACACTTGGGTCCACTTACCAGATGCACAGCAAAGTTTAACACTGACATGGACTGTAGTGAAGGAAAGTGGGCATTTATTGCAGGGCACCAAGCAGTCAGAACAGGCAGCTAATGCTTAAGGTCCCAAACTCCCTGTTTGTTCATAGGAACAACTTCATACCATAATATCTCTAACTGGGAAGAGTTTTTAAGGGAAAAAGTATGAGTGAGGGTCTCAGGACATGTGATCGGTTCATATACATATTCTGACTGGCTGAATTAGGAAAACAGGAGATACTTCAGGAATCTTAATCATCAGTCTCTTGGCTCCAGTTAGTCAGTCTGTGGTCTACGTGCTTGCAGTGAACGTGGGCTTCATGGGGTGGGATCTCACCTGTAAAACAACTCAAGGACATGTATGTATCAAGACAGTATCTATACTTCATGGTGGGGAGCTGCTGTCCTGTGACCCTGATTTACATCTAAGTTAAGTTATTACTCCTAACCTGGATTTCCTCTGCTCCCCCGCCCATATCCATTGTCCTAATCACTACTGACTATCTAATTCCCACACTCTGGCTTGGAGGGGCTTGGGGCCCTAATGGAAGAAAAAAAAACCCTTCACAAGAAGGGGATACCTGCCCAATGTCATTATCAAAAGGATGTTGATTATACTCATAAAAGAAAATCCATGAGATCTAAAGTGCTGTTTAATAACTATTTCCAAGTCCCTGTCCACTTATCAGTTATTTGTTGCTCTCCCAAATGCAAGATGCCACCAATCCCAGGTTCTCCTTCCTTTAACAGAAGAAGGATTGCTTCCCTGAGGAAATCTCTGGAGCTATCCCATCAAATTTCCTCTTCCTGTCTCAAGGCCCAGAATTACCAGAATTAGAATATTCTGGACTGGAAACCACAAATGCCATCAGATCTTTTGTTAACCCCAGGAAACCCTGTCACTGCCCCGCAACTTCATATAATCTATACAATTCCAACAGATGGGATGGGAATTAAGTTTAGAGGACTGGGATAAGGGAAAGTATTCTGAAAATTGAGGCTGGAAAGACTCAGTGAGGACATCCCAAATTTTTTTAAAATTTCAGAAAATGTTTTCTCAGATGTCTTGACTCTGACTTTATACCATAATATCTCTAACTGGGAAGGGGAGATAGCAGTCCCAATAAAGAAAAGTTCTACACAAGGACCCCTTAAGGGGTTGCATGCTTGCCTTGAGGCAACAAGTAAAGGCTAGAAATACTGTAGGAACAAGAAATAAATTTAAAGACTGGTCTTTGAAAAATTGTAGCTTATCATAGTGAAAGATAGTCCTTTGTGATATTGAAGTTGCTGTGAACCCAGCATTATGCCAAGGACTCTGAAATATGCCAATTAAATATGAAGCTGTATAGACCCTGCCCTGAAGGAACTTGTAGTGTGGTTGGAGTTTTGTGTTTACTACAAAGAAGCAGTTTTTTTACAAAACATCTTTATTCAACAAGTTTTGAGATGCTGCCTGATGTCAGGTGCTGCGCCGAGTACATCTGCTCTCATGTGAAATGGAGCAGCTTGATAAAATAAAGCCTGTAAAAACGGGGTCAGCACAAGTTGCAGGATTTCCAGAAGGTTTCCTGTAAGGGGTCAAATGTGAGCTGGGTCTGGAGAATTTGCGTGGTCCCAGAGGAAGAAAAGCACAGATTGTAGGGGGCTAGAAAGGGAAAATGAGAGGAGAGGATATCCAACAAGTGCAAGATTAGCAGTAGAAGTATAAGGAATGAAGTAGGTCTCTAGATGGAAGTTCTTAAAAATAAACACAAGGGCTCAGACTTGATATGCTCAGTGAGTGGTCAAGACCTTTTCAGGTTGCTGGAGAGCTTGGCCCTGCGTGATAAATATTCATACCTCTGTCGTTCAGTTTTGTTATGTGAATGTTTGCTTCCCATGAATTAGTTGTCAACTTTGAAATCACATTTGTTCAATTCTCTAGTGGAGTACATGAAGCATCTTTGAACACAGATTGTGAACAAATTGAAGTAGTTGAACCTCGTATCCTTTATGTCTGTGTCTTCCAAGACTAAAGAAAAAATTTCCATTTTTATCGTTTTTTTCAACTAAACAATGCATGCTTTTTTCATTTTTTTCCAGCTTTACTGAGATGTATTTGACATACAATGCTTACTTTTTATAGATTTAAAAAAACTGAACCTTTATCCAGCTCTTTCAAATGCAGAGATACAAATAATTAGCAACCTCTCTGGGCTAAGAGCAATCATTAGGTTTTTTTCAGATTGTTTTATATACTTAGCTTTGTTGTATTGGAATGTATTCATTCTTTAATCAGTGATGTGAAGGGAAGAATAACATTTTTTTCATATCTATAATGTGTATACAGCCATCTTTTTTCTCATTGCCCTTACAGGGAGAACAAATCTAAAGTCTCCTCATAATGTAGAGGTCTACATCGTTGATGACAACTTTATCCTCAAGTGGAACAGGAGCAATGAGGCTGTTGGGAACGTGACTTTTTCAGCAGATTATCTAATGTATGTGACTGCTTATTGATTTGCAAGACTCATCTGAAGAATTTTTATAATTCAAACACTAATTTTTTTTCAGGCTTGGGAAACATTTGCTTTTTCCATTTTTTTAAAGAAGTGTTATATCTACATAATATTTATAACTTCATTTCTACAAATAGAAACTTAGATTCAGCTTTGGGCATTGAAACAAAAGAGATTATGGGGGATGAGGATGGCATACCGCTTCTGTAGTGCATGGTCATAACTTCTCTGTTCTGGATAATCCACCTTCTTTAAATTTAGGTGAGGGTCTGAACCAGAGCCTATCCTGAGGACATGGGAGAATACCCCAAAAGGTCTATCCACAGTCTCAGAATAGCCTCCAGGTTCCCATGGTCAAGTTTTCCTGTTATCTCCATCATATGCAATGTTTTAACTTTAGATACAATTTATTAATATCAGCATGTCAACCCTGCATTTCCACAGAATCGCTGTTTCTGGAGTTTCTGCCCCCTCCCTAGTGCTTTCTACCTAACAGTTGCCAAGAGGACAGGCCAGTGGAGAGTGGCAGGAAAAGGATTACAGAACAAACAGCTCAAGAAGTGCAGTACTGTACTTTGCATGTGCGGCCCTTCAGCTAACCATTATTCCTGTCCTAGAAAGAGCAGGCAAATAACACAACAGTGAAAGAACAGGATATAGGGCATCCAGACCCAGAATCTGCTGCTCCAGCCCTGGCCCCAGCGCTATTGTTCTCACTTGATTACTAATAAAACTGAGATTAACTTAATCTCACAGCTTTAGTGATTTGTGTGTTTGTGTGTGTGTGTGTGTGTGTGTGTGTGTGTACATGGTTTTTCTCACATACATGGTTTTTCTCAGAATTGGTAATTTAACATTTTTTATCTCTAGAGATGTACTTTAAATTGAAATTTGAATTTTGTTACCAATTTTATTCTTTGCCTTAGTCCTGACTTTTCTTATTAAACAACTCTTTCAGGCATAACACAGATTATTTCAGACACCTTTATTTAAAGTCACCCTTATAATACAGAACAGAGTCATAGGTGTGTTTCTTCACACATTATATCACTTATACTAAATTCTCCAGACCATCAGTTACTCTTCCATTCTGACTTAGGCATCAAATGCATTATTTCAGTGTGTTCTCACTCTCTTCTCTTTTGTTAGCTTTATAAACAATTGCCTTGTAAAAACTTGCTGGACTCCCATATTTGGGGAGACAGTGTGACAGCATTGTAGTATATAGTATGGGCGTGAGCCAGGCTGCTCAGGTCTAACTCCATCCTCTGCTATTTATTCTGTCAAAGTTTCTTTATCTGTTAAGGAGAGATAAAAACTAATATGACCATATTTAATTTATCATCCAAACCAAGATACTTCTGAGAGTGAAAAGAGGCACTTAATTTTAAATAAGGTAAAACAGCAAGCTTAAACCAGGGCTGCCCCAGGCGAATTGGGAAAGTGTGCCCCAATAGTAAAGAGTCTAACTCAGAAGGTAGTTGAGTATTGAATAGTTGAATATAAAGTGCTCAGAACAGTGGCATGGAGTAGGTGAATGATCAAAGTGTAGTTAATCATAGCAGCGTACAAGTATTTTTTAATATAGTGTTTCTCAGAATGTAGAACATATGCCACTGGTAATCAGTGATACAGAAACCCATAAATAAGCTACTAGGATTCCAGTGCCTGTGGAACACAAGTGTGAAGACATCAGTGTTCGTGACTTACATCTAAATTATGTTTGTACAGTGTAGTATGCATCCTTTCATCCAATAATGAGTGCCTTTTATCCAAGCGCACTTCTGGGTGCTTAGAATATATCAGTGATTAAGAGAAACAAAGATGGCATGTAGTTACAGTATGAAGCTTTTATGAAAAATGAAGTTTTATGAAATGAATTTTATATTGGTTACATATTTGTTTTCAAATTGTATTCTGATCTAAATACTCTCTCTGATAAAGGTGTTTTTAAGAAAAACAGCAGCTTCCTTCTTTGTACAACGGTTGTAATTGGGTATGCTCCTGTCCTGAAGCAGGAAAGGCTTAGTTTTAAATGTTTTATAAGGTTTTCTGTTTATAATAAGAGTTTCTGGGCTTTTGAAGTAGATTCTGATGTGGAGGAGTTTCTCAGGGAAGACCAGTACAGCAGAAGGGGAAACTGGCCAGGAATGAGATGTTCCATATGCTGGTGCGTATTTTTGGTCATTTTTTTTTTTTTGAGAGGGCATCTCTCATATTTATTGATCAAATGGTTGTTAACAACAATAAAATTCAGTATAGGGAGGTGAATGCTCAATGTACAATCATTAATCCATCTCAAGTCTAATTCTCGTCAGTCTCCAATCTTCTGAAGCATAACCAACAAGTTCTTACATGGTGAACGAATTCTTACATAGTGAATAAATTCTTACATGGTGAACAGTACAAGGGCATTCATCACAGAAACTTTCGGTTTTGATCACGCATTATGACCTATAAACAATCAGGTCAAAAATGAATATTCGTTTGATTTTTGTACTTGATTTATATGTTGATCCCACATTTCTCCCTTTATTACTATTATTATTTTTATTTTTAATAAAATGCTGAAGTGGTAGGTAGATGCAAGATAAAGGTAGAAAACATAGTTTAGTGCTGTAAGAGGGCAAATGTAGATGATCAGATGATCAGGTGTGTGCCTATGGACTAAGTATTAATCCAGGCTAGACAAGGGCAGCAAAACATCCACGGATGCAGAAGATTTCTCTCAAAGCAGGGGGGGTGAGGTTCTGAGCCTCACCTCTGTTGATCCCCAAATTCTCACCTGATGGCCCCCCTGCGACTGTGCCTGTCTTAGGTTGTTCCTCCCTTGAGGAATCTTACCCGTCTCTGGCTAACCAGTCATCTTCTGGGGCCATACAGGGAAATGTAAAGTTGGTAAGTGAGAGAGAAGCCATATTGTTTGAAAAGGTTAGCTTTTTACTTCTTTGCAGATTTATGCCCTGTGGCTTCTATGCCCAGCACTTGTCTCGAGGTATCTTTACCACCTGGAGGAATTATGATACTCAGTAAATTCGATATGAGGCACGAATTCTATTTAAGGGTTGTAATTAGGAAGAAAGAAGAAAAGCTACAGATGTAGCATATGGAAGGAAACATGGGAGGATTGATTATTTCTTTGACATATCTTCTTGTAGAGTACATTAAGTATGTATAGGTTTTAAACTACTAACTAATTTGCACACACATATTAACATAATAGGAATACGGTGACATAAACAAAGCAAATCTATAATTACCATCCATCTCCAGTGAAGCCAAGAAAACCATTTAGGCACCCTAGGCATTTGTGAAAATTTGTCTATGATATGATGGCTATTGTCCAACTGTACTTGAACCGTCTGAGAGAAATCAGACAAATTAAAGCAGCCCATTTCTGGGATCTGTTCACATCCCATATGTTCTTTTAACCGTAGATAGTCTATAGTCATAAGATTTTGGAGTGCTACACCTTGCACTCCTCCCAACTGCTGGTTGAGTTCCAACAGTACAGATCTGGTCAAATTCGTTGTCTCACTGTATGCACATGCCAGCCTAGACATCTTCCTCCTCATTCCAATGGCAAGTCCAGGAGACGGTGGGCTGGATGCAGCCACAACCACAGCATCGTCTGGATCCCTGTGGAGGCTTTTTGATGATCATCCCCTGGCACAAGTCCTCCAGAGAGTGCTGATGCCGGAAACTCCTCCTCATATTGTATCTTAGTTCATTTTCTGGGTATCCAAGCAAGGCCTTGATCTTCTGCATAGAAATAAACAGACCCTTTGCCCACACTTTGACATGCCCTCTATATCACTGTGCAGAACACATTGGAGGTCAGCACACAGTAACTGCTTTTTTTTTTTTTTTTTTTTATTAAGAGAAAGGAATATTATCAGAAAAGAGTACCTCCATAGCTGATCATCTGACACCCTTTAAGTGATCAACATTAAGGATATTTAAAGCATGCGTTGATCTTTGATTTACCAATAGTTTTATCCTATCAAGGAGTAATCCCCCTTTTCTTCCTTTCTTTCTTTCTTTTTTTTTTTTTTAAATTTTTAATCTACACTTACATGAAGAATACTATGTTTACTATGCTCTCCCCTATATCAGGTCCCCCCTAACAACCACATTACGGTTACTGTCCATCAGCTTAGCAAAATGTTGTAGAGTCACTACTTGTCCTCTCTGTGTTGTGCAGCCCACCCTCCCCTTTCTCCCTCCCCCCCATGCATGCTAATCTTAATACCCCCCTTCTTCTTACCCCCTCCTTATCCCTCCCTGCCCACCCATCCTCCCCAGTTCCTTTCCCTTTGGTACCTGTTAGTCCATTTTTGGGTTCTGTAATTCCGCTGCTGTTTTGTTCCTTCAGTTTTTCCTTTGTTCCTATACTCCTCAGATGAGTGAAATCATTTGGTATTTCTCTTTCTCCGCTTGGCTTATTTCACTGAGCATAATACTCTCCAGCTCCATCCATGTTGCTGCAAATGGTTGGATTTTTCCACTTCTTATGGCTGAGTAGTATTCCATTGTGTATATGTACCACATCTTCTTTATCCATTCATCTACCGATTGACATTTTGGTTGCTTCCAATTCTTGGCTATTGTAAATAGTGCTGCGATAAACATAGGGGTGCATCTGTCTTTCTCAAACTTGATTGCTGCGTTCTTAGGGTAAATTCCTAGGAGTGGAATTCCTGGGTCAAATGGTAGGTCTGTTTTGAGCATTTTGATGAATCTCCATACTGCTTTCCACATGGTTGAATTAATTTACATTCCCACCAGCAGTGTAGGAGGGTTCCCCTTTCTCCACAGCCTCGCCAACATTTGTTGTTGTTTGTCTTTTGGATGGCAGCTATCCTTACTGGTGTGAGGTGATACCTCATTGTAGTTTTAATTTGCATTTCTCTGATAATTAGCGATGTGGAGCATCTTTTCATGTGTCTCTTGGCCATCTGTATTTCTTTTTTAGAGAACTGTCTGTTCAGTTCCTCTGCCCATTTTTTAATTGGGTTATTTGTTTTTTGTTTGTTGAGGCGTGTGAGCTCTTTATATATTCTGGATGTCAAGCCTTTATCGGATGTGTCATTTTCAAATATATTCTCCCATACTGTAGGGTTCCTTTTTGTTCTATTGATGGTGTCTTTCGCTGTACAAAAGCTTTAGTCCCACTTGCTCATTTTTGCTGTTATTTTCCTTGCCCAGGGAGATATGTTCCAGAAGAGGTCACTCATGTTTATGTCTAAGAGGTTTTTGCCTATGTTTTTTTCCAAGAGTTTAATGGTTTCATGACTTACATTCAGGTCTTTGATCCATTTTGAGTTTACCTTTGTATATGGGGTTAGACAATGGTCCAGTTTCATTCTCCTACATGTAGCTGTCCAGTTTTGCCAGCACCATCTGTTGAAGAGACTGTCATTTTGCCATTGTATGTCCATGGCTCCTTTATCAAATATTAATTGACCATATATGTTTGGGTTAATGTCTGGAGTCTCTAATCTGTTCCACTGGTCTGTGGCTCTGTTCTTGTGCCAGTACCAAATTGTCTTGATTACTATGGCTTTGTAGTAGAGCTTGAAGTTGGGGAGTGAGATCCCCCCTACTTTATTCTTCTTTTTCAGGATTGCTTTGGCTATTCGGGGTCTTTGGTGTTTCCATATGAATTTTTGAATTATTTGTTCCAATTCATTGAAGAATGTTGCTGGTAATTTGAGAGGGATTGCATCAAATCTGTATATTGCTTTGGGCAGGATGGCCATTTTGACGATATTAATTCTTCCTAGCCATGAGCATGGGATGAGTTTCCATTTATTAGTGTCCCCTTTAATTTCTCTTAAGAGTGACTTGTAGTTTTCAGGGTATAGGTCTTTCACTTCTTTGGTTAGGTTTATTCCTAGGTATTTTATTCTTTTTGATGCAATGGTGAATGGAATTGTTTTCCTGATTTCTCTTTCTATTGATTCATTGTTAGTGTATAGGAAAGCTACAGATTTCTGTGTGTTAATTTTGTATCCTGCAACTTTGCTGTATTCCGATATCAGTTCTAGTAGTTTTGGGGTGGAGTCTTTAGGGTTTTTTATGTACAGTATCATATCATCTGCAAATAGTGACAGTTTAACTTCTTCTTTACCAATCTGGATTCCTTGTATTTCTTTGTTTTGTCTGATTGCCGTGGTTAGGACCTCCAGTACTATGTTAAATAACAGTGGGGAGAGTGGGCATCCCTGTCTGGTTCCCGATCTCAGAGGAAATGCTTTCAGCTTCTCGCTGTTCAGTATAATGCTGGCTGTGGGTTTATCATATATGGCCTTTATTATGTTGAGGTACTTGCCCTCTATTCCCATTTTGCTGAGAGTTTTTATCATGAATGGATGTTGAATTTTGTCAAATGCTTTTTCAGCATCTATGGAGATGATCATGTGGTTTTTGTCTTTCTTTTTGTTGATGTGGTGGATGATGTTGATGGATTTTCGAATGTTGTACCATCCTTGCATCCCTGGGATGAACCCCACTTGGTCATGGTGTATGATCCTTTTGATATACTGTTGAATTCTGTTTGCTAATATTTTATTGAGTATTTTTGCATCTACATTCATCAGGGATATTGGTCTGTAATTTTCTTTTTTGGTGGGGTCTTTGCCTGGTTTTGGTATTAGGGTGATGTTGGCTTCATAGAATGAGTTTGGGAGTATTCCCTCTTCTTCTATTTTGTGGAACACTTTAAGGAGAATGGGTATTATGTCTTCTCTGTGTGTCTGATAAAATTCTAAGGTAAATCCATCCGGCCCCGGGGTTTTGTTCTTGGGTAGTTTTTTGATTACCATTTCAATTTCTTTGCTCGTAATTGGTTTGTTTAACTTTTGTGTTTCTTCCTTGGTCAGTCTTGGGAGGTTGTATTTTTCTAGGAAGTTGTCCATTTCTTCTAGGTTTTCCAGCTTGTTGGCATATAGGTTTTCATAGTAGTCTTTAATAATTCTTTGTATTTCTGTGGAGTCTGTCGTGATTTTCCATTCTCATTTCTGATTATGTTGATTTGTGTTGATTCTCTTTTTCTCTTAATAAGTTGGGCTAGAGGCTTATCTATTTTGTTTATTTTCTCAAAGAACCAGCTCTTGGTTTCGTTGATTTTTCCTATTGTTTTATTCTTCTCAATTTTGTTTATTTCTTTTCTGATCTTTATTATGTCCCTCCTTCTGCTGACTTTAGGCCTCATTTGTTCTTCTTTTTCCAGTTTTGATAATTGTGATGTTAGACTATTCATTTGGGATTGTTCTTCCTTCTTCCAGTGTGCCTGGATTGCTATATACTTTCCTCTTAAGACTGCTTTCGCTGCGTCCCACAGAAGTTGGGGCTTAGTGTTGTTGTTGTCATTTGTTTCTATATATTCCTTGATCTCTATTTTGATTTGTTCATTGATCCATTAATTATTTAGTAGCATGTTGTTAAGCCTCCATGTGTTTGTGAGCCTTTTTGTTTTCTTTGTAGAATTTATTTCTACTTTTATACCTTTGTGGTCTGAAAAATTGGTTGGTAGAATTTCAATATTTTGGAGTTTACTGAGGCTCTTTTTGTGAGCTAGTATGTGGTCTATTCTGGAGAATGTTCCATGTGCACTTGAGAAGAATGTATATCCTGTTGCTTTTGGATGTAGAGTTCTATAGATGTCTATTAGGTCCATCTGTTCTAGGGTGTTGTTCTGTGCCTCTGTGTCCTTACTTATTTTCTGCCCAGTGGATCTATCCTTTGGGGTGAGTGGTGTGTTGAAGTCTCCTAAAATGAATGCATTGCAGTCTATTTCCCTCTTTAGTTCTGTTAGTATTTGCTTCACATATGCTGGTGCTCCTGTATTGGGTGCATATATATTTAGAATGGTTATATCCTCTTGTTGGACTGAGCCCTTTATCATTATGTAGTGTCCTTCTTTATCTCTTGTTACTTTCTCTGTTTTGAAGTCTATTTTGTCTGATATTAGTACTGCAACCCCTGCTTTCTTCTCACTGTTGTTTGCCTGAAATATGTTTTTCCATCCCTTGACTTTTAGTCTATGCTTATCTTTGGGTTTAAGGTGAGTTTCTTGTAAGCAGCATATAGATGGGTCTTGCTTTTTTATCCATTCTATTACTCTGTGTCTTTTGATTGGTGCATTAAGTCCATTTACATTTAGGGTGACTATTGAGAGATATGTACTTATTGCCATTGCAGGCTTTAGATTTGTGGTTACCAAAGGTTCAAGGTTAGCTTCTTTAGTATCTTACTGCCTAACTTAGCTCGCTTATTGAGCTGTTATATACACTGTCTGGAGATTCTTTTCTTCTCTCCCTTCTTATTCCTCCTCCTCCATTCTTCATATGTTGTGTGTTTTGTTCTGTGCTCTTTTTAGGGGTGCTCCCATTTAGAGCAGTCCCTGTAGGATGCCCTGTAGAGGTGGTTTGTGGGAAGCAAATTCCCTCAGCTTTTGCTTGTCTGGGAATTGTTTAATCCCGCCATCATATTTAAATGATAGTCGTGCTGGATACAGTATCCTTGGTTCAAGGCCCTTCTGTTTCATTGCATTAAGTATATCATGCCATTCTCTTCTGGCCTGTAGGGTTTCTGTCGAGAAGTCTGATGTTAGCCTGATGGGTTTTCCTTTATAGGTGACCTTTTTCTCTCTAGCTGCCTTTAAAACTCTTTCCTTGTCCTTGATCCTTGCCATTTTAATTACTATGTGTCTTGGTGTTGTTCTCCTTGGATCCTTTCTGTTGGGGGTTCTGTGTAATTCCATGGTCTGTTCGATTATTTCCTCCCCCAGTTTGGGGAAGTTTTCAGCAATTATTTCTTCAAAGAGACTTTCTATCCCTTTTCCTCTTTCTTCTTCTTCTGGTATCCCTATAATACGAATATTATTCCTTTTGGCTTGGTCACATAGTTCTCTTAGTGTTGTTTCATTCCTGGAGATCCTTTTATCTCTCTCTATGTCAGCTTCTATACGTTCCTGTTCTCTGGCTTCTATTCCTTCAATGGCCTCTTGCATCTTATCCATTCTGCTTATAAATCCTTCCAGGGATTGTTTCACTTCTGTGATCTCCTTCCTGACATCTGTGATCTCCCTCTGGACTTCATCCCACTGCTCTTGCATTTTTCTCTGCATCTCATCCCATTGCTCTTGCATTTTTCTCTGCATCTCTGTCAGCATGTTCATGATTTTTATTTTGAATTCTTTTTCAGGAGGACTGGTTAGGTCTGTCTCCTTCTCAGGTGTTGTCTCTGTGATCTTTGTCTGCCTGTAGTTTTGTGTTTTCGTGGTGATAGAGATAGTGTGCAGAGCTGGTACAAGTGACCGCTGGAAGAGCTTCCCTTCTTGTTGGTTTGTGGCTTTCCTCACCTGGGAGAATAGCGACCTCTAGTGGCTTGTGCTGGGCAGCTGTGTGCAGACAGGGCTTCTGCTTCCTGCCTGGTTTCTATGGGGTTTATCTCCGCTGTTGCTGTGGGCGTGGCCTGGCTGGGGCTGCTCCCCCAAAATGGTGGAGCCCCGTTGGAGGGGGAGCGGCTGGGAGGCTATTTATCTCCTTAAGGGGCCTCTGTGCTCCCTGCTGCCCAGGGGGTTAGAGTGCCCAGAGATCCCCAGATTCCCTGCCTCTGGTCTAAGTGACCTGTCCTGCCCCTTTAAGACTTCCAAAAAGCATTCTCTAAACCAAAACAACAACAGCAACAATGAGAGAGGGAACAGAAAAAAAAAAAAAAAAAGGAAAAAACACTTGATTTTTTTTTTTTTTTGTCCTCAGGCACCGGTCCCAGGCACCTGCTCACTGGTCCTGCTGCCCTGCCTCCCTAGCACCAGGGTCCCTGTCCCTTCAAGGCTTCCAAAAAGCACCCGCCCACTGGTCCTGCAGGGAAAAACACGCGATATTCTTTGTCCTCAGGCGCCGGTCCCAGGCACCCGCTCACCGGTCCCGCCACCCTGCCTCCCTAGCAACGGGGTCCCTGTCCCTTTAAGGCTTCCAAAAAGCACTCGCCAAAAAAAAAAAAAAAAAAAAAACCCGCTCCGGTTTCTTTCCACCCGCCGGGAGCCAGGGGGAGGGGCGTTCCTGTCCCGCCAGGCCGGGGCTTGTATCTTACCCCCTTGGCAAGGCGCTGGGTTCTTGCAGGTGTGGATGTGGTCTCTATTTTAGGAAGTTTTTTCTTTGTTATATTTTCATAGCTCTGTGTGTTTTTGGGAGGAGATTTCCACTGCTCTACTAATGCCGCCGTCTTGGCTCCGCCTTGGTCATTTTTTTTTTAATGTTTCCTTTTTGAAAAACAAGGTAGACTGGTATTTGGGTCAGCACAAAAGTTATTTGTATATTGTCCCTGGTTTCTGTTACCTTAAAGCATCTTTAAATTAAAGTCTACAATACCTACACCCCCGCCAAAAATAAAAAACAACAACAACTCATCTGTGAATTCGGCTGGACAAAAAATGCCTTCTCAGAGGGTAGTTTCTCTGCTGGGTTTAAGGTAGACAGAGCTTTGTTAACATAGGCAAAAAGTTTGAAACTCATTACCTTTGTTTTCTGTCCTTTTCTGAAGTGACAGGTAATAGCATATCCTTTCTGCCTTAGGTACTCCATGATAATTTGATTGCTTTGTGTGTTTGAAGAATCTAGCATCAGTCACTTAAACTCTCTGATGGGCTAAATCCACTTTGAGGAATTTGTTAGTTTATGTTAACGTTTTAAGGTCCTTGTTTCTAGTGATCTATAATAAAAGGAACAATGGAAATCAGCAAGCAGAAGGGATGGTTTGATTTTGAGGAGGGCAGAGGAAATTATCAAACCATGCTGATTCTTAGGTCTTTCTTAGGGCTAGTAAATCTATTCACAGGAGGAAGTCAGAAGGTAATCATCAAATCTAGTTTCCAGATTTCCAGTAAGAGAACAACATCCAGAAATACAAAGTTGTCAGCCAGAAGTCACACACTATTTTTAAACAAAGCCAACACTGAGTCCACTTTTACCTTATGAATCATTTCTTTTGCTTCTATCACTCGCAAAATTGTAGAACTGTATTAAGAAAGTGACCATCATAATTATTCCATTTTATAAATAATAACTTGGTATTGCTGCATTGAAAAAGGATGGAATGTTACACACTAAAATGTTAACAGAACAGTAACTCAAGTAGAAGAAATAGCTCCCTAAACTACCTTTACAATGTTAGTAAACAGAAAATGTGTTTAACACTATGGTGTTTACCCACTTGCTCATTCATTCATTCACTTTTTTTTAAAGACCCAGGATGGATAATTGGATGAAATTGCCTGGATGTCAATATGTTACTAGTACCAAATGCAACTTTTCTTCACTCAAACTAAATGTTTATGAAAAAATCAAATTGCGCATAAGAGCAGAAAAAGGAAACAACACTTCTCCGTGGTATGAGCTTAACTCATTTATACCATTTCAAAAAGGTAAGAAAACGTTGCCAGCTGAATTACAATATATATCCTTTCTTAAATATTGCCAGAACAGCGCACTTCCTCAGCCCATAATTTTGCATGATGCAGTCTCCCATCTTAGAAAATCCATTCCCTTAATCCTGTTACCCATTCCTGTGATGGCCTATACTAGCTGTTCTCACAATGTGGGCCTCAAGCCCCTTTCCGGAGCTTTGGAAAACCACAACTATTCTCATTATAACTCTAAGACTTTCTTTGCCTTATTTATTTTCATTCTCTCTTGAGCGTATGCCAGAGTTTTCCAGAGCTGTCTGAAGTGTGAGGTGGTAACTGACTGACTGGGGAAGTAGGTGTGAGATCCCTCTGTCGTCTTTATTAAGCCACACATTACAGAGATTTGAACAAAACATGAAATAGCTCCACTCTTCTCACTACGTTGTTTTGTTTATTTGTTTTGGAAGATAGTTATTTTTTATAACAAATATTTGTTACCATGTAGTGGGTTTTTTTTTAATAGATTAGTCTTCTAATTTGTATTAGTGTTTAACATGCTAAGTGTGGAAAGAAATAAGCTATATCAACAAAAGCTTTTTGGGCTGTCATTTCTTTAAGAGTAGAAAGGCATTCTGAGGCCAAAATGTGTGAGAACCACTGCCCTAAAGCACAACTCAAAGAAGAGAGAGCGGTCCGCCTCCCTTAGCTTCTTTGCCTCCCACTCCCCCTTCAGCACCCACAGTGTGAACTTTGTTCTTTACCGCTATACTGAAACCACCCTTGTTGAGGTCCCGGTGACATCAGTGATGCCAGGTGACTCCCCAGTCCTCCCCTGGCTCGGTTCCTCTCGCATCTGCATAGTTATCACTCCCTCTCCTGACACCCTTCGCCTCTGGATCTCTAGGGCACTCCCTTTCCCATGCTGCCCACTCCCCAGTCTCTCCTTGGCCACGTTCTCCTGTCTCCCAGCCGTGTCAGCGTTAGGCTGCCTCATCAGTCACTGAACCTTCTCTCTTTCCACACTCACTCCACTGGCAGTCTTACAGCTTCCAACACCATGTCTATGCTCTTGCCTCCTCAGATTTGGTCTCCCGCCCCATTCCTTCCCTTCCCTTTAGACTTGTATTACCAACTCTCTCACTGACATGTCTACTTAGATGTCTGAAAATTTCTTATTGGAACAAAATTGGTACACAATGTTATATTGGTTTCAGATATACAACATGGTGACTCTATAATTATATACATTACTAGGTGCTTGCCATGTTAAGTGTAGTTCCATGTTACCATACCAAGACATTTAAATATTATTGGTTATATTCTCTGTGTTGTACTTCCATTCCTATGACTCGTTTACTTTATAGTTTGCATTTTGTACTTCTTTATCCCCTTCATCTCTTTTGTCCACTCCTCCCACCCGGCTCCCTTAGATGTCTAAAATTTTAAATGGCCAAAGCTCTTGATTTTCCCCCTCAAAACCTGCTGTTCTTAAAGCTTTTCCATCTCTATTAATAGCATCATCCATTCTTTGCCCAGTTCAGGAGCCATGGAGTCTCTTTGACATCTCTTTGCCTCATGTCCTGCATCAAGTCTGTTAACAAATTCTGAGTGACCCACCTGCAGAGTATATCTTGAGTCTGATGCTTCTCTCTCCCACCTGTGCTGCAGCCTTCATCAGGCCGCTTGCATTTGTCACATGAACTACTGCAGTAGCTTCTCACTGCTGTGCCTGCTTCTTCAGACAGTAACCAGCATGATCTTTCCAAACTAAATCAGAATATGGCGCTTCTCCAGTCTCAGCCCTCCAGCCACTTCACACTCTAACCACAAGCACAAGGTCTTCCTTTATTATCTGGCTTCTAGCTACTCTGATCTCATTTTCAGCCACTCAGCCATTCGCATCCCTTTAGTGTCTCTGGGAAATGAGACATCCCCATGGGAGGGGCACTCTGCCCTAAATACGTGCTTGACTTACTCCTTCACTTTGCTCAGGTTCTTAGCTCAAATGTCTCAGAGGCTTTTCCTGACTAACAACTAAAACAACCCTTGCTGCCATTCTCTGTCCCCTTATATTACCTTATTTTTCCTTACAGCATACATTATATGTATTTGTTTATTGGGTTTTGTTTTGTTTTATTTTCCATATTCCCCACTGAAGTGTAAACTCCATGAGGAACTTTCTGTTTTACTATGCCAGGCACATATTAAGTGCTCAGAATTATTTTGTTGAATGAATATTTTGGCATAGAAGTTACATAGTAAATGTTCTGATTTTTACAGCTCACATTGGTCCTCCAAAAGTACACTTAGAAGCCGAAGATAAGGCAATAATAATAAACATCTCTCCTCCTGGGACACATGGTAGCAACATGTGGGCTATGGATAATTCAAGCTTTACATATAGCTTAGTTATCTGGAAAAATTCTTCAAGTACAGAAGTAAGTATTATTTTTACCTTTATATGATGTGAGAGGAAAATGATGTGAATGAATTCTTAAGTCTGACCTTACACTTTTTTAAAGAAAAGACTTTCATTGTCTTTCTATTACAGGAAAGGACTGAAACAGTTTATCCCAGAGATAAAATTTATAAACTCTCACCAGAGACTACCTATTGTTTAAAAGTTAAAGCAAGACTGTGGAGAAAAGTTGGTCTCTATAGCCCAGTGTATTGTATAAGTACCACAGGTAAGAAGGAGGTTTTGCTTTAGATTCAGTAACTGTAGGATTATACATACATACATACATATATATATATATATATATATATATACACATACATACATACATATATATATATATATATACATACATATATATATATATATAATACACACACACACACATGCATGATTGAGTGTATTAATTTTGGCATTTTTCCCATAGTTGCTAAGGTTTATTTTATTATTGAAGTATAGTTGACACACCAATATTACATGAGTTTCAGGTGTACAACATAATGTTTGACAATCATACACATTATGAAATGCTCACCATGACAAGTGTGGTTACCGTCTGTCATGTATTACAATATTGACTGTATTCCCTATGCTGTCCTTTTCATCCATGTGACTTACTTGTTTCATAACTGGAAGTTTGTACCTCTTAATCACCTTTTCTAAAGAGGAGCTGTGTGTCTTCTGGAATGATTTGCAGAACTTTGTCCCCAAAGATATGAAATGGGCCAGTTTCTGGTTGTTCTTCTTGAAATATGAAGCTATGGGCCTGTATTTAAAACACATCAATTTAAAACTCTCCCTCCAAGATACTTGAAATAGGAAGGTGGGAAAAAGAAGCTGCAGTAAAGAAAAACAACCACTACACCACAGCCAAGTTTAGAGCCGATTTCATATTTGACCAGTATTGACTAAGCAACTCACATGTTCCTGGAGCTGTGAAAAATACTTTAGGAAAGGGAATGACATTTCTCCTGTCCCAGGCTGTGGAGAGTGTAGTTACAGAAGAGAACACTACTGCACGTCGTGAATGTGGAGGGCGTGGGTTTCTCTCCAGGGCAGTGCTCTGGACACCAGCTGGGTGTCCTACAGCTCTTACACTATCTACCTGGAGACAGCGTCAGAACTTAAAAGTTAAGGGCTAAGTCCAAAAGACAACCCCTCCCTTCAGACACCAGTCCCAAGTCCAGGTCATCACTTGTGCTTCTGACCGATCTTGGCTACAGATCAGAGGTTCCCATGTCCCCCTCCTTGGATTTAATTAATACGCTATACCAGCACGTAGAACTCAGAAATATATCCTACTTCCCAGATTACCGTTTTTTTTGGTAAAAGAATCTAAGGCAGGAACCACCAGTTGGAAGAAAATCAGTAGGGCAGGGTGTGGGGAAAGGCCTGGGGCTTCCGTGCCCTGTCCAGGTTTGCCTCTCCCCAAACTGCCACATGTTCACCGACCCAGAAGCTCTCTAACCCTGTCCCTGTCTGGGCATTTCTGGAGGTTTCACTACATTGGCATAACTGATTAAATCCTTGGCCATTGTTGATGGAGTCAACCTCAGCCCCTGTGCCCTCCCTGCTGGTCCCGGGGTGGGGTGGGGGTTACTGAAAGCTCCCACCCTCTAATCACAAAGTCCTGCTGGGTTTATATGATAGCTCAATAGACATTTAAGACAAAAGCATTGTGACAGCATTTACAGAAGCAAAAAAATATTATGTGGGATTTTTGTCTCAGGTAAATAGTGATGAAAATTAATTCTGCTTAAAAGTCCAGGTATTTCTAATGACAGAAACTGTTCTTATTTGTTCAGAAGCCACAAAAAAGGGGAGGTAGTTGCTGGAAGAAGAGGTTGTCTTCCAAAAAGCATACCTTTATAAGTGAAATGTTAAACTATGAAAGCATTCTTTTATATTTAATCAGTGATATCTTGTCAACAATTAAGGTCAAGGTTAGGAACTTGGCTTTATTATTTTAGTTATAAATTTAATATGTGTTTTTTTTTTAAATCAAACTGTACAGAAGGGTTTAAAATACACTTTTCCTCTCCTGCCTCCTTACCCCCAATTCCATTTTCCAGAAGTAAGTGTTGCAGGTAAGTAGTTGGTGTATATTTTTTCCAGTTTTTTCCAGGCTTATACACAGACATATAGTTTTTTAGGTTTTGTTTTTTAAATTAAAAAATAGGACCCCGCTAGGTATGTTTTACAACTTTACAACTTGCTGTTTAACCTAATGTATTGATGATCTCTGTGTGTGTCAGTACACATGAATCTGTCACATTCCTCTAAGAGGCTGCCTGGTATTACATACATTGTGTGACTGCACGCTCTTATTTAAACTGTTACCTCCTAATGGTAAAATGTAAGCCTCTTAGCTTCTAACCAATGCTATTAAGAGCTCTTACTACTTATTATCTTCACTAGAGCAAAAATATGTGTTTTGTATATTCTTTGTCTTCTAGTTGAAAATAAACTGCCTGCACCAGAAAATATACACATCAGTGCTAAGGATCAGGTTTACATTCTTAACTGGGATTACACGAACGAAAACGTGACTTTTCAAGCTCAGTGGCTGTAGTAAGTGCTTTTCCATTCTTTTAGCAGTTTATTTTGCTGGTTTATTATGCTTCTTTTCAGTCTGCTTCAGCCACCTGTACCTCCTTGCACACACACTGACTGACAACAGGTGGTTATGATACGTTGGAAATAGGTTATTTCATTCTAGCCTGACAGAGCTCTGCCAGTAACCAGCTGGATGACACTGAGCTAATCACTTAACCTCTTTTGGCCCCATTTCTCTATTTGTTCTAAAAGGGTGTATTCTAATAATACTTGTTGTTATTACTATTTAGTGGCTCTTTTTTTTTAAAGATATGGTTCTAGTTACAGTGTTATTTCCCCAGCCTGCTATATATGACACATGACCCTGGTCTTGTCTTCAGAACACACGTCATCCATGAGTCCTTGAAATGTCTCAGTCTAGTCATTCCGACTTGTTCAACTCAAGTTTGCCTTCCCATTTGCTTGATTGTTTTAGTGGTTTTAACAAATTTTTAGTAATTACTTCAGTGGGAAATCATGGTAGTTAGTGAAGCAGTTGGCAAGTTGTGTTCTAGCCAAATGTGGATGAAGTCCAAGCAGCACATAGTGGAAGAGAACTGCATATGGCCTCAATTGATAGGAAAATGAGGGGGGGGGCGGTATAAATGGAGCCAGAGAAGAGAAGCGTAAACCCAACTGTGAGAAGTAGATAACGGGGAGAAGAGGTTGGGAAAGAAACATAAATTGAGAGCAGAGGAACAGAGGGATCAAAGGCTTATATAGCTGCCATGGGAAAGAAGAACAGGAAGAGACAGGAAAGGAATGCGTAAAAGGGGGAGCGGAGAAGGGAAGCTGATACCACTGGGATCAATTGCTCTCCATTATTTGGTGTTAGTTTTGAACCAAGAATGATTTGTGTAATAGAAAAGCAGGCATATTCCTATGTGCCCCTCAGTGTATATATACACCCACAGACTGGTTAGAAAACAGCAGTCTCATATGTATACTTCACTTTTAGGAGTATGTTAATAGGGCCACAGACAAGAGGGACTGGGGTTTCTGAAGGCTGGCCCTAAGTTTCTTTTGGGTACTGGGCACACTGTACAGAACACTGAAGGGATTGTAAAGATATAGCCGAATAAAACATGTGATCCGGAATCCAAGGCAGTTAGCTAACATTGCAGAGCAAAGTGGGATGGGCCACTGAAATCGAAAATTTCAATTTCGATTGAAATTGTAAAGGTGGATGGGGCTGGAGAGACGTTAGAAGCCATCGGAGGGAGATGAGGTGTGGATGAGGTCTCTATCATTAAATTAAAGATTTTAAAGCGGACAGGAGAGGGTATCTTAGGCAGGGGCTACAGCCCAAGAGACAGCTCTAGATGTAAAGAAAAATTAGATCGGGAAAGGAGGAGGTAGTAGTTTCTTTTGCTCTGTAACAAATGGCCACAAACTTAGCAACCTGAAGAACTCTGCTTACTATGTCCCGGTGACTTCTGGTCAAGAACCCAGTCATGGCTCAGCAGGGCCTCTGCCCAGAGCCTCACAGGCCGCAATCCAGGAGTTAGCCAGGGCTGCGATCTAGTGCCTGGCCCGGGGTCCTTACCAAGCTGAGGTGTTCGTTGGCAGACAACCTCATTCACTGGTTGCAGCTGGAGGACTCAGGGTGTCCTGCTTCTTGGAGACCAGCAGGAGAGAGAATCTCTGACCTCTACACCCTCTTTAAAGGGCTCATCTGATAGGTCAGGTCAGGCCCACCCAAGGTAGTCTCTCATTTGATTAACTTAAAAGTCAGCTGATTTGGGGCCTTTATTCCATTTGTAAAACTCCCTTCACCTTTGCTATTTAATGAAGCTTCATCAGGAGTTCATGGGTCCCGCCCACCCTCAAGGGGAGGGGAGTATTTAGGACATGTGCCCTCGGATGGGAGTCTTGGCTTGGAATTCTGCCTACAGGTGGAGGGGGAAGACCTGCTTTGAGAGTAGCACAACATTGGAGCATGGAAGAGAAATCAGAGAAGCTTGAATAGGTAGGATGGGATAAGATTAGGCTTGGCCTTGCACTGTCCTGTAGCCGTTTGGTTGCCATTGGGAATTGTGCGTCGAGGGGAGGGTGCCATGAGGCCTGTCTGTGGGGAAGGTGGAGACGGCTGCACTGTGCATGGCAGTGCGCTGAGGAGACACTCGAGACAAGGAGCCAGTTCTCAGGCTAGTGTAGTTCCAGGCCTGAGCTGAGATGCTTCGAGTGCTTGGTTTCCGAGCAGCTTAACCTCTGCAGGCTCAGTGAGGTGCCCATGCTCCGTGTAGACCTGCTCTCTCAGAACTGTGTCCTGTGTCCCTGTTACAGCACTTCCCCGTGGTGTGTTGGTGCATGTTTCGCATTGGCTCTCCAGCAGGGAAAAGCCTTATTCATAGTGTTTGCATATACATGCTCCCACCATGGCCACTTCCCAGCTACCAACACGATGTCACTGAGCGTGCAGTTGGGAAGTGACACTCCGGAGCAGTTCCCACCAGGCACCACAATGGACATAAGTAACTTTGAACATATATAGTAATGTGTACTAAGATGATTAGGACAAGATGAGTTGAGTATTTATGCTTTTCTTTTTAATACAATTTATTTGTAAATTTATATAATCTAATTTTTAATAATGGCTGTTTTTAACAACCAGCTCACAGCATTCCTGAGAATTTCCCAATTGTCTTTGTGCACTGGCCCACCCCAGCTGAAGCATACCAGAGCCCTAGCATGCTCTGGAGCAAGATTTTGGGTCTTCTTTTATGCCGTGTGTCTTCCATTATATTGCAAGTTTCTTGAGGATGGGGATTGTTTATCTTCATAACCTCAGCCCCTAGCAGAGTGTACAGTGTATTCAGTGTACTCTATAAATATTTATTAAATTAATGTGTTTGGAATTTAAAAAATGTTCTTTGTCTTTAAAGTGCCTATTTGAAAAAGATTCCTGGGAACCATTTAGATAAGTGGAAACAAATACCAGATTGTGAGAACGTCAAAACTACCCAGTGTGTCTTTCCTCAAAATGTTTTCCCAAAAGGAATTTACTTTATCCGTGTACAAGCATCTAATGGAAATAACACATCTCTTTGGTCTGAAGAGAAAAGGTTTTATGGAGAAACACAAAGTAAGCCAATGATTTCTACTTTAGATTGTAATTCTCTAATTTGGTGCAAATTCTTAAAAGTGTTTAGAACTGAGTTGAATATTGTGTCTTTATACTTTTTTTATAGCTATCATATTCCCTCCAGTCCTTAACTTGAAGTCCATTAATGATGACTCACTGCGTGTCTATATTGGTGTCCCAAAGAATTCTGACAACAAGTCTGTGAACCAGCCCTATCCACTGATTTATGAAATTACTTTTTGGGAAAACATTTCAAATGCTGAGGTAAAAAGACTAAGCAGTATACATTGGTAATTTATAACTTAAGATTGGGTAAACAAAACTTGAGGTTGAAATTTGGGGAAATTTTTAAACTTTAAGACTATGTGATTAACTCAGATAATAGCATTTTTCCAAACTTTGCATGGTAGTTAATGGATCATCTGCATGTGGGCCCCAGTTTGTTTTTACAGTTCAGATCCCTGAGCCCATTCCTGCTCATTCAGAATCTCTGGGGTTAGAACTCGGGTGTGTGCCTTTTTAATGTGAATCCCAGGTATTCGTCTACGCTGACCTTCTTCAACACTGTTGACACTTGGATTGGATCGTTCTTTGGTGTGGGAGCTGTCTTGCACATTATCCGATGCTTAGTATCACTGGCCTTTACCCAGTAGGTGCCAGTAGCCCCCCTCCCACCAGGCCAACCAGAAATATCTGCAGACAGTGCCACGTGTCCCCACAGGGTGGGCACATCCAAGAGGGCAAAAAGTGGTTTTTAGGGGGCAAAAGAATTTTAGATGCTGCCATGGTTTGTGGCCCTCCAGAAGGAAAGCTTGCCTCCAAAGTCCAGCTTTGCTTATTGATTTCTTATTCCTTAAGTGTTCATCTTCATGGGGGCAGGTGTGGGCAAGGGGAGGGAGTGTGCAGAAAAAATCATCGAAAAAGGTGCCTTGGGGGGCTAAGCATGAAAAGAGGGTTGAGAAACACTGGTTTAAACACAAAAATTTAAAAACCACCGACAAAGATAATAATACATAACATCAGTTAATCCACATTATTTTAGGTTGCTTTTCTCTGTGAAATTACAATCAAGGAATCAGCCTTTAAAAATCTTGGGCAGTTGAGGTAAATTCTGTAATTTTACTCATTTTCTGTTGGAGATCTAAGAAAATTCATTCATTTTAACTATCTGTAGAACACACTGTAATGGTAGCATAATTTAGCCCATTGAGATAACAGTTCTCAGTTATCCCTAGATCAGGAAAACCTAAATTTGTGTCTCAGGCTACCAATTTATATAACCTTAGGCAAGGTGATTTATGACTCTAAGACTTTATTTCCTCTTCTCTAAAGTGGTGGTAGTCATAGTAACTAAATTTTTTTAAAAAGATATTTATAAGGTTTAAGATGAGGTAACATATGTGAAAATACCTAGCATATTGCTTAATAGAGATTAGTTGCCATCCTAGCCTTAGCTGGATAATTACATCAAAAACTGTAATCACAGTAACAACTCAATTCATTGAATACTTATTTATCAGTTACTGTGCTAAGTAATTGACGTGAATTGTCTCAATCATTCTTCAAAACAGCCCTGCCAGACAGTTTGATCAGTTAAATTACTGTTCAGCAAATTCTTAGAATTGAGTATTCATTACTGCTTCACTGATGCTGGGCTGTAAACAGTGGAACATGACTGAGTGTGATGTGAGCAGAGGCCTTAAATGTGTGTGCATTCCCTGGCTTGCCTCTTGTGCTTCTGTTTGCCAAGAGGAAAGCATGCTCCGCGTGGTCTCTGGACCAGGCAGGATGAGAGGCTTGTGGAGCAGACCTAAACCTGATCCTCAGCCTCAACGATAGCTCCCCCAACCAGTCAGGACACTTGTGAGTGAGAAAAATAAATGTTTTGAGCCATTGGCTGTTGTGTTACACAACACTATTTTGTTGTAATTACTTTGTGATGTTTTGTTGCACAGTGTCATTGTGGCAATAGCTGACTAGTAGAGAAAGGACCAGTAATTGTCCTCATTTTAGAGGTCTGGAAATAAGGCCCAGAGAAATTAACTTGCCAAAGACCACACAGCTGTAAGTGGTAACTTAACACAGGCAGTTTGAGCCAGAGCTCCTGCTCTTAACCATTCCACCACTAAGCAGAGCTAACATAATGGCAATTAAACAAAATCTGCATATGCTTATAAAATGAGTTAGAGTTACCCAAGGCATATATCAAAGTCTTTTTGACAGCAGCATTTTTAACTGTTTGATTTGGTTATAATGTGTTTTCTAAAACAGTTTTGTTTCTTAAACATACACCAACTAAGTGTTTGGGGAGAGATTAATCTTAGACTGAATATTTAAAGAATTCAGAAACTAGAGACTCCCTGTCTGTTTGTGTAAAGTAAATGAATTTTATCAATGATTTACTTATTTTTTGTAGAGCAAAATTCTAAAGAAAAAAACGGACTTTACTTTTCCTAACTTGAAACCTCTAACTGTATATTGTGTCAAAGCCAGAGCCCTCATTGAGGATGACAAGTGGAATAAAAGCAGTGTTTTTAGTGACACTGTGTGTGAGAAAACAAAATCAGGTCAGAATCTTTCATTTTATCTTTTTATTGGCAGATATGTACTTACTGTCATTTTATTAATTGTTTTCTGGTTGTTTTTATATCTCTTCTCTGTTCCTTTTTTCCTTTCTTGTACTCTTGTTATTTGATGGATTTCTTTAATGTTGTGATTCAGTTTTATTTTTTCTCTTTCTTTTTCTTTCTCTCTCCCTCTCCCTCCCCCTCTTTTTCTCTCTTTCTTTGTCTTTCTCTCTTCCTCTCTCTCTCTCCTTCCTCCCCTTGGTTTTGTGGCTACCAAAGGTTCAAGGATACCTGCCTTACTATATAACAGTGTGTCGTAAATTGCTGATTATGCTGTTTCAAACACAATCTAGAAATACTTTTTTTTTCTTTCTTCTTCTTCTCCATACTTTATGTATTAGGTGTCATATTCTGCACTTCTTGTGTATCCCTTGACTGATTTTGTGAGTAGCTGATTTAATTTCATACTTGCTTGGTAATTAATTGGTCTACTACCTTTACTGTGGGTTTATTTTCACTGGTGAAAGCTATTTAGCCTTAGGAGCATTTGCATCTACAGTAGTCTCTTTAACATATACTGTAGGACTGGCTTAGCAGTGGTGAATTCCTTCAACTTTTGTTTATCTGAAAATTGTTTAATCCCTGATTCAAATTTAAATGATAATCTTGTTGGGTAAAGTATTCTTGGTTGGAGGTCCTTCTGTTCATTCCATTAAATATATCATGCCATTCCCTTCTGGCCTATAAAGTTTCTGCTGAGAAGTCCACTGACAGTCTGATGGGCTTTCCTTTAAAAGTAATCTTTTTTCTCTCTCTTGCTGCTTTCAGTACTCTCCCTGTCCTTGATCTTTGCTATTTTAATTATGTCTTGGTGTTGTCTTCCTAGGGTTCCTTTTGTTAGGAGGTCTCTGAACTTTCATGACCTGAGCATCCATCTCCTTCCCCAGATAGGGGAAGTTTTCAACAATTATTTCCTCAGAGACTTTCTATCCCTTTGTCTCTTCCTCCTCCTGATATCCCTGTTATGCAAATATTGTTCCATTTGGATTGGTCGCACAGCTCTCTTATTATTCTTTCATTCCTAGAGATCCTTTTTTCACTGTGTATTTCGGCTTCGTTGTTTTCTTGTTGCCTAATTTCCATATCATTTACAACTTCTTCAACCTGTGAAAGTCTGCTATTAGATCCCTCTGTTGTATGTTTCATTTCAGATACTGTAGTCTTCAGCTCTACATGGCTCTATTGCAGATCTTCCAGCTTTTTACTGAGGCCCTCCCTGAGATCTTGAATATTTTTCTGTGCATCTGTGAGCATGTTTATGACTTTTACTTTGAAGTCTTTATCAAGAAGATTGGTGATTTCAGTTTCATTCAGCCCTCTTTCTGGTGTTTGGTAGTTTTGTTTGGAACATACTTGTCTGCCTCCTTTTTTCAGTGTTTCCTATGGAGTAATAGCTTTATGAAACAGGTGCCCTCTAATGCCCTGAAGCTCAAGACACTTTACTTTCTAGTGCAGGACCCCCAGCTGTTAGCATGCACTGGGTGGGGCACCTTTCTGTCTGGCTTGCAGTAATGGCAGGGGCTACAGGCAGACAGACCAGTGCCTACTGGGAAAAAGGAGCTCCTGGGGCTGGCTCACTCAGGCAGTTCCTTGGCTGGGCCAAAAAAGGGTCAAGAAAGCTGGGAGGGTCTCCCTTTGCCTACCCAGCAGCAAAGTCTGACACCACTGCTGGGCCAAGTGGACCACCTGCAGGCTGTGCACCATAGGAAGGGTCCCAGGGCTTCATTGTCAGTGAGGGGGATGGAGCATCAGGCTCCTGAGAGTTCCAAACCTGTTGGACCAAGGGTGGGCTGAGGAGGTATCATCCATCTGCCCTTTCTCCTGAGCATCGAGCTCCATCTAACCCTTGCCCCTCCCGCTGTTGGGATGTCTTTCAAACTGCCTGCTTTGCTTTTGTCTTGGGGGCAGTAGAGTGTGCCTGTTCTCCACAAGCGGCTGCAATCTCAGCCTCCCTGAGTATTCTGCCTGTCTGTTTTGTCCAACCCCACTAATCACCAGAGCACCATGTGATGTGGGCTTGTGCTCCTGGAACAGATCTCCACTGCCAGGTGTGCAGCAATCCTGGGCTCCTACACCCTCCCTGCTCTGTTCTTCTTCCTCCTTCCTGTGGGCTGGACAGGGGGAGGGCTTGGTTTCTCCTAGATCTTGGCTTTACCACTTCACCCTTTCCTGTGAGGTCTTCTCTTCTTCCCCAGATGTAGGTAGTCAGTTCTGTAGTCTTTGGGTCATTTTCAGGTTTAGTTGTTTTGCTGTATTTTCATGTTTTATGTGTTTTTTGGAGGTGGCTTCCACCTTGCCTTCTTTCTCTGCCATCTTTTTCCCAGAATCCCCCAATTATATCTTTTTTTAAAAGTAACCAAACAATAAAAATAATTCATTGCAAATTGTAAACTGTTTCCTTTTTACTGTAAAAATGTAGAGACTACTTACTTTATGAACTATAGAAATCAGAAGCAGAACTTCAAGCTAAGTCTTTCAGTTTCAAAAGATATTTGTGATGTCCAACTCAGTTCAGTGTTTTTGAGTTCTTTCCTATTTCATCCAATATCCATGTAATTAATTTCCCTTAATCACTACTCTTTAGCATTTAAGAAGACTATTTTTAATTTTTTTATATAATCCTTAATATAATTATTATCATGTGGGAATCACTGAGTTCAACTGTGAGTTTATTTTACCTGTAACTGTTTAGTCCCATTTAGTATTTACAGTTTCTGGTGGTGACTTGCAGATGCTCAGGCATAGAATGTGTTCAGCTGTGCCAGCTTTGTGGTACAGAGGACAGTCCTGGAGAGTACTTTGCGTGTCGGAGCTGTATGTCAACACCGTATCCTTCACTAAGGATCTCGTCCACTGCCTAGGCCACTTTCTAAATCTGAATGCCATTGCCTACAACTGTCATATGCTTAGGGCTACCAGAACTTCTCTAAGGGTATTATTTAATAGATTCTGTATCTCCTTTCCCATGACTATATTTCTTTTTACACTGACTGTCAGCACCATTAACTTGTATGGCTAAACATGTATCGATGCTGAACATTATTTGTTTGTTTTTAGGTAATGCTTCTAAAACCGCAATTATAGCTGGAATCTGTGCTGCATTAATTTTTATCCTGGTTCTCATTTATGTTGTGAAAATCCTCTTGAGATGTGTCAATTATGTGTTCTTTCCAACAAGTAAACCCCCTTCCAGTATGGATGAGGTATGTTACTTTTCTTTGTCAATATCTGGATTTTTCATAAAATGAATGGGGAATGAATTTTTCATAAAATGAGTATTTTTATGTGGATCTGTGAGCATGTTTATGACTTTTACTTTGAAGTCTTAAGATTGGTGATCTCAGTTTCATTCAGCCCTCTTTCTGGTGTTTGGTAGTTTTGAATATATATGTTTTCCTGATATTCAGAAAAGAACACAGACTAATTTGGATATTTTCATCAGTTTCAGTAAATTAAGTTTAGAAATAGTCATTCAAAGTAACATAACATGGAATAGCAAGGTTTTCCCTAATCTCATATTTTTCTGGCTGTTTGGCTACTGTGGCATTTGTTTTACCATTGAAAGTGTTTGTATTCATAAAAATCTAAAACATTACCATTCAGAAACTGTATTCTGTGGATGAAATCACAGAAAATCAAGTAACAGAACAGGAGTTTGTTTTCATAATTCCTCACCATTTTTTGTATGGCATTCCTGTAAGGTTAGCATATTTAATGCCAGCATGAAAGGATGAAGACCTAGGCACAGAGCATGCCCTAGGGACGGTATGCTCACCCAGGGTGGGTTTCAGGTTGCCTGCCTGCTTTGGGGCTAGAGAGACTTGAAGGTGAGTCATTGATAAACTGTGACAGTATAGTTTATGCACAGATTAGCTCTGGGCATATCACTTAAGAGCAGCTGAGCCAAGTACCCTTAGGCTATAAAGTGGAGCCAGTAACACTATCCCATGTTGGGAAGAAAGAGGAGATAAACCAGAAAGGCCTGGCACTGTAAAAATGCTGTAAAAGGAAATCCAACTGTTTTACCCTTACATCACTGAGTCTTTATATGTCATTCCTATATGCTATCGTACTCATAGCTGTTAACTTAAAGAACTTAAAACTAGCTGGTTACAACAACTAGTTATCTTAGTTGAATAGGGAAAAATTAATTTATCACTTGTTTCCTCTGGATATTTGTAGATTGGATACAAAAATTTTTATTATATTTCCACAATCCCAGGGCTGTGGAGAGCCTGTGCTGTCCCCGGCACTTCTGCTCTCTGCCCTGATGGCACAGCGCCCTTTTCGGTGCTCTTCCTATACTAGCCAAAGCCATAGTACAGTGTCTGCAACCTCATGATGATAGTTTTATTCAAATCGTTGTATTGCAGTCAATATGCTCTTAGCTGTCTTTTTAATATGCCTACCAAAAGACAAGTTTTCTAGAATGTAAAGCTTGAGAACTGGGAAACTAATTTCTATTATTTCAAACTATCTCTTTCTTTTCTTTCCCTTTTTAAAATCAGTATTTCTCTGAACGGCCACTAAAGAATCTACTCCTTTCCACTTCTGAGGAACAAACGGAAAGATGTTTTATAATTGAAAATACCAACACAATCATTACAGTAGAAGAAACTAATGAAGTTGATGAGGATCACAAAATATATAATTCCCAAACTAGTGAAGATTCAGGAAACTATTCTAATGAAGATGAAAATAGCATGAGTAAAATTAGTGAAGAACTTCAACAGGAAACCGTGTGATCAGAAGTGAACTCTGAACTATTAGGAAGTTTAGTGGGAGTGATACCTGGAGCCTCGGGTATAACTACCTGCTTCTCTCAGAACCATCAGGAGGACACTGTAGGGGAAGAAGAGCTTCTTCAGATCAGAGGTCCTGAAGGTGCAGGCAAGTGCTTAACTGTTTACATAAGAAATTACAGGAATTTGGAGAAAAGTCTTCCACATTCTTCTCCATCTATAGCCTTGCCAGACCTTTGATGAGAAGAGTGAAATCCAGAAGATGCATGCCGTCTTTCCGGTGATAACCCACGGACCACTCTGCCGCTCACTGTTTGTGTTCCTGCCGGTTAATGCCGTGGCGCTGGCTGCTGTGTATGTCACCGGCTCGTTCCCATTCCCAGTGTTACAGTCATTAGTTTTCAGGAGATACTTAGAACATGCGGTCTTTTCTTTGACACTGAGGTTATAGGCCCTTAAGGGGATTTCTTTAGTAAGCTGAATACCACTACCACTCATTTTCTGAAAAATAGCTTCGTCTAGAAAACATCTGCAGATGCCAGAAATGTGATCCTGAAATTTTTTTCAGGGAAATTCTCTCCATTTATCCCCAAAACATTGGCTCCTATGTCACAGTTCCCTTTTTTTTAATGGTTTAGGATTAAAATCAGGTAATCTAATATACATTAAGATTATTAGGAACTATATATTAAGACTTCCTGATTCATAACTTATTAGAGCAGTAGCTTCTGATAGAATTAGCAGTCACTTAAGTGATAGAGAAATGAAAAACTAGAGAAGTTACTGTAATTTTTTAAGATATGGGGTTATGTAGAGGGTAGTCACAGTGTGTGCAAGACATCTTGGGACCAAAAGGAATGCTACTGATTCAGATGGAGGAAGAAGTAGGATAATGCAGGAGGAAAGAAGGTAACTTCAGTGACAAGCAAGAATAATGTGTGTAATCAGCATTTTGTTATCAGCATGCTATGGGGTTGTTCATTTTTATGGCTTGTATGTCATTTTTGATACCAGGCCAGCTCCTCTACTCTGTGTAAGCAGTATTGAGGCCTCCCTTTGGCTCAACCTGCATGTACTCAAGAAAATGCAAATTATGTACTGCATGATGAGGGGGGAAATGAGACTGGGGTACACCTAATTCCTAAAATTTATATAATGCTTTTCAAAGGTACCTATATCTTATTTTTGAATTATTTGCTATTTGGGATAACTCATGGAGGTCCTTCAAGGGAAGATAGTCTAGGAATTATGGTGGCCTCCAGGGGGCTTCAGCTGTTGTGCCAGGGACCAGTAAGAGGGGACAGAAGTGAAGCTACACGGACGTGCTGGGAAGTGCATGTAATTTAAGGCCAGTCTTACTAACATAGAGTCTCTGCTGAGGTCACAGGTTCATCTGGGCAGGAGAAAGGTTAAAGCAGTTGCCTGGGGAGGGCTGTGGCCCTAGGCACATCCTCAGCTCTTCAGAGCACCCCGTGTGCACCCCTGGACCTTCAGTCCACGCTTCCGGCAGAGCATAGTGGTGATCAGGGAGGCCACCGAGCCCCCGAGACACGGCTCTCTGCCAGAGAATCTCTGAGTGACCTGAACTTACTCACCTTTTGATTTTTCTGACCAGACACATTTAATTCAAAGCAGCTCTGGGTGGCCCCTCCATTGGTAAAGGCCCTGTCTGTGGCAGTTTGCCTCTTTAAAGAGACAAATAGGAACACATCATGACACTCTGCCACCACTGGCTTCACGCTGCGCCAATCTGTCCCGCGCCCAGGCCCTAGAGTTACTGCAGGGAGAAAGCCGCTTCAGACTCAGTATCCTAAAAAGAAATGATGCCTTTGTGGGAAGTGGAGGAGGGAAAATTCAGACATTAAATTTAAAAGATATCAATGAAATGTTAGATTCCTAAGATGTGAGTGTGCATGTCTTCGAGTTTTAAGACCCTGTGTAGTTTTCAGTGAACAAGCTGCCACACAGCATAGCAAGCAAAACCCCTCATGTTTGCCTCATCTTGTAGACACGGCAGTGCAATGCCACTCTCCATTATACTCTACATGGAGTTGAATCAGCATGTGCTTCTAAGGTGATAAGCATTTTTTCAGAAGAACAGTTTACGTGGAAATAGCAAGTACCGGAAGCACCAACCACCTGCCTTGAAATTACAGAACTGATAGCCCTCGAAGAGGCCAATATAATCTGAGTCCATGTGAAAGATCCATATCATCACAGCAGAAATAGTCATATATTTTATTCATAGATTTATATGTATAAGTAGTGACATGGGTCTGTAAGCACATGCATACTTACCCTGCATGTGTGCACACACAATGCGGGCCATATTCCATTAGTATGGCCACAAAGTACTTATTAGCACGGATTCTAATTAGAAAAATAGAAAATGCTGCTCAAAACGAACTTAGAGTCTGACCAGAAATTTGAAACCTATCGATTTATTTTTAAAATAGAGTTTGTATCTTTCCCCCCAAGCTGTGACCTTCAAAACAGCCTCCAATTGCTCTTAAGAATTGGGAGAATGTACAAAACTTTCCGTCCTCCCCATAACCATGTGACTCCCTGATACTTCCGTACTTGTTTTTTGTCTGGTGTTTGTCCGCCCCCACGAGACTGGAAGCTCTATGACAGGAGACTCTTCTTCATGACGTCTCCCAGCACCTACGGCAGTACAGTGCCTGGTGGAGAAAGTGCATAGAAAATTCTCAAACGAATGAAATCTAAAATGTGAACCAAGTGGATGTTTCTGACAAGGTGTGTCTATGTTTTGAGTTGTGGAAGGACACAACTATGTTTTCTATGTCTCTATGTAACCAACTTTCGTATTTTTTTATTTCAGTTGTATTTTTGTCATAAGCATTTCTGCTATAAACAATTTTACATAATAAACACTGGCACCAAAAGTCTTGGGTTTTTGCTGTTACTGTGCTTGAACGACATAAACTTGGGCACAGCACCTGATGCCTTCCCAGGGGATGCAGATGGACTGATACCCAAACCGGATGTACCCGTGTCCGTGTTGGGTGCCCCGCCCGGAGAGCCCCCTTACAAGCAGCTTACTGGCTTCTCTCGTCTCTCACAACCTCACCTTAAGACTTGGCTGGGGCACAGCCTTGATTAAATGAGTTGGCAAAGGTGTTGTGTACTCTGCTTTCTTGAACTCAAGTGCTTTCCTTTTGCAAATATTTCCTTCCTCTCAGGATAAGCTCTTCCTAAGGAGACTCCCCAACCCCACCTGGGAATTGATCTCTTCAGCCATCTGGACGCTTTAAGTCATGTTGAACACGATTGCCATCAAGCTGGGCACGCTTCTATGTTTGTGTATTTAATGAGCCTGAAAATTTTTTCAAAATGCACAGGGAAGCAAATAATTCATCTCGTATGCCCAGGAAATGTCCTGTTACTTCACAGTAATGTCAGATACCAGTAACATCCAGTTCTCTCGCTACCTTTTTTCTTGGGTGGAGGTGATCACAGAATTACAGGTCTTGCAGGCCACATAAATACATGTGGATATTTGTTGGGGGATGTTTACATTAATGGAGGAAAAGTAGGAATATCTTTTCCCTCACCTGAGCTGGATGCAGAGGATTTAACAACTTCCTCCCCTTCCTGTGGTCTGTTCATACTTGGGATTTTTTCTAGCATAGGTTATCATGTGGATGTAGAAATAGTAATTGAAGAGGAAAAAAAGGTTGTGGGAAGAGGGAGGGAATAGAAGAATTACACCAGTCAATAGCTCGTTTAAATTACACACTCCTTTTCACAATGACTCACCTCACCCAGAGGCTCCTGTCCCCTCCTCCCCCAAATTTGGATCCATCAGAGAGGAAGGAGCTGAGAGGGAGGTGAATGAAGAAGAAAAACAACATTCTATCTCCTCTGTATAAAGCTGGTCCATTTTCCAAAAGACTGTAGTTAGTCCTTAAATACATGACAACACAGTGCTTTTTTTGTGGACTCTACTGTCTATTCCAAAAATAATTATGCTTTAGTACCCTAGAATTTTACTTAACAAAAAGATGATTATGAATTTCATAAAGGTACATCACCCACTCTGAAATCTTCCTAACACACCACTACCACATACACATATAGAAGTTGTTTTTGTGTCCATCAGTGCCTGCATGTTTGTCGAGGACTTGGGAGAGATTTTATAGCATTTGCCAACATAAATCCCCTTCTGCTAGGTGGCAGCCTGCATAAAGCAAAGACTCTTTACAGCTGACACTCCTGAAGTGTTCAGCTCGTGATTAAGTGGGGCATTGAAGGACATTCGTTGACTGGATTCACCACTAGGGGGAGACAAGTCATTCTGTTTAGGTTCGCAGCTAAGGTATTTTAGAGATTCCTCAGTGGCTGTGTATTGGCGAAACCGGAAGAAGGCAGTGTGTAGCAGAAGATTGTGTATAGCAGTATATACTGTTTAGAGTTGCTAAATTTGGCAAATAAAAATACAGGGCACCCAGTTAAATTTGAGTTAAATTCTAATTTAATGTAAGCAATGAATAGTTTTTAGTATGTCTCTAATATTACATGGAACATAACTTACACTAAAAATTTTTTTATATAATGCTTTGAATACTCTGACATTTTACCTGTAGAAAGAGATAGTTATCAGTTTTTTAGTATGAAAGTATATTATTCTCTCTTTGAACCTTCTAACTGACTTCTACCACATAAACATGTGAAGATGTCTTTGTCGGCCATCAGTAATTTCAGATAAACAACAAATCACTTTTTAGTTTATGTCCCATGCAATATCTGGAACATACTTACAGTACAGCATTATTTGTTTGTCTGAAGTTCACATGTAACTGGATGTCCTGTATTTTAATCTGGCACCCCTGGTGACATTAAATTTCAAAAGTACTGTTAGGCCCTCCCAAACCAGTATAATAATGTTATATACAGAAGTTTAAACCAGCCACATTACACATAACATGTCTTATTTATAATTTAAGGCAATAAATAAAAAGAGAATTGATAACACAAATAGAGTTAATAAGTAGCCTGACCTGCAGCCACCCTCCTGTCATCTCTCACCTGGCTCTGATCACATGCTATTTTACATCACAGTTACTTTTATGCTTATTTTAGCTTTTCCAATGGCCTGTGAGCAACTCGAGGTCAGGAGTGTGTTCATTCATCTGACTCCTCAGGCCAAGTGGTGCCTGGAATGCCTATGGTGAGCAGTTGCCCGACCAAACATCTGTTGGGTTTAAATGGATTCGCTGTTTCCTTGGATTATTTCCTTCAGATCACTCTCCAGGCATAGGATAACCTGGTCAAAAGACATGACCATTTTTGACATCTGAATCTGCTGGGCTGCATTTATTTGTTTTTGCCTACTAGACGGAGCCCTCCTTTGGGGCAGGAGCAGCCTTTCTCTCATCCCTTCACTCTCCCAGGCACCTCCATTCACTGATCTCTTAATGAGAAACCAGTAAATGTAGACGAATCAATGAGCCTCCAAAATCCCCTCCATCCTCTCTGCCATCCCAGGAGACGGACCCACAGGCGCATCCTTCTGCCCAGATCAGAAATCTGCATAAATCTCTGACTCTTCCTTCATTCACTCTGTCTAGTCACCAAGTCCTGCTCATTCTACCTTCAAGATGGCTTTTGCACCCTCCCATTTCTATCCCCAGCACCCCATCCCGGTCTTCCCCCGATCTGGTCTGCCACACACCTGCCCTCTAAGCATCCCCATCCTCTCTTGTCCTCCAAGTTATTCTCACAGGATAGAGTGGCAACATTCAGGATGAATCAGGGGCTTTTCCACTGCCCTTAGGTGTAGACCCGTGTCCTTTCTCTGCCTAACATGGCTCCCTCCTCCAGCCCCACCTTCCTGGCCTTTCCACCTATTCCTTGAATTATCTTCTGATGAGGCTACGCCTCTTCTTGTAGCTCCCACAGGGCTCCCTACCCCACATCACCCTAGAAGCTCATTGCTTAATACCTTTCCTCTACAAGACTACCAGCTCCCAGAAGCAGGCACAGTGAAAGCAGTGCTCAGAGGAGTAACATGCTCAGCATCGTGTCTGGCACAAAGTGGCGCTTAGTAAGTGTTTTTAATGAATGAATTGCATGGCTTTACTTGTATCCATGGATGCACCCTGGCAGATGGCTTGGAGGCAAATGAGAGGGCTGGACCAGCAATTGGACAGGCCTCTTGTCCCATGGAGGTTGTCTGTCAGTCCCCTCAGTGTTTGCACAGTGGACACATGACTGAAGTAGCCATGGAAGAATTCATGTCTGGGGCCAACAGCCTGGGCTCCTGTCACCCAGGCTGACTGATGCTGGGCCCTACACAGTAACACGCTTTGTCCACCCATGCTCTAATCAGGGGCCACTTCCATGCTGGAGGGCAGCATCCATTTTAGTGGCAATAATGCTATTTCTTGCATGGCTGGCATTACCTCAGCCCCACACCATCCAAAGGTCAAAAGTGTGTGGTGGCATTTTATTATGTCAACATTGCTCTACTGAAGCTACATTTCTCAGAATTTCCTTCCTGTGTGGCTCCAGGTTAGCATTGCCTCAAGAACAGTCAGAGATGTGGAGGGCAGAGCAGGCATCCGTGGTGTGCGGCCGTGGTTGGCCTTGCTGGTTGTTTGCGAGCAGCCCTTCCTCCCGACCGCCAGGCTGTTGACCTCCAGAGGCACAGGCAACAGCCCTCCGGGAATTCCTCGCCAACTCCTGTAACGGCTGAGGGTCTGATCCCCACAATAAATACCATCATTAGTTTTCTGTTGCCACTTTAACAGATTACCACAAACCATGGCTTAAAAGAACACATATGTAGAATATCATAGATTTGTAAGTTCTGTGGTTCAGGAGTCAAAATGGATCTCCCTGGGCTAAAATCAAAGTGTCAGTAGGGTTGTGTTCTTTTCTGGAAGCGCTCGGGGAGAATTGCTTCTTTGACTTCTCCCACAGTTCTTGGCTCGTGGTCCCTCCTTCCACCTTCACAGCCAGCGACACAAGGTCAAGTTCTTCCCACACAGAACCTCCATCTTCTTCCTCCTCTTCCACGTGCCAGGACCCCTGTGACCACACTGGGCCTCCCCGGATGATCTGGAGCTATCTCCCTGTTTTAAGGTCAGTGATAAACAACCTCAATTCCATAATTTCTCTTGCTGGATTGACCCTTTTATCATACGATGTCATGCTTTGTCTCTAGTAACACTTTTTGTCTTAAAAGTCAATTTTGTCTGGTACTAGTTTAGCTCCTCTGGCTCTTTAGGTTACTGTTTGCACGGGATGTTTTTTCCCATCCTTTCAGGGTGGGTGGGTTTTTAAAGCCCCTCAGTTGATCCTGAAGTGCAGTCAGGATCGAGAACCACCAGAACAGCCCCTTCAGGGAGGGCAGCGAGAGGGAAGACCTTTGTCCTCGTATCTGTTTGTTTAGCAGACTGCTTCTGTCCTACCAATGGATTTCAGCCCTGGGAAAGCTCACTGTGGATTCAGTGCGACCAAAGAAATGACAGTACAACATTCCTGGGGTGAAAGGGCTACACCCAACTCTTTTTCCACGGTAGCAGGTCAATCACTAAAATCTCCTCCACTCAGAGCAAGTCTGCATGCAGCAAGCCAGTCTCTGCTCTGGGCCTCTGTCCTCAGCGCTGCCACCCCTCCAGCCTTGCAGCCATACCACCGTGTTCTCATTGCTTCAGTCTCTCCTAAGTCTGCTACTGTATGTGTCACCTCACTATGGGCTGCCCTAAGTGAGGGGAAAGAATGGCTACTAGAGACCCAAAGAGGGATGTGGGAGTTGTTTGAAGCACAATATTTCTCATCCCGGTAGTGAAAATCTCTTCTTCTGGGCCATGATTCTCTGGACTATAAATGGCATTTCTTATGCCTAGCTCTTGTAGCACCTGTTGGAGCTCAGCATGCATCTGCCATCTAACAGGAGAGGATGGTAGATCACCTGGATTGGGCCACACAGCAGGATGTGCAGCCATAAGCCAATTGAGGAGGGAGTGACTCCCTGGGGTCTGATGTGCATTTTATAATCGCTGCCTCAAGGCGGGCTGCACTGTCAGGGAAGACAGCTTTCCCATCTCTGATCCCGACAGAACAATTCCATCCACCCCTAAGTCCCACAGCACCCAGCTCAGCCTGAGTACAGGGGTGGTCCATAGAGTGCTCCACGCCCTGGGGAGGGGGCTGCTCCTCTCCCTGGGGAACTTTCAGCTGCTGGGTCTTTATTTTCTTTACAACCACTGAGCATGATTTCAATACAGGAGGTGCCAGTGCCTCCGGCACCACCCCTTCATCCTTCCTCAGCTCCTCCATTTCTGGGGCTGATGGCACCTTTCTCTCCCCTCCCCCAGTGCCTCCTCTGCTACAACCTTTACCTTTTCTACTGTGCCTCGCAGCAATGCTACCTCTGTCTTCACAAGGTCTCCTACCTTCAGCTCAATGCTTCGCACTGATGTTCTCGTGCCACCTCCTCCTGTGCTTCCCGCAGTTTATTCTTTTCCTTGATTGCCTCTTCCTCCTTCAGAACACCTGGCAGTGCTGCCATCTGTCTCCAGTGGCACCTTGCTGCCAGCCCTCTGTTGCTGCCTCCACTCACATCAATGCCACCTCCTTCTTCAGAAAATCCACAGAAGTTTGCAGCTCGCGTTCTCGTGCCGCCATTTCTTGGGTCTCCTCTGTAGACTGTTTTAATACTGTGAGAAGCAGCCAACCCACAGTCCCGGCTGCCTCACAGGCACTCTGCTTCTCAAAGGATCTGCTTACTCTACCAAGGGCCACCCCTACAGCCTCAGGTGTCACCTCCACTTGCCTCCAGTCCTGGGGTGGGGCCCAGTCCTCTAGGAGGCAGGCCACCTCAGACCACATACCCATTGGGGGCGATCCACTGTCTCCCCATTCACAGGGGCAGCCCACTGAAGCACCCCTCCCATAAGGGCAGCCTGTCTTTTTCCTTGGTCAACAGTGAACCCTACCAACTCCGCCAATTGTCTTGCCAATGGGTTTCAGCCCTGGACAAGTTCGCTATGGATTCAACGTGACCAAAGAAAATTACAGCAAACATTCTTTGGGGTGAAAGGGTTTATTACCCGGCTTGTTCTCCCAGCGGTAGGTCGAGCACTAGCATCTTTGCTGCCAAGCAGAGCCCTGGGCCGAGCTCTCTATATAGCACAATAATAGCTTATTGCCTACAGGTGTGGAAGCAGCGGCCCAGCAACAGGCCAATTACATCATCAGGTGGTGTAAGTTCAGTGAGGATCCTGGCCATAGGAACCCCAACTTCCCCACAGCTTCTCAACCTCAGGTAAGGTTTGGCCTCCTCCAAAGGAAAAAAGCTTCTTTGGTACCTCCAAATGTTGACAAATATTATTAAGATATTCCTTAAATAGGTGTGAACTTAAAAAACAAATAAGCTAGTAGTTTTCAAACTGCCATTCTCATACAACCACAAAACCAAATCTGATGTATAAATGAATTATACCAAAATGGAAAAACAATAAAATTAAAGCAAAAAATATTAATGCAATCCTTATAATACTGTTATTTTGTTGAAGTTAAGTTGCCCCTGGCAGAGTGAATCTGGTCAAGGTCCTTTTGCATTCCATGTGCCTTGCCCACCACACACGCTTCAAGGAACCAGTTCAGCTATTACTTTTCCTTTTTATCAAACTCTGATGAATCTCTAATCATGCAGTATATGGTTAATATTGTTTGACCACATTTGGCTGGAATAGATCATAGTAAGTCTGTCACTTTTATGTCCAATTACCTGGAAATGATCAAAATTGTACTATTGTGCTCCATGGAGACCCTAAACATGCACTCCCGATAGGTTCATGCTGACAGTTCCAAATATGCTTATATTAGGGTCTGAAGATTACTATGAAAGTGAAAGACAAATTTTAAATTTGTGGAAGGGAGCCAGTGTACCCCACAAAAATGTCTGCAGTATGAAAACCACTAGCTTAGAGCTTTTCTGTAATTGTGTGCCTCCTTCCTTTCCAAAGGCCTCCAGCTGAAGCCTTAGGCATTGCTGTCCTCAGAAGATACTCAAAGTGTGGTTGCACGGGTAGTTTCCTGAAGTTCTATCTGTGAATATTTCATCTTGAGCAATGAGGAAAGGAGAGCAAAAGTAAGCATCTTATGCTGGTCACCATGACTTGACCCAGAAATAGTTTGATTATTGATTTTACTAAGCAAGATCTTAGCCACCATCTCCTCTACTACAAACACCTGTGCCTTGTAATAAATAGGACTTTGTAATAAATGAGTCATTGAAAAGGAAGCCCCACGTCCTTAGCAACAGCCTTGGAGAGGATGGGAAAACAGGCCCTGTTTTGGAGCTGAGCTGGACCTGCAAGGAGCTAACCAGGGTCCTCTGGTGTGATTATCAGAAAGTGCAGAGGCTGGCCGGGATGATTCATGGGGCTCTGACTCACCGCTTTACTCTCACCTGTTGAACAAACAATTGAAGACGGACTTATAATCAGAGGCATGACCCAAGAGAAACAGCTCACCCTGCAGTGTCTCCTGCCCCACCCACCCCCAGGGAGAGACCAGACTGTGCAGGGTACCACCTTGAATTTATGGCTAGAATATGGGGACAGCGTCTGGTGTTACTGCTTCCTTCTTTGTCCGCTGAACCTGATAGCCTGTAAATGACCTATAAGTTCTCCTCTTTCTACAAAACATGCTAGAAACACATTTAGTAACTGACTCATGTGGAAAAGGTTTGTAAGGATATTTTCCCTTCATCTTAATGCAACTATTAACTCAGGGGCCATAGGAACAATGGTTAACCCCTTTAGAACCAAAATATCTTTTCCCAAAATAATAGGCAAATTCGTTTGTCAGGTGTACTCTAAAATTCTCTTCCAGATTTCTTCTCAACAAACCAAGGAAGAGCATCCCCATACGTTTTACTCGGAGGGTCCACTTCAGGCCCAATTTTTATGTTACTGAAAATTACTCCCATCTCACGGACAGTCATTGACACTCTGTTGAGTCACGTGAAGACTCTTTGCACTGTTGACTGAACTTTCTGGCTGCACGGGATGCTAAGAGGAATGTGGGATTGCGCCCTCACAAGGGGGCACTAGAGTCAGGTCCTTAATTTCCAGCGCTGGCCGCGCTTGCCTCCCGGTCATGCAGCACTTCTACATGTAGGCCCCAGAGCTCAGCCTGAGAAGAACTGCTGTCTTCTCCGAGTAGAGTTGAGAACATGGCAAAGCACTGGAGACAGCTCATCTAACCAGCCATTTTTCTGGACAGAAAGCTGCAGGAGGACTTTGAAGTACCCTATGAATGCTGCTGTGCTAAACCATGATTCAATGGTATTCCCCAGGCTTTTCAAGGAGCATGGCCTCTCCCGCATTTTCTCCTTGCCTACGACACTTAAAGCATATTGGCTTCCTTTCTATTTCCTGAAGTTCCATTCTGCCTCAGGGTCTTTATAACAGGGGTGTCTCCCACCATGGCTGCCCCACAGAGACCTCTCCTTGACCTGACTCCTGGGGTATTTTCTGTTCTTACTGCAATTTGTCATTGTTTTTATTTGTTTGGTTATTAGACTCTGGGCTCAATAAGGCAGCGACCAAATAAATATGCCTTATCCATCAGTATAAAGCCAGATCCAACTGTGGTGCCTGGAATATGTAGGTACTCAACGTACATCTGTCAATGAAACAATAAATAAAAGAGGTGACTACAAAAATGTTTATTTTCTGCAGAGTATTGGCTGAGGATGTCATCTACATTTTCTAATAACATTCCAGCATTGATTAAAGAAAAGTTTCCATTAAAATGTTTGTATTTCCAACCATTTACAACAACATGGATGGAGCTAGAGGACATTATGCTCAGTGAAATAAGCCAGACAGAGAAAGACAAGTACCAAATGATTTCCCTCCTTTGTGGAGTCTAACAACAAAGCAAAACTGAAGGAACAGAACAGCAGCAAACTCACAGACTCCAAGAAGGAACTAGTGGTTACCAAAGGGGAGGGATAAGGGAGGGTGGGTGGGGAGGGAGGGAGAAGGGGATTGAGGGGTATTATGATTAGTACACATGGTGTTTTGGGAGGTCACGGGGAAGATAGTGTAGCACAGAGAAGACAAGTAATGACTCTGTGGCATCTTAATACACTGATGGACAGTGACTTCAATGGGGTGTGGGGGGAACTCGATAATATGGGTGAATGTAGTAACCACAATGTTTTTTATGTGAAACCTTCATGAGAGTGTATATCATTGATACCTTAATAAAAAATAAAAATAAATAAAAAATAAAAAGTTTGTATTTCCAGAGTGTTAAATTTAGGACAGATGAACAAATTCAGCAAAGTTGCAGGATACAAAATCAATAAAGGCATATGTCTTGCCAATGGGTTTCAGTCCTGGACAAGTTCACTATGAATTCAATGAAATGGAAAAAATGACAATGGACTTGGGGTGAAAACATTTGTACCCAACTTTATTTCCGTGGTGGTAGGTTAAGCACAAGAACCCCATGCACTCAGAGCAAGTCTGCAGGCAGCAAGCCGGTCTCTGCCTCTGGGCCTCTCTGCCCCCACAGCCACTCCGTCTCTGTCCTCGGCGCTGCCACCACCTGAGTCTCTGCTCTCCTGCAATGTTGCAGCCGTGCAGAAGCCGCAGCCCCACCCAGAGCACTGGGGGAGCTCTTTATATAGAGTCAACAGCAACGTATTTCCCACATGTGTGTAGTGAGCTAGCCGACCAGGGCCAGGTGAGGATCCTGGCCACAGGAACCTTCACTTTCTCCACAGCATACTTCATTTTATTGTGCTTCTCCTATTGCACTTCACAGATATCGCATGCTTTACAAATTGAAGGCATGTGGCAACCCTGTGACAAGCAAGACTGTTGGCACCATTCCAACAGCAGCTGCTCACTTCATGTCTCTGTGTCAGGTTTTGGTAATTCTCACAATATTTCAAACTTCATCATTTTTGTTATTTTATTTGTTATGGTGATCTGTGATCAGTGATTATGACTCACTGAAAGCTCAGATGACAGCATTTTTTAGCAATAAGATGTTTTTTAATTAAGGTATGTAACTATTACTTAATAGACTCCAGTATAGTGTAAACATAACTTTCATATGCACTGGGAAACCCAAAAATTCATTTGACTCACTTAACTGCAACACTCGCTTTATTGCAGTGGAACCAAACCCGCCATATCTCCAAGGTACGCCTGTATACAAAACTTGGCCACATTTCTACACAGTAATAATGAACAATCTGAAAAGGAACTGTTTTTAATTAAGATATCATTCATATAAAATATTATGAAGGTTTCATGTGAGCACCATTAGTTTTAACATTCACCCATATTATCAAGTCCCCCCCACCCCATTGCAATCACTGTCAGTCAGCATAGTAAGATGCTATAGAGTTATTACTTGTCTTCTCTGTGCTATACTGCCTTCCCCATGACCTGCCTATACTGTGTGTGTGCTAATCATAATGCCCCTTAATCCCCTTCTCCCTCCCTCCCCACCCACCTTTCCTAACCCCTTCCCTTTGGTAATGGCTAGTCCCTCCTTGGAGTCTGTGGGTCTGCTGCTGTTTTGTTCCTTCAGGTTTGCTTTGTTGCAAGTGAGGGAAATCATTTGGCACTTGTCTTCCTCCACCTGGCTTATTTTACTGAGCATAATACTCTCTAGCTCCATCCATGTTGTTGCAAATAGTAGATTTGTTTTCTTCTTATGGCCGAATAATATTCCATTGTGTATATGTACCACATCTTCTTTATCCATTCATCTACTGATGGATACTTAAGTTGCTTCTATTTCTTGGCTATTGTAAATAGTGCTGTGATAAACATAGGTGTGCATATGTCTTTTTCAAACTGGGCTGCTGCATTTTTAAGGTAAATTCCTAGGAGTGAAATTCCTGGGTCAAATGGTATTTCTGTTTTTAGTTTTTTGAGGAACCTCCATACTGCTTTCCACAATGGTCAAACTAGTTTACATTCCCACCAGCAGTGTAGGAGGGTTCCCATTTCTCCACATCCTCACCAACATTTGTCGTTGTTTGTCTTTTGGATGGTGGCCATCCTAACTGGTGTGAGGTGGTATCTCCTGGCGGTTTTAACTTGCATTTCCCTGATAATTAGTGATGTGGAGCATCTTGAAAAGGAATTTTTTTTAAAAACCTATTTATGATGGCATCAGAAAGAATAAAATAATTGGGAATAAACTTAACCAAGGAGGTGAAAGATTTATACACTGAAAACTACAAAACAATGCTGAACAAAACTGTAGACATAAATAAATGGAAAGATATCCTGTGTTCATGGATTGCAAAACTTAATATGTGGTTAAAATGTCCCATACTACCCAAAGTGATCTACAGATTCAATGCAATCCCTATCAAAATCCCAATGGTACTTTTTGTAGAAAAAAAATCCTAAAATTCATTTAGAATCTCAAGGGACCTCAAATAGCCAAAATAATCTTGAAAAAGAAAAAAGTTGGAGTCCTCACACTTCCTGATTTAAAACAAGTTACAAAACTCTGTCAATCAAAGAAGTGCAGTATGGGCACAAAATCAGACATACAGATCAATGGAACAAAAGAGAGAGCCCAGAAATAAACCTTCACATAAATGATCAAATGTTCTTTGACAAGGGGCCAAGATCACACAATGGGGAAAGAATAGTCTCTTCAACAAATGGTAATGGGAAAATGGGGTATGCAAAAAATGAAGGTGGGCCCTTATCTTATACCACATATCAACTCACCTAAATAAAAAAGCCTAAAACTAAAAATTCTAGAAGAAAATTATCAGGAAAGCTTAATGACATAAGATTTGGTGATGATCTTTCTGGATATGACACCAAAAGCACAAGCAACAAAAACAAAAATAGATTATCCAGACTACAGCAAACTTAAAAACATCTGCACATCAAAGGGAACAATCAACAGTGAAAAGGCAAACTACAGAAAGGAGAAAAATATTTGTAAATCACTTATCTATTAAGAGGCTAATATTCACAATATATAAAGAACTCCTACAACTCATCAGCAAAAAAAACTGATTAAAAAATAGACAAAGGACAAACAGACATCTCTCCAAAGAAGATATACAAATGATCAACAAACTTATGAAAAGATACATAACATCACTAATCAACGGACAAACACAAATCAAAACCACAGTGAGATATCAGCTTACACCTACTGGGGTGGCCACTATCTAAAAAACAGAAAATAACAAGTGTTGGTGAGGATATGCAGAAATTGGAGCCCTGTGCACTGTTGGTGGGAATGTAAAATGGTGCAGCTGCTATGGAAAACAGTATGGAGGTTCTTCAAAAAATTAAAAATAAAACCACCATACGACCCATAGTCCCAGTGATTATATATATATGTGTGTGTGTGTGTGTGTCTGTGTGTGTGTGTGTGTATATTCATACATATATATATCTTCAAAAGAATTGAAAGCAGCATCTTAGAGAGATATTAGCTGTAACTCCAGAGGGAAAATATTTTTCCAGCCTGGGGCAAAATAACTTTGATCCAGAATCAGTCAAAAGGAGAAATAAAATGGAAGAAACCCACTTTACAATCAGTCACCCACTTCTGCTCGCCAGTCTCTCTTGCTACCCTGCTGCAAAATAGGGCCCCACCCAACCTCTCAGGTCCAGTTATGCCTTTGCTCCCCTTGTAATTACCTGTTGAAATAAAAGTGGACTACTTCTCTCCAGCCTTGGAAACACCTATTGATATGGAGATGCACTAAGGCTAGGCAAGAGATTCTGGAAATATTGCAATTTTACCCACATGTAACTCCAGGGAGAAGAAATCCCAGGGCAAAATACCTCTAAAATCGAAATCAGTCAAGGGGAGAAATAAAGTTTAAAACCTGTTTATTTCTTACAAATTGCAGTCCAAGGCTGGCTCTTTCCTGCTCAGGCAGAAGCAAGCAAGACCTCTGCCTAACCTCTCAGGTTCAGATAAGCCCTTGGTTGCCCAGGTAATTACCCATTGATATGGAGATGATTCTCTTCATCCCTGAAGAACACCTGTTGATATGCAGATGCCCTAAAGCCAGGTAAGATATTCTGCAAATATTACTATTTTACCCACACCACATTAGCACACCCATGTTTCACTGAGGCATTATTTACAACAGTCAACAGGTAGAAGTAACCCAAATGTTCACTGATAGAGGAACAGATTAAATATATATATATATACATACAATAGACTATTATTTGGTCTTTAAAAAGTAAGTCCTGCCACATGTTACAACATGAATGTATAAGGGACATTATGCTAAGTGGAAAAGGCCATCAAAAAAGATAAATATGTTCCACTCATATGAGGTATTTCAAGAAGTTAAACTAATAGAAAAAGGAAGAATGATGATTGCTAGGGCTTAGAGGAAGGGAAGAGGGAGTTCAATGGATAGAGTTTCAGTTTTGCAAGATGAAAAAGTCCTGGAGATGTATTGCACAACAGTGGGAATATAGTCACTGAGCTGTGCACGTAGAAATAGTTACCATGGTAAATTTTACACTATGTGTTTTTTTACCACAATTTCTTTTAAAAGCATTATGTTTTTTTAAGTCTGTAATTATTTTTTTTGGAAAAGAAAATAAGAATTTTGAATTTGTTTCTAATTAAGAGATCTCAATCCCAGTTTAGCAGTTTTACAAGTCTGGATGTCCATAATGTGGCTTTTGCTAATGAAGAGCAAACCTTCACATTATTACATGTTTTTCACAGGAGATTCTTTGTATATTATTTCTTTCTGATAGTGGGACTAAGGAGTCAGGTTTGGATGTTTTCAATTATCCTGACATCTGTATCATACACAAAATGAGTCAAAGTAGACAGCGAGGAAACCGACCTAATTTAAAATCTAATAAATAAAAAAACACATGTCATGCTTTTAATAACAGAAAAATTTAGGGCAGACTTAGCTTTCACCTTTTCACGTGTGGTTTCTGATACATTATTTCTTCCTTTCTCTAAAGAGAATCTGTCCCCACTTGTTATTTTATCTCCATTTGTTATTTTAGCTACCCAGAATATAAGTATAGAAGTAATTTAATAAGCTTTTGTTATATGCAAATCTCTTTTGAAAGCAAGCATGCTATTAGTTGTGTGTTGATGTTAATGTAAAACAAGTAAAGTAGACCCTTGAACAACATGGGTTTGAACTGCATGGGTCCACTTATATGCAGATTTTTTCAATAAATATATTGGACATTTTTTCTGAGATTTTTGAAAAAATATTTTCTTAAGCTTATTTTTATTATTTAAATATTACTACCTAATAATAATTATTATTTCTATTCTTGCAATAATACAATATATAATATATATAATATACAAAATATGTTAATTGACTGTTTATGTTATCAGTAAGGCTTCCGGTTGACAGTAGTCATTGATAATTAAGTCTTTGACTGCTTGGGGGTCATCTCCGCTAACTCCCGAGTTGTTCAAGGGTCAGCTGGTACTTCCTCATTTATCTTAGTGAAGGAATATGAATTCCAAAGTTTAGACAGAGAAGGAGAACAGGTAATTTGGATGTAGGAAGACAGCAGTGTAAACATTTTGCTTGTGGATCCCTGGAAGAATTTTGTAAGTCCATATACTCCCTCATACATTCTAATTGACATCTAAAATACTTCTCATAAGTTTAAATAGTTCCAAAGGATTTACCTTCAGAGAGGTTGTAGATATTAACATCTGAAATTAAACTTGCTTTATCACTCTCATAATTGTGCTGGATAGAATCTAATGCCAAAACAATTGATTCCCATCACCTACTCTGAATTACAGAAACTCTTCTTTATTGGTTCTGAGACTGTGCATGGTTCCTTTTTCTCCTACAGTTCATATTCCTCTTCCCAGAGATGTTTCTCTTAATGTAATTATTGATCACCTATCATGCATTTTTGCAACAAAAAAGCATATAAATTGACAAATTTCTTTCTTTACTTTCTGTGACCATAGTCTTAAATGTTTAAAAAAAAACAAAAACGTACAGCTGAGAAACCAGCTTGTAACATGCCTTTTGCTTCACTGGGAGGTGAGCCACGTGGCCACAGACTAGTCGTGGGACTCAAGCTGCAAAATGACATATCAACCTGATTCCTTCTTATGATCAAATACACATATTACTCTAGAAATGTAAATACACTAATGTCATTTTGCCAGCCAAACAAAGAAGGTGGGTTCCCTGCAAAGGCATCACTTTCTAGCACAAATGCTGCAAGGAGGAAAAAAGGACCAGAAAGTGAGTGGGCAGGAAAAGTTAAAAATTAAAAGAATTCAAAATTACAACTTTCTTCCATATTGAATTATCACTGCAATTATTACTAGTGCACACTTAATCAAAGCATAAATAGTTCACAACCTTTGACAAGTAATTGTCAAGCATAGTTAGTCAATGCATAGAAATGCATCCCTTCAGGAAATGGGTGGAGCTTGTTCCTTCAATTAGTGCAGGAATCTGGAAATGAATGTTACTTCTTGGCAGATGGTCATGTTTTCTGTATTTTGGAGTGAAGCTTTGCAATCGAAGGAAACCTCTGGAGTTTTGATATGTCACTGCTGCTTAAGCCTTTGAATTATTCTGAGTTATAGGTCAAAAGCTACTTAGTGAACTTGCACCAAAAATTACTTCTGTTCAGATGTTAAGCATCAGTATCTGCTAACATCACAAAAAGAGACATTACCCACTATATGCACCTCCTGATGGAGGAACACATCACCCCGTCTGGGGAGCAGTCTTGCCAAAAAATCAATCCTGATCTGATCAAGCCTTAGATCCGATTACCAAATGACAGGAAATAGGGCAGACAAAGAACCATACTACCTGACATCACACAGATAAAATTAGCAAACTCCAGACCATAAGCATGTCTCCAAGACAAATCTGGTTTATTAACAAATCAAGAGCAAGGAAAAGGAGAGAGAGTTAAACTGTTTTCAATTTTTATTTAAACAAGCAAACTTCCAGAGAAAGAAAAATACAAGAGAGAAAGAGAAGGTTATGACACTTAAGAAACAAGAAAAATAAGAAAGAGAGGGTTATGACACTTACAAAACAAGAAAAATTTCAACACTGACTGCATTTTTATGACATGAATTATTAATTTATTTTGGGTGAGAGAATAACATCATGGTTCCTTGTGTTTTGAAGACACGTACTGAAATGTTCACAGATGGAGTCATACTGAACTGTTTATAGACAAAGGAATACGATATCTGGAATTTACTTCAAAATAAGATTGGATGAGGGCAAGGAGCTGCAGAAATGGAGCACAATGCAACCACTGTGAACACCCATCAGAAATGAAGTTTATTTCCTCACTTGCTGAAGTGCTGCCAGGGGACACCGTGCCACTGTTGGTGTCCCTACCAAGAGTCTCACCAAGAACAGAGCCTCGCCTTGGTGAACCCCGGCCTTGGGCAGCCCTCCTGCAGGGTCTTATTGCACACGCACAGTCCCACCTTGGAGCCCCTCTGAAGAACCGTCCCAGCTTTAGAGGTCCCTCTTCCTTCTCCCCTTGCACAGAGCTAATCCTGCGAGCACCCCTACTGCACTTCCTGCCAGCTGCCCTTCATCTCAGAGCCTATTTCTCTGGGAACCCATTCCTCAGCAAGATGAAATACGACTGGCCGTGGGCTGATAAATTCTTGAAGCTGGGTATGGTAGACAGAATTCAGAGATGGTCCACAAATCCCCTCACATGGTGGAAATTCCCTGTATAATCCCCAGGACTGTAAATACGATGAATTTTAGGTTAATATACTATGATTAGGTTATAGTATGTAGCACAGTTGATCTTGAGATAGGGAGACTCCCCTGGTGGGCCTGACTTAATCATATGAGGCCTTTAAAAGCAGAGAGTTTTCTCTGGCTCATCACAGAAGAAATCAGAAATTTGAAGCAAGAGACTTGAAGATGGGGGGAGCCATGTGGCAAGGAATTGGGGTGGCCGGTAGCCACTGGCTGGCAGTTAGCACCTCAATAAGGTTCAGGTTTTCAATCCTAGAACTTCAAGGAACTTCATTCTGCCAACAACAAGAGCACGCTTCAAGGAGGAGAGCTTTCCCAGAGCCTCCAGACAAGAACAGAGTCCAGCCAGCACGCTGGTTTTGACTTTATGATATGCCGAGCAGAGAACCTAGCCATGTCTACATGGTGTGGTCAAGAAATCTGTAGGCTTAGAAATTGAGAGAATTCATCTAAAATGATCTGTCACTTAAGGGGTTGAAGTACATATTTACACTGAGCAAGAAGGGTCCATTGATTTCATTAAAATCATAACTGCATGGAAAATGATGAGTTTTTTTTTTAAGAGAGAAGAATTGGTAAAATGAAGCATTTGTCCTGCATATGTTTTCCTATAAAACAAAGCTGGGTTGTACCTGAAACCTCCCTCCTATAACTGGCCCTGTACCAGCTGTGACTGGTATCACTTACTGTAACTCACATCTTAATGATGATAATCATCAAGAATAAATACGTGAGCCGAACCCGGTTCTTCCTAGTTCTGTGGCTCTGTCATTTCAGGGAAAGGAAGTTGAAAAAAGAGGAACATTGAGCACATTCATTCATCCTACCAACCACTCATGAGTGTATGTGTGTCCTGCACTGTGTGGGTCTCTGTATTACCATGTTTAATGATCCTCATCCTAGACAGATTACACATGCAGGATGTATACCACTTTGGGGCTGTTCCTTTGGTTTTAACAGTTATGTGGAGAAATGTAAATTTCTCTGATTCTTTGTTGGCCTGTTGGCCTTAAGCCTGTTAAGCTACTTCCTCAAATGTATAATGTCTTTTATTTCGAAAATTTCCCCTAAACGGAGCATGCAGTCTCTAGTTACACTTCCTTTAATGCAAGGAAGCTTTTTTCATGTGTGGAACTTAAAAAGCTAAAACTCACTGCCATAAGAAAAAATAAATTACTGAGGTCATCAGAGGTCCATACCAGAGCATGGGATGGTTAATTCAGGATGATCATCAAGCATTTCTTCCTGATGGGACATAACATTCAGTTTTGCAATAAGACACCAAACAGCGTGTCAAAAGCATGGGGCCTTAAGGTCCAGCAAACTAGTTCAAATTCCAGCTCTGCCATCTAAGGGCTGTGTGAGCTTGAGTAAACAACCTCACCTCTCTGTGCCTGACATCTAAGAAGTACTCGGTGTTGGCTATTATATACCATGGGTGTAATATAATACATTATATAGTAACAAGTATAAAATTGGTGTGCTCATGCTAGTGTCATAGGAATGTTGTTGCTAGGATAGACAGTGATGAACTTCTAGTTGCAAGATTATCTAGAAGATACTAGAAACATGTCATTTAGACAGATTATCTTTTTAAAAAAATCTTTCATCATAAAATAAGAGATGCTGATGCTGATTTGAAATCAAATCAACCTTTCCTACCCTTGGTCTTCCCCATCACAATAAATAGCAACTCCTTTCCTCCAGTTGTTGAAGCCAAAAACCTTGCACCACTCTTGACTCCTTCCTCTCCTTTATATCTCACGTTCTATCTGTCAGAAAATCCTGTCAGTGCTACGTCTGAGGTATCTTGAATTTGACCATCTTTACCACCTCCATGGCTATCACCCTGGTCCGAGCCACCATCATCCCCTGGCAGGTGATTGCAATCACTTCCTAGCTTGTCTTTCTCCTTCAGCACTAGCCCCTCTTCAGTCATTTTAGGTGACCCCTCAGCACTGTGAGCCAGACCATGCCACTCTCTGACCCCAAGCCCTCCTATGATTCCCCTCTCAAAGCAAAATCCCAAATCCTTCCAGTGATCTGTGAAACACTTTGTCACTTCCCTGTACTCCCTTCTCTCCAGCCACACTGGCCTCCTTGCTATTCCCCAAGCACACCAGGCATGTTCCTGCCTCAGGGCCTCTGTACTTGCCAAGTGCCCTACCTGGAATGCACTTCACCCATGCTTATCCCCATGGCTCACATGTGCACTGCCTCAGGTTTCTACTCAAATATCATTTCCCCTGGAAGGCCTGTCCTGCTCACCTTGAAACTGCATCCCCCCGCAACACAACACACACACACACACACACACACACACACACACACACACACACAATTTCCTATCCTACTCTCTGCTTTCTTTTTCTCTTTAGAAAAAAAATTTTTTAAATCTTACATCTCTTGTATATTTTTTGTCTCCCCACGAGAATGTAAGTCCCACAAGGGCAGGGATTTTTGTTTTTCTTTTCATCTCTTTTGGTCACTGTGGTATCCCCAGTGCTTAGAAAGTAGCGGGCACACAGGAGGTAGTCAAACAATGTATGGTTAAGTGAATGAATGAATGAATGAATGAATGAAGAAATGAATGGTTTATTCTCTAAATTGCAAAGTCTGAAGACAAGCTAAAAGTATTAAGCCTGTTTGCTGACTTGGCATGACTTTACTTGGAACAGCAGGTAAGCAGAGGATGGTAACAGGCTGGGAAAGCTAAGGTTTCTTTACAGGATTTCAGTTTACCACATGCTTTGAAAATTTGAGCAAACTGAGGCAGCCTTGGACACTGTCATTCTCCAGACATATCACTTTGACAAGAATGTTAAGTTAAATTCTTACGGTGCTCACACTAGTTAAAAATTACATTTCGACTTTCCAGTCTGGATGTTGTGGACTTGAATGTTTGTGTCTCTCATAGTCAGTTGAACTCCCACTCTCCATGTGACGGTTTAGGCCACGGGACTTCGGGGAGGCAGTCGGGATGGGATGAGGTCAGCAGGGAGGGGCTCTCGTGAACGGGATCGGTGCCTCTGTGAGGCACCAGAGAGCTCGCCTCCCGTTTTCGCTCTCCTCCCTGTGAGGGTATGAGAGGTTGACAGTGCAGCTCACAAGAAGGCTCTCACCAGAACTCGACCCTGCCGACACCCTGATCTTGGACTTCCAGCCTCCAGAATGGGGAGAAATAAATTTCTGTTATTTTTAAGCCACTTGATCTATGGTAATTTTGCTATATCAGCCCAAACTGACTGAGACACTGGTGAAATTTTTTTTTCAAATGAATATCTCACAAGGAAAAATTAATGAAAGAAGGTAAAAGGAAACCAGCCAAGTAGACTAGCTTTCCATCTGTTATGGACTGAATTGGGTCTCTCCCCTCCTCTCCAAAAATTTAGATGCTGGAATCCTTACCCCTAATACTGTATTTGGAGACAGAGCCTTTCAAGAGGTAATTGAGGTAAAATGAGGTCATTAGGGTAGGCCCTGGTACAACATGCCTGGTGTCTTGATGGGAAGAGGAGATTGGAATGCATCTCAAGAAAAAAAAAACCACCTTCACAGAAACATCTAGAATAATGTTTGGCCAAATATCTAGGTACCATGCCTAGCCAAGCTGGCATATAAAATTAACCATCAGATGGTGCTTGATAAATTATTGAATATGGTTGATTTAGTAAGATAAGAATCAATTGGCTTAGTTTAAGCTACTGTCACTGAAAGAAAAAAACACACTACTTTAAAAATAATTTCAATTCCAGGTTTTTAAAAAATTTTTAATAGGCATTCATATTTTGTTCTAACAATAATGGTATTTAAGGTGTTTTTAAGAGTTAAATGAAAATGGGCAAATATCCTGGATTGTGGTAATGGTTGCACAACCCTATAAAATTGCTAAGAATTATTGAATTGTACGATTAAGATGGATGTGTTGTGGTATATACGTTGTACCTAAATAAAGCTATTTTGTAAAAATTAATTGGGCAATTAATTATGTAAAAACATTTCTTCTATTTCATGCAGAGCATCCAAACAGCAGAGAACTCCAAGGCTGAGAAAGTTTCTATCCTATCAAGTTTTCCACCGTCACACATGACCGCAGTCATCCAGTCTTCCCAACTGCTGTGAAATAGGCTAAGGCCACCTCCTGCCCACATGCCCTCTTGAAAGGCCTTGGACTACGTGAGGACACAGACCCTGATGCCTGGTCACACCTGCCGAGTCACATGAGCTGAGGGACCCACCTATATAGAACCCACACCCAGGTGTCAGCTTCTGAAATGCAGCTGACTAAGAGGAAGAGGAGGCGCCCTTTGAGAGTCCCGTGAATGCAGAGGTCTGGCTTGTGGGCCAGGGTGGCAGATCCCACAGACTGTGAGAGCACACCTTTCCTGCCCACCACTTGGGCCAACCTTTCAATCATCTGCTTCCCCCAGTGCCCAAGAGTTATGAAAAGATCATGGTAGCACCGAGAGAACTGTGGGATCCTCTCTGAGCGGCCTGGCCAGGAGGTCCGGGATATCAGCAACAGTGGGAGCAGCACAGCTCAGGGGAGGGCTTGAAGGGAAGGCCGAGGGCTCCTAGGAGACCGCTCACAGCAGGCGCAGCTCTGATGGTATGTGTGGGCCCCCCTTCTCTGCCTTGCCATCCTATCACCCTTCTTTCCCCACCCAGGAGGCCTAGAAAGAATGGCTAGGGAAGAGACCCCTTGAAAAGCATGGATTCCCAGCAACATGAGCCAAAAGGCACCTAGATTGTTGAGATTTCAGGTTTGCTATAAAGGTAACATGGTGGACATAGACTCTGAGTGGAGCCTGGGGCATTCTAGAGAGGCTGGTATTTGGGAAAGTGATTCATTTTCCTATATTTATTGTTTATCCAGCCACATTAACACACTAAATGATCATAGTACAACTTTTCGTTGAGCATCTTGAATGTTCTAGAATAGCAGTTCTCAAAGTGTGGTCCCAGAAGCCCTTTCAGGGAGTCTGGAAAGTCAGAACTATTTTTGTAACAATACCAGGAGGTTATTTGCCTTTTTCACTCTCATTCTCTCACAAGTATGCGGTGGAATTTTCTAGCAACTTCATTATGTCTGATATTGCACTTGCTGAGTACAGAGCAGACCTAAGAATGCAGCTGCCTTCTAGTAGGCCAGAGGTGAAAGAGATTTGTAAAGTTGCAGAATAGCACTTTTCTTACCAGATGCTTATTTGTTTTGGAAAATATGATTATTTTTCATAAAAATATGTTGCATTAACATATTTTTGTTTTTTTAATTTTTTTACTTTTGAAAGAATAAGTAAATATTTTAAATTTTCTTCTCAGTCTTAATTTTGAATATGATGGATATTTATACCTATATCTATACCAAATAAACAAAAGTTGTTTGGGGTTCTCAGTAAATATTAAGAGAATAAGGGGGTCCTGAGGCCAAAAGATCTGAGAACTGCTGTTATAGAAAAGCTATTACAAGTATGCAAGTAGGAGTGGTTTTGTATTCTTATTTCAGATAATAATACCTCCTTTTTACTTCTTATCTTACTTTGTTAACCAGAACTTCCAGAGCTATTTTTTATTATAAATTATTACAAACTAATAATAATTTCAGTGAGAGAGTGGGGAGCTAATTTAGTTCCAGGCTGAAAGGGAGAAGCTTCTAATGTTTCCCAAAGCCTGGGCGTATTTCCCGTGCTGTGTCCTGTTCTGGGAAATGTTGACAGGTCTAAAAGAACAAGTTTGTGATGCACTCCTCGGGTTTTTCAGAGTTGCTTCAAGATAAAGATCATTCTTTTGGTGTTAAAATGTAGCCTTTTGCGATTTTTGAACAAACCTTTTTGCCTATCTGAATCATTATTTCCCATTTGTAAAGGAGGCCGCTTGGCTGGATCAGTAACTCTAAACTGTGGCTGGTTGACATCAAAATCACCTGAAAACTGGTGAGCGAAAGCTTTCTTCATAGAAGAATCCCAGCCAATAAAGGTAAAATTAATGAGAGAATCATAATATTTGCATTTTGCAACTCCCAGTGGAATAGTTGATTCAGGAAAGGCCCAGCAATAGATGTTAAAAACATTCAGTGAAAAGCCATGGAGTGGAACAGGTGCACAGTGATAACATACTGCTCCAGTGATTGCTAACTATTGGCCGTGGGGAAAGTGGACCTTGACAAGGGACAGGTCTGACTGCCACCACCTTAACTGAGTGGTCACTAAATGTGAGACACCCTGACATTATGAAAGCAGTGAAGTATTCTTGCCAAAATGTCTAACTTAAACCTAAGTAAGCCTTAAGCTCAGATCCAAGTCTTATGTGGCCTAGAGCTAGACAATGTTGGGTGTCCCTCTTTAAGAAAAAAAATACAAAATTCAGTACAAAGTACATATGCAGAATGAGAAAATAAAATTACAAGCTACAAATCTACTAAAGGGTAAAATATTGAGGACATCACAAAATCCAGGAAAACAGCATAATATTTGTATTAATTAACTGCCTGACACATCTCTATAATACTTTTGCCTTCCCTTTTGGCCTGCATGCTCTTTGATCTATTGTGTAATATCATTTTCTGTACAAGATGGCTTCTCACCCTGGCTGCACGGTCAAAACATGGGTCCTCACCCTCCACCCCAACTGACTCCGATTTGGGCATTCAGGCCTGGGCGTTGCTAATCTTCAAACAGACCCAGGTATTTCTCAAGTGCAGCCAGGACGGAGAACACTGGGCTGGGCCACCTCGAGGCCTCCCATGCCCCAAGCTATCACTTGCTCCAAGTCATTCAGCAGGAGGGCAAATAGGAGTTTGGCAAGAGAAAGGAAACCGAAACCCTGAGACAACAAACAGCTCTGTGACCCAGAAGAGGGGACTAAAGCTCTGAGAGACCCTTCTGAGTGAGCCAGGCAGCCCCCGCGTGGCTGTGTCTGCCAGGCTTCTCCCTCCTCACCCTGCTCATGCCCCGGAGGCTCCTTTGGGAAGAGCTAGTTTTGAAGTATTAACAAAGCCCGTGGGAGTTAAACAGCATGAGCCCAGGGACACCCTGGTGAAATGTGTGACCCAAAAAGTGATGCTTTGCACCCAGTAGCAGTCACTCCCTTCCCCACCCCTAGCCCCTGGCATCCATTAATCCATTTCTGTCTATGGATTTCCCTATTTTGAACATTTCACATAAAGAGAATCATACAACATGTGACCTTCTGTGGCTGGTTTCTTTCATTTAGCACAATGTTCTCAAGGTTTACCCATGTTTTAGCAAACATCAGCACTTCTTTTGTTTTTTAATTGCTGGATAATTTCCATTATAGGGATATACCACAGTTTGTGTAGCCATTCATAACTTAAAGGACACGTGAGTTGTTTCCACTTTAGGGCTGTTACAAAGAATGCTTTAGCTGCCTACTTTTGACTGACATGCAGCCACTTCCTGAAGGCACCCCATAATGTGCTGGTGGCTGTGTCCCTCAGAAGCTGATGCAGATTAATGCTCCTCCCAAATGACAGGCTCTAGGCCCACAGTGCACATCCCCTTGGTCCTACCCCCTTCAGACACCTGGCCTGGGGTGACCTGGGGTCCCTGTTGCTCTCTTCCATCAGCCTCAGTCAAGCTCTCCCTCCCCCAATCCATCTGGATGGCTCCTGTAACACTGAACTTCAAAGCGAGAGTTGAGAGTCCCAGCCCCTCTCTTGTAACCCCCGACTGCATCTGAGCCCCGGGCCCTTACCCAGCCACCTGTCCTGCCCAGCTCCCACCACCACCATCAGCATGATCCTGGGAGGCCACTTTGCATCTGTGTAACTCAAGGGGCCAACTTGTGAGATTAGCCCTTGACCTCGACATGGACCTCCAGGGAAATTCCAATTTCCACTCCAAGAGGAGAAACTGCTCACAGCCCCTAATCTAGCAGTGCCAGTGTCATCATCCCTTAAGATCCAGCCTCCTCCCTCAGCACATGAGAGCCTTTTTACACATTTCTATAACTTGTACACACCTTTAACCAGAACACAGGTAGGGCAACCACCTCATCCCAGTTTACACAGGACTTTCCCAGTTTCAGCACTGAAAGTCCCTGGTTGACAAGGGCAGTGGGTTACCCTGCAGGGTGTAACCACTGTAGCCACACATTAGCTAAGGCCATGGTGTGACAAAGCCATGGGAAGTACCAGCCAATCCACAGTGTGAAGACAACAGCAGGAAATCCACGGTGGCCATACTGTGCAGGTGGTTAACCTACCCAATAAGTATTAAGATTCCCATTGCAAAGATCAGCAAACTACGGACCAGGGCAGCTTGTGTACAGATGTAAGGATAGTGAGTAACAAATCCCTGAAGGAAGGATGCAGGATCCAGCAATGGGTAGAGCCTGACATCTTTTTTGGCTTTTTATTTTTTAAGATAAAATTCACAGAATATAAAATTACCCATTTTAAAATAGACAATTCACTGGCATTTAGCACATTTACACTGATGCATAACCACCACTTGTATCTAGTTCCAAAATGTTTTCATCACCCCTAAAGGAAACCCTGTACCCATTTTGTAGTCATCCCCACAGGCCTCCCCCTAGTCTCCGGCAGCTGTCAGTCTGCTTTCTGTCTCTATGGACGTCTACTCTGGATATTTCAAATAAACAGAATCATGCAATATGTGACCTTTTGTGCTGGCTTCTTTCCCTTAGCATCATGTTTTCAAGGTCCACCCCGTGTTGTTACATGTGTCGGCGCTTTGTTCCCTTTTTGTGGCTGAATAATATTCCATTGCACCCCACTGGGGATAGACCACATTTTGTTTATCAATAGTTGTTATGTTTATTGAAGGTCTGAGCTGAGCTCAACCTTGCACCGAACCTCTCAAGGAAATAAGGTAGACTTCAGCATATGCTTGTTCTGGCTGGCATTTTAAACCTCCCAAAATACTCAGCTGTTCTCATTCTAAAACAAACAGAACTCAAACAACAATGCTCATCAAGAGATGAAACACCAGTGCTTTGAATGTGCTCCAGCAACTAAGAAGCGCCGTGGTTACATTTGAATCCCGCCTCGGAGGGCACCTCCTCAGCCTCTCTCTCACCTGTGAACATGTTCAGGTCTCCCTCAACTTGAAAACAGAGACAGAAATTTCCTTCAGTGCTACCACTTCCTCAGCTCACCACAGTGCTTCATCACCACGCTTTTCTCGGCTTCCTCCCACCCACTCATGGGTTAATCCCTCTCGGTGTGGCTCCCTGGCCTGCTGCTTCACCTTCACTGCTCTCTGCAAGTTACTGCTGTCCCCAGCAACCACTCCCCAGCCTCTGGGCGGGCCTCTCCCACCTCTCCCACCCTGTCCTCGGCTGCAGGTCCCCTGCTCACCAGCCCCGTGCTCCAGAGACCCCTTTTTGCCATCCTCTTCCTCTGCCTCACCTCAGCGTCATTTGTGCTCCCACCTGCTTCTCCTGTTTGACTGCAGATCTTGGAAGCTGAGACTGTGTTATCGCTTTGCATTCTTTGGAGTGTCACATACTTATCCATTCTCAGTACATATTTGTTGATGTGAAGGTATCTGAGCTGTCTGTGTACGTCTGTTTCTATGAAACAGGGTCCAGCCATCCCATTCTAATCTACCCTGTCTCTCAAGGAAATGACCAAGAATCTTTCAGTTGCTCTTTTGTGGGACCTTGGAATGGACCAAGGAGACTCACTCAAGATTTCTCAGGCCCCTGCGAGGGTCTTCTAGCTCATGAAAGAGCCTATGGCCTTGATCTGCAACATACCTATTTGATTTTTATGCAGTCCTGGATGTAAGGCAGAGGCTTCGAGGAATAGTTTCCTAAGCTTCTTGATGTTCTCAGTGTTTACTGTTACTTTCACACTTAGTTAAGTAACCTTTGATACTGTGTGGTTACAATGTAATAACCACATGTTGCTTTGTCTCCTCTGTCAAGAGTGAAAAATCCAAAGGGCTTAACCACCGGTAAAAGTGTTTTCTCACATCAACCGCATAGCAGCGAGTATTAGATGAACCAGATGGCTATTTCCACGAAGTGAATTGGGTACAAATTACAAGCAGATTCCAAGATTGCCTGGGCTCGACTTGGGGTAGGTCAGCCCAAACACGTTACTCTGGGGTGCCAGCTCTCCTCTACGGATCCCTTTCCTGTTCCGAGGCAGCCTCGTGAGCCCGGCTCCCAAGGCCTGCCTCATGACGCTGTCCAGGAGTCCAGCCATGTTTGCCTAGGCACGTCCAGGGCCACACCAGGCTTCAGTCATACTTTCCTTGGCCGTCTGGCCCATCCACCACATTAGTGGGACTGCTTCCAGGAGGGCAGGTCCTGCCCAGTGGGGGGCCCGGGACAGGACTGGTCACCAGCGTCAAGTGTTCAGGGACTCTGCAAGGCCCCGGCTCCCCTCTCCTCTCCAACCAGGAGCCCAGACCTCCCTGCTCTGAGGGTCTACTTTCCCCAAGTGACCCATCAACCCAGGCCACCTCCCCTCCCACAAAGCCAGTTCCAGGTCTGAGGAAGCCCTTAGCAGCAGCTAGCTGGGCACTCCTCCTTTTGGCCCCAGCTGGGTTAACTCCCCTGAGTGAGCCACCACGTCCTTGGCCACGAGCTGAGAGACATGAACCTCCTCCTTTGGGAGTCACCTCTTTCCTTCGTCTTCTCTCTCCACTGGTGGGGGAAATGTTGAATTCCTTGATAGAGTTTCCAGGCCTTTCTCTGCCATCGTTGATGGTGAAACTGACCTCAGAGTTACACTGTGAAGTATGTCCCACAGAGTCCCCCATGCCAGCCCCAGTTCTGGGCACCCTCTCAGGGGTCCCTCCCTTTCCAGGGGACAGTGGGACTCTTCAGGTCCTGTTGTTTCCATAGCACACCTCTGAGAGCTACAGGGAGGTACGCTAAGTAACCACTGCATTTAACTGGCCGCAAAACCACTCATGCTACGATCCCATCAGAGCCTGGTAGGTAGGGGAGCATCGCTACCCCTCCAACCCAGCCCACCCTCCAGGCCACATATGCCAACCACCCAAAATCCTTGTCCTGATACACAAGCCGACTGAGGCACGCCTGCTAAGTTTATAGACACCAAAGCATCCTCTGTGTCTGTGTATCTTAGGGGTCTGGAAACAACACATTAGAACCCAGGCTTCACCCATATCAGGCGTGATGGCAGGTGAGAGAGGACATAAAGATTCGTGAATGTACATGAGGAACTAAAGACATCAACTGGAAAACTATTAGGAAAAATCATGTAACTCATTGCAAAAGTAATATGTGGAAAGCAACACTTACCCACGTAGAAACACAAGCCAGTTAAAATTGATCTAATGAAAGAAAAGAGCTCTTCTGCAGTCGTGGCAATAACATCAAAACGTAAAATGTCAAGGAATAAATTTAGGAAGAACTATGTAGGGATTACTTTGAGGAATATAAAAGAAGACTTGGGTAAATAGAAAGATCCACTTTGTTTTTGTAAAATTATGTCAATTCTCACCAAGAGATTTTCTCAATTCAGCAGTATCCCAATTAAAAGCCAGCAGGAAGAAAAGGACTAAGATCTTAATGTTATTCTTTACATGAGTATAAATTATAAATTGGTCAAATGTGAACTAATAAAAAGTCCTAGAAGAAAACATGAATGAATTTGTTAATAATATTAAACTACAGGAGTCCTTTCTAAGGAAAAAATAATTCAGAAGCATGAAAGGAAATAATTATAAATTTAGTTCAATTACATTAAATAATTCATTGATTCATCTTTCTTTAGAAGATAAGATACCCACATATTATAAAATTCAAAAAGAACAAGAGGGTTTTTGACAAATAATTATATGTAAGTCCCCCTTTCTGCCTTCTCCCCTCTGTGGTCCATTTTTTTAAAAGGGTTTATACATTAGAATACCATTTGTCTTTTTAGAGGGCCCATACATTATAATATCTTTGTTTGATGACAGAGAGTAATTACACTTACGGTGGTTAACATTTAGTAATATATATAACTGTCCAGTCTCTATGCTGAACACTTGAAACCAATATATTATATATCAATAATCCTTCAATTTTTAAAAAAAGGATATATATGCACATTAAAAACAAGGCATATTCACACATTGAACTACTGTTATGTTTTCTTGTGGAATATCTGGTGTATCCTTATGGAATATCTGGTGCATACAGAGCCATATTTTAAAGATACAAATGGGAGTAGACTATACACAATCTCATGACCCCAAGATTTTTCACTTACTCCAACTGTTAGGGGAGCATTGTGTATTTTCCTCGGCTCTTGTCCCTGCCGCAACAAAGAACGGAAGGACAGAGACACAGTAGTGAAGCAGAGTAAAAGTTTTATTTAAAGTTACTTGAAAAGAGAGAAAGTGTGGGTTACCTCAGAGAGAGGAGCGCACTGAAAGGTTCAGGGTCTGGGGTTTTATAGGTGGTTGAGGATTTTCAGGGAAGCAACAAAGGGCCAGGTGTGGACCAGACAAATTGTCCCAGAATGTTCATCTTTGATAAGACATTGTTTCTACTTTTTTTAACTTAACACAAGAAACATACTGCTTTGATTCTTTTCCAGGATATCAGGTCTGTCTGGAAGCATATCAATCAAGACCGTCTGCCCTGCCTCCAAGGTGGGCTGAGCCATCGTCCGTTTGATTAAAATGTAATCTTAGCTTTAAGATAGAATTTTTCCTGAATAAGCTGGCCCTTGTAGCAGGTGCTAAAGTAAATCTTACAATGGTATGCTCTAACTGACACAGTGAAAACATAGGCTCTGCTGAGATACTTTTCTTTATCCAGGGAGTATTCAAACTTGTAGGCCTAGTTGCTCCTGGTCTTGTGAGCTTTCTATTTTTAACTGGCTAACTGAGTCCCTTCTAGTGGTCTTACTAGCTTTATTCTCTTTCCACCCCACTCATATCTACTTTCCTGCCTAACACAATCAAGAGACCAATCTCTAGCTCCACACTGGGTGCTGCCTCACTTATTTCAAGTTCTTTAATATTTCATTGTTCTTCATGAAAATTATAAATTTCTCTATGAGAAAAATTACCACAAACCAATTTAAAAGACAAACTACAATCTGGGAGACATATTCACAATATATATGACCAAATAGGGCTAATATTACTAATGTAGAAATAAATTTTAAAAGGGATAATAACCCACTCAAGAAAGGGCAAAAGATGTGACCAGATAGCTCACAGAAAAAGAAATTCAAATATTCTTAAACAAACAAAAGATTGGTTTGGGGTTTGGTTTTGTGTGTGTGTGTGTGTGTGTGTGTGTGTGTGTGTGTGTGTGTGTGTGTGTGTGTGTGCCTGTAACCTGGGCAAAAAATACTCAGTTTTAATATTCAGTATAATACCGTGGTGCTGGTGAGGTTGTGAGTAAAGGCTGTGTCCCCCACAGTTGCCTGGAGGTGACATGAAGAGCTCTCCTGGACTGGCCATGGGCTCTCCAGCTCTATTTTCTGGCTCACCCAAGGATTCTGCTCCCTAATATCCTTCCATATGCTAATTATCTGCTTGAACTGGCTGGGGTGAGTTGTTATATCCAGTTGAGACTCTAACCTCTGAGCTTAGTCTCCTCCCAGGTAACCAGAGGATGCCAATATCTTCTTTACAAGTGTCTTGAGAAGATTCCCTGAAATTTCAAATACTACTGTTCAATAGATGGGAGTAGTTATCTGCACAGGTGAATAACCGCTTACCTGGAAACCTGGGGCCAGAAATGCTTTGCAATTTGGGGTTTTAGAAAGGTGATTAGGCACAGGTAACATTATGTAGCACCTCAAGTAGAGTGTGGGCCAACACCTGTCATCAAACCATTTATAGGTCTGGAGGGAATGGTGTAGCTACAGTTGACTCCTGAACGACATAGGGGTTAGGTGCATCAACCCCCTGGCCCCCATTTCAGTAAAAAATTCAACATATAACTTCTGACTCTCCAAATATTTAACTACTAAGAGTTACTGTTGACCAGAAGCCTTACAGATAACATAAACAGTCAATTAACATATTGTGGGTAAAATTGCAATATATCCAGAATATCTGGCCTGGCTTTAGTGCTTATGCATATCAATAGGTGTTCCTCAGGGGTGGAGAGGTGTTTTCCTCCATATCAATGGGTGATTACCTGGGCAACAGAGAGCTTATCTGGACTTGAGAGGTGAGGGAGAGTGCTGGTTTTGCTTCTGCCAGTGCAGGAAAGAGAGACAGCCCTGGACTGTAGTTTGTAAGCAATAAACAGGGTTTAAACTTTATTTCTCCCTTTGACTGAGTTCAATTTTAGAGGTATTTTGCCCCAGAATTTCCTCCCCCTGGAATTACACATATATAGTTCCCAGAGCGGGGTGAATAAACTGGTGTGACCGAAATCAGTATAAGGAAAGGCTAGATTGGGAGAAACCTGTTTATTGCTTATGACGAGGCCCAGCTCCATTCTTCCCTCTGGCTCCAGTCTCTCCAGCCATGTGTGCTTGCCTCTCTACCCGCCCCTTCTGGAAGAAAGTCTGCCAGAGGATCCCCTGCAGCTGACAGCCATCAGACCAATTATACAAGAGAGGGAAGGAGAGAACAGCCTCTCTCCATTCCTTGTCCCAGAAGCTGTGGGAAGAAACACCTATTGATATATAAATGGCTAAGACCAGGTAAGAGGTTCTGGAAACATTGCAATTTTACCCCACAACATATACGTTGTATGTTATAGGTATGATATACTGTATTCTTACAATAAGGTAAACCAGAGAAGAGAAAATGTCTTTTCAAATTGTCCCGAATCTCCAAAAACTTTTCCAATATATTTATTTTTTTTTAAATGCATATGCAAGTGGACCTGAATCTTCAAACTGTGTTGTTCAAGGGCAAAAGGTCTTTCACATTTAATGGGATAATTAAAGGCTTCCTGTTAACTCAGGTCATGAGTTACAAAGAAGTTTGTGATTTTTCAGGGCTCTGTAGATTTTTGGAGTTGTGGATTAGGACTGTGGACCTGTATTATACCTACTCTATTTCCCCATGAGAAGGGAAGTTCACAGGCATTTCACACCCTGGAACAGAAGAGAGAAGGGGCTTCCGCAGAATCTGCAACCACAGGCACCAAGAGACTCACTTGGAACAAATTCAGTCTGACTCACTGTCCTCTCAATAGGATGTCCACTGTCCTCGGAGACATGAGGTGCTAGGTTTGCTGGTTGACCTGGGTGTCCCCCTAAAACGTAAGGTCTACAAGCTCAGGTTTTGTTTGTTGTGTTCGGAACAGAGCCTAGCAAGGAGTAGATGTTCAATAAACATTTGTTAAAAGAATGAGAGAAGGAAGGAAGGAAGGGGGGCAGGAAGGGAGGACACAATACTGAAAACAACCTTGTGCTTTCTGAACATGCTTCACTGTCCCTGCTTTCTGTTCTTGCCTTTACCAACAAACGTGCCTAAATAAATTTGTTTCTGTTTTTTTGGTTTGTTTGTGTTATGTACAGGCCACACATTAAGTCATACAGCTAAAGCATTTAAGATTTCAAAGAAAAAAGGAAAAGAAAGTTCACGTTGACAATAATTTAAGACTCTGCAAGAGAAGGGAAGTTCACAGGCATTTCACATCCAGAGAATGCAGGACAAGCTCCGTGTACTGTCTGCTGCACAATGCCCATGACTCTGCTTGACCATACACAGAAGAAGTCACCCCAGTGAAGGCTTAAGTCTGAGTGTTGCCAAAGAGTGAATGTGAGGTGCCTGGCATCTTTTCCCCTGGCCTAAGTGAGGTTCCAGGCTTTGCAAAGTTGGAACTGAATCTGACAAAGGTCCTGAAATTATTGGCAGCCTGATTTTTACAGTCACCAAACACAGAGAGTGAAAGACACGAATGTCTCTCTCTCCAGTCCTGAATGGGGTTTCGACACTCTTCTCAAGAAGGGTGAAGTAATGCTGCCACTTTGCCGTTCTACTGCTGCGCAAGAATTTAGGAGTTTCAATACGTCAACTGTGGTTATTTTCGAGTTTTAAGATTATGGGGGAATATTTTTTTCTCCTCTTTATTATGTGTCTGTATTTCATAGATTCACCACAGGGAGCAGATGCTGCTGTTGTAACAAGGGAAAAAACAAGAATGAAACCTTGCATGTTTCTGTTAAGTTTAGAAAGTCCAAATCAATTACAATTTGATATTACATTAGGCCACATACTAAGGACATAACAAAAGCAAAAGGAGCCATTGTGTAGAGCGGAAGTCAGACTGGAAGCAAAAATGTTTACACTTGGAAACTGTCTTTCTCTTACCTTAGATACTGGTGCATCTCTGGACAAGTGGCCTGGTTTTGATTTTGGTTGCCGTGAAGCTGATCTGAGTAAATGCATAGGACTTCTGGACTACGTACGGACATACTGCCTCCCCACCACAATGCGCTCTCTGTCTTGATTTCCTAGATTCATATGTTTGCCCTAGGCCGATAATTTTTATCTAATATTTTGTACAATGTATTCGTTTTTATTTATGGATCTTTACAAGAAAAATAATACATGGTACAAACAGCTAAATATTATATTTATTATTCTAAACTGCCTTAGAATTCTACAGCTGAGGCACGGCATTAATTTTTTATTGTTGCTGAGTAGAATTCAGCTGACATTCATAGACACTGCCCAGACTTTGATCCAGGACATTGGCATTAGTACATTACACACCAGCGTCTCCTAGAAGCCTCACTTGCCATGAGTCTTCAAGGAGAACATGTACCCAGAAAGAATGGTTTGTGGACAGAAAGGAATTAAATGGAGAAACCTGCTTTTCTCAATGTTCTTTCTCTTTGCTACTGTGGCATAGTAGAAAATACGTGTTGGTTTCTGTCCCTGGTTCCTGGCACAGAGCTCCTGAAACCTTTGTAATTTCCTGGGTGACAGGAATGGCTTTTGTTCTAATGAGGTAATTCTGGGTGGGCTCTAGATGGCTCCTGGACAGGGGCCGGTCACTGGAATGAACAAGCCATGAATGATTAGAAGCTTGGAATTTTCAGTCCCATGCCCCATTCTCTTGAGAAAAGAGAAGGGCTAAAAATGTAGTCAGTGATTGATCATGCCAGTGTGAATAAGCCGCCGTAAGATCCCAACAGGGTAGGGTTCAGAGAGCTTGGTGTGCCTTACACCATGGAACACTTGCTGAACACATCCACTCGCCAGGATGGTGCTGCACCCCAGTTCAATGGGGACAGAAGCTCCTATGCTCAGAACCCTCCCAGACCTCTTTATGTGTCTCTCATCTGGCTGTTCATCTGCATCCTTTATCATATCCTTTAATAGAGTGGCAAACATAAGTAAGCATTTCCCTAAGTTCTGTGAGCTGCTCTAGGAAATAAATTGAACTCAAAGATGAGGTCACTGGAACCTTTGATGTGTAGCCCAGTGGGACAGAAATTGTGGGTCACCTGAGAATCTAGTACTTGCTAGTGGCATCTGAAGTGGGGCAGGAACAGTCTTGTGGGACTAAGTCCTTAACCCTTGGATCTGACGTTATGTCCAGGTAGCTAGTGTCAGAATTGAGTTAAATTGTAGGAAACCTGGTTGGTGTCACAGAACTGCCTGGTGTGGGGAAAACCCCACACACGTTTGGTGGCCAGAAGTGCCAGAACTGTTGTGAGTGTGGTAAGTAGTTTGAGAGTAAAGGAGTCACACAGGAGAAAAGCGTGGTAGGGCAGAACTGGGGTTTTCCTAACACACCTCCCAGGAGACCTAATGATGGACCAGCATCCCCTAGGTCGTGGCCCAACTGGTGCCTTTATGCAACTGGAAATTCACAGCCATATTCAAAAATGAATTTACACAGCTCACCCGAAATGCAGCAGGCCCTTTCCAGCCCCCACATGCCCTCACTGAAGCTCCAGAAAACAATGCTAATTCTTCTATCCCCTCTTTTTGAGCCGTTATGCCAGCCAAGGTAAGAGAGCACTGAAAAAAGAAACAGAACTCGAGTCCCAGGAAGCTTAGCCCTGTGAGGTCCACAGCCAACAGCTTTGAGAGAGAGAGAATATTGGTGAAGAGGCCAGCCTTGGCATACCCGGCTTCTGAGGTGTATGTGTCCCCAGTGAAGAGGCAGGGCGAGACTGAGGGGGTGCAAGGGCTCAAGGTAGTGGTGCCCAGAGGAGCCAACCCCCGTCTGGTGTCGTTCTGTGCAGTCCCCGTGGAGGGCTGATGAATGGCCCCCAAAGATGTCCATGTCCTAATTCCCAAACCCTGTGAATATATTACCTTACTTAGCAAAAGGGACTTTGCAGCTGTGATCTGGAGGGGCAGGGCTCCCCTGGATTCCCCACCATAAGCATAAGGATCCTTATAAACGAAAGAGTCCCGTTTTGGACATCTGACCTTTAGAAATACAAGATAATACATTTCTGTTTTAGGCCACTAGGTTTAAGGTCATTTGCTACAGCAGCTGGAGGAAACTCATACAGCCCCCTAAGAACAGGGGGCCTGGCAGGCCTCCACAGGGCACACTGACAGAGGGACTGTGGATCATCTCTGAGCTGAGGGTTCCCAGCCTGGGTCTCTGCATCGCTGGGAGTCTTCCATGGAAGGAGTGAAGGCCACCAGAGCGGCCTCAGCAGTTCACAAAGCCCTGGAGAAAGCATTCTTTTGCCCTCAGAAAGGCTTCCCAGGTATGTTAAAACATCCAATTTCTTCATGCATGGCTGGAATTGTTCCCTCTGGGTGTGGCAATGGAGTTGGGCAGAAATGCCGACTGGTGACTTCTGAGTGGTTGTCAAACAGGAAGTGCACTGCCCTGGCGTCGTTCGCACAGGGGATTGCGTTGTGGCAATACAAGCACAGACTCTCTGACATGTGACTATTGCTATTTCTTCAATGAGCTCCGTGAAATGAGCCAAGCATCCATCAGATGGAAGCCAGGTGACTTTTTCACTTGGATTCCTCACATCTCTGCTTTATGAGCTCTTTTTCACACATAAGCATAGCCAGAGGTCAAGACCCCCTATCTGGGTCAGCTCCTGCGGCCATAACAGAAAGCCATAGATGGGACGGCTTAAACAACAGGTGTTTATTTTCTTATAGTTCTGGGGCTGGAAGTCCATGATCAGGGTGCCAGCATGGTTGGGTTCTGGTGAGAACCCTCTCCCTGGCCTGAACCCCAGCATGGCCTGAATCCGCTCACGACCTCGTCTAATCCAAATCACCTCCCAAAGGCCCCACCTCCAAATACTGTCCATACTGGGGGTTAGAGCTTCAACACATGAATTCTGGGAGGACACATTCGGCCCATAGTGCCCCTCCAGTGCTGGCGCCTGCACACGCAGAAGGAAGGCCCCTGTTCTCCAAGATAATTAAACCCAGAGTGTACACTTGACAAGAGGTTCAAATACATGTTTTGCAAATACAAAGAATAACAGCAAATTAAAATACGTGTTTGGTAAGATTTAAATATATGTTTTGAAAATAAGGGGAATCACAAAACAAGGTAAAGAATAAATCTGAAAAGATATTCACATAGACACTTGCAAAGGAAGAGAATAAAGAGTCTTTTAGCTTTTAGGATATGTCACATAAAAGTCTTTTGATTAGATAGGGCTGATTTCCTTCCCAAGAAATTGTTGAACAACTGGGTGTGAGGGGAATTCCTGGTGGTTCTTGGAAGGGGAAATTTTTGTAGTTTTTGGCCCAGGGAAGACATATGGTGGAAGGAGACTTTGCTCAGGGCTAAGTAATGTGGCTGTAAGGGATGCTGGGAATTTGAGTTTTCTGGAAGAGGGATTACTCACAAAGTTGAGAATTCCTCAAATATACCAAGACTATCCAAAAGGTGCTCAACAGTCAAAAACAAGACAAATAACCACTGCTCATACCTCATCGGCTAATTATAAGGGTGGAGTGATGACATAGGGTAGGGTCTCAATAAATGGTGCCTATTCTTACCCAAGGGTATGGGCATAACTTCCGGTTTGCTGATGAGGCTTGTGGAGACTCACCAGATGCCCCATCTGACCCCTCCTGGCCGCACGTAGCTGATTCACAGCAGCCACCTCCTGGCTGGAGCCTGTCAATGAACTGCTTCTACTCATGTCCTCCCTGCCAGGTTTTTCCTGGAAGTCTATCAGACTCAGATGGCAAATTTAAACACAAAAGGATTATATGCTATTAATCCTTCTAGGAAACAGGGATCAGTTGGGTTTTTCTGAATTACAAAACCCAAGATGCCTCCTTCCATAAGTCCCACCCTGAGAATCCCTGAAGAAATCTGCCCCTTCCTACTCCCACTGGCAGCTTCCTGAAGCCCTGGCCCTGCCTGGGAGTTGGAGCTTTTCCAGGACACTCACCAGATTCTGGCATATTTACCTAAAATATGGGCATATCTTATCTGTTTAAAGGGGTTATAAGGGCCCATCAGATTTCTCCCCTCTCCTTATTCTCTCTTTTCTCCACCAACTTGCAAGATTTTATCCATCCCCATTTTATGGGGGGATGAAATGCAGAATGTCACATTCTGTGACAGTTACTCTTGTAAGGGTCTCTTATAGGAGGGAGCAGAGGAGAAAAGAGCATGTATTTTTGGAACAAGGTTTTATGGCGGCCCCACTGGGAAGCAGAAATACCACATTTGCTGGAAGATGATTGCAGGGGCCCATAAAGTGCACAATGAGGAGTCAGGACCAGTGCGATGGGTTCTTTCATATGCAACCATAATAGTATCACACCCAGCAGCCATAGTAGTATAACTCTGTTCGGGTTCCCAGACCCAATTCCAATGTGTGTAAATATGTGGGAGGGGGTCTTCCCCCACACACACACCACCAAGCAATTCTTGAACACCAGCAGGGTGTCTGAGAACTCAATTCTGACGCTATCTGCCCAGAGACAGCAGCAGATTCCCCAGGTTAAGGGCCCCGCCCTCCACCCCTCCACTCCAGACTCCAGTTGCAAGTCCCAGGCAGTTAGTTCCCTGTGCTCCTGACCTCCTGGCTCCAAACTGGAAGTTCCAGCAACCTCCCCCTTAGGCTCAATTCATTTGCTCCAGCGACTCACAGAACTCAGGAAACCAGTTACTTCACCAGTTGAATAAAGGATACAAGTTAACAGCCAGAAAGGTCCCAAATAAAGGGGCTTCTGTCCTTGTGGAGCTTGGGGCCTGGCTCAGTTGCACGTGGACACTTTCTCGTTCCCCAAGCATGGAAGGTCTCTCTCCAATAGAGAAGCAGGATCTAAGGGAGCATCAACTCTTCCGGTTTTTGTGAGGGCTTCATTGCACAGTCATAATTGACTAAGTCATTGGCCATTGGCTGATTCAGCCTCCAGCCCTGCCCTTAGGTGGGGCCTGAAAGTCTCTCATTAACATGACGAGACACCCATTTCACCTTTAAGACTCCGCAGTGCTTTTGGGAACTGTGGATGAAGGCCAAATATATCTAAGAAATATGTATTTCTGAATGACCAAATATGTCTTTCTCATGACTCATTATTTGCAACCAGTCCCTTGAGACCTGAGGTGAATTCATCCTTTTATGCATGCCAACCCTCTGACCTTGCTGCAACACTTCTCGGATGGAGGACCCCAGGTAACAAGTTTAGGCTCCACCTGGAAATGCTCAGAGACCAACTGTGGGTTCAGAACTCTTGCTGCTCTGCTTGCATCTATGGGGGACACTCACCCACTGACATTTTGGACACATCTGTCTCAGGGGAAATCAACACTGACAGGAAATAGTGTGGAATAGTAAATGGTAATCAGGCAAGGCAACAAAGTTCTCAGGAAGCAGAAGCTCAGGTAAGAGCTGGAGTTGTAGAATTTAGGATATGGGGAAGGGGAACAGGGGTGCAGGGTCAGGGGCATATAGTGTCAGAAGAACCACAAGGAGGCCATCCATGTGACATCTAGATTCACTGATGGAATAGCAGGGTCTTTTTGGAGCTGTGGAAAATATGATCAGGAGGACAGAGTCAGGCCTGGTTGAAGGGAAAGTGAAATGGCAGGGTGTAAAGTTTGGTGTGAGACCAAGGGGCTTTGGAGCTTGGAGCTGGCAAGGAGTCCACCCCACCACTTACGGGCTGTGGGATTGTTGGGTATGATCAGTCAGGTTTTGATTGGAAAAGCAGAACCACCGTGTGTGTGTGTGTGTGTGTGTCTGTGTGTGTGTGTGTGTGTTCTGTGTGTGTGTGTGTGTGTGTTCTGTGTGTGTGTGTGTGTGTGTGTGTGTGTGTGTGTGTGTGTTCTGGGCCAGAGCCTGAAGTTCTTGGGGCAGGTGGGCAGGAAGAGAAAGTGGATGAGAGGTGGAGGATAACCCCCATCAGTCTCATCATCTCCTAACTTGGACAATGGTCTGCAGGAAAAGCTGGTGCCCTTTGTCATGGAGCTAAACATGCGCAAGCGCTGGAGACAGAGAAGTTGTAGAGGAGGACCTGGCAGGAGCTGGAGCAGCATCAGGGAGGTGGCTGTGGTCCTGCCATCCAGGACACAGGCAGATAAGCCACAATGTTGTAAACACCAACAAGGGCCCAAGCCCCACCCCACCCCACAAAGAGGAAGGGGTATGGCTGCACCTTCACATCTACCTTCCAAATCTTGTACAAAACATCCCTTTCAGCCCATGCTGACTCAGACTACACAAGGAAGGGAATTCTAGGAAATGCAGTTACAGCTTAGCTGAACCAATGCAGAACAAACCCACCCCAGGGAAAGTTACTTAATTCTCTGAGTTTTGGTCTCATCTGTGAAATGGCAGTTATAACCTCCTAACTATGAGGACTTGCAGAACATGAGGACATGAACACGTGTAGAACCGCATGAAGAACCACCGGCCATCAGCTAATACTGGGTTCTTTCTGCCGCACCTCATCTACCCAACCAAAGAGAGGTGGGCAGAGCACCTTGTGATTATTAGCAAAAGGAAAATGTTTCCAAGTCAACTGGTTGGAAGGAAAAATTAATGAAACAGGAAGGAGGAATTCAGGTTTTGTAAGGCTGAGGTTTATATACATAGCTAAGAATATATAATTCAACACAAAAATGAGTATTTATTTAGGAAAAAAGATCACAACTTACAAATTTTTTTAAACCTGCCAGATAGGACTAACATTACAAAATTTAGAAAAAATAACATATCTATATTAGCTAAGTGCCTGACATGCCTAATACTTTTTCACCTACATTTTTGACAGTGTATTCTTTGCCACTACATATGGCAACCTTTTGTAATATGCTCTATAGAAAGAACAGAAAGTTAATCCAGTCTTTCCTCTAGATTGATTTATCAGAAGGTTTATTATTGATAGTTTAGACAAGTTCCTTTTAACCTCACAACGTGTTGATATATAGTGCCAAGACATTTCTCAAAAACACCACAACCACCCAATGCCACCCTACATGAGAAGTGTGTTAAAAGAGAAGTCAAAGAGGAAAGAGACAGAGGTCATAACAATTGTGGTCAAAATCTCTTACTTTGCAGATTCCCCAAAAAACCTATGACCGTGTGAATACAGTGCAGGCAGCTCTTTCCATAGCTGTGGAAGAAGTTGTGCAAGGCTGGGGCCCTGAGGTTTAAGATTTCAGTAGTTTCATAGTAAACCTGCCTCTAAATGGGAGAAGCTGCAAAAAGGAACCCACTTACTAGTTATATGCAATCCTTAGGCATCACATGATGCTATGTGGGGGCACAGATGGACCCAGACAAAGGGCAGCGGACTCTAGGCACCCACCACAAGAAATGTGAACAAGATTACTTACTGTTCTCTTCAAGCTGAAGATGTCATGTAAGTCAGAGTCATCCAACAATGTCTTCAAAAGTCTTCCAGCCGTGAGAAACAGGAAAACAGAAATGAGCCTTTCCATAACAAGCTGCTCTGTAGGTACTTGCTTTGGGGACAGAGTGTGCGTGAGGTGGAAGCAGGATGCCGGTCCAGGCAGCAAACGGAGCCTACTCCTTTAGGCACTCTGCCAAGGACTTGGGTAACGAAAACATAAACCTCCAAGTTTTAGCAGAGAAGAGGTCTGGAAGGAGATTCTCCAGCTGGAGAGGAACAAGGAACCAGGTGGTTTTTACCACCCCCTCAAAGACTACCGGCTTTATTGTCTCTTCCTCTGAAAACCATACATCAAAGGAGATTCCAAATGCTCCCTGACCTAGGCCTGCACAGGTGCTCACTCATCTTTTTCTTTAACATGATTTTTTTTTTCTCAGTTACAAACCTGAATATGCCCATTGAGGAAAAAAGAGAAAAGTATAAAAAAAAGAGCATTCTTAGCATTCAGAAGCCCACTATTTCATGTTAGTATTTTGCAGATCTCCTCTGGTATTTTCAATGTATCTATTTTGCAGATCTCCTCTGGTATTTTCAATGTATCATTTTTGCGAGGATTCTGAAGTACATCCTTTTTCCCACTGAACACATCAATGTCTCTGTCTTGACTCATTCAAAGCATCATTCACGTAACTGCTAGACATTTCATGATGTATTTTACAACAGTGGCCAGTTTAAAGAGTTCTACAAAAAGGCAATGAAATATAAGAAGTCCAAAGTAAAGCTTTATGTTGCCAAATAGCCCAGCAGGCTTGCAGCTGGACCCTGATGACCCTGTTCTTTACAATGGTTGGTCTTCCCTGTGCTTACTCCCTTATTTTTCCCCTTCCTTCTATGCTGAGCTGGGCCCATCTTGGGAGAATAGAGCAGACTCCAACGCTTCTAACTGGCACTGAGACAGGGACCATGGGTATAGACAGAGGAGGCTCAGGGCCTCCAGAAGAAGCAAAACAGGATAATGACTGTCAGAACAATGTAACAATGTGCAGAGAAACTCCTACAAAACTCTGTGGTAAACATTAAGCAAAGTCAGGGTCACACAGATTCTTTGGGATAGAAACACCAAATTAGGAATTTAGGCAATTTTCAGTGGCACTGGCTAAAACAGACAGCATTCAGGCTGGGACCAATAACAGCTAAACACCTCAGTTAAACCTAAAGGTAAAAGTCCCTAGACAACGCCCAGCCACGGACTCTCTTGTCCCCTCTGTGCTCTCACCTTGTCTCTAAATAAAAGCCTCTCCCTTGCTTTCCTACCTTGAGAGCTTGCAAAGTTCATCCTCCCACTCTACGAACAAGAACTCCGGCATCAGCATTAACTAGAAGGGGCGCCCGCGCGCCCAGGCCGGGAGAGCAGGCCGCCACCGCCCAGCCCCCAGCGCCCGCGGCTCCCTCCGCCCGCGCCGCACGGCGGGACCCAGGCCAAGCCCGCACAGCACCCGCTGTGGCGCGGCTCTTCCCTCCGCATTGCCCCGCGCCCGTTATGTCCCAAAGCCGCCCTTCACCCAGGCCCTTGCTTAACCACTATCCCCTTAAACCCGTTTTCAAAAAAGGGTTGAAAACTCCTTATGTATTTTAGGGGCAATCAAGAAAGACAAAGTTTAAACGGAAAGGAGGAAAGTGCGCGCTGTGCGACTCCAGGCACAGGGGGCAGCGGGAGAAGAGGACGTGGGGCCCGAGGCTCGGCGCGAGGCCCACCCCGGCGGGGTCCAAGTCCCCGAGACGGCGGGGGGCGGGGCGGGGCGGGGAAAGTCCCGCGGCGGGGCGGGGCGGGGCGCCGGGAGGGCCGCCTGGGAGCGGCCGAGCTGGGCTCCGAGGCCCGAGCGCCGCCGCCGCCGCCGCTGCTCGGGGAGAGGCGGGCCCACGCCCAGCGCGCGCCATGGCCGCCGAGGCGGCGACGTGAGCGGCTCGGCAGACCCCGCGCTGGGGCCGGGCCGCGCGCAGAGCCGCCGCCGCGCCTGCGGGGTCGGGAGCCCCGGCCATGCGGCCGCCGCGACTGCTCGTTCTGCTGCTCCCGCTGCTGGGCGGCCGCACGGCCGCGGCGCCTCCGGCGGGTAAGCTGGGCCTGGGCCCCCGAGCGGGGCGGAGACGCCGACGCAGCGGCCGGGAGTCCGCGAGTGGATGGGTCCTTCGGGGAACCCAGACGGTGGGGTGCCGGGGTGGCCGCCGGCAGCTGTAGAGGATGGTGGTGGGGGCGCCCTCAGTGGTGGAGGCGACCGGCGGGGAACTCCGGGCAGTCCCCGGGAAGCTGCTGGCAGCCCGGAGAGGCCGCGCCCCTGCGGGCGTGCTGGCCCCTGGGAGCCGTCCCAGGACGGAGACCCTCACGATGTCCTGGAGTGAATCTGGACCCACTGCTGCCCCATCCCACGCCGCCGCCTCCTAGATTCTCTAAATTAACAAAGAAAATCCGAAGCCAGGGCACGAAAGAGGGCCGCCTCTGCTGGCCAGAGTCTTCATCCTGGTCCGACTGAACACAGCCCCTGCCTGGCGTGCCCGCCCCAGCAGCCTGAGCTGGAATAGGAGCCCAGGCCCTCCTTGTAGCTCCGTGCCATGGAGTTGCGCCACCGGCAGCCGCCCAGTTTTGGCCGGAGTGTGATAGTGGGTGTGAAATCGTGTGAAACCCAGCCCCGCAGGATGGTCAGTTCCCCAGAATCCGATGAAAGGGCTTTAGCACTCAGGACAGAATGCAGAAATGTCTTCGCCCCCAGTTTGGCGGGAGCCAGGGGGTCAGCTGAACCAGACTTTTATTCCCAGCTCTGTTCCCACCCAGACAGCCCTGACTTCCTTCCCACCCAGACAGCTCAGCATCCTTCTTCCTCCGACACTAGCTGGCCATACTTATGAACCAATAGAAAAACTAAAAGAAAAGGAAAAAAAGAACTCAGTGACAGAGGTGTAGGTAGGAGAGCATTCTTTCTGTGTATGTATGTATGTTTGCATTTTGCTGAGTTCTTTCTCAGGGAGAGACTGATAACATAGGTTGGGTAGTAGCATTTAAATAGCTTCAAGAATTTAGAACTTTCCTCCCATTTGAAGTCTCAAGGTGGTGTGAGGTTTGTTTCTTCTACCACCATTACTTGCAAAGGCCCCTAAATTCCACAGTTCCTGAATTAGGGGAGCCTTGCCTATGGGGATGTGTGCTATTGGTTAAATGGCTGTTTTCCCATGGGAATAGGACAGATTTGAATCCTGACTCTGTTCCTCTCCAGCTTCAAGCCTTGAGTAACCAGTGTGTGCCCTCTCCTTGGGCTTCATTCAGATGAGATGTGGTCATTGACAGAATGTTGGTAATTGCCCAAACTGGGTGCTTGGCAAGTGGTGGTACTTTATAGGGCTGCTCCTGACTAGTGGTGTTCTGTGAATTGTTTGTGACTTGCTATGAGTGCAGAGGTTGAGGAAAGTATTTACAAACTTTGCAATTGGACATTGCCCTTCTAGTAATTATCTTTTATTGTTATCTACAAATGTTTGGGTCTGTGTGGTGCATTGAAATAAACCAGTTCTTCACCAGAGATACTTTGAAAAGCTGTGCCACATTTTATTAATCTCTATTTTTATAACTAATTGAAATTTTTTCATAATAAACAGTTTAAAAATTAACTCAGATACTTTAAGAGAAACTCTATTAGCCAAAACACAAAGTAAAAATATTAATGATTATATAGTAATCAAGTAATAGAAAATTTTCCACACTTTGCCATAGTTTCCAAGTGACCTTCAATAATAATGAAATTGCTTTTATGGCAGAGGGAAAGAAATAAAAGAGTATTGGAAACAAGTTTTTAAAAGGAAGGCTTGACACACCTACCATGTAGAGTTATGAGGATAACTATATAAAAGATTGGACTTGCTCCAATTTGTGGTGTGTGGAGGGAAAAGTTTCCTGCTTCCCTTCTGGTCTGCTTTGGCTGGTTTAATAATTAAGTTGACGTGAGATAGATTAACAGCAGAAAAATGAATTTCGTATGTATAGGAGACTCAAAGGAATGAGCAAAGCAGGTAGTTTTTATACCTGTTAGATTAAGAAATAATTATTTGTGAAGATTGCACCAAAGGAAGAGGTTTGGGCTTGTTGAAGCGAACCATTGAAGAAGTCAAAGTCTGTTCATGCATCATTCTGGGCCTTGAGTTCCCCATCTCTGGGAACAAGAATGACTTTTACCCGCCTGGTGTAAGAAGGGTACCTTCACGTGGGAAATGTACTTCCTGCTTTGAAGGGGGATGAAGGAGAGTCAGAGTCTCTTAACTAATTTAAAAAAATCAACATGCCAGCGTGGCCTGTTATTTTATTCCCCTTCAGTAGTGATGCTTTGAGTAGTGGCCAGTTGCTGTAGGTAGAAAACTAACCCACAGCCCTAAGGTGCCGTAAGTCACCTGACTCTTTTTAAATTTCACTACCTGAGTGTTGAAGAATTAAGACTTCTATATGTAATTGTATTTGTCATCATTTTCCAGTGGATTGGATATGTACTTGTGACACAGAATTTTATTACCATGATTTTGCTGACTTGAATATCCAAAGCTTGTAATGTGCTTGGAGACCGCAGAGAAAGATGGCAAATCCCCACAACATAAAACCACCACCGGTGAATGTACATTAAGTAACTCTGTTTGTCCATAATCTCAATGGTTGAAACTACTAGGTAGCTGGAATGTTTGTGGGCAAACTCTAAGTGATAGTAATAGTCACCATCATCAGGCCACTCTTCTAGGTCAGGCAGGATACTGAGTGCTAAGATTATGTACCTTCTCTGTCTTAATTTTCTCAACCATTTTTTTGAAGTAGGTTATAGCTCCACTTACTCCCAAGGAAACATAACCTATGTAGGAAGAGGTCTAGGTAAATAAGTTGATGTCCATTATTTACTAAAGAGAGCAACTTCCAGGTTATGGCTGAGGATTTAGGGAATAATTTTATTGACTTCTTGCCTACGGGGTGTTGGAGGTAGGGTCATAGATGTTCATCATAATACCCCATCGTGGAAAGGGTCTTCATTTGTCAAGATGAATTGGTAATTTGAATGTTAATTGTACTTTATTTTATTATCTGTGTGTGATGTGTGTAACCAAACTATGCTTTGAAGACCTGGGTAACCTATTCTTAAATTTATGTATAAAGTCTTAAATGCCGGGATCCAGGGTGGACCTGACCTGAGGTGGTGGGTTGAAGCAGGAAGGCGGAGTAGGAGGAGCTCTGGCTGTGAGGTGCATGAGGACACATGTCATACAGGGGACACCTAGGTTATCTGTTCTTACCATGAGTAGTTTATGAATCCTTGCCTCAAAGACCATGGAGAAGGAATGTAGAGTGGGCTTTGTATACCCAGATTGGGACTGGGAGCTTTTATCTTGTAGGAGCTGGGGTGTCATTAAAGCCCTCGTGTCCACCCTCAGGGACTGTATTAGTTTCCTATTGTTGCTGTAACAAATCACCACCAATTTAGAACCTTAAGACAACACAGATTTATTTCTCACAGTTCTGGAGGTTAGGCGTCTGATGCTGATTTCACTGGGCCAAAGTCAAGGTGTCCGAAGGGACGTGTTCCTTTTGGAGATTCTGGAGGGATCATTTCCTTGCCTTTTCCAGCTTCCAGAGAAAGACCCTTGTGATGATACTAGATCCACCTAGATATTCCAGGGTCGTCTCCCTGTATTAAGGTCTTCTGATTAGGAATCTAAGTTTCATCTGCCACCTTAGTTCCCCTTTGCCTTATAATCTGATGTATTCACAGGACATAGACATCTTTGGGGGCCATTATTCTGCCTACAGCAGGGTCATACTGTTGAGTACAGTGCCCAGCACTGGGCTGGGTGCCCTGCTGGTTGTCACCAGGGGCTGGGGCTGGGTGACTGGTTGGTGCTCACCGCCTGCAGAAGTCATTCATGGGGAATCAGGACCACTGGAAACGGTCACATCTTAAAAATCACACGTAGCCAGCAGCGTCCGGTTTGCCTCTCATTTGTGGTCTTGCATTTCCCCTCCCTACAGCTCTGGGAGAGAAAGCACCATTTTCACTATTCAGGAAGAAACCAAGGTGCAGGTGGGGTCTCAGAAGGATCTGTGGCCAGAGGTGGCAGGATCAGGATTCCAGCCGAAGGGTTTGGTCCATAAATTCTGTTCTCTTCCCACTAAGCCTTTGTCACCACTGTTGACAAGAGGAGCCGTGGCCCTAAATACCTGGGCTCTTAGAGCCATCCAGAGGAGCCCATGGCCCAGAGCTGTCCATGCACTCCCTGCCCCAGCAGACACCAGGGAAAAGGGAGGACATGAGCATAAAGCACAGAAGGGGCAAGGGAGTTGGAGCTCTGTGGGGTCTCAAGTGGGTGAGTGCAGCCCACAGGACGAGAAATCAGCCCCAGCGTCTCTGAAGGAGAGCAGGCCGCTGTGCTGCGGGCCAGTCAGGCACCAAATCCTGTACTCTCCCAGGCCCTGGGGATGAAACAGCCCCAAGTTCAACACCGCCAGCCTTCCTGGAGCTCAGCGCTCTCGTGCTTGGGGGATACTGTTGGTAAGCCACTAGCAACCAGAAGAGGCAAGGATTGTGTGGTGCTCACACTGTCCTCGGCCCTGCACATACACGTAAACTTGTTCTCATAGCAACATTTTGAAGTCTGTACTGCTATCATTATCACCTTACAGATGAGACCACTGAGGCACAGAAGTTAAGCAGCCTGCCCAAGGGCCCACAGGGAGTGTGCAGCTTTGAACCCAGGCTGTCTAGTTCTGGTATCTGTGCTCCTATAACCCCCATGGAGTAAACAGAGACCTCAGGTGGTGGAGAAGCACCACGGGGAAAAGTCAGGTGCCACAGGGAGTCCCCTGTACTCGACATTTTATGCAGGAAACCTCTCTGATAAGGGGGCACCTGAGCAGAGACCTTAAGGGGTCAGGGAGAAAGCTATAGCATAGCAGAAAAAAGGTTCCAGGGAAAGGGAGCAGCAGGGCAAGGCAGGTGGGAGTGAGCCAGAGCAAAGAGGCAGCCATGAGGGCTGGATGCTACAGGGGGTAAGGTTCAAGGACAGGCTTTGGGAGCAGTGCAGGGGGGCTGTCCTGGGGCAGGTGTTAACAAGCGGGCAGTCTTCAGTACCTCGCTGTAAAGTCTAAGTTCTATGACTTGTTTTCTTTGAATTTGGTGAGACGGGATTCCAAGAAACTCAAATATAAGAACAAAACTGCTCTCCTCTCTCTCACGCCTCAGTAAAACGGAAGCTGAAGGACATGGAAGTCTCATCTGAAGGCTCCAACTTTTACGGGGATGCTTTCTTTCTTCTGGGACACATGTCGGGTGGAGCTCTTCCCTCACGGCTGAGCGCTCGGTGCTTCCTTCCGTAGCTGCATGTTTGGGCTGGGGAGGTGGGGGGCCAGTGGAAGGATGGAGGGAGAGGAAATTCCTGCGGGCGTCTCTGCAGAGATGGGGAGACAGTGAAGGGGCACTGTGGCAGGCGAATGAAGATCTCCAAAGAGGACCCCATCCTAGGTCTCAGAACCTGTGACTATGTTGATATCCATGGCAAATGGGATGTAGCAGGTGTGATTAAGGATCCCAAGATGGGGAGATGATCCTGGGTCGCTTGGTTCCATGAGCCCAGTGTAATCACAAGGTTCCGTGAAGGACGGACAAGGGAGGCAGGAATCCTAACCAGAGAGCTGGCAGCACGGGAAGGATCCGCCCAGCATTGCTGGGGGAGAAGCCATGAGCCAAAAAATGTGAGCAGCTTCGAGAAGCTGGAGAAGACAAAGAACTGTTTCTTCCGGAAGGAACGAGCTCTGCTGACACTCTGACTTTAGCCCAGTGAGGCCTGTTTCAAACAACTCTGGTTGTTTTAAGACACTAAATTTGGGGTGATTTATTTCAGCATCAATAGGAAACTAATATGGGCTGTGAAAGGAGGTCTCTGAGATTCTTTGATGGGTGCCCAGCCCGCACCCGGCGCTCACCCCCTGGGGTACTGCACAGCCTCCCAGAAGCAGGCCTGCCATTCTCAGCTCAGTCTGGAGATGTGCTGGACCACGGCAGCCCCAACAAGCCAGATGGGCTGCCCCAGAGAGCCGCCTGCTGTCGTGCTGGCCCTGTCTGCCTGCCTCTGGCCCTGGCTTCCATGAGGCCGGTATGAATTGGGAGAGGGTTGGTTAGCTGTGAATAAAGATCTGGAACAAAGGTCAGCTCAGGTTCGCCGCTGTGGAGATAATAGGCATCCTTTAAGTAAACGAGTGGCCACAGGCTTCTGGTAATGCCTCTCAGAACAGCTGGCAGGAGGGGCTGTAGGCTCAGCTGGGCTCTGTTCTTCAAGAGTGGATGCGTTTACTGAGAAAGTGTGGTTTGAATTTCCTGCTTTGAATTCTGGAACTGTGTGTTTTTTCAAACTTTTCTTTCCACCTTCTGGGTGTTTCTCATTAATCTTTCAATCTCAGAGACACCCTCATCATTATGAGGTTTTCTGTGTAGAGATAAGTCTCCCACGCTTGCAGCCTGTAGCCTGGTGCTGTGCGACATCTGCCCAGGTGCAGTGGGGTTGTGCTTCCAGGTCGCCCCAGGGAGGGAGCGTACTGCTGGTGCTTCCCTGGAGGATGTGTTATTTTGTTGTTTGTAGTTCTCAAACTTCAATGTGCACAAGAATCACTGGGAAGCGTGTTGAAAATGCAGATTTCCCAGTCTGGGTTGGGTTTCTCAGTGCTTGTGATACTGGGTGCCCTTGAAAAACACAGCAGTGACCAAGCCCACAGACAGGCCTCACCCTCCCATGCGCCTTTAGGCTTTGCAAGCTGGTTTGGAGTGTCTGTGTTGGTGGAGGTTTACCAAAACTCCCTTGGTACCACATCTGGGGCTAATGCCTGTCACATGGCCACTGGTTTCATCTGCAGCACTCCCTTATGGGGGGCATTGTTCTTTGTCCCTCATTCCTGAAGAAGCACCCCCGGCTGGAGCATTCACCTGCCCAGTCACGGATGCACACTAGCGGGAGAACAGGCATGCCGGTTGGGCCCAGCTCCCGTGCCCAGGCCCTCCTCCTAAGAACTGGAACCTGCAGGTGGAAAGGTGGCCTCAAGCCCCCATTTTCCCATGCTGTGCCACAGTACCACCGTTACTCAGAGGCGGGGGGTTGGGAGGGACCTGCCCAGACAGAGCTCCACTTGGTAGGAATGGTTGGGTGGCACACATTGAAATGTTTTTGTAATCGACTTTTCTCCTTTTGACCCTCCCTTTCGCTCCCACCTCTCCCTCCTTCTCTTATTCTCTCTGTCCCTTTCAAGACCCTCTTTCGCAGCTGCCTGCTCCACAGAACCCGAAGATTCACCTGTATAATGCTGAGCAGGTTCTGAGTTGGGAGCCGGTGTCCCTGAGCAATGACACGAGGCTGGTGGTCTACCAGGTGCAGTTTAAATAGTAAGCTGGATCTTTCTGTTGACGTCCTTCCTGGGAGTGGCAGGGGAGTTGTTATGGACCCGGGGACCAGCTGCTTGTTCTTGCCACTTGGCCACTTGGCAAGAACATAAGCAGATGCATGGGAACAAGATATTGCACTTGTACTTTTAAAATCTCTAGGGACGGAGATTTCACAACCTTCCATGACCCGAAGGCTTAGGTGACACTGGCTGCCAGAGAACGCCTGGCCCCATGGCTTTGAAGCTTGGTAGAAGCCTTTTCTCTCCTTGGTTTCACGAGAAGGTTGTACGAAAGGGCTTCCTGTCTTGAAAGAGCAGGAGGCACCTTTCAGTCTCCACCGTCTTCAGGTTTAACAATCTGGGTTATTTAACTTTCTAGGCCAAATATGGCCTGAGAAGGAATTTATTCCTTTAATTACAGGTAATTCTCAGTTTCTAAGTGGCTTTTCCATTTTGTGTATCATTCTGGCCCTCTTCGACCTCTCACCCCCTTTTCCAGCTGTGTGGCAGTGTGCCATCCCTTGATTTGCAGTATAAACACTTACAGAAAGAAGAAAGGCAAAATCCAAGGCCTCCATTGTTACTTGTTTACCTTGTTACATAGGTGAATTGAAGACTAAGTTAAAATTATTGACTGAGGCATTTTGCATTACTAATTCAACAAAATGTGAAGATGTGGTAATACTCAGTGCTTGAGGGAATGTGGCTGATGGATACTGTGCTGGATCAGGATTAATTATACAACCTCTAGAGAAGTAATTCTGTACATTAGAGTCATGGAAATGTCCATGTACTTTTACCCTAAGCAGATAATACAACTCCCCTTCCATTAGAAGAAGAAAAATAAGCCACTTACATAAAGATAAACATTGAAGTGTATATTCATGTCCATCTGCAGAAAAATGGCAATTCGTGTCATGTTAACTTGTAGGTGAACATTGGCAACCACAGAAAGGGGTAATTATGTCTGATCTGGTAGCAGTTACAACTGTGTAAAATTCAAAATGTCACTATGGTCAAGAACAGGTAGGGAACGTGGGAAAATTACAACAGTTAATTTGTTAGAGGAGTGGGTTCCCAGTGGGTTCCCAGGGTTCTTTTCATCTTTAAATCTCCATTGTAACAATATTTGCTTAATAATACTAGATTCTAAACTGGGGTTTGGGGATTATCTCTGAATCACATTGATCTATTCCTCAAACCATAAATTACAAGCATGATAATCTGTAATCAGTCGACCAGTCTATGAGGCTCAGATACTTACTTTGTGAGGCCCAGTGCAAAATGAAAGTGCAGGGCCCTTTGCTCAAAAATTACTAAGAAATTTAATAAGGGGACAGAGGAGCATCAAATCAAGTGCCCTCCTGAGAGCAGGGTTTCTGGCCACTGCACAGGACACATGTCCAGAAGCTGGCCCTCCTCAGCATTTAGAAAGCATAATGTCCTAGAACTAAACAAAATTTCAGTAAGAGGAAGTCACAGCTGATGTATTAACTAGCATGCGTTAGCCTTGAATGAGCTGGGAAGTACATTTGTGGGTTGACAAATACTAGAAATATTTTGTAAAAGCCTTTGACAGTTTCATATCAGAGACTAACTTGTTTTCCTTTAGGAAAGCATTCTGTAGATATTTTTTCAGGAGAGAGGTTGGCTTTGGTAAAAGAAACAAAAGATGAGGCAATTGTGAATGTTCCTGTTTGGAAAAGTTGAGAGGTCACTAGAAGCCCAAACCACGTCTGATTGTGTTTCTTTTCCAGTTGTACATTTGATGATAGAAGAGGGCCTTGGTTTCTATACTTTTACGTAGTTGGGACATTTTGGTTATATTCCATAATTTAATTTTGAGGCTTGTGGGACTTAAAACATTCCACTTTGGTTCTCCACATAAAACATTACTGGAATTGTAAATGAAGGTGCCACTCTGTGTTTTGACAGTCACAGTAGCAGAGCCAAAATTACATAGACCACTTTATAGGAAAATCTAGTTTAATTTGGGCATGGCAGAGATTGTAGCCTACCAGCTGTGTTTGACCCATAGTATTTAAATTTTTTTTTTTCTGTTTGTGCCAACATGAAAAAATACAGAATTTCACTTAGGAAAGAAAAAAAAAGAACTCAATTTCTGGTTTTCTTTGAAAACATAGGCAGTCAGGCAGTAGGCCCCTTTCTAGGTCATCCCCCTACCCCACTGCCTCCCAGCCCTGCCTTCTTAAAACATTTTTTTAATTTCAATTTTTTCTGATTTTAGTAGCAACAATTGTTTTAATAGAAAACTTGGAAAACTAAGAAAAGTAGAAAGAATAAAGTTAAAACAACCTAAGAGCCTATAGTCCAAGAATAGCCACTATTCTCATTTTAGCATATTTCTAAACTCTTTCCTGAATGTATGTATTTGCTTGCAAATGTGCCCGTGTGTAAAACTGAAAGTAGTTAACTAGAGTTATATTTTTGGGTCCTGCTTTTTTTTTTTTTGCTTTTAACTTAATGCAATTAAGTGTGTGAGAATTTGTTTTCAAATATCTATCTCTTTGTAAACATTTTTATTGCATGTTTTTTACTATATGATGCATCACACATGATGTATTTAATTTTTCACCAATCCCAGGTCTAGGTAGTTGACAGTTTTTGACTGTTATATAAGTAGTGTCCTCATACATAAATCATCTCTGATTGTTTTCTTACATATCTAGAAGAACTGCTGGGTTAAAGGGGGACGAACTTACTATTTTGGGAAGTGATCTAACAGAAGATAAACAGTGAAATCATTAGTTGTCCAGGTATTTAACAAATAACTTAACCTGGTGCTTACTAGTCCACCAGGCCCACCCCCGCCCTCATGACGAGGGTTGCTTTCAAACTTAGATTAGTTCTGGGACAGAGGCACATTGTGGACATTGTGAAGAGTCAGGACAACTTTCTGGGTGAGGTTCAGATTGAGGAGAGCCCTGGGCGAGAGGCTGTGAGTCTGGCGATGGGCGGTGTCCTGCTCTTGAAGCCATGTTCATTTCATTATTCATTTAAATGGGGCCAATGTCTCTTATTTTTACCCACTGCAAATAGATGGGGAGGCAGCACTCCAAACACAGCTTTCTCTCCTACTCTTCCTTCCCCCAAAACTGCTGTCCTTTGTGTGTCAGCTGTCATTCAAATTTGAACCCCTTTTTTGAGGAACGTTTCTAAAAAGTAATTGTGAGAAAGGGGCAAATTTGGAGGAGATGGAAGGACATGGAACATGGGCGGCCAGTTCCCTCGTGAATCAGGGAATGAGCCTTTGAAATGTGAAGGACTTTTTGCCTGAGTTTAACAGCTGGAATTGGTGGGGAGAAGGTTAGTGTATCTTTAAGTGTCTGTCAAACTTAAATCACCCCTTCTGAAGCACACCCCCTGTCTGAGACGGGTGCCTGTGTTGTGGGATCCCTCTCCCATCAGGGTCTGTGACCCCAGCACTTGGTGGCATCTGAGCATGGCAGGCATCTGCTATGGAAGCCCTGGCCACACATCTGGAAGGGGCTTTCATTTTGTCATTCACCACGTGAACAGAAGAGAGGTCTGCAGTCAGGTCGCAGGTAGAAGTGCATGTGGCGTGTGAAGGCTGGTGGCAGTGAGTGCAGCCTCATGTCTTCTGTGTCCCTGGACCTTGCTTTCTAGGCCAGAGTTGCCTTCTAGGCCAGGGCACAGACTGCCCCCCACTGAGACGTCTAGCAGACACTTCCCTGGCTTTTCTCAAATCCGTCACCTGAGGACAGAAGTCATAGCTGGGAACTAGTGTCCCACATGGGGGTGTGGCATTGGGACTCTGGGAAATGCATTGTCACAAGGATGTGTGGCCTTGTGTTTGGTAGGTTTTTATAAGGGCAAGGCAAAACTTTTTAAATAGGTAGCTGTGGGGTTTGTATGAATGCAGTATCATTCCTAAGACACAGGCTACAGAGGCTGAGTTTGAAGCATTAAAATCAGTTGTGGGATAGGAGAAAATATTTGTAAACCATATATCTGATAAGGAACTTATATCTGGAATATATAAAGAACTCTTATAACTCAACAATTAGAAGACAATAAGCCAATTAAACTACAGACAAAGGATTTGAGTGTACAGTTTTGCAAAGAAGATATACAAATGGCCAGTGAACACATGAAAGATGTTTACCTCATTAGTCATCAGGAAAATGCAAATCAAAACTACACTGAGATACCACAGCTTACCCACTAGAATGGCTATAATAAAAAAAGATCTGGAGAAGCTAGAGCCCTCATACCTTGTGGGTGGAATATAAAATAGTGCAGCCACTTAGGAAAACGGTTAAAAATGGAGTTACCGTAGGACCCAGCAATTCTACTCCTTGGTATAAACCCCCGACACTTGAAAACATATGTCTACACAAAACGTGCATGTGAATATTCTTAGCATTATTCAAAGTAGGAAAAGAGGGGGAACATCCTGTGTCCATCAACATGTGAATGGATAAATAAAATTTGGTATATCCGTACAGTAGAAGATCAGTCAGCAACAAAAAAGGAATGAAGTACTGGGACATGCTATAGCATGTTTCTTGCTTGAAAACATGCTAAGGGAAACACTAAATGAAAGTTGCTAATCACAAAGGCCACACGGTTTATGATCCCATTTATATGAAATGTACAGAATAGGCAAATCCATAGAGACGGCAAGTAGATTAGTAGTTGCCTGGGGCTTGGGGAGTGACTGCTAATAAGTACAAGGTTTCTTTTTGGGATAATGAAAATGTTCTAAAGTTGACTCTGGTGATGGTTGAACAATTCTGTGAATAGACTGCAAGCCATGGGATCATACTCTTTAAATGGGTGACTTGTGTGTTACTTGAATTATCTCAGTAAAGCTGCTTTTTGAAAACAGCTCTAGGGAAACTTACCCATGGTAGAAGGTAGAATTCCATGAAGTGAAATGCTTTTGTCCTTTCCAGCTCCATCAGCAGCAGGTGGTATGATGTCAGTGTTGATGACATCGGGGTGAACTGTATGAACCTCACCACGACCACGTGTAACTTCACCCCAACCAGCCTCTCAAAGGGGTTCCCACCGCATTTCAACGTCTCTTTACGTGTTCGAGCTAAGCTGAGAGACCTGGTTTCTGCCTGGCTCACAGTGCCATGGTTCCAGTACTGTCGGAATGGTAAGAGAAATTCCTACTATCAGAATGGTATAAGAATTCCTTTATAGTTCTCAGGTTTTCTTCACTTTCCCTTCACTGAACAGTCTTGACTCCATGCACCTCAGTGCTGCTTCTCACCCTAAATAACCAGCCAACAGGTGGGCATGATGGACAAACCCAAGTACTGACCATGGAGGCTGGTGCAAGGGGAGTGTGATTTGCTGGACCAAGGGTTGGCAAACTATAGACTTCAAGCCAAATCTGGCCCACCAACCTGTTTTTGTAAATAAAGTTTTATTAGAACACAGTTCCACCATCTTTTAATGTGTTGTCAATGGCTGCTTTCATGCTGCAACAGTAGAGTTAAGTACATACAATGGATTATCTGGCCTTTAAAGCCAAAATTTGCTCTGGTACTTTGCTGAAAAAAATGTGCCAACCTCTGTGCCAGATGAGATACTAGCATATTGATCACTGATCACCCATACATGTTCTGGCACAATTTCTTCTATGTTTAAGAGAGACTTTAATTCTGCTTTGAACCATGCCTGGCACATCGTCGATAATTCAGTAGAGATTGGTTGAATGACTAAATGAACAAATATCCCAGATACTGGAAGAGGGCATGAGAATCATCAGATACTAGTGTGTATGTTTGTTGCTCAGTGATTCACTCCTCACATGGTCAGGTGTGCCCAATGTTTTTTAGTGTCTAGTTTATGCAAACACAAAGTCCAGAATTTGCTGGACTCCTAATTCAAACAAACTGAAGTTTAAGACAGTTGAGGAAATGGGATCACTGTCTACACATTTGATGATTTCTTAAGCAGTTATTTTAATGGTATTTTATTTATGTTTTTTTGAAAAAGGGGTGGGTCTTTTAGAAATACATACTAGAGTATTTACAGATGAAATGACATGATGTCTGAGATTCATTCAAAATGACCCAGACTGGGGAGGGGCAAAGACAAGGTGAATGGGCATAGGAGGAACAAACCTGGCCATGACTTGATGTCGATTTCAAGTTGGGTGATAAATACATGAGCCTTGGTAATGGTCGTCTCTCTACTTTCTATGTGTTTGAGATTTTCTGTAGCAGGACGCTAAGAAAAAACATCAGTGGTTTGTGCTGGGCGATGTGGGGATGCAAAGTGAAGGCAGCGCCACCTGAACACCTACTGTGGGCAGGTCGTTTGTCCTTGAGTATAGGACTCACATGAGCTGTGAAGTGTCACCCAAGTGGGAATTAGTTAAAAAATACCACCACCACCCACAGTAATGGTGGTTACCAGCCACTGTCCAGGAGAGATGGGATGGTAGCAGAAGCAGGTCGTGTGAAAGTCATTGGTCTGATGTCAGCCTCCGCTGTTGCCTGTCCACCCAGCCTGAGCTGGGCAGCGACGTTCTCGGTCACTGGCTGGGTCGTCGTTCTCTGCCTCCTCACTTGTAAAGTTTGAGGCAGCGGTGTTATTAAATCTCATGGCTGCTGTCACCACTTGAGGTGGAGCTGGGGTGAGTAACCAGTGTGAAGACGGCTCACCAAGTGCTTGAGGATGGAAGGATGAAATGGCTGAAGGGGGCAGGCCGCACTCAGACCTGGGGTCCCATCGCAGCTCTGCTACTTCCTGGCTGTTAACTCGGGGCAAGTAGTCCGCCTCTGGAAAATGGAATAACCTCCTGTGGTGCCACCCAGATCTGTGTGGATACATGTGAAGTCCCCGGTGCCTGGTTCCTAGTAATCTCAGTTCACAGAAGCTGCTCTCAGCAGTTACCCACAATTCCTGCAGTGCACTGCGAGATGGCAGACTGCTCACCCCGGGGGGCAGGCTGATCAAGTTGGTGTTGGATCTCAGGTCCAGGACTGGCTTCTTCAGAAGGGCAGGTCTTTCAGCGCTGACCTTTCAGTGAATAAGTGATTCATCATGGCTGGCTCCCCTGCCCACGCCCATGTGTACGTCACAGAAAAGTCTAGAGAATATAGCCCACGTTGGTGAGAGGCCTGCTGGCGGCTACGCCCTGCCGGTCAGCATGCCTCAGGCACGTAGCTGTGAGAAGGGGAGACCAAGGACGTGTGTGCCAGCATCTGTGAGCAGGTGTAAACGGAGCTGGCTACCACCTGAAGCCAGTCCGCTAGCACTGCTCTGGCTGGCAGTGGGCCAGGCCCAGTGTGTCCCTGTGTGGACTTAATTCCTACACCAGCACAAATGAGGTCAGAGGGCACGGGTGCGAACCCTGTAGGTACCTGTTACCTCTGCACAGAGAGAAATGTAGGCAGACCCTGTGCCTAACCCTCATCAAGGGGAGCCTGGGGAAGAGCAGAATGTAAGGGAAATACAGCCCGGCTGTCATGAACATGTAACTGTTCACAGAGGTATGATCATCTGAGTGTGTAAAATGTACAGAAGCAGGCCTCTTAGAACTTGTGGGACCCAACCTGTACTTTGATCTAAGTTCCTCTGGTTAATTACACAGTTATAATGCTTACTTGATAAAGGCCATAATCTTTCATCTACAGCATATCACGAGACACAGTCCTTCACGGTCCTGTGAATTATATGAAACGCCTTAACAAATAGACTTAACTGGTAGTATTTCTCAGTTATTATGTTTAAACACAGTATTACAGTAAGATAGAGATATATATTTAAAGGTTTCTAAACATCACTTTTTATATAATTATATGCATATTATACATATGTATATATATATATAGAGAGAGAGAGAGCTGTATAGTACAATATAAATATATATATTCAGCAGGTAAGGGCTAACAAAATCATTTCCCCCGCTGCATGAAAGTGTGATCTTGGTAACCTTCCAGCTGTGTTCCCTGGGAAACTTGACAGAAGTGGCTTGTCAACTGCGTTACTAAGCAGCGTTGCTTACAGTCAGAATGACCCTGCATTGGTGAACTGCATCTCAACTGGGACAACCTTAAATACCTGCCGGGAAGCAGTGACGGGCCTTGCTGCATGCAGTGCTTCTTGTAACTGGGCATGTCCCCTGTGGGGACTCTGGGAACTTCCTGTGTAGTTGTTATAAGAGATTCAGCTCTTGTGGCTTTTAAGCCAGGGAGGCTCGTGTACCTGCCCCTCATGGGTCTTGGTTCTTGTACCTGAGCCATGTCCCAGAGGGCCAGGGAGACCCACTCTCAGCTGCCACGGGGACTGCCTCGAGGATCCCTCCTTCCGCTGAAGGCAGGAGGCCCCTGGTGCTGCACTCTGGCCCTGCCAGGCTTCCTGCCTCGTAGCCTTCCAAGCAAATCCTGTGCCCAGGGCAGTCTCTTTTGGGCTTGTGCACCTGAACGCAACCTCGCTGCTTTTATGAATGTGTATGTATGTAAGCATGTGTGTGTACACGCTGTGTGTGGTTATATTATTGGGCTATATGTAATGTGTGTGTATAGATACTACCTACGTGTGTGTATATACATGTACTATATGGGTGTATATGTTTATATGTATGTCTGAATCTTGTTTGTGATCCTATTGCAGTTACCGTCGGGCCTCCAGGGAACATCTGGGTGACCCCCAGAGAAGGCTCCCTCATCGTCAGGCTCTCCTCTCCCTTCAGCATCGAGGCCTCCATGGCCACTTTTTTGTATTATGTCCATTACTGGGAAAAAACAGGAAGACAACAGGCAAGAGCATTTTTCTTCTTTGTTTTGATTTTCTTTTCTTTGGAATTTCTGATATAGCAAAAAAAAAAAAAAAGGTAAACTTTAAAATGGACAAGGAGAGCAAATATGCCTGTATCGCCTCCGAGTCTGAGACCCGAGCTGGTTTTGAGTCCTCCTCTTCAAGCCTGTGCTACTCCTCACTGTGTGGAGACTTGCCTTCTAGCAGGTGGGTCTGAAAGGCCCCTCTCTGTGCCATCACATCATTCCCATTGTTGGGGTCCAGAATTCGCTGGTGTTCATGGTGCCTTTGCCACACTCTGAAGTTTGGAGAAGGTTCTGGTGGGCCTATTCCTACAAGAAATCCAGCACCACAGTCTGCAGGGTTTAGCTCTGTACATTTCTCTGGTCTGCACGGTCTGCAAACAGGGCATAGGGAACAGGTGGAGAGTCAGCTGGAAGGAGAGAGGGCGCTCTAGGGAGAAGGGCCAGTAGGTCCGAGAAGGCCCAGGACATTTGGAGACTTGCGAGTGCTTGAATCTCTCAGAAAGGAGTGGGTAGGGCCAGCCATACGGCTGACAAAGGGAGGCCAGACCACAGGGGCCTGGACAGCCCTCTGTAGCACAAGAAGAAAATGGTGGCATTTAATCATCTCCAGTGCCTGATCATCCAACCTGCATATAATGAGATTTTATGATCTGTGTAAACTTCATGATTTCCTAAATTCAGCATTATTATCATTTTTTTGTTTTTCATTTTCCAGTTTTATTGAAATATAAGTAACATACATCACTGTAAATTTAATGTGTATAGCATGATGCTTTGACTTGCATATATTCTGAAATGATTTTAATTTTTTATAATAGTAAAGAGCTTATGTTTATTGAGATCTTTCTTTGTGTCTGGTTGGGCCAGGCATTTTAGATACATCATCTCATTTAATCTTCACACTGGCCTGTTTCTCAGGGAAGGAAACCAAGTGGTTAAGTCACTTGCCCAAGATCAGCAGCTGACAGGTGCAGAGAACCTGAGGGTCCATGCTCTGATGCATAACTTTTCTCCCACATAGCTAATATTTGCATTTTCTTTTGGTTTCTTTATGGTGAGTCTAAAAACCTTGGGGAATGCAAAACTAACTGAAGAAGAGACTCTTAGCATATAGGGAAGAAGGAAGTAATCATTTCCCTAAATCAGAGGTCAAAGTCCAGTCAACTGGAATTAGAGGCCTGAAAGAATCCAGAAGGGATCCCCATTTACCCCTTTCAACAGAGCATGTATACTTTGGACTTCCATGAACAAAAGATTCTAGGACCTAAATGTTTCTGAAAGCCACCAATATGATCTCCATCCCAGCCGTGAATCTGTTCATCAGGGGTCCCCAAGACCAACCCCTAGATTTGTTCAAAGACTCACAGGATTCGACATATACTCATGGCTATGAGTCATTACAGAGAAGGGACATAAAATCTGCAAAGGGAAGAGGCACATGGGGCAAAGTCTGGAGGAACCCAAACACAAGCTTCCAAGAATCCTCTCCTGCTAGACTCCCACAGGACACACTTAATTCCCCCAACCACAACTGTGACATGTGAGATGTTGTCGGCCAGGGAAGCTCCTTAGAGACTCAGTGCTCAGGATTTCTGCTCAGGACTGGTCACACAGGCACCTTCTCCCTGCATAAAGCAGAATTCCAGACTCCTAGATGGAAAGCCATTGCATCTTCATATGGCTCACCAGTTTTCACAGAGAAAATTTTTCCACTGCAAGCCAGTGAGTGACTCTTTAAAAACAGATTCTCCTTATTCTGTGGTTATTGGGCTCACTATGAATTTAAGGAAACTTTGGCAACCATGGAAGCAGCTTGACCTTGTCTGTGTGGGTAATTTACATACGTGGTTGTTGATGTTTCTTATATAGGTTAAAGGCCCTTACAGGAGCAACTCCATTGTGTTGAATGATTTAAAACCCTTAAGAGTGTACTGTTTACAAGTCAAGGCACAGCTGTTTTGGACAATTGAAAACATCTCTAGACCTGGACATTTAAGCAACATATCTTGCTACGAAACAACAGCAGATGGTAACATAGGCCTTCTTATGTCCTTTCTCAGCTGGGAGAGGAATCCACCTGGAATAGTGAAATCGGAGGTTGCTTATTAGGTGAAGGGTGGTGGGAGTGGGGAGATGCAGAGGGGAGGGATGAGAAGAGAAGGCATAAGCAGCTCCTGCCGAGATCTACAGTAGCAAGAGCCACCTGACAACTGAGGCTCTATTTTAGGATTGCCTTCACTAGCTGTTGGTAAGCATCCGGGGCTGGGTGGGGGAGGGGGAGAATCTATCCATTTTACTGGAATGTGGGCGCTGTTTAAGCAGTTGGCAGATGGAAAATTTTCCAATGTTTGTATTGTGTGCGGGACAGTCATCTTGTTCACTTTTATGTCGCCTTTTTAGCCTCTACCAAGCTTCAGCAAGTCATCCTGATCGCCGTGGTGACCTTTCTGTTACTTTTGGCCCTGGCAGGGGCCTGTCTCTCCCTGGTCCTGAAGTACAGAGGCCTGGTTAAATATTGGTTTCACTCTCCGCCAAGCATCCCGTTACAAATAGAAGAGGTATGTGTGCACACATCTAGATGGGTGACGTGGCAGCACATGGCCCCATGGCAACATCTAAGTGTATAGCAGTGGACAAAGTCATAGACACAGAAATTTGAGTTAGAAGTGGTACAGAGCCCTTTATATACCTATTTTCATAGTCACATTCTTCACAAAAGCCAAAAGGAAGATGTGAAAGGTGGAATCACCCCAAGTGTCCATTGATGGATGAGTGGACAAATAAAATGTGGCTTGTCCATACAACAGAATATTATTCAGCCTTTAAAAAGTTGGTTCTGACACCTGTTACAACATGTATGAACCTTGAGGGACATTATGCTAAGTGAAATAAGAGGACAAATCCTGAATGATGCCACTCATGTGAGAGAATTAGATTAGTTAGAGTCATAGAGATACAAAGTAGAATGATGGCTGCTGGTGTTGCCTAGAGGGGATGGGGACTTAGTGTTTAATGGAGACAGAGTTTCCCTTTTGCAAAATGAAAAAAGTCCTAGAGATGGATGGTGGCAATGGCAACGGTTACACAATCATGTGATTGTACCAAATGCCACTGATCTGATCTGTACACTTAAAAATGGTTAAGATGCTAAATTTCATGTTTTGCGTATTTTACCACAGATTTTTTTTTAAGGTGTTGAAGTTAGCGAACATGGCCTGGCCAAGAGATTGACTGCAGTAGGTCCTCTCCCAAGCCAGCACATTAACTGTATGCTTTTTGGAGAAGGCCCCAGTGGAGCCTGGCTGGAGGGTGCAAAGGCAGTAGAGACAGCAATCAAGAACATGAGCTTTGGGTCAGACAGTGAGCCCATTGGCGGATTCTTAAACACACCCAGAGCTGTGAGCACAGGCCTCACATACCAGGTGCTCACTGGCTGTTGCTAGTATTTTAAAAGAAAAAAATGGAATGAGTCATGTAGAAAGTCTTCTTTTCTTGCCCATTGCCAGCCTCCTGAAGCTCTGTGAGGTAGCCAGGCCCCCTGAGGACACAGTCAGGACATTCTTGGGATCATAAGTGTGTTGATAGAAGAATTTTTTTTTTTTTGATAGAAGAATATTTTAAAGCATTGCTTCTGCAGGCTTATTCTCTGGTGAAATCTGGGTAAAGGTACTGAGAGAACAATCCCATTCTGTTCCATCTAGAATGAATAGTAGTAGATGAGGCTGATGTCTGTAAAGACAGTGGTGCTTCTAGAAAGTGTATAGTCACTTAATTTCCTTTCTGTCACAAGGTGTTTATAGAACACAGACATTATACAAATTTTGTGTTAGATTCCCAAGGAGAACCTTCATACAAATACAGCATCATCCCCCTTCTCTGAGCACCTAAAATAGTCAAACTCATAGAAGCAGAGAGTAGCACGGTGGTTTCCAGGGCCAGGGGGAGGTGGAAACAGGATTTTCTGTTAATGGGCATAAACTTCCAGGTCTGCACAATGAATGAGTTCTAGAGGTCTGCTGTGCATTGTGCCCCTGGTTAGTACCGTATTGTGTGCTTAAAAATTCATTCCCTAAGAGGGTAGAACTCCTCTTACATGTTCTTACCACACACACAAAAAAACCTTCCCTGGTTATTCTCACCACAGAAGAGCAGCTCTCAGCCAGTCTCAGCATTTTACTTGCATTAATAATCTCGCTGTGACAACAGAACTATCAGCGGGGCCCCAGGAAGTGAATTTACCACTAGGTTCTCCTTTGGGGCTTAAATCTAAAATATATAGTCTTTCAGTCCACTTTCCAGAGAAAGTGTGAAAAATACAGTACACATCAAAGGGATCTGAAGTTACATGAGAACAATGAATCACATCTCACTTATTTTTTCGAGGTTTCACAAATACACATGATTCATCTACGTCCCTCTTTCACCCAGCCCGCCCCAAGTGGCCTCAAGGGTCGGCATTTCCAAGAGCCAGGCGCTGGGTTCTTGGAACTTGGTGGGTTGGTGGCTAAGCCTAAAGCCAGGGAGGGGGAAAAGGAAAGGGAGGCTGTCACCCGTCCCTTTCCAAGGAGCACTGTGCTTTCTGGTCCCTCAGGGCTGCACTGGGTGTCACTGACTGCTTGGTGTAGGCTGTGTGAGATAGAAAGAACCAGTCGGGGAGTGGCTGAGAACAGTGCTTGAGAACTTTCTCTTTTTCACCCCTTGGGGGAGAATGAGAAGACCCATTTCCACCATCAGCTGAAAGGTTAGAACTCCAGAGACACATTAGGGTTACTACTAATGTTAGGTTTAATACTCCACAAGCAAGCTCGCTTTCCAGCCCGAGTCCTGCCCTTTCGCAGCTTTGGAGTATTACTTCGGCTGGATTTGTGAGGGCAGAAAGGATGTTCAAGTTCTCTTGTTCTGTTGGCGGACAGAATAGAAAGTTAAACCTGAATAAAATACGATTGTGCCAACCAAAACTGAAGGCAGAGGTCTGGGATTGTTAACTCATCAGCTAATGATGATGTTGGTTTTCAACCTCTTCAAGTATTTGAAGAACCCGGCTCAGCCTATCCTAGAGGCCTTGGACAAAGACAGCTCCCCGAAGGATGATGCCTGGGACTCTGTGTCCATCGTTTCCCTTCCAGAGAAGGAGAGAGATGTTCTCCAAAGCACTTTGACCCAAAGCACTGGTCCAGTCCAGCAGCCTGTGGGAAGAGGACTCTGAGCCAGCGAAGCTGCTGTCTTGTCGGGACCTCACGGAGCCCAGGACTCCATGTTGCTGTTGCAAAAAGACCCATTGGTGCCTAGGGGGAGACAGTGGGTCTCATGGGTGAGACAAGCTTTTTTGTTTTTCCCAAAACTAAAATTTTCTAAATCATACATGTTTCTAGAATGATTCTACAGAGATAGCCCAGCAAAATTAAGATTTCTCTTGAACACTAAAAAGGCACATCATTGTTTGTTAGCAAAACGGCTCCAGCATGCCTCTGATATTTTGTTCAGTATTGGCTGGACCAGGCAGTCTGGAGACCCGATCCTTGCCTTGACTCTGGCAGGTCACATAACCTGTTCTAGCCTGTCCCAACAAGGGACATTGAGCCTACACGTCCAGCCTCCCAGCTTAAAATGTGATTAATCCTGTAAATATCTTCTTTGTAATTTAAGGAGTTTTTTTCAAACTAGAAATAAAAGACTGTAAAATTAACTTTTTAAAAATATGTGAACTTTTTCCTCTCTATTTTGCCTTCTTTATTTTGACCTATCTTCTGCAGTTTCAACTGTGTAAAATTATGATCTCTAAACTTGTTTTCTGAACACCCAGTAGAGCTCCCGAGGCCTCACGGTCACTCAGCAGGCACTGTCTACGTGTGTCACTGATAGCTTGGAAAGGTACAAAGGGATTTTCGGAAGCTACATTAGCACTTTGCATGCATGTGGTGAGTCCCCTGCATGGACCAAGGCAGGCGCTCGTAGGCAGTAAACATGATCAGCTAATGGACAGTAGTGATACCCGCTGGGCATGCAAGTCTAATGATTATTTCAAGTATTGAAGGGCACTTTTGTTCAGAGGATATAGATTAAAAACCCATTTATGTGACTCTTAAGCCTTTAGAAAATGGATGTGTTTCTTCACCCCCAACACATACACACACACACACACACAAAGTAACACCATGGCTGTAAGGTCAGCTTTAGAGAGGCCCCTACTGGCAACTTAACCTTGACAATGAGAAGAGGGGATGCGGAGTATAGGCATATGAAGCTTCTTGCACTAGTTGATGGAACCACTTTCTCTCGGTTGGGGCTCTGCCACTGGTGAGGAACTGGCTGTTGGGCTGACCCTCTAACCAAGTATCATGTGTCCTGCCATCCAGAGTGACAGGAGATAAAAGGACACCACACGCAGCCCCCACCCCCTCAGGTCCTCTCATGAGACATCCATGTCAGGAGGTGCACCTTCAGCCAGGACAGGCTTGGAGGAAGAGCTAGTAGATGAGATTGTTATCACCTACCTCAGGGCATTTAGGGGGTTTAGGATAGAAGAGCTTCCCCTGTTGGGTCATGGGGTGAAGCCCCATGAGGAGGGGACGAAGATGTACAAAGCAGAAGCGAGCAGGGTAATAGCTGGAACCCAGCGGAAAGGGAGTGGCTAGTTGGGGACCAGCAGACTGGCCATGGGACCAGATTCGATAAGGCTAGACTGGGTTCAAGGCAGAATGGGTCCAGTGTCCTGGGGCAGGAAGGCACTGGGGCTCAGGCCCAGAAAGTCCTTTCTTAGTTGAAGGCAACGTTTTGAGTTGGTGACAGACTCAGAGCCAGCATGTCCAGGTACCACTCCGGGGCCAGGCTCTCCAAGGTTATTACTGCCTTATGGGGAGGGGCTGACACGAACACCAAACTGAGTTTCCCGAGAGCCCTCTGTGGGCCCCTTGACCACCCTCAGTGAACACCCTGAGTAGGGGTGGGGCTGGCCTGTCATCTAGGGGGAAGAGCAGGAATTGTTTCATCGGGAGTATTTTCTAAAAAAACACCTGTTCTAGTTTGTAAAATAAATGACTAATCAATGGCATTAATACTTAATGCTAATTTGGGAATCCAATTTCTAGTCAAGCTAAGTACATAATCATAAAATGTTTGGGTTTGGAAGCAGCCTTATAAATCATCTATAAAAGAGCTGCAAACCATGTTCCAAATGCAGCCTGCTCCCGGTTTTTGTGGCCTGAAAAGTAGAAACAGATTTTACATCTTTAAATGGTTGAGAAAATATCAGAAGAATAATATTTCATCTCATATGAAAAGTATATGAAATTGAAATTTCAGTGTCCATAAACTTTTATTGGAACCCAGTAATGCTTGTCCTTTCCTCTGTCATCTATGGCTGCTTTTGCGTGGCAAGGCAGAACTGAGTGGTTGCAGCAGAGGCTGTATGCTTACAAAGCCTAAAATATTCACTACGTGGCTCTTCACAAAAAAAGTTTAATGACCCCTGATGGAGACAAGGAAGTGCTCAGTTCAGAGGAAGAGAAAACACCCACTCCCGTTTTTTAGGTTTCTGCAGTTACAGAAGGTCCCTACAAAACCCCATTTGACACTGAGATGATTGATTCAGGGGTCACATATTACATGGAAGGAGAGGAATTTAATTCTTGCATGTGTCCAATAGAGCACATTATGGACTGTGTACTAGGAAGGCTGGATAGAGTTCAGGAGTGTGCACGTCAATGGAGGAGAGTAGGCCCACTCCCCTGCTAACCTGTAAGATGCCTTTGTGTGAATTAGACAAAGACATCCATCCTTCAAGACCCTTCACATTGACGTGACAGAAATTTTCTTACGGGTTTCCTCTGGGCTGCACTATGCATAGCGCCCCCTGGCGTTCTTCAGTGCTCAACCGTGCAGACCGCGGTCGGGACAGCGGCGCCCCCGGGGATGGGGGCGGCGGGGCGAGCTCTGGGCTCTGAAAGGAGCCGAGGTCAGTAGGGTGAGGGGCGGGTGGGGGGCGGAGGCCCCGGGGCAGGAGCTGGACGCCGGGTGGGGGCAGAGAAGAAGACTCCGTATCCATAGGACACACATAAAAAGCCACTGCTGCCATCTCCCCCGGACCGTGTGGGCGGGGGCAGCTGCTCAGTTCCTAGCTGGCGCTTGGGGCATCGGCCTTTGTGATTTTTCACTTAACAATCTCTCATCTCCGTCCACAATGTTTAAGTCTGAACTGTGTAATCATGCACCTCTTGATACTGGAAAACAACTAAGTATCTCTTTGACGTGCCCTAGGGCCCTCGAAAACAAATTTGCCATTTGCCAAACAGCCTGCATCTTAGCTGAGAACGTCCTAAACTGTCCTGTGTGGTGAGAGCGCGAGTCCACCATTTCGCAGGAGGAAGGCAGACCTCCCTAGCCTTGCATGCTGCACACAGGCCCCTCAGGAAGCCGGGAGGGCTCTCTACTTGGCACATAGCAGAAGGGGCTGCTTTCTTGCACCCAGGTGAGGGGAGCCATTTGGCTGCACAGAGAGGGCAGGGAAGCTGGTCCGCGTGGGTGCTAGTGCCTGGGCCCTTGGAGCAGCACCTTGCTCGGGAGGGCACTGGTCAGTGCAATTCGCAGCACTCTAAAAGGCCTAAGCACAACACTGCCTAAAATTTCCTAGGATAGAAATAAAGGCAATTATTAAATTACTTTTATTGGGCCCCCAGTTATTAAAAAATGGCAGGCCCTCAAGGTTTCTTTACATACATACCCCTAGTAAAAGCATGAAATCACTTGCAAAAGGTATTTTTTCCTTGCAATTAAAGATATTTTTCCTTATACTTGAACAGAGGTATGACTAATAATTTATAATGAATATGAACATGGATTAGATGTTCATTTTTGCATTCAGGTGAACAGAAAGATTTGATATAGACTCTGGGAGTGTGTTTTGGGAAGTGTGGGAAGTGTGTTTTGTAGCTCAAAGTGTAAGTGAAGGCCTTGGCCCTTAAAGAGCTGACGAGTCCAGGTAGTGCCCTGAGGTAAAGGGCCTGCCTGGCACAAAATTCAATTAATCAATTAAACCGATATGTTCCTTGACTAGTTCCTTTCTGAAATGTTGCTGTGAACCTTAATACGACTGTTTGCACCTCCAAGTGTCCCCTAAACATCTCAAGTGGCCTGCCCCATGTTCCTACTGAAAGCTGTGCACAGCAGTTAAAAAGAGACACAGACCCAACATGGGGTCACTTCAGCTAGGCCGAGTCACCAATCAGGCTGAATACCTACCTTAATTGCAGCTTCAACCTCCCCCCAGAAATGTAGTCAGTGAGGAATTTTCTGGTCAGTGTTGATAAGATTAATGTCACCTACAGCCTCTCCATCCCCATGGAAGATGAAGTCAGCCACCTAATGAGACCCTGATCCTTGCCGCCTCCCACCACACATCACGCTAGAACGTGTCTAGCACAATCCTTTAGGACACTAACTAAATGTATCCATGCCACGTCACTTGATGTATTGATAAATGTACCCTCTTCTCTGTACATATCCCCTGCTGTAGAAAAAGAAATTAAGATGTCTCCAAATGAAGGGGCTTTGAAGCAGTTTACCAAAACTCCCAGGTTATTTCACTGGCCATAATCCTCAGTAACACTATGAATAAACTGTCTTTTTTAAACAGAAGAGTTGTGTTGATTTCAGTCCACAGCACCCATAGTCAGAGTCACACATATTTGCATAGGTTATGTGCTGCACAACTGCAGGGGTGCCATATACACAACACAGATGTACACCACAATTGCTAGTAATCCTGATTTATAAGCCACTGAAGTTCCAAAAATAATTTTGGTAGACTTTTTTCATGAAAGACTGTTAAATGAATGGTGAGGTTTCCATGCTAACTTGCAAAATCAGATTTAAAACTTACTATACACCAAAATGCCCCTAGTGGGTTTTAGATGGTAATGTGAATTTCTTTTCTACTCCACATTTTCCAGCCATTTTCTATGAGGATATTCCTTTTTACAATGAAATAATATCACACGTATTTTATAAAATGAAAGTACAATGATCTGGCAATAAACACTGGGATGGAAGGGGCTGAACACAGACAGATTTCAGGATGAGGCCAAACCTTCCCCTAATCCATGTGTGGGGCTTTCTTAAACCAGGCGAGAAGCATGTATACATGTAAGGTAAAAATTCTAATTTGTTACACACAAATTGTATATCTCCTCTACCCCATCACAGAGCCACTTCAGTTCAACTCCACATAATTCTGTGAGTAAAAGACAATGAATCTATTCTATTTGATTTATTAATCGGTCTCTCTCCCCATAAGGTACTTTAATTAATTACAAAGGAGAAAAATAGCAACTTTACAGGGGAGAAACCAGATGGATACCTTGAGCAGGCAAATAAAGTTACAACAGGACCGATGTGTCCTGAAATGATGTCCTCGAAATCTCTTGCTGATATGTTGTACTGACAGCATAACAAACACCGCTTCTGTGGTAGTCCTGCCCCAGACCGGTAACCTGAATGTAATCATGAGGGAACATCGGACAAACCCCAACTGAGAAGCAAAGCAACTGCAAAGCGACTGATCTGCACGCTTCCAAAACACCTGGTCATGAAAGACAGGCTGAGGAATTGTTCCAAAAAGCCACTGAGGGGGAATGACATCCAAATGCAATGCGTGACCATGGGCTGAATTCTGGAACAGAAAAAACGCATATTCTTCTTTACTATAAAGCACATTAGTGAGGCAATCAGCAAAATTTGAATAAAGTGCTTAGTATTGTATCAATGTGAACTTCCCGATCTTGGTATTGCACAGCAGCTATGATTTGCAGAACTATACAAGATGAATTCAAGGGTCAAGGGTAAAAAGTCATCACATCCACAGCATTTGGTCAAACATCTTAGAAAAACCTAGACTAAAGCAAATGTGGTAAAAATGTTAATATATGGGGGATCTGAAGGTTAAATTGGATTCACTGAGCTATTTTTCTAACTCTCCTGTAAGTCTGAAGTTATTCCCAAGTAACAGTTCATCAATATCTAAATTCACAACTTTCACAACAGGAGACAAACACATTTAACATCACACTGAATCCCTTTTTGGTACACGCAGTAGGTGCCCCTAAATCAAAGATCCAGGACTCCCTGCATAGGCCTGATTCACGAGGGACTAGAAGACCTGTCCTGCCATACTTACTTATGAAAATTTGGAATATCCTATTTGGTAGAGCTAAAAGAATTAAGACACATATATTATAATCTGAAAACCCTTTGTAAAATGACTTCAGCTGTGTTAAAACTGCTACAGAAAGTAAGCACAGGACAGGCTCCAAACAAAACAGAAACCAACGGACTCTGGACTGGTTTTTCTTAAGGTGGCACGCCACCTTGTGACGAAAGGCTAAAAAGCCATCGAGGGAGGAAGGTAACACCCTTTAGGCAAAGCCATCAGGGACAGATAACAGCCATTTATCGATCACTTACTGTTTCCAGGCATTATGCTAGGCTTTTGCTCTTGTCAATTCTCAAACACTTACAGATGGGCAGCCTTGTGCAACATAGCAAAAAAGTGGCTATGCCAGATTTAGGGAAAAGTAAACCAAACTAAACACAAATCCATAGTCCCCGAGAACCCCAACTCCGAAACCAGCAATCTCCAGTAACAATGCATCTTGAAATACTCTTCCTCCTTTCTCCATCCTCTCCATTTTTCTCATCAGTCTGGCCACTGGCTTTTCCCAAAGCCACAACATTCACTCCCAAATTTCCCTTTCCTTTTGTTAATTTTCTGCATTCTAGCTATTCTTCAAAAGCTACCATAGCAGCAGTTTCTCCAAACTTTATTTCTCAGTGTTTCAGGAGATAAATTTCCAAGTGTCAAGTATGAAAAACATCACTGAAATGACACCTCACTCCTAAAAATATACAATCACATTTTACAAAAAGCTTTAAGAAAAAACTGTACAGAAACAGTTTTAATTTAATTCAGCCCAAGGGTTTGTTTTGCCAATGGGTTTCAGCCCCAGGCAAGTTCACTATGGAGTCAGTGTGACCAAAGAAATGATAGTAGAATGTTTTTGGGGTGAAAGGGTTATACCCAACTTTATTTCCATGGTGGTAGGTCAATCACTAAAATCCCTTTCATTCAGACCAAGTCTGCATGCAGCAAGCTGGTCTCTGCCTCTGGGCCTCTCTGCCTGCACAGTCGACGTGCACAGCTGTCCTCTGGGCCTCTGTCCTCGGTGCTGCCACCACTCCAGACTCTGCTCTGCTCTGCTGTCCTGCAGCCTTGCAGCCCTGCCACGGTGTTGCCCAGAGCGCTGGGCGGAGCTCTTTATATAGAGTCAGTAACAATGCATTGCCCACACGTGTGTAGTGAGTTAGCCAACCAGGGCCAGGTGAGAATCCTGGCCACAGGAACCTTCAATTCATCCACACTCCACCCCTCCAGGATTCTTGCCTCTCAATCTATATGCCCTCAATCCTCTGCAATGCTCCCTGTGCAAGAAAGCTGGAGCATTGTAACCAAATTCCATAATGTACGACAATATACAAATAACAAAAATTACAACAAATTATCATTAGTTAACCAAAAGGACCATGGGTGGGCCTTACAATACCCACCTTCTCCAGCCTCTCCAGCAGAAAATCTTGCTTTATCTCTGGCTTCTGCTTCATCCTCAGTGGTTGGAATGCTGCTCCAGTCTCAGTTGCTGCCACAGCTCCAGCCATCCACTTTCTCTCTGTCTCCTCCTGCCTTTTCAAACCAACCCACATCTGGGTCCTCGCGAACTTCATGGGGCCCTTTAAATTCTTCCTTCGAGAAGCAGACCTTATTTTCCTTTTGTGCTTGAGCCTGAGGTTAGAAGCAGAGCATGGAGCGCTCCACAGCCTGAGGAGGGGGTGGCACCTCTCCTGAGGAACCTGCGACTGCCGAGTCCTTCGAGCTCTCCTCCACCAGCTTTCACCCAGGTGGGGTCTCAACCGAGGAGGGGCTGATGCCTCCGGCACCGGCAGGGCCTCCACCCTCACCCGTTCGTCAGACCTCCACTCCTCCATTTCTGGGGCTGACGGTTCCACTACATCCTCCACCTGCCCCACGGCACCTGCCAGCCTCCAAGCTCATGCTGCTGCTTCTCGGGCCACTGCTCCTCCTTGTGCTGCTTCCTCTTGGGCTACTACAACATCCTTTACTATTCCTCCAGTACTTCATAGTGACACCATTTCATTCAGCAAATTTTCTTTCTCTTGGGGTGGGCCGTGTCGTGCCCAGAGCACTGGGCAGAGCTCTTTATATGAATTGCCCACAGGTGTGCAGTTAGCTAGTCAACCAGGGCCAGGTGAGAATCCTGGCCACAGGAACTCTCATTTTATCCCACAGTATATAAACCCTTTCATCTCAAGAATGTTCCGTTGTCATTTATGGTCTCATTGAATCCATAGTAAACTTGTCCAGGGCTGAAACCCATTGGCAAGACAATTGGCAACATTGGCAGGATTCATTGTTGACAGAGGAACAAAACAAGCTGCTCTCGCAGGAGGAGTGTTTCAGTAGCTGTGCCTATGGGTGGGAGACTTTTGAGTGTCCCCTGTGGACATGTGGTCTGACGTGACTTGCCTCCTAGAGGACTGGGCCCCTCCTCAAGGCTGGGAAGGGGTGGAGGTGACACCTGAGGCCGTAGGGGTGGCCCTTGGTGTAATAAGTAGGTCCTTTGAGAAACAGTGCCTGTGAGGTGGCAGGAAAGGTGCAGAGTTTTTTTCTCAGAGTACTGAGAAAGGCTGTAAGGGAAAAAGACCTCCTGCAGGGAGCATAAGAGGCAGCACAAGAACGTGAGCTGTGAGGTGCCGTTGAGGAGGTAAAAAATTTGTTGGTGACTGAAATGGCATCACTACAAGGTGCTGTGGAAGTGGTAAAGGATGTCGTGGTAGCACAAGAAGCGGCAGCGCAAGAGTGCAGGCTGCTGGGTGCCGTGGGGCAGGTGAAGGATGTAGTGGAGCCGTCAGTCCCAGAAATGGAGGAGGAGTGGAGGTTTGATGAACAGAGGCCCTGCCGGTGCTGAAGGCATCAGCCCCTCCTCGGTTGAACCCCCACCCGGTTGAAAGTTGGTGGAAAGCCTGAAAGCAAATAAAGACTTGGCAACCGTGGGTTCCTCCAGGAGAGGTGCAGCCCCCTCCCCAGGTCATGGAGCACTGTATGCCCTGCTCCTGTCCTCGGGCTCAAGCAATGAAATCACAGAAGGAAATAGCCTGCTATTTGAAGGAAGAATTTAAACAGCTTCATGAAGGTCATGAGGACCCAGATGTGGGTTGATTTGATAAAGGAAGGAGCAGACAGAGAGAAATTGGTTGGAAAGTCAAAGAGAATCTTACTGGAGCTGTGGCAACAATTGAAATCTAAGCAGCAGTTCCAGCCACTAAGGACAAAGAAGGAGAAGCCAGAGACAGAGCAACAAGATTGGCCTGTGTGTCTGCGAGACTTTCTGCTGGAGAGGCTGGATACAGTGGGTATTCTAAATCCCACCCATGGTCCTTTTGGTTAACTCACTTGAGTAGAACTGGTTTGAATACAGCCAGGATGACCACATAGTGGCAATGGATCTCCTCAGGCTTGAGGGTTATTATAATTTGTCGTAAGTTTTGTTATTTGCATATTGTTATAGCCTCTGTTGTTATGGAATTTGGTTACAATGTTTCAGCTTCTTTGCACAGGGATCGCAGATTGAAGGCACATAGATTGAGAGCTGAAATTCCTGGAGGGATGGAGTGTGGAGAAAGTGAAGGTTCCTATGGCCAGGATTCTATATAAAGACTATATATAAAGAGCTCTGCCCAGTACTCTGGGCTACGTGGTGGCATGGCTGCACAGCTGCCACATGGCTGCAGGAGAGCAGAGGCTGGAGTGGTGGCAGTGCTGAGGACAGAGACTGAGATAGCTGTGGTGGGTAGAGACTCCCAGAGGCAGAAACTGGCCTGCTGCCTGCAGACTCCCTCTGAGTGTACAGGATTCTAGTGACTGACCTGCCACCATGGGAATAAAGTTGGGTATAAAACACCTTTTCATCCCAAGAACGTTCCATTGTCATTTTTGGGCCTCACTGAATCCATAGTGAACTTGTCAAGGGCTGAAATTCATTGGCAAGACAAAAGTCACATCTAATTTTAAGTGATTATGAAGGCCTCTGTCTTTTCTAACTCAATATCTGTAAGAGTAGATCCTATCATTATCTTTTTTTTTTTTTAATGAGAAAATGAACAGAGGGAAACTACATAATTTGCTCACAATTAAAAAAACATGTTCATGGCAGAACCAAGAATAGAAAAAAACAGCCATTATTTTCAGTCGCTCTTTCTGAATGCCCTTTGTTAGCCTTCATTTCACACCAGCATTTTACAAATGTGAACATAATGTATTTCTCTTTATTCCATTAGGAGAAATTTCTTTGACTGGTCCCCTGAAAAATGAACAGCAAACCGATTTTTACGGTTCTTTCTCTCCAAAAGACTGAACAATATTTGAATGTGTGAGAAGTAGTATTTATTGCCACAGGTTACAAGAGAGTGGAAACAAGTAATTCCTCTTACAACTGGTTGGAAGCAAGACAAAGTTTACTGACATTCTGAGGAAAAAACAGAGAGAAGTGATTAAACAAGACAGTGTGGAGACAAAGGCACAGCGTTCCACAACTGCTTCATACTCTGTGTGCAGTAAATCCTCTCAGACAGGAGAGAAGGTAAGCAAAATAAGGCTTGCATAGAATACCACTGATATTATTCTGTCTTACAACAAAAGGCTCTATAAAAACCCCTGGAGGAAAAAACTGCAACAGAAAACCTGTACAACAAGGGAAAGCCAGAGCAGCAATAAAGACCTGACTGTCCCCCTGAAATCTCCCACAGGAATACACACAGTGCAAATACAGTGTTACCAATTCAGCTTGCAAGTTTTTGACTGGCGTATGAACTTTCAGCTTAAAGATATGCTTTGCAAGAGGAGTTCCCCCAAAGCTTGAGAGCTGCAGCGAAAGAGACTTGTAGTCAGTAACTAAGTGGATGAAATGACTAATTTTTCACTAGGTCATAATAATTCTCTTTGGGAAGAAATGCTTTATCTTGAAACTAATTATTCTTTTTGCTCTATGGTTCATGCTTTTTAAAATGCAGTTGTCTCAAAGTTGCTTGATATTGAATTTTGTAATATCAGATAATAGTAGGCTGTCAAAAGAGAACCCTGGGAGATAGGTTATTTAAGCTGCTTTTGTAAGAAGCACATTGCTGAGCTACCTTACAGTCTTTTTACATGAACCATATAAAACTGAGCTTATCTGATCATGTATTTATTATCCCTTCTCTTTAAATAAAGTCATATGAGAGGAATTGTTTTTAAAAGACACTTTCAGACTCTCCTTCAGGCAATTAAAAAATCTTCATATAAAAGTCCACTTCTTTAATACGTAAGGACAAATATTTTTCCTTTAAAAAAATCTAATTTTTAAGCCAAAATAAATTACAACTTGCTGAAATACCCTTTTTAATGGCTCAGTGCTCATTTCAGATATACCAAGCTGAATTTTTTGCACAGCTTCAGAAATTAGAGATACTGAAACAAAGTAGTCAACTCTAAAATGACATGATGGTACAATCCTGACTCAGGGAGCAGATCCAGCTTTAAGTCTGTAGGACTAAAAACTGATACCCATCATCCCATCTGTATAGTCTTAAGTACATATTAACAATCTAGTCAGTGAAAAAAAGGACAGAAATTTCATAAAACTATTTCAAAACTCAGCATGAAAGTATAAAGGAACAATACATTTAATGTACAATCTATTCCATTTGGCAATGTGTAAATTATATTGGGAGATAAAAACTTATCTACAAATAGAATATAACAAAAGGAAAATGTGATTTAAGAAGTCATCTCAAGTCCATAGCTCTTCAGTTCTTCCAAATTTGTAGATCAGAGTGCTAGAAAGATATTAAAATAAATCATGAGGGGAAAACATAAAACAAGCAACAGAGAATTTAGTTTCTAAATATGCTTTGACAGTACCTCACTGATCCCTTTTTATCAATTTCTAAAATTAAAGATTGTGGTGGTAGTGGTCTGAATTTGCTTGTTTTGTAAAGCAGTCTGGTGACTGCAATGGCTGAACTTAATTAAATACCCTTTCTTAAAACCCGGAAAGTTATTAGTTAGGAAACTTGTAAGGAAAAGGGGCATTTGTCATCGTGGCACGCATCGGGGCCACTTTCCATCTCTAAGATTCAGTGCCGTCTGAGCTACAGTAACTGAAGCCTCCTAAAACAAACCACGCTGCGATTCTTCATTTAACAGGTGATCGTTCTATGCTGAGTACTGCCTAGGCCCCAGGCACCTGGCTAAGGGCTAGCAATGTGACTTTAAGACAAAACAAGACAAATAGACAAATGTGCTCACTAAAAGAGCAAAGAATAATGAGGGAGACGAATTCCAACTGCAAAAAATTGCTGTAAAAGTGAGGCACATGGTAATGAGAGAGTAAAATACAAGAATCTGTGCTAGAGATCTGACTGAGATTTAAAGGAAGAGTGGGAATTATCTCCACAAAGCATAGGGGAAAGAGGAAGAGAAGCATGAGTGAGTTGGGAGCGTGTTAGACGTGCTGGATTTGAAACATCAGTCACCAAGAGGGGACAAGTAGGAACTGGGGTATATGGTTTAGACACGGAGGTAGACATCTGTGGCTCATTAGCACACAGGCAATAAATGAAGTCCTAAGCATAATAAAACTCACCTAGAGAGAGAAAAAGAACAAGTAGAGGAGAGGCCTAGAAACTTCAAAAGTTAGTGGCCAGGGGCAGGAGGATTAGCTGGCCAAGGAAACAGAGGAAGAGTGACCAGAGAAGCAGGGGCTGCTCTCTGGTGCTCAGAACAGGCCCCGCACATAGGAAGCACACATTTGGCAGGTAAGTTGCCAGCCCCTGAACAGAGCACACAGTTGACACAGTGGTTGCTGTCCACATGAACACAGGCCTTTATTCATACAACATTTCTGTTCTTCCGACTGTCGTTTACGTGGACTCATCTACCACTACAAAGGGCGGGATCTAAATTTAAATTTGATCTCTAAACAGTGCCTAAGATATCTTCACGAAAACTTATTGTATCTCCAGAAGGCTGTGGGTCCCATCCCAAGACAATTATAAGATAGCAGAAACTGTCAAACATCTTTCAAAAACACGAGTGTCCAGGCCACAGGGAAGTAAGAGGGAGCCCAGGCAGAGCATTGCAGTCTCCCTTAGAGGAAATGGAGTTGAGAGTTCAGGGAGGCCAAAGTGGCTGGAGTTTACAGGGCAGTAGTACAGAGAGCTAACGAGAGGGAGCCCAGGAGATCTCTGGGGGGTTCCCTTTGAGACTTCCTTTGAGTATTGATCAGTAGATGCATGTGTGGAAACTACCCAGGGAAAAGGAAAAAACCATTGGAAAGAGCAATACCCCAAGTTCCTACAGGGATGGGAAGACATTACAACCTCATAAGCAGAGCAGGACCCTCAGAACACACAGAATTCACGAAGAATGCGTGGAAGTACATTGCCTTAATATGGGGGACAAATTAGTGTCTACACTGAAGCTACTCTGGTCCTGCCTAACAAAGCTGAGAAGCAAGTCTCAAAAGGATCAAAACGTTTCTAAGTGACCTAACTGTACCCAGAACAAAGCTCAAGAACACTTAAAGGAATAGCACGAAATCCAGCCCCAACCAGCTGCATGCAAAGAGGCAAACGGAAAAAGAGACCCCTTAAGAGGAGAAAATAGAAATAACAGGAACAGACTCAGAACTAACAATTAGATAGACACTGAAATAGTTATAAATATACTTTACATGTTTGACAAGGTAGAAGAAAGCCTGGGCATGTTAAGGAGAGGCTGGAGAATGTAAAAAGACCCAATATAATAGAGATGAAAAATATACTGGATAGAAGCAGAGATTAGTGAACTTAAAGATACAACAGCAGAAACTATTCCAACACAGAGAGAAAACAAACAAAAAGAGAAGTAAGCATTCGTGAGCTGTGAAATGACTTCAAGCAGCCTAACATGCATGTAACTGGAATACCAGAAGGGTGGGGTGGACAAAACATGTATGTGAAAAATAGTGGCTGAAAAGATTCTAAATTTGATGAAAACTATAAACCCACAGATCCAGGAAACTCAATGGACCCTAAACAAAAGAAATATGAAGCAAACTATACCACAACACAACATAATCAAACTGCTTAAAACCAGTGACAAAAATGAAGTTCTTCAGGGCTTAGATCCTAATGATTTCATGGGATTGGGGGAGATATAATTTTATAAATGGATGCCTAGAATACCCATCTTTTCATTAAAAGACATTGATGTCCTGAAAAGCACAGATTACAGGCTTCATTTTGAGGGCTATTTAGAAAATTGCCCCTAAAAATACTTTTAATATTGTTTTCTTTTTATACTTATATTAGGTTATCTTAAAAACTTACTTAAAAAATCCAGTTCCTTAACCAGATTTTGCATATAACATGCATACTATGTGTTAATTCTGATTTCTTTTTTTCTTTTTCAGTAAAGTACCTGGTATGGTTTTTAACAAAGCACAGGCTATGGAAGCAGAAGTCTGGGTTCAAATCCCAGCTCTGTATTGACTGGTTGGGTTTAAGTAAACTCTAAGCTTTATTTCCTCATCTATAAAATGGAAACACCACCTGACTTACAGACTTAAGAGTTAAATGGGAATTTAAAAAGTTAACATATATAAAACAACCAGCTGAGGTTTTGGCACATAGCAGGACTCCTACTGAAATGGCTTATGTATGCTTTCAAGCAACAGTGGAGTTTTCACTAAATTTTAAAAGTTCTACACATTGTAACTTTTCCAAAGAATTTGTACATGTTCCATTGTATACGCTGCTCTTATAATAAAGATGACATCTCTGTAAATGTGAAAGGCACTAGTTAAGAAATGAGGCAACTTACCTAAAAAATATAAGTGCATTTTGAAAAAACACAGCTAGTCCTGGATAGACATCAGTATCTGTACATACAAAATAAAACAGATTAGATTACAAACAGCAGATGGCAGTAACAAAATACTCATGCCATTCATGAAGACAGCTACAAAATATTGCTGCTATTTATTAACCTTAAGAAGTCTGAACAAAATAGAAATAAGAAAATGCCAATCTCATTCTCCCAAAACAAAGGATTGCTCTCACTCTGGATAAAAGACAATGAACTTACAAGGTTTTCTTTTTGTCTGAAGTAACTGCTGGGGTTCTAGTTGCACCCAAATGGTTGAAGCAGCACTGCACCCCTTTACTTTCCGTGGCCAATGCAGTGGTCCCCGATATCCACGGTTTCACTTTGCACAGTTTCAGTTACCTGCAGTCAACCGAGCTCCAGAAGCAGACAATCCTCCTGACCTCCCATCAGGTCAGGAGTAGCCTAATGCTGCATCACAGTGCCTATGTCATTCACCCACTTCCATCACACAGGCATTTTATCATCTCACATCATCACAAGGGGCAGTACAGTACCATAAGATACTTTGAGAGACCACATTCACATAACTTTTATTATAGTATATTGTTATAATTTTGCATTTCATTAGTAGTATTGTTATTAATCTCTTACTCTGCCCAATTTATAAATTAAACTTTGTCATAGGTATGTATGTATAGGAAAAAACAGTATACATAGTTTGGAACTACCCATGGTTTCCAGCATCCACAGGGGGTCTTGGAACATAACCCTCACAGATAAGGGGGGACAACTGTATAAAAATGCAAAATGTTAGAAAGATACAAATTAAATTCTTAATGATTTAATATTCTGTTCATTTATTTTCTTTCATGAATTCAGGAGCTTCATTATGCAAATCTGACAGGTATAAAAAAGATCATTATAATTCATCATGTTCTTCCACTGAATCTCTCCTGTATCTTCATAGAAAAAGAAAAAATAGGAAACTACTTAAATTGTGGATATTTAATCTTTTATAAAACTATAAATATTGAATACTGAATAGGATGAAGAAACATTTAATTTTTTGCTTTTGATATCAGAGCAAACAACACAGAAATACAGTAAAGAGCTCGAAGTTTGAGCCTGACCACTTGATTTGAATCCTAACTCTACCACTGACTACATGTATGACCATGAGCAAATTATTGAACCTCATTATGCCTTGTTTCCTCATCTGTAAAATGGGAATAACAGCACCCACCCCACAGAATGAGAAATGTGTAACTACGTATAGTGCTTACAACAGTACCTGACCCATAAAGTGCTCTGTAAATGTTAGCTGCTATTACTATTAATAGTTCAAGAAAACCTGTACAGTAAAAGATTTGAAATGTTTTAGAAATGCTGTCTTGAAGTAAAAGCACATAATTTTCAAACAGAAAAGCATTTATAATGAGCAATGCTACAGAAATATGGAGATGCATAACTGAGAAATTTCTCAATATGTACTAGTTCTCTAAAGATTAAGATACAACCAATGAGTGTACAAGCTTTACAGCCTTAATACTTTCCTACACAACTTTCAAGAATGAATTTATTCCTACTTTCATCACAGAAACTGGAAAGTTTCACATGTTGCTTCAAGTAATTATGCAGACTTCCCAAAGAAATCAGTAATAGCAGCCCACCCGGCTCCCAGAGTCAAGGATAAAATGAGCTTAAAATGAACTTCCCTTTATGATTACACTCATATGACATAAGCAAGTCTCCAGAGACAGAAAGCAGACTTATGGTTACCTAGGGCTGGTGGAGAGGGGTAATGGGGAGTGACAGCCAACGTGTAAGGGATTTCTTTTGGGAAAGATGATAATGTGCTAAAATTGGATTGGGGTGATGGTGGCACAACTCTGTGAATATATTAAAAACACTTTAAATGGGTGAATTACATGATATACAAATTACATCTCAATGAAGCTGTTTTTTAAAAAGCACTTTTCCTAAATAAAAAAACAAAAAAATAAATAAGCACTTTTCCTTAAAATGAGCTTAATACTAGAACTGTGTGCTCCATTTAGTATTTTTAATTAACACATTTTAGATATATTTGGTGGGCAGTACCATTTAAACATTAGTCCACCACTGTCCTCTTGCACTGATTCATTTTATGCCAAGTGAAAGACAAAGCTATTCCAAAGATCTTACCCTGATCAAACTGTGAGAGAAGGGATCCTATCAAGAGTAAGGTGAGCTGTGGGTCAGGACAAGGAGATGTGATAGTTAAGAGTGACAAAGTAATTCCAGGGGTAGAGGGATCAGAAGATGAATAAGCTGTGTTATCTGAAATTGACTCCTATCTCGGAGGAAGGGAAAGAGCCAGTGAAACAGGTTTTTCTAATGCTTCCAGAAGCAGTGCTGGGACTGGGTCCTGCTTTTCAACCCCTGTGGATAAAAAGCTATGGTGTCTAGAACAGCCAGAAAACTGAGAATGGTGTTCTATGAGCTCACTCCACTGCATCAACAGTTTCTATATGAAGGCTACACACGTCTTCAGTCTTGCCTTTTAAAAACTCCCCTTGTATCTATGACCAAAAAAATTACAGGCTTGGGAAGGACGGAGGAGGTATCAGTGGAAGGAAAGAAATCAGGGTCTACATACTTGGGGTAAGGTATGTTTTGAAATTTAGAATTTTTCAGATTTAAGCATGGTAACATGGGGCATAAATATTACATAGCATCCCCAGCTGGGTCTGGTCCAGCATCTGACAATCAAATACACCAAATTCCCGCAAGAACACATTTGCATACTTAAGTGGAAATAAAGAACACGTCAATTTAGGTCTGGTTTCACTGCAAGCTGGGTATGGAAAACTCGACTTTCAGCACCTTATAGATTTTAGCATTGTGTATGAGGGACTGTAGACCTGTACAGGTTTCTCACCACTACAACCCTCAGTAAACAGGTCTCTAGTATACAGCCTGGCTGTATAAGGCTGTATATATACAGCCTTCCTGTCCAAGGAAAGGAAGGAAATCAGAGACTCTCAGATGGCTGAGAGTTACATGGTCTTGTCAGTGGCTTGGATTTTCTAACCAGGTTATCCGACTGCACTCAATGACCCACTGAGAAACTTATATTAAATAACTTATGTATCTCCTCATAGAGACGTATCTTCCAGTCAACTGAAAAATACAATTAAACTAAATTTTACACCAGGTAATTAACAGACCATGGCAAATATAAAAAATATATTTGGATCTCTCCAGTGAAATAAAGGAGGAATAAAGACTTACTTTGCGTAACATATGCACCAAAAAGAATCCACATTGAAGCAATAAGTGACCCGAACATCAACATGAAACCAATGAAGAGCCAAACTCGAGCACCTGTGTGAAGAATAGGCTTTATGATTTTGCTCATCTCTGTAACTGTCCTAAGAATGCATACCACTAGAAACACTGTTAACCTAATAAATGTTATACTTATCAAAGACGATCACATGCTTGCATACAACTGCTATAACAACTAATTGAATGAAGATTTTTTTTAAAAACTATGAAGGGTTAAAGCCGTACTTGGAAAAAGGGAAAGTTACCTTTTTACTGGCTATAGAAACTAACAGCTGAGTAAACTAAACCAGGAGAGCTTCATAAGTAATTATTCTACTGAACTGATTAAATAAACCCTACCTGGAAAATTATCCTGTTGTATATATTATCAAGGTAATTGTTCTTTCGAAGTAGCAAATATATCTGATGACTATCACCACACAGGAATGAGACTGCAAATGAATGAGGACCAATATGTTCCCTTTTCATCAATGTTGGAATTATGCCATGACTCAGTATAGTGCAAACAGCAGCCATTCTTCAGAAGTATATTCAGTCTCTTTTATGACTGAGGCAGTCAACATACCTCTGAACAGTTCAAGGTCAGACGCATTTCTTCAACCCTCTACTGTATGGAATTCTAGAACTTATACAATAGAATCTCATTAAAGTAATCATCTGGACACTTGAATAGACTGAACACATCTTTAGAAAGCAGGTTAACATTTGCACCATATTCTAATCACAGGTATATTGACAGCCCATCCTGAAGGAGGGGAAGAAAGCTCCACTGAAGGGAAAATAAAATTCAAGCCAATTTCCACAATAAAAAGCTAAATTTGGCTCTCATTTTCAGATATTCTGTTACTCAATGAATAGAAATACATGTGTTTTAGAAACCAGATATGCAGGAAACACTGATCAAAACTCAGCATGCTTAGAACAGCTGATACTTAAGGAAATAGGCCTCTAGATAATATAAATTTTATTTTAATACTAAGCAGATCTCCAGAAATATACAGTAATGTTTAGTTCCTTGGGAAAAGACATCCTCCAAGCTATATCCAATCACAGCTTTTATCCTAAGTGACTAAAAGAACTATCAAAAATCCTTATAACTATTTTCTTTCATGTCCTTTACATATGACCACACACAAATTTTCCAATAGAATTAAACAAGACAAAAATTTCCCTTAAGACATGAGTATGTTTTTGTTTAGCAAAACATGAAAACCTGTATTATTTTCCCTTTTTTTTGCTCTGACTGCAAGGAAGCTCAGAGTCAGTTAATGAACAATCAAAAGTAGCCATCTTGTTCTAGACTCTAAGTACATGATCTTTTTTTCTACCTAGTTCCCATTCCTTTTTAGAGTTTTATTATTTAACAGTTCCATTCGTGGTACTTATTACATTCATAATACTTTCCTGCAAATTCCCCTGGAAATGAAATGGGAATGTTACATAAACCATTTAAGTAGTATGAAAGTTTAGTGTGGAAATACCTAAGCACGCTTATAAGACAGTTTGCCCTTAATTTTTGAAGCAATAGACAAAACTTGCACTATATGTACCACATAAAAATATAAACTGTAATGTGAATTTTAACTGGGTAGAAAATAATTGTGGAATAAAATGTTAATAGTCACTTAGGGTAAAAAGTATGGGAACCAGACAGAAGCAAGGAAAATACAATTTCTACCTTTAAGCTAAAAAAGTTGGGTAAGTTACAATAAAATTTTCTATAGAGAATAGATAATAGTACATAATCTACAGCAAGTCTGTGGAATACTCTTTAAAGAAAAATGATCAAATAAACTACTGTGTGCTCTATGCACAACATTCTAACAATATATGTGCATACACTGTGAACTTTTAACTTAGGTTAGTCTGTCATTTGTCACTATTCCTCTCCTCTCCAATTCCTCAAGGATCCCAATGGAAGTGAAGTTATACAATCTGCATCAGCATTTAAAGAATCAGGTAGAAAAGAAAGCTAATTTAAGAAACAAATGCTGGCAAGGATATATGGAGAAAAGGGAACCCTCCCACACTGTTGGTGGGAATGTAAATTAGTTCAACCATTGTGGAAAGCAATATGAAGGTTCCTCAAAAAACTAAAAATAGAAATACCATTTGACCCAGTAATTCCACTCCTAGGAATTTACCCAAAGAAAACAAGATACTTGATTTGAAAAGACATGCACCCCTATGTTTATCGCAGCACTATTTACAGTAGCCAAGATATGGAAGCAACCTAAGTCCATCAATAGATAAATGGATAAAGAAAATGTGGTATATATACGCAATGGAATATTATTCAGCCATAAAAAGAAAAGAAATCCTGCCATTTGCAACAACATGGATGGATCTAGAGGGTATTATGCACAGTGAAATAAGCCAGGCAGAGAAAGACAAATATCAAATGATTTTACTCGTTTGTGGAGTATAAAAACAAAGCAAAACAGAAGGAACAAAATAGCAGTAGACTCATAGAAACCAAGAAGGAACTAGTGGTTACCAAAGGGGAGGTTGGGAAGGGTGGTGGGGAGGGAGAAGGGGATTAAGGAACATAGTAATTCGCCATCACAATACAGGTAGGTCACGGGAATGGTAGTACAGCACAGAGAATACACTTAATGACTTTACGACATCTTACTACATTGACAGACCACAATGGAGGGGGTGAGGACTTGATAATATGGGTGAATGCTGAACCACTGTGCTGTGTATTTGAAACCATCATAAGATTGTATATCAATGATACTTCAATTTAAAAAAAAGGAAGGAAAGCTAATTTGTTCCCCTATAATGGGCTTATTTCACTGAAGATAATGTCCTCCAGGTTCATCCACGTTGTCGGATATAACAGGGCTCCATCTTTCTTAAGAAGTTCCCTTGTATGAGGTGCGTAAAATAGTTAAACTCATAGAATCAGAGAGTAGAAGAGCGGCAGCCAGGGGATAGGGCAGAGGGAAACAGGGAGTTGCTGCAATAGGCATAAGGTTTTGGCTCTAGAAGATACGTTCTAGAGATCTGCTGTAAAACATTGTGCACTGAAAATTTATTGAGAACAAATCTCACATTGTGTTCTTACCACTTGACATGAGAAAAAAGTTAAGCTCTTCATACCTCCCTTTATGAGGTTTAAAATGTTACCATACTTACTTCATGATTCCATTTACCTGAAATTCTAGACCAGACAAAAGTATGATAGAAAGCAGACCAATGATGGCCCGGATGTGGAGGGAAGGAGACTAACTATGAAGGGGTATGAGGGAACCTTTTTGGAATAACGGAAATGTTCTATAACATGACTATAGTGGTAGTAATGTACCTGGTATACATTTGCCAAAACTCTTCCAACTGTATACTGTAAACTGGTGAATTTTATATTTTATATACATTATACTCAATCAAGCCAATATATATATATGTGGTGCTATATCAGACAAAGAGACCAAATGGTCCTCAATGCATGGTGGCTAAAAGCATGGGCTATGAAGCCAGAATGAGTGTTCAAATCATAGCTCCACCACTCACTTGTTTTATGACTTAGCATAATTTATTTAAACTCTCTGTGCCTTAATCCATCATCTAAAACTGAGGGCAGTAAGAGCACTTATAAGACTATGGTGACAATTAAATGAGTTAATATGTATAAAGTATTCAGGACAGTCTCTGGTCCAAAGTTTTCTACAAGTATTTGCTGTTAATCATCTTTTAAAATTCCTCTCCCACTTACTCCAAATTTCCAAACGTAACAACAAATCACCCTAGTCCTAAAAGGTTGGAAATAGACACTGAGCCCTGTACTTTCACATACGGCATAGAAATTTCACTGAAAACAAACCCCTGGATCTAATAGAATGGGTCAAAACCTAAATAAAGGAATATTATTGGATGACAATTCAAAAGAATTCAAACTCCAAAAACAATTTAATAGAGAGGCAAATAGTATGTTTCTTCTAAACAATTTTGTTGCAGTCTGTGGTAGATTACTCAGCTGATCAGAACTGAATGTGGAAAACATAGGTTTGACGTCCTAATGTGTCCATAGTTTGCTGTTAGTGGTCAGGGTCAGCTATCTTTTAAGTGATATTATCCATCGACATTTGGGATAAGAATAAATCCATCATTAGCACTGGAAGAGTGAGCTGGAGGCCAAGTTTCACTGATTTGGGATAGTAACATTTTATCTATACACAATGGGCAGCATAATATGACAAAAATTGTAACTTCTGACAGAGACTTTAACTTTCTTAGGATTTAAGTAACGCTAAAAAGATTCTATATAATCATTACCAGTCCTAGACAAAGACTCACTAGAGGCTTTGCTTTTTCTGCTAATAAACCTCTCCTTTGTCAGCGTACATTATAACTCAAAGTGCCTTTACCTGTTCTTCCTAAACAGCCGCTTTCATAGCTGTCACCTCTCACCTGAGCGTTGGACACAGCATTTATCCTGGAACAGTACAAAACCATCTGATCAGCTTTCATGCCACTGAAATATTCAGATATTTATGTATCATTTAGAAGGGAAACATCTCTCAATTAATGTCATATCTGAATAAGCGAACATATCTTTTAATGACTATCCTAGTGGATAGAAATGGTCTTATTTAAAGTACACCCAGAAAACATAATTTTAAGAGATTACTATCACTTGTCTCCAGAGATTATGAAAGAGGGGAAGATTTTCTATTTGCCTATTTTACATTTATACATGAATGACAGTATGAGTTATCCCATTTTAGATACTCATTACAATCAAGAGTTAAAAAGTTTATCTTTTTGTTAGAAGTCAAGTGATTTTCTCTGATCCATTTCTCAGAGAATATTTGGCCCATATAAAATAAATAGGCTCACTATGTTCAGCTTCTCTTTCCATTTTTGTTAAAGCAAGGTTCATTTGTAATAGGAATTGCCTTTTCTTAGCATCCTGCTTGGATATAAGTAATTTCATCTTCTACAGTTAACCATTTTGAAACACCTATATGTTTTAGGGAATTATATAACCTTAATGTTTAACATATTTTCTTTAAATATTAAAAGACACCTATGAAAAACTTCCAAACTTTTTTATGAAGTGAGACAATTGGTAAACCTAAAAATGATTTAATAAAAAAAGAAATGCCATAAACCAGTATCAGTTGAGGCCTATCATACCTTCCCCACAAATACTGGCAAACAAAGTCAAGTAACATTTTAAAAAAAAAATAATACTCCATGTAAAAGTTGAGTGTATTACAATACTCAAGGGGACCCATTACTAAAAAAAATCTAGAAATGTAACATATTAAATCTAAGATGTCACTGATTTTTAAAACTTACCATTATCTTTTATACCACCAAGAAAGAAAAAAATTTTATAAGATACCACTGACTATAAGAAGCACCCTGGTATTAAGAGATATGAAAATATGAAAAATAATCTGGGACTGATAAAATATAATAATTGACCAGTTTAATAAATAAGGAGAAAAATGACATGATAATCTTTATAAATGCTAAAAAGGTGACTAAATTCAACACATTCTTCATAAAAAAACTAATAAAACGGGAGTGTGTGTATATATATATATATATATATATATATATAATGTTAAAGAAGAATATATCAATTAAATAAAAAAGTTATTCCAGATAGCATTAAACTTTAAGGAAATAATGTTTTTAGAAAAATAGTCTTGAACTGAGAATTACCTTCATACTTACATGAAGAAAGCCAATGTGGAAAATACACCACATGTGTGAAACGCATGGTTCAACTGTTCTGGCTTAGGATATACCACGGCTGCATCAATCATTATCCACCAACCTGTAAAAAACTTGAGACCACCCCAAGCTATTAAATAACACACTTTGGCTTGGCATGATACCTGCTCTTGACATTCCTCTCTTCAACAGACCATATATGTGAAACATAAAATATTTCTACTTTCAGTTTTGGATGTTGAAATATAAAAAATAAGAATCCCTTGTTTACTTATTCTTTATAGATTATGAGGTGATCCTAACTAATCAAATCTGGGTAAGATTCTAAAGTTCTCTCTCAATACAAGATAAAACTTAATTATCTGGGAAAGAATTATCTGCTTATTTCACCCACCATAATTATATACAAGGGAAGCTCTCTCAACTAACCAGCAATCTGATTACCTGATGTGTTTCATTCTCTCTAGAGAACATCCCTTTACAATATGCTCAAGCACCTCTGCTTCCACTAATGAGCTGTATGCTTAGAAGGAGTGGTCATGTCTTCAAGACTAAGCCTGCTACAGTTTAATTAAGTAATTTGATTAAATACTGCATAACTAACTGAACAGTTTATAAAATGTAATGTTTCTCTGTAACCTAAATAGACTTAAAGTAGACAAGTTGCTAAAGAATTCCATAGACAAACTAAGTGCAGACAAGATTATCATAAAGAGCAAGAAAAACTTAGACAAATCTAAAAGAATTCTGCCTGCAGATAGCTTCACAATTATCTTTAGTTCCTGTTCTGCTTTATTTATTGTTTCCTATTGGACTTCAAGTACAGAACCATATACACAAGGAGATAAACTTTTAAAATATAACAGATACTGAAATCTGTTGCAGCACTATTTATAATAGCCAAGATATGGAAGCAACCTAAGGGTCGATCAGTAGATGAATGGGTAAAGAAGATGTGGTACATATACACCATGGAATACTATTCAGTCATAAGAAAGAAACAAATCCTACCATTTGCAACAAAATGGATGGAGCTGGAGGATATTATGCTCAGTGAAATAAGTCAGGCAGAGAAGGACAAATACCAAATGATTTCCCTCATTTGTGGGGTATAACACCGAAGCAAAACTGAAGGAACAAAATAGCAGGAGACTCACAGACTCTAAGAGACTAGCAGTTACGAAAGGGAGGGGTGAGGGAGGGCGGGTGGGGAAGGAGGGAGTAGGGGATTGAGGGGTATCATGATTAGTGCACATGGTGTGTGTGGGGTCATGGGTAGGACAGTGTGGCACAGAGAGGACAAGTAGGGACTCTGTGGCATCTTACTACACTTATGGACAGTGACTGCAATGGGGTATCAGGGGGGACTCGATAATGAGGGTGAATGTAGTAACCACACTGTTTTTCCTGTGAAACCTTCATGAGATTGTATGTCAATGATACCTTAATAAAAAAATGCTACTGCCTACAATAATTGTATTATCACTTGAATTGAAAAAAAGATACTAAGTTTAACAAAGTTATAAACTCAAATGAACCCAGGGCCTACTTTTGCTCAGTAACAGAATCTAGAACTCTGATAATTATTTATATAAGACAAGAGTGAAATAAAATAGTTCTGGAAGGGTATACACAGTTCACAGGAATCAATATTAACTTTCAGGGCAACAGATGAGACATAAATGTCACCAACCAGGCTTTTTCACTTACCAATATACCTGCTACCACAGAAGCCACGGCATTTCTTCTCTCACTCCAGTCAATACATTCACATTCTGGCCAACGGAAATTATCTAGGAAGCCTGCCATTTTCACCACTTAATCATGGATTTTTCATTAAACATTATATTCTATAAATAAAAAGACAAAAAAATAATCAATCTGAGGAAGTGTTTTCAGGAAGTAAAATATCTTACTACCTTCTTAAAGTTTAAACACAAATTTACTTTAGGTCCAAATCTACTGTTATTAAGAAGAAAAACTCAGTACTTCAGTGAATACTGACATGTATATAGGACTCGTGCTAGGACATAGTGGGGCTTATGATTTGCTAAGTGAACATAGTGGTTTTAAAACATCCGCAAATTTTTTGACACTTCTCCAAATTAATTAGGAGGTGGATCTATGTCCCTCCCCTTGAATTTGGGCCAACAATGAAGAGTGGTTTAGCAATACAGTAGAGAAAGTGATGCTATGTAACTTCTGCCATACAACTTCTGAGATTAGATCATAAAAGGCACTGCAGCTTGTAGCTGTTTCTCTGGAACACTAATACTATAGTTCTAAGTCATCATGTAAAAATTCCAAGGCCACAAGGCTGAGAAGACCATGTACGAGTGTCCTGGCCCACAGCTGGAGGTGAGCTGCCAGAGGTGTTAGTACATACTTCCAGGTTACTGCTGTTCTAGCTATAACCTTACCCCCAGTCTTTAAGCCTTCCCTGGGGAGGCCCCTGATACATGGAGAAGAGACACTTCATTCTGGCTGTGCTTTTCCAAACTCCTGACCCAAAGAAACCATAAGCATAATACAATGGCTGTTTTAAACTATTAAGTTTGGAGTTATCTGTAATTCAGCAATAGATAACTAGAAGGAGAAAAATCATGCGCACAAAGAACTGCAAGAGTAGAGCATGCTGTGGAAATTTTCAAAGCAGAGACTATGTTCAGATGAGATAATTCAGGGACACCTTAAATTCAGAAAGAAAGAAATAAAAAACTATTTGAAAGCACTGAAGAGTGCTGAAAAGTAGACAAAAACTGTAGGGTATCTGCCCTTGAAAGAAGACACAGTGAGTAAGATCCACTTTCATACAGCTTCCCCCACTGGAGAACTCCCTGAACGCCCACTTCTGCCCCCACAGACCCTGTGGTACAGAATGGTTAAAACTTGAGAAAAAAAACAATCTTTTTAGCTTGCAGTACCTGAGGATGGAGTTCAGGATTACCACAGCAGCTGGAAACTGAAGGGAGAAATCTTGGAAAGCAGTGAGTAACAGAGGGAGCCCCAAATACTTTAATATAAATTCCCTTTAAATACCTGGCTAAGCCCTGAACAGCACACACATGGAAGAGACCACAAGAAACTCAGCAGAAAAAAACAGCTTGAAGGCTAAAAGAACTAAGCAGAGATTTCAGCTGCTTCCTCCCTACTGCAAGACATTTTAAGAGTTTTGTTCCACCAAGTCAGAAGAGATTAATAAACACTTTGGAATTTCCAGACATACTCTAACAAAGTGTAAATCCGAGTCTCCACAATTTCAAGACGATCAGCCAGTATTTTAACTGCCTGTTGGAACAAAAAGTAACATTCATCAAATGAGAGTACCTGAATCCAAAGTGCCTATAAGGAATCATCTACTATGTCCAATATATAGTAAAAAATTATTAGACATTAACCGAAGCAGAAAAAATGCGATGTTATCAAAAAGGAAACAATAGTCAATAGAAATAGACCCCAAAATGACTCAGTTATTGAAATTAGCAGATTGGGACTTTAAAACAGTCGGTATAAGTACATTCAAAGACTTAAAGGTACATGGTCAAAATAACTAGGCATGACAAAATAACTAAATAGCTCTCTAAAGAAGAAATTCAGTAGGGAGAATCTCAGTAGAGAAAGAAACTTTTTAATGTAAATTTTATAACCAAAAAATTAAAATATTTGAAATTTTAAATTAACTAGATGGGACAATAGAAGTAAAGGATCAGTAGAAGTAAAGGTGAAGAAAGATCAAAAGAAATTATCCAATCTAGAGAAAAGGATTTTTGAGAGGGTAGGGATCAACACAGCCTCAGCAAACTGAGGAACACTAGTAATGGATATAACATATGTTTAATTGAGTCCCTGAAAAACAGAATGAGGGAGAAAAAAATATTTGAAGAAGTCATGATTGATAAATTCCCAAGTTTGATGAAAAATACTAACTTAAAAATCCAGGAATCTCAGCAAACTCCAAGGAGGACAAATACAAGAAAAACATCATAATCAAACTGCTAAAAATCAGAGATAAAGAGAAACACTTGAAGCAGCTTTATGAAAGAAAAATCAACATATTACAAACAGAAGTAGCAGAATAATGTAAATGATGACTGTAAGACACTTTTACGAGAAATTAAAGAGGACACTAACAAATGGAAACTCATCCCATGCTTCTGGCTACGAAGAGTTAATATCATCAAAATGGCCATCCTGCCAAAAGCAATATACAGATTCAATGCAATCCCTATCAAATTACCAACAGCATTCTTCAATGAACTGGAACTAATAGTTTTAAAATTAATATGGAACCAGCAAAGACCCCCAATAGCCAAAGCAATCCTGAGAAGGAAGAATAAAGTGGAGGGGATTTCACTCCCCAACTTCAAGCTCTACTACAAAGCTACAGTAATCAAGACAATTTGGTACTGGCACAAGAACAGAGCCACAGACCAGTGGAACAGAATACAGACTCCAAACATTAACCCAAACATATATGGTCAATTAATATTCGATAAAGGAACCATGGACATACAATGGGGAAATGACAGTCTCTTCAACAGATGGTGCTGGCAAAACTGGACACCTACATGTAAGAGAATGAAACTGGATCATTGTCTAACTCCATACACAAAAGTAAATTAGAAATAGATCAAAGACCTGAATGTAAGTCATGAAACCATAAAACTTAGAAAAAAACCTAGGGAAAAATCTCTTGGACATAAACATGAGCAACTTCTTCATGAACATATCTCCCCAGGCAAGGGAAACAAAAGCAAAAATGAACAAGTGGGACTATATCAAGCTGAAAAGCTTCTGTACAGCAAAGGACACCATCAATAGAACAAAAAGGTATCCTACAGTATGGGAGGATATATTCATAAATGACAGATCCAATAAAGGGCTGACATCCAAAATATATAAAGAGCTCACACACCTCAACAAACAAAAAGCAAATAATCCAATTAAAAAACGGGCAGAGGAGCTGAATAGATAGACAGTTCTCCAAAGAAGAAATTCAGATGGCCAACAGACACATGAAAAGATGGTCCACATCGCTAGTCATCATAGAAATGCAAATTAAAACCACAATGAGATATCACCTCACCCCAGTAAGGATCACCACCATCCAAAAGACAAACAACAACAAATGTTGGCGAGGCTGCAGAGAGAGGGGAACCCTCCTACACTGCTAGTGGGAATGTAAATTAGTTCAACCATTGTGGAAAGCAGTATGGAGATTCCTCAAAATGCTCAAAATAGAAATACCATTTGACCCAGGAATTCCACTTCTAGGAATTTACCCTAAGAATGCAGCAGCCCAGTTTGAAAAAGACAGATGCACCCCTATGTTTATTGCAGCACTATTTACAATAGTCAAGACATGGAAGCAACCTAAGTGTCCATCAGTAGATGAATGGATAAGAAGATGTGGTACATATACACAATGGAATATTATTCAGCCATAAGAAGAAAACAAATCCTACCATTTGCAACAACATGGATGGAGCTAGAGGGTATTATGCTCAGTGAAATAAGCCAGGCAGAGAAAGACAAGTACCAAATGATTTCACTCATATGTGAAGTATAAGAACAAAGAAAAACTGAAGGAACAAAACAGCAGCACAATCACAGAACCCAAAAATGGACTACAGTTACCAAAGGGAAAGGGACTGAGGAGGATGGGTGGGAAGGGAGGGATAAGGTGGGGGGGAAAGAAAGGGGGCATTACAATTAGCATGTGTAATGTTGGGGGGGGGCACGGGGAGGGCAGTACAACACAGAGAAGACGAGTAGGAATTCTGCAGCATCTTAATATGCTAATGGACAGTGACTGTAATGGGGTTTGTGGGGGGTACTTGGTGAAGGGGGGAGCCTAGTAAACATATGTTCTTCATATAATTGTAGATTAATGACACCAAAAAAAAAAAGCAATGAGTGTTCATAATATTTTAGGAACCTAATTAAAAAAAAAGAAATTATGTACTGATACATGTTATAACATGACTGACCCTCAAAAACATTACACTAAGTGAAAGGGAAAGATCAACACTGTATAATCCCATTTATACAAAATGTCCAGATGAGGCATACAAAGAGTAAAGGAGTGATGCCTAGCTATAGGGGGAGTGGAACAGGTGACCACTAATGGGCACTAAGTTCTAAAATTGTGATGATGACTGCACAACTCTGTAAATATACTAAAAATCATTGAATTGTAGACTTAAAACAAGTAGAGGTTATTATATGCATACTCTTAGTAACACTGTTTTAAAATGAGGATAAAATAGAAATATTTTCAGGTGGACAAAAACAGACAATTCATCACCAGATCTGCACTAAAAGAAGTCTAAAGGAAATTCTTCAGGCTAAAGGGAAATGACACCAGATGAATCGCCAATCTAAGGGAAGGAATGAAAGATACCAGAAATGATCAATATGTGGGTAAATTTTAAAAACTGTCTTTTATATTCTTCTCTTTACTTAAAAGACAACTGCATAAAGAAAATATTATAAGATTGTATAGGATGTCCACAAAATTAAACTTATTTCTTAACAGTATGTCAGTCATATTTTCTAATAATATGCTTAAATATGAACTTAGGTGAACTACCTTTAAATTTTAAGTAATGGGTTCAACTGTTAATCTGGAAAAAAGTACAATAAATATATACACAATAGAATAAATGTTTAATGCAGACATTTAAAAAATCTATTTTTGAACACTGTAAACATACTGGAAGGCATTTGCAAAACAAGTATCTGTCAAACGACTTGTATCTACAATGTAAAAAGAACTCCTAAAACACTAATAATAAAAAGATTAGCAAAATAGAGGCAATAAAAAGTGTGCAAAGATCTAAACAGACCTTAAATACACAGAAGACTTAAAAAGACAATTAATGACCAAAAAGCACACACAAAGGTATTCGACATCATCAGTCATTGTGTAAGAGCAAATTAGTGAAGTATCACACACCCACTAGAATAACTATTATCAAAAGACTGATAACACTAAATATGTTGGTGAGATTGAAGAACAACCAGAAATTTCATGTATTTCTAGTGGGAGTTTCTTATAAAATGAAAAATAAGCCTCCCTATAACCCAGCAATTCCATTACTAGGCATTTACCAAGTTAAGTTAACATCCACACACACAAAAAGACTTATGCAAGGAAGTTTATAGCAGGTTTATTCATAATAGCCCTGAACTGAAATAAGCTAAATGCTCATCAACAGAAGAATTGATAAACAAATTATGATCAATTCATACAATGGAATACTGTTCAGCAACAAAAACTGCTACATATAAACACACATAAAAAAACCTCAAAAACATGATTTAAGTAAAAGAAATCAGATACTAGACAGCATATACTGTATAACTCCATTTAAATGAAATTTAAGATGCAAAACTAACCAATGATACCAGAAAGCAGAACACTGGTTGCCTATAGGGGGTAATGAGTAACCACACAGGAACATTTTTGGGGTGACAGAAATGTTCTGTATCTTGATAGGGATAGTGGTTATGCAGGTACATACACTTATCAAAAGTCATTGACGTGTACACTTAAGATATGTTGTGCATTTTACAGTATGTAAATTATACCCATAAGAAGTTTTAAAAATTTTATCATTCAGATATGCTTTAGTTGCACTAAAGTCTTACTCTTCATGCAGTATGGGCCCATTTTATCAAGATATTCTGTAGACAACATTAATGAATTATTATCAAAGATTAAATATTAACTAGTTAAAAGCAAGCATAGGGAAGGTCACAATGAATTTAAGACAATGCCTAAAGGTTAAAACTAAAGTCTTATTTCCTACTGTAAAATACATTTCCCATATGTTACCCTATTATAAGTAGTTCCATAAGCAGAAAATATATAGCTATTTCTACACACTGGTTTTTTAAATGTCCTGGCCTCCTCCCCACTCTTGGGGCTTAACAGTGGGTCTGGGATGGGGAGAGGCAGAAAAACATCAAAGTAATACAAATAATTACCATGAAGGAAATGTACAGGATCCTATTAGAGAAGATAAGGGAGACCTAGTTTAGAAGGTGGTCAGGGAAAACCTCTCTAAAGAGATAACATTTGCTAAAATTTTAAAACTTATGAAAATGTAAAAGCTGAGTAAAGTTAATTAAATAAAGGTGAAGCAAAAGAGGTAGAGCAGGTAGAAGGAAAATTATATATACCAAGCCCTAAGTCCCTTTGGTACCAGCAAGAAACTAGCTGCTACCAAAGAGAATCAGAATCAGGATACAGTGAATTAGTGCAGCAGTAAATTAGTGGCATAGAGTAAGTGTGAAGAGGAACAGATAAGAGCCAGATTACATTGCAGATTAAGTGGATCTAAAGAAGGATTTGTGGTTTCAATGAGTTGTAACTGGAAACCAACTGAAGAACTTCAAGGGGAAGAGGAGCCCAGGTACCCAGAGCCCAGTCATTACGGTAAACATTTAGGAGAGGAAAGTCAGGGCCAGAGCTAGTGCTAGGAACTAACATTCTCAACTGGGAAGGACCACTTTAATTTGGGTTTTATTGTTGATATTTACCAACAGATAAGCATGTTTATCATGACACAGTCTTGATTTAATGGAAACTGACAATAGTAACAGGAGCTCCCTGGCTTGAAGTCGAAACAACTACATAATATTTAGTATAGGATAATACATCTTTGTAGTTTTAATGAAGGCCAAGACTACTTAGAGAAAATCTAAATGTTCAGTAACAGAATAAATGTTTAACAGTTAATGCAGACATTTAAAAAAATCTATTTTTGAAAAACATTTAATGGCATGAGTAACTGGTAATGACTAACACTAAGTGTAAAAAAGGGTATTAAAACTGTATAGTATTTCCCTTTTAGAAAAAAGAATTAACAGTATACATAAAATAAATACATACATATGAACAAATACTAAAAGGACAAACACCAGTACTTTCATAATATCCTATTTATGGGTGACAGGATCACGTGTTTGTGTTGCTTTCTGTTTGTCTATTTTCAGTTTGCTATGCTCAGCATGAATTACCTTTTCTTAAATACAAAGTTTTAAAGAGTTATTATCATTAACACAATGAATTGTTGATTCTTGCCTGTTGAGAAACCACTCATATAATGCAATATGTCTATAACTGCTTTTAATAAACTTAAAAATATTTTTTTGAGATCATGGAAATCATTGGTATGTTCTCCCACAAAACTGATCCTGGTACCAATTAAAAAAAAAAAGAATACGGAACTGAATTAATGAATTACTGGTTTGACCCATATGTCTTATATTAGACAGCAATTATTCCTATTGCTAAGACAATTATTTAAAAAGGAAAATGAGTCCTCTTTAGAGGGCATTTTAAGTGATTCAACTGTCAAAATTTCATTTCCAAAAACTCAGTTTAAGAAACCAGAGGGCATCTGTAAAACAAGAGGAGAAAACAACTACGTACTTTAACATACAAACATGGTCTGAGCAGTTTCCATGTGCAAAGTCCCAAATAACATACCTAATTCAGAAATTTTTCCTTTAATCAAATTTTTATATCTGTCTGTTCATTCATCTCTTCACTGGCTATTAAAAAACTCAGGCACAGAGTATACAAAAATAATCAAGACAATGGAAAGAATAGTCTAGGAAGATCATCAGAAGAACAAGTAATTGTGTTACAATATGTGCTACAACACACATACACTATGGACTATAATAGAAAAGTGCTATAATAAAAATGTGAAAAATGTGTTATAGGATACTACTTGCCAGGAACAGCTGAGGAAAGTTTGATAGAGGAAGAACAAACTTAGCTGGGTTTTGAGGCATGAATAGGAGTTTGGCAGATGAAAAACGAGGCATGAAAATATGCAAAATTATGCAGGCCCAGAAAAGAACAGGGTAGAGTTTAAAGTATTTCAAAGGGTGATGGTGACTAAACTGTTTGGGACAAAATCATGAAGGATTTTTCAGTCTACTCAAGTCTGAACTCTATCCTCTAAGCCAGAGACTAGCAACATTTTCTGTAAAGAACCAGACAGTACACATTTTCGGTCTTGCAAGCCAAATGACCTCTGGCACAACCACTCAACTTTCTGGTCATAGCATAAAAAAGGCCATAGACAATACTTGAAAAAATAAGCATGGCAAAATTCCAATAAAACTCAATTTACAAAACAGGCAGCGGGCCAGACTCAGCCCACAGGTCAGTTCACATACCTCTGCTCTAAGCTACAGGAAACCACCAGAAAGGCTCAAAAGCAGAGAAGTGGCAAGATCAACTGTGTGACTTAGAAAGATTCTGGTGGAGCAGTTTGGAGGAGGGACTAAAGAGAAATGTTAAAGACAAATAAGGGTGCATGTACCATTCTGTACAAGCTTAAAGAAAGGGTTTCATTTGAGAAATATTAAAGCGGTATTTCAATAGGTAGGGAGGAGCTAAGAAGGGCTCTGTTCGGGTGCTCAATAGCTGGTGAGACACCATTAACCAAAACAGAGAAGGGAGAATGGTAGAGGAGAATGTGAGCATAATGGATTTGATATGACTGAAGGACAGATGGACAGAAACTGCTGAGAGTGATTTAAAACAAATACAGATTAGAGGCTTGCAATAATTTAGTGGTAACTGAACTCATGGGGACAGCTAAGGTACCTCAGAGAGAAAATATGGAAAAGGACTGGGGATTGATTCAGTGTTCATCTCTGACTTAGAGACGGTTCTTTCTTCCTTGAATTACTGTGTGCTAGCCATTATAGCAGACCTACATACATAATGATACATAATGGGCACACAACTCCTCTAGAACATTTCCAGAACATCTATGAGCAAGGCACTGTAGAGAAAATAAAGATGAATAAAAGCTCTCATCATCAGGGTATTCACAAACTAGCAAAGAAACCAATTAACACTTTGAAAAACTAAATTACAATTTGTATCCTTAAAAAATCTCTTACAAAAAATCAGGAGATTAAGAGACTATAAAACAAAATATAAATATCATTTCAGATATTTGGTCTACATACATAGCCAGAGCAAAACAAGTTGACCCAAATGAAACAAAAATACATTCTACATCTTCCCCACCATTACTAGTACTAATAGCTGTTAGTTATAGGGTGCTTATTGGTGCTAGGCTCTTTACAGACCACTCCAGTCCATCCTCAGAAAAACTCTTTCCAGACTATTCCATTCAATCCTCACAAACACTCTAAGGTGGTTACTATTACAACATCACAAAAAGTTTTAGAGTATGACTAATTTGCCCATGGTCACCCAGCTAGAGTAAGACCAGGATTCCTACTGATGTTCAGATCTAATTCCACAATGTCTGTTCATGACTATTACACTATACTCCAGCCCATCATCAGGCAGTTTCACAGACCTTCTCTCATTTCACAGAGAGATAGTTATTGTTCCACTGCCTGTGGTGAAGAGGGAAAAAGAATAAAACAGAAGAAAAATAGCCACTTCAGAGAACACTGTGATCATTTGGTCATAGAAGAGAGCTGGAAGTCCAGTGAGGTCTACCATGATTGTGGTGATTGCTGCTGATTCACATCTTGCCAAAGGAGTCTGGAGGAGAGTTTTTCTCCTTAGGCTGCTATAAAACTGGTCTCTAGGCACTCACAGTGTGAATATTTTATAGGCCTTAAAATCCAACAGAATGTATTATTCAGAGAGCCAAGTACTTTTAGAATATAATTTTACATAATCTCAGGAAATGCTTGCCTTCTGACTTGTAAAGCAAATGTAACGAGAATAAAATTTAATAATTACCACCAATTTTGGTAAAAGATTTCAATCTAAAACACAGCAAAGGCCATGCTAAGAGGGAAGTATATTACAATACAGGCATACCTCAGGAAAGAAGAACAATCCCATATGAACAATCCAAATTCACAATTAACAAAACTAGAGGCCCCAAGTCAGTAGAAGGAGAGACATAATAAAAATTATAGTGGGAATAAATAAATTCGAGAAGAATAAAACAATAGAAAGAATCAATGAAACAGGAGCTGGTTCTTTGAGAAAATAAACAAAACAGATAAATCCCTAGCCAAACTTATCAAGAAAGAAAGAGAGTCTATACACATAAACAGAATCAAAAATGAGGAAGGAAAAATCACTGTGGACACCACAGAAATACAAAGAATTATTAGAGAATACTATGAAAAAGTATATGCTAACAAGTTGGATAACTTAGAAAACATGGACAACTTTCTAGAAAAATACAGCCTTCCAAGACTGACCCAGAAAGAAATAGAAAATCTGAACAGACCAATTACTAGCAACGAAATTGAATTGGTAATCAAAAAACTACCTAAGAACAAAACTGCTGGACCAGATGGCTTCACCACTGAATTTTATCAAACATTTAGTGGACTTACACCCATTCTCCTTAAAGTTTTCCAAAAAGTAGAAGAGGAGGGAATACTTCTAAACTCATTCTATGGGGCCAGCATCACCCTAATACCAAAACAAAAAAAGAAAATTACAGACCAATATCCCTGATGAACATAGATGCAAAAATACTCAACAAAATACTAGCAAACCAAATTAAAAAATACATCAAAATGATCATCCATCATGATTAAGTAGGATTTATTCCAGGGATGCAAGAATGGTACGATATTAGAAAATCCATCAACATTATCCACCACATCACCAAAAAGGACAAAAATCACATGATCATCTCCAAAGATGCCAAAAAAGCATTCAACAAAATTCAACACCCATTCACGATAAAAACTCTCAACAAAATGGGTATAGAGGCCATAATAAAGGCCATATATGACAAACCCACAGCCAACATTGTACTTAACAGCGAGAAGCTAAAAGCCTTTCCTTTAAGATCAGGAACAAGGATGCCCACTCTCTCCACTTCCATTCAACACAGTCCTGGAGGTCCTCGTCATGGCAATCAGACAATACCAAGAAATAAAAGGCATCCAGATTGGTAAAGAATAAGTTAAACTGTCCCTGTTTGCATATGTAATGATATTGTACATAAAAAAACCCTAAAGAATCCACTCCATAACTACTAGATCTAATATCTGAATTCAGAAAAGTTACAGGATACAAAATATGCAGAAATCTGTTGTATTCCTATACACTAATGATGAACTAGCAGAAAGAGAAATCAGGAAAACAATTCCATTCACAATTGCATCAAAAAGAATAAAATACCTAACCAAGGAAGTGGAAGACCTATACACTCAAAACTACAAGACACTCAGGAGAGAAATTAAAGAAGATACCAATAAATGGAAACACATCTCATGCTCATGGATAGGAAGAATTAACATTGTCAAAATGGCCATCCTGCCTAAAGCAATCTACAGATTCAATGCAATCAAAATACCAACAGCATTCTTCAACGAAATAGAGCAAATAGTTCTAAAATTCATATGGAACCATAAAAGACCCCGAATAGTCAAAGCAATCCTGCAAAGGAAGAATAAAGCTGGGGGGATTATGCTCCCCAACTTCAGGCTCTACTACAAAGCCACAGTAATCAAGACAATTTGGTACTGGCACCAGAACAGACCCACAGACCAAGCATCTATGGTCAATAAAATTTACGATAAAGGAACCATGGACATACAATGGGGAAATGACAGCCTCTTCAACAACTGGTGTTGGCAAAAGTAGACAGCTACATGCAATAGAATAAAACTGGATTACTCTCTAACTCCATACATAAAAGTGAATCAAAATGGATCAAAGACCTGAATATAAGTCTATCACCTCACACCAGTTAAGATGGCCAGTACTGAAAAAACTAAGAACAACAAATGCTGGCGAGGATGCAGAGAAAGAGGAACCCTCCTACACTGCGGATGCGAATGTCAACTAGTTCAACCATTGTGGAAAGCAATATGGAGGTTCCTCAAAAAACTAAAAATAGAAATACCATTTGAGCAGGGAATTCCACTCCTTGGAATTTACCCAAAGAATATAATTTCTCAGATTCAAGAAGACATATGCACCCCTATGTTTATCACAGCACTTTTTACAATAGCCAAGAAATGGAAGCGACCTAAGTGTCCATCAGTAGATGAATGGATAAAGAAGATGTGGTACATATATACAATGGAATACTATTCAGCCGTGAGAAGAAAACAAATCTTACCATTTATAACAACATGGATGGAGCTGGAGATATTATGCTCGGTGAAATAAGCCAGGTGGAGAAAGACAAGTACCAATGATTTACCTCATTTGTGGAGTATAACAATGAAGCAAAACTGAGGGAAGAAAACAGCAACAGACACACAGACTCCAAGACGGGGCTAGTGGTTACTAAGATTTGGGGGAGGGTGAGTGGGGAGGGGGGGAGAAGCAGATTGAGGGGTATTATGATTGGCACACATGTTGTTGGGGGAATCATAGGGAAGACAGTGTAGCACAGAGAAGGCAAATAGTGACTCTGTGGCATCTTACTACGCTGATGGGCAGTGACTGTAATGGGGTGGGGGGGGCATGATAATATGGGAGAATGTAATACACATTGTTTTTTTATGTGAAACCTTCATAAGAGTCTACATCAATAATACCTTAATAAAAAAAAACAGAAAAACAAAAACACTGTGGTTACTACATTCACCAATATTATCAAGTCCCCCCACACCCCACTGCAGTCACTGTCCATCAGCATAGTAAGATGCCACAGAGTGGCTACTTGTCTTCTCTCTGGTACACTGTCTTCCCCGGAACACCCCCATACCAAGTGTGCCAATCATAATACCCCTTAATCCCCTTGTGGGAGCAAACACTTTTTAAGAGACTTTAATTTTTTAACCTAATCCCCCCTAGAAATATCCTCATTAAGAACTCTTAACTACCCAAAACTGTGGATTATTTGGTGCATCTGGTCCTCTACTACTTCTCTATGCAGCTGATTCGGATTTAAATATCCCGTCCCAAATCCATACATCCAAATACCTGCATGACATCGCTGGTGGCCTCAAAGTCACCTTAAAATCAATATGTAGGAACCCGAATTCATGATCTCCTCCTCCAAACCCAATCCCCTTCCTAGATTCCCTGCAATGAATGAGTCATCGTTCATCCAGTCGTATTAGCCAGAAACCCGGAGTCATCCTTGTTACTTCTTCCTTACCTCTCACATCCAATCCATCACCTGATTATGCCTCCTAAGTATCTCTCAAGTCTGACTTCTCTCCAGCACCTCCACCACCACATGACCTGAGGACCACCTGCTCACCTGTCCCATTACAACCTCCCAGCTGATCTAGCCACACCCAGTCCTGCCCCCATCAATATGTTCTCCATCCTGCAGCAGAAATGATTTTAAAAAATTTAAAGAACACAAATCTGGTATCTCCTCCTGTTTAAAACCTTTAACTCATTTGTTTTAAGATAAAGAGAAAACTCTATAGTATGGCCCTGTCCTTACATGCCCCAGTTTCCTCTTGTAGCACTTTCTCTTTCCTCCAGTTACCCTCGTTTCTCTTTAAGCACCTCATACTTGCTAAGTCACCCCATCTAACCCCACACACTCTCTTTCTGACCCCTTTGCATCCCAGTTCACCTAATGAACTCATACTCATACTGCAGATATCAGCTTAGTTGTCACTTTTTAACTCAATCAGCTTTCACTTACTTTACTCAACACTTATATAGAGAGTGTCTACTACATGCCAGGCACTGGGCACTTAATATAATCCATGAAGAGATAAAAAGCACTGGTGGTAGAGCTTCAGTGGAGGGGAAGGAGGAAGAGCCAATAAACATCATTTTTAAAGTAAATACACCATGTTAGAAAGTAATAAGTTCGGTGACAGTGTAAAGTCGGGAGGACGGAGCAGAGTCAGGGGCACTGGGAGGACAGGTGGTACTGGGGCTGGCTGAAATGTCAAACTGGTGGTGAGGTAGGCCCCACTGAGATGATACCTGAGCAAAGAATTAAAAGTAGGGAACAAGTTCGCCATATGGACATGTGACAGAGAACAGCAGCGGGGCAGAGGCCCTAAGGCAGGGCCTGGGTGATCCAGGAGCAACATGAAGGCCAGCGTGGCTGAGGGAGGGTGAGTGAGGCAGGAGAATAGGAGAAAACAAGATCAGAGAGGTAACAAGCAAGGAAGGATAATTATAGAGCCTCACAGGCCACCATGAGAGCTGTGGCTTTCACAGATTGAAATAGGGAGGCATAAGAGCGTTCTGAGCAGGGTGACCGACATTTAAAAGGCTCCTGTAGGCTGCTGTGAGGAGAACAGACCCTAGGGGCTAAGCATGGAAAGAGAGACCAGCAAGAAACTTGAAATATCCAAGTGAAAGATGATACTGACTTCCATGACCAGACTGTATCCACCCTAGTATTGCATTATTAATCTCATTAGTTGTTTAACACCTACCCCCAACCCATTATAGAGAGTAAGTTCCATGAAGGACAGTCCAAGTCCATTTTTGATCACCATAATTTTCCCAGAGCCTAACACAGTGCCTGGTACATAGTAGGCACTCAAATATATATTGAATGATTGAATCTATTATAGTTTTCAAAATTACCCTGTTACAAAAAAATCCTATTATAGACTCAACTTTATACCTAGGTTTATCTAAACTACTAATATGTAAAAGCAAATGAGAATAAGAAACATCATTTCAATGAAGGAAATAAATTATGCTGCAACAATATATTCAAACACATTATTTCTTAAAATCATCCTCCCTGCTTCCCCAAGTCCATATTCGGCCAGAATTTTCTAACACTCAGATTGGATCATACCATTCATTCAAAACCTTCCAACAGCCTGTGAGATAAAGTCCAAAATATAAAGGGCACTGTGCAGTGCTGGTGGTATAGTGGTGAGCACAGCTACCTTCCCAAATATACAGCCCTCTCACCACCTACTATCTTGGTAAACTCCATACTCCAGCCACAAAAGAACTAAAAGGGAGAAGGCAGCCCATACTTGTTGACTACCTACTGTTAGGCAAACCACTAAATTTGTTATATATATATTAACATATATTAGATACCTAATGTATAACTAAATATGTTGTATTTATGTATTACATATATAAGTATATAACATGTATCTAATATAATGTCTAGACATATCTATTATATATAATGGATATGTGAATTTGATATATATTTTTTATACACACATACACACATACATCTCCTTTGAGTGCTTCTTTCGTCTTTTGCCTACAAACTCCTAATTCAACCTTCAGAAACATACATCAAACATTTCCTTCTCTAGGCAGAATTAGCATAAATGCTTTCATGAGCACTTTTTGTTTTGTCTTAATAACAGCACACCATATTGCAGAGCAATTACGTTGTGCATATGATTAACAAATGGTATTCAAATAATGTCTGGAAATAAAACGAACACAGGAAACCCTGCTTCTAGTACTGGCTCTGATATTCTCTGGCCATGTGGCACTGGCTTATGAGAGGGGTGAACTAAATCAGTGCGTCCCAAACACAGGTCCAAGGACCCATGCCAGGCTAACTGCACAGCATCATGGGGAGTTTAAGGAAAAAGAAGAAAAGAAAAAGGTAATTGGGACCCACCCACTCTCCCCCAAAAAAGATCATAAAGTCAAAGTAATGCCAGGTTATCTATTTTTAAAACATCTCAGGTGAACCTACATCTGTACTGTAATGAGGCAGTCTCCAAGAGAAATATGACTAGAAACTTCAAAGGAGTTCATCATTCATTTCATTAATTTCACCTAGGGCAAAACATGCAATTAACACACCAGGTGAAATGTGGAAGACTTTACTGATCTTGGTTTAAAAAAGAATTTTTTTTAAGGCAGTCTGGGCCAATTGGGGAAATCTGAATACAGGTCAGACACTAGAGGGTATAACAGAATTATTTTCTTGAATGTGATAATGGTAGAATTGTGGTTATATAAAGAGATGGCCCTATTTTCAGGAGGCACATGCTCACATGTCTAGGGGTGCTGTTGATGTCAATTAGCATAATATCAAATGGCTATGTGAAGGAAAAAAAAGATAAAGCAAATATGGCAAAATGTGAAAATGTTGAATCTACTGTTCAGCTTTTCTGTATGTTTAAAATTTTTTTGGAACAAGAAATTGATAAAAAAAACAGAAAGGCATACTCTCCTGAATTGCCACCTAATGCTGATGATAACTGCTACATAATCCAAGACCTGATCCCGCCATGGCAAAATTCAACTCACTCTCCCAAGACCATCTTTATCTAGGCTCCCCTGCAGGAGCCCTGCTTAGGCATCTTTGCATTCTCTAGGACTGCTCAATAAACGCCCTTCTCCCCAGTTCAGAGAACCTAGTTTCAGGGCCCCAGCTTTCACCCCACACAGGTAGAAGAAAACCCTCCTGGTAAGTAGAACTGGGAGCAAAGGCATTAAAATGAGGTCAGAAAAGGCCTATCGTAACAATACTTCTAATGCACTCAAAGGAAGTGGACACCCTGAAGTACTAATTACCATCTTCCAGCACAAGCCACTAGAGAGACAGCTAAGAGTATGCTTTGGAGTTAGCACTGGCCTGCACCCACTCCTACACTCAGCCTCTTGCCAGCTGTGCCTACTTGGCCAGGTTCATTTAACCACTCTACACTTCAGGGAATAGTTGCTATGTGCCAGGTGCTGTTTGAGCTTTAAACCTCCGTAGGCTATGGTTTTCTGGTATGTAAACTGGGCTGATGACAGCATATCCTTCAGAAAGTGAGAGCTAATAAGCGCAGCAGTGTCCAGCACATGTGATTACTCAATACCATCAACCACTGCCTACCAAAATACGGTCGACATACATCTGACTGTCTTGTGGAGTGCACTCTGCTCCTGGAAGTGTTGCTAGTATACTCTTTGGTCCAGAAAAACGATTACTATTTCTGGGTGAAGATGGCAGACGGCACAAAGTACCTCATTTTGCTCCCTCTTTTAAGTTCACTAAAACTGCAATAAAAGTTTTTAAAAAGTCATAAATTCCTAATGATAGGGAAAACAGAAGAGTCAACAGCAATAAAATTTTGAAAGCTGAGAAGCAGATAGGCTTCTCTGACAGCACACCCAAGGAAGCTGAATCCCCAAGCCAGCAGCAGGGAAAGCTGAGAATCAACCCAGTTAAGGCTTGGAGGAAGCAACTGGAAAAGTCAGAGCCCCAGAACTTCTCCTTTTTCTCTTCATGGTGCTGTCAAATGGTTCTTCCACATACTGGCAAAAGTCTGAGGTTCTTTCCCCCTATTTCTTATGTTCTGGATTGGGGGACACCAGGCATAATGGAAGATGTAGGTATCACACTGGAAACTGGACAGAAGGGACTGCTGCTCCTCTGCTTTGGCTTGGGAAACTGGTAGCCAGATCCTCTCATTCCAGATAGGAAGCTAGAAAACTATGCAGGGAAAGAAAACTTACAACAAAATCATTATAACTTCAGAGATAAGAGAACATACTGCATCTATTAGACAAGAATAGGATGTTCCCCTCAGAAACATTCAAACCAAAACAAGAGCCATAGAAAATTAAATATATGACCTTGGAATTTTTTTCTAAAAGGGTTGGGAAATAAAAGAAAATCTAGCAGTAGATAGATAGATGGAAAACAGATAAGACAATTAAAAGACATTTGAAAAGTTCACATGTAAAAAAGTTCACAAGTGTTTCAGAAGGGAGACTACACAGAGCACAGAAGGGAGAAAATAAAGTATTTCACAAAATTTCCCCAGAGTATAAGTCATTTTTCTGGACTTAACGTGCCCATTAAATGCTCAACCTAATGGATAAAAACAGATCCACAATATGACACATCATTTTAAATTTCAAAACACTGGGATCAACGTGTAGATTCTATAAGTCTGCAAAGAGAAGAAAAAACTTTGTTTTTAACACTATTCATTCAAAATCATTTTTAATACTATTCATTCAAAACCAGGTACAGTATTTAGGATGGGTATATGCATAAATGTTAATGTATATATGTATAAATATATATTTATGTGTATGTATGTATGTGTAAAGCTTATTTTAAAAAGCAAAAGAAAGATTAATGAAAAAAATCAGGATAGAGGCTACCTCTGGAAATGCAAATGTTTTGTTTCTTAATCTGGTGGTGGACACAGGGATCATTAAAATCATTTTTTATATATCTTATATACATATGAGAATCACTGCAATCATGTTCTTTGCATATATTACATAGATGAAGAGTATGTGTATGAAGAATGCTATATATGTGAAAATATGTATTCTACACACTATTTTTGTATCTGAGATACTTTTTGCAATAAAAGAAACTTACTTAAAAAGAGAACAAGAATTTCTGTTACTACTGAATATTCAAGGGGATTACCACAAGGATGGTATGTACACAAAATAAGTCTGCTCACATTTTCTCTTCATAAAGGCCCTCTGTATTTATTCCTGCCAAGCCACTCAGGTGAGGCATATGATCTTAAAGTCAACACCACTAAGTGGTAACAAGGTTAATAAATTTGTCATTATTTAACCTGGTCCTCGAAATTTTGACCCAATCTCTAAATATAAAAGGACACACAGATCGTAAGAAATGCATTTAAGCCAAATAGATTTAGCAAGTGCCTTTAAATTGTAGAATCTTTTAAGTTATAAAAAAGTTTCTTGGTGAAAAAAAGCACTAAAATTATACTGGTGTAAAATAATCTGTTCAAGTTATCTACCTGAAACCTTCCCTACAATGACAAAAGAGTTTTCATGCCACAAGGCTTTAAATGGCTAAAGTCCAGAAACAACAAAAATGTCCACCAGTACAGTCCAGATAAACTATATTAGAGTACATCTAAAGAATGGCATACTATGCAGCACTTTAAAAATGAGGTAGGTCTACACGTACTGATACGGAAATGTTTCCTGATATTACTAAAAGTCAGTTGCCCAACAGTTACTGTACAGTACCCTCCTAGGGAATGGAATTGATGATATAAGGATGAAAAGTAAAGAAACAAGGAATTTTTTTTACTTGATATACTTCCGAGGTGTTTTTTTTTTTTTTGGTATCATTAATCTACAATTACATGAGCAACATATGGTTATTAGACCCCCCATGATCAAGTCCCCATTCTGAGCTGTTTTTTTACTTGATATTCTTCTTTAATGTTAAAAAAAAATTTTTACGACCTGAATATATTAGTCATCATTTAAAAGGAGCAAATACAGATAAAATAAGAAAATAAATTCTTTATCTTGGGCTCCATTAGTGAATTCAGAAAAATCCAGCCAGTTAAGGCTGTTGCAATCCTAGTGCGAAGAGGATGGAGGTGGGGAGGGCGTGTCTCCGGAAGAGGAAAACTACATTCTCCTACTGCTCTCATTAAACCTGCTTTTCCTGTGGCTTTAATCAATATTCAAGATAACTTTACTTCCAATTTTAGAACGAATAGTCTTGCAACACTATTATCGGTAAAAATGTTTAACGTTTACTCTACGTCTGAAACTTAAGCCGATTTAAGAGAAGGGAAGACAAGAGAAGATGACGGAAAAGTGCGACAAGCCTGGGAGTAAGAGTCTCGAATTGCTAAGAAAGGGGATTTACGATACACGTAGGTGAAGAGTTCTGAGAAGAGGTGGGATACTCTGAAAAGAGAAAGTTACGTCTTTGAGAGGCACATGTAATGTGATGGTGATCACAGTGTCTTCAGTCGGAGGCTTGAACCCCTCCAGCACACTCGCACACGACTCCAGCAGCGGGGAGGGAGCGTGCATAGCCGAGCGCATAGCTGCTTTGGCTCTTCAAAGGTCATATATATTTACGTCTCAGATTAAGCACCTTCCAGTGAATTAACTCAGAAGCCACTTTATTAGTTAAAAACAAAAATGCTCTTCCCCAGCACACCTACCATTGCTACAATGGCAAGTCTCTGTTGCTACTTATCTAGGACACTCAACACTGATAAATTTCCAAAAGGATGTTGACCCTCTTTCATTGCCTCTTCCCACGTCTTCACTTGACTCGTAGAGACGGCGTCGGAAACTCCAGAGAACACTGGCTCTGTCTCCAGCAAGGAGTCAGAGCAAACGGGAGTCGCCCCCAGACTCCCCGAGCGGGCGGTGCTCTCTGCTCCGCCCGGCACCCTGGGAAGCTGACAGGTTTAAGGTGGAAACCATTCCAGACCTCCCCGAGCAGCAGTCCGACGGCGGGTCGCCGTGCAGGTCACTGCGCGCCACCGGTGGCCGGAGGGGACGCGGGCTGGGCCGGGGGGCGGCGGAAGCCCTGCCCGCCGCTGCCTGGCAGGCCCCGCCGCCGCACAGCGCAGGCTGGGCGGGGGGAGCTTCCCCGCTAGCGGACCCGGGGCACGAGCCCCCCGCGCGCCGCTGACCGCACTCACCTGGCTTCCCCGACTCCCGCACCGACCCCAAACGCGCGAGCAGAGAAGGCGACGGCGCCGCGCCCCGGCGGGCGTCCTCTGCTCCACCTCAGCCCCGGCAGCCGGGAGCGGCGGGCGGGAGCGTGGGCGCCTGCGGGGCGGGGCGGGGCACCGTGCGCACAGCAGCAGCCAATCGGCGCAGAGCAAGTGGCCGGTCAGGGGCGGGGAGAGGGTCCGGGGCGGGGCAAGGGCTCTTTGGGGCGGGGCAAGGGCGCTGCTGCTTTGCGGGCCTCTAGCGGTTGGCTCACCCGGCGCCTCAGGATCCGCGGTCACGTAGTCCTTGGCCCCTTCTGTCGCCTTCAGGGCGGTGGTCGCAGCCTGACTCCCAGCCGTGAGTTTCTGCTAGCGGACTTCAAGTGCATCATCTGTGAGACCACGTGCGGTGCGGAGCTCAAGACCAAGAGGGCAGGGGCTCTTCGCCTATGGGTCCTGAGGCATTGGCCGCCAACTGCCCAGGGAAGAGCAAGTGCCCCAGAAGGGGTCTCAGGAACTGGAGGACTGTAGAGATGCCCGTTACTAATCCCCGCCACTCAGAAACGGAGGCCTAGAAAGGTGAAGTTACTCGTCTGAGGCTACCAACTACTACTGTACTACCCAAGGTGACCAGTACAACAGCTCTTCTGATTCTGCCCTGGTGCTTTTTCTGACCGTCCGCCCAGATTTTTGGTTTTCTTATAGTCAGGTCTCTTCCTACTGTCCCCTTTAAAGACATTGCATCTTGATTTTTCAGTATAACTTAAACAGCCTTTGAAAGCCCCACCTAAATTTCCTACACGTCTGGTTGCCTTAACCTTAAAAGTAAGTCATTTTACCAGTAAAAATAGGTTTATTAGAGAATAGCAGAAAATTGCAATTCGGGACATGCAAGCTACAGCAAAACCACAAGCAAGTTCCACAAATATAGGAGAGGACCATTATTTTACGGAGAAGAAGGAGGAAGTTGGGAGGGGTTGTTTTGAACTAGAGTCCATTGGACAAAAGCAAGGGTTTATGGTGATGACAGTTCCTCATTGGCTGAGTTGCAGGGGTGGTCAATTTTTTATCGGAGACTCAATGCACATCTTTCCCTGTTGGGGCCTGTAATTGAAGATTCTTTTGTAGGTGTCTGTAACTGATAAGCCTTCCAGTAATTGAGGTGGAGGTGGTGAGGCTCCCCCTTCTAGGTGCCCAACTCTACTAAGGTTTCCCTATATTAATTTTCACATTTGTTTGAGGAAAGGCACTGTATAAGTCCAGGTATCATCGATGGGACTCTAAAAAGTATTGTACCCGGGTATAATGAAATAAGAGGTTTTGCATCCCACCTTATAAAAAAATGCCATTCTCCTTTTTTTTTTGATATTTGTTAATGTATTGAATGAAGATTTATTTTATTTTTTAACAATTTTTTATTAAGGTATTATTGATATACACTGTTATGAAGGTTTCACATGAAAAACAATGTGGATACTACATTCACCCATATTATCAAGTCCCCCCACATACCCCATTAAAAAATGTCATTCTCTTATACTCCCATTACTCTTACAAATCTTACACGTACTTGTTATTATCCTACTATCCCTCAGTTCTCATTTGCATGGATATTATTTTTCTATCTTCTACATTGTCACCTGGCAAGTAATACATTTATAGTTATATTATCTATTAGTGTGATACATGTGCTAAGATCTAAGTGCTAGATAAATATTTGCTGCATAAGTTACTTAAAACTAGTGCAATTGCTGACTTCTAAAAGTTGACTTCAAAATAAAATTTTAAATCTTCATTTTTGATTGTTGTATTAGGATTAGGTTTGGCTTCAAGTAGCAGGGGGAAACAGTGACAAAATAACAATGGCTTGAACAAAAATTGGTGTTTCCCTCTTATGTTAAGAAGTCCAAAGTTAGTCTAGAGCTAATCTGGTACTTCATGGAGACAGATCCAGCCACCTTGTTCCAGCCAGGAGAGTCACACATATTTATTTATGCTTTCCAATACATGGGCATTTGGAAGATACCAGGTTCCATTCCCAATATCACCTAATAGCCTAAAAGAGCTGCTATAGCTCTAGGCATTATGCCTACATTCCAATCAGCAGACGAGAGAAGACAAAGAAAGGAATATCCCCTCTCTTTAAGAACCTTTCTCAAAGGTCACATATAGCATTTCTGCTTTCATTCTTATGGCAAAAATTTAGTTATTTAGCTGCACTAAATTGCA